>NC_088300.1:968208-1640571 GCF_032854445.1 Liolophura sinensis
TTTGGTGATTATATGCATACACCCACCTTCTGCAGGACTTCCTCTTTGGTTGCACCGTAGAACAGTGGTCTGCCCAGGAAGAGCTCTGCCAGTATACAACCCACAGACCACAGGTCTATCTCCTGACCAAACTGTAAACCAAACATCACCTGCAACACACAAACCAGCACATACAGTACAGTGTACAACCCACAGGTCTATCTCCTGACAAAACTGTAAACCAAACATCACTTGCAACACATAAACCAGCATATACAATATAGTGTACAACCCACAGATCACAGGCCTTTCTCCTGACCAAACTGTAAACCAAACATTCCCTGCAACACATAAACCAGCACATACAATACAGTGTACAACCCACAGACCACAGGTCTATCTCCTGACCAAACTGTAAACCAAACATCACCTGCAACACACAAACCAGCACATACAGTACAGTGTACAACCCACAGGTCTATCTCCTGACAAAACTGTAAACCAAACATCACTTGCAACACATAAACCAGCACATACAATACAGTGTACAACCCACAGATCACAGGCCTTTCTCCTGACCAAACTGTAAACCAAACATTCCCTGCAACACATAAACCAGCACATACAATACAGAGTACAACCCACAACTCTCCTGACCAAACTGTAAACCAAACATCACCTACAACACATAAACCAGCACATACAATACAGTGTATAACCCACAGACCACAGGTCTATCTCCTGACCAAACTGTAAACCAAACATCACCTGCAACACATAAACCAGCACATACAATACAGTGTACGACCCACAGGTCTATCTCCTGATCAAACTGTAAACCAAACATCACTTGCAACACATAAACCAGCATATACAATACAGTGTACAACCCACAGATCACAGGCCTTTCTCCTGACCAAACTGTAAACCAAACATTCCCTGCAACACATAAACCAGCACATACAATACAGAGTACAACCCACAACTCTCCTGACCAAACTGTACACCAAACATCACCTACAACACATAAACCAGCACATACAATACAGTGTATAACCCAAAGACCACAGGTCTATCTCCTGACCAAACTGTACACCAAACATTTTTTTTTTTTTTTGATTGGTGTTTTACGCCGTACTCAAGAATATTTCACTTATACGACGGCGGCCAGCATTATGGTGGGTGGAAACCCACGACCATCCGCAGGTTGCTGGCAGACCTTCCCACGTACGGCCGGAGAGGAAGCCAGCATGAGCTGGTCTTGAACTCACAGCGACCGCATTGGTGAGAGGCTTCTGGGTCACTACGCTGCGCTAGCGCGCTAACAGACTGAGCCACGGAGGCCCCTAAACCAAACATCACCTACAACACATAAACCAGCACATACAATACAGTGTATAACCCACAGACCACAGGTCTATCTCCTGACCAAACTGTAAACCAAACATCACCTGCAACACACAAACCAGCACATACAGTACAGTGTACAACCCACAGGTCTATCTCCTGACAAAACTGTAAACCAAACATCACCTGCAACACATAAACCAGCATATACAATACAGTGTACAACCCATAGATCACAGGCCTTTCTCCTGACCAAACTGTAAACCAAACATTCCCTGCAACACATAAACCAGCACATACAGTACAGTGTACAACCCACAGACCACAGGTCTATCTCCTGACCAAACTGTACACCAAACATCACCTACAACACATAAACCAGCACATACAATACAGTGTACAACCCACAGACCACAGGTCTATCTCCTGACCAAACTGTAAACCAAACATTCCCTGCAACACAAACCAGCACATACAGTACAGTGTACAACCCACAGACCACAGGTCTATCTCCTGACCAAACTGTAAACCAAACATCACCTACAACACATAAACCAGCACAAACAACACAGTGTACAACCCACAGATCACAGGCCTATCTCCTGACCAAACTGTAAACCAAACATCACCTGCAACACATAAACCAGCACATACAATACAGTGTACAACCCACAGGTCTATCTCCTAACAAAACTGTAAACCAAACATCACCTACAACAACCAGTACATACAATACAGTGTACAACCCACAGTCCACAGGCCTGTCTCCTGACAAAACTGTAAACGAAACATCACCTGCAACACATAAACCAGCACATACAATACAGTGTACAACCCACAGATCACAGGCCTATCTCCTGAACCAAACTGTAAACCAAACATCACCTACAACACATAAACCAGCACATACAATACAGTGTACAGCCCACAGGCCTGTCTCCTGACAAAACTGTAAACAAAACATCACCTACAACAACCAGCACATACAATACAGTGTACAACCCACAGTCCACAGGCCTGTCTCCTGACAAAACTGTAAACCAAACATCACCTGCAACACATCAACCAGCACATACAATACAGTATGCAACCCACAGGTCTATCTCCTGACCAAACTGTAAGCCAAACATCACCTACAACACATAAACCAGCACATACAGTACAGTGTACAACCCACAGGTCTATCTCCTGACCACACTGTAAACCAAACATCACCTGCAACAACCAGATTACAACCCACAGACCACAGGCCTATCTCCTGACCAAACTGTAAACCAAACATCACCTACAAGAAACCAGCACATACAATACAGTGTACAACCAACAGACCACAGGCCTGTCTCCTGACAAAACTGTAAACCAAACATCACCTACAACAACCAGCACACACAATACAATATACAGTCCACAGACAACAAGCCAATATAATGTGAACATTGCTAAAGGTGACATGCAACATGAACATTGCTAAAGGCACAAAGCTTTCTTGTCTACAGTCATGGGAGGGGCCGTTAAGTATGGTTACAGAGTACAACACTTTCCTAAAGGTGCAATCCAGACTGGCATAGTTGTCCCCTTACCTCTGGTGCCCTGTACAGTAGAGTCTGGAGATCAAAGTCTTCATAGTATAGGGAAACTTCATCATACACGCAGTGAATGGCGTTTCCAAAATCTGCCACGTGCAGGGAGTTTAGGTCACCTTCTGCAAAACGTAAGTCCATCTTAATAACTACAGTGACAGGACTGGATTCACCAACCTATCACAGCCTAAAACTCTGGCAGGGGATCACAACATATTCCATCAACACTTGTACACTGTTACTGGAAACATTGTCTGTTCCACAATCAATAATAACAAATAATAAAATATGTCTTATTGTATTGACTGATGACTTTTCATGACATACAAATATGGCTGTGGTGTTGGTGGATGACAGGTGATCTTCAATAAATGTAAAACAGACTCGAAATGTTCTTTCAGGAAACATTTCAGATGTTGGTTTGACTACTGCCACATGGGAGATACTCAGGTTTTCTCTGTGTTACACACTTGTTTTAAGAAGTAGGTTGTCTGGTTTCAGGTCAGCATGGATGACATTCTGTTGACGAAGGAAGCCGAGAACCATGAGCAGTCGCACAGCTACTTGGCGAATTTTGGAGTAGATTTCCTGCAAAAAGAAAAAAGAAAACATCAATTTTATCATGAACCATCAATTTCACACCATATATGTTTAAAACAAATTGTTAAATTAGCAAAAAGATTTAATTTCTTATGTTGAGTGAAATAAGGCCTAACAGATACTAGGTGCTCTTTAAAAAGAAAATACTAATATATGGAATGACTCCTGAAGTGCTAGAGTTGATGTTTTCTTTTAAAACAATACTATGGACAACATACAGGTTAATTTTACAACAGATATATGTATACATTTTGCAGCTGAACACAATCTTATTCTGACATCTGAACATAGCATTTCAAAACAACCAGTTCTGAAATATACATTTGATAAGTGTTATCTTACCAGCTATTACAATAAATCACAAACACTTGTGCAAATATTTCTTAACATTGCATCTGCCTATTTATTTTTTTTCTCTTTTTTTATGAAATCCTAAAACTGTTACTGTTGTATTGTAAGCTTGCCCGGTGGTGCCAAATGTAAACTACTGCAGCTGTGGGTGCTTACATATACCTCAGGGTGGGTACCTCTTAGAGTGCGTAACCTATGTGGGTGCTTACCTGAGGGTGCATAACCTATGCGGGTGCATACCTCTGTGGGTACTTACCTCTGAGGGTGCGTCCCTCTGCAGGTGCTTACCTCTGAGGGTGAGTAACCTCTGTGGGTGCATACCTCTATGGGTGCTTACCTCTGAGGGTGGGTAACCTATGTTGGTACTTTCCTCTGAGGTTGCGTACTTCTGTGAGTGCTTCCCTGTGAGGGTGCTTACCTCTGAGGGTGCTGATGTGTCATCAGGGTAGAAGAGCTCCACCCAGTTGGGTTCACACATCAACTCAAACACCATGCAGTAATGGTCATCAAACGAAAATGTATTCTGTCAAGTGAAAAAACACAACTGCTTTAACAATAAATCCTCAAACTCATCAGTATAAAACATTAACTTGAGAAGCCCATTACAACAGTATTCTAATTACAGCACCTCAAACTCACCAGGCAGTAGTCTACACAATGTTCACATGTCAAAGTCAGCGAATACTTTACAGACAAGTGAACAGTCACACTCACCAGCAGTCCTAATCTACAGACAAGTGAATGGTCACGCTCACCAGCAGGCCTAATCTACAGACAAGTGAACAGTCACAATCACCAGCAGGCCTAATCTACAGACAAGTGAACAGTCATACTCACCACCAGGCCTTATCTACAGACAAGTGAACAGTTACACTCACCAGCAGGCCTAATCTACAGACAAGTGAACAGTCATACTCACCAGCAGTCCTAATCTACAGACAAGTGAACAGTCACACTCACCAGCAGGCTTAATCTACAGACAAGTGAACAGTCACACTCACCAGCAGGCTTAATCTACAGACAAGTGAACAGTCACAATCACCAGCAGGCCTAATCTACAGACAAGTGAACAGTCACACTCACCAGCAGGCTTAATCTACAAACAAGTGAATGGTCAAACTCACCAGCAGTCCTAATCTACACACAAGTAAATGGTCACACTCACCACCAGGCCTAATCTACAGACAAGTGAACAGTCATGCTCACCAGCAGGCTTAATCTACACACAAGTGAATGGTCACGCTCATCAGCAGACCTAATCTACAAACAAGTGAATGGTCACGCTCACCAGCAGGCCTAATCTACAGACAAGTGAAGAGTAAGACTCACCAGCAGGCCTAATCTAGAGACAAGTGAACAGTCACGCTCATCAGCAGGCCTAATCTACAGACAAGTGAGCAGTAAGACTCACCAGCAGGCCTAATCTACAGACAAGTGAAGAGTAAGACTCACCAGCCGGCCTAATCTACAGACAAGTGAGCAGTCACGCTCACCAGCAGGCCTAATCTACAGACAAGTGAAGAGTAAGACTCACCAGCCGGCCTAATCTACAGACAAATGAAGAGTAAGACTCACCAGCAGGCCTAATCTACAGACAAGTGAGCAGTCACGCTCACCAGCAGGCCTAATCTACAGACAAGTGAAGAGTAAGACTCACCAGCCGGCCTAATCTACAGACAAGTGAGCAGTAAGACTCACCAGCAGGCCTAATCTACAGACAAGTGAACAAACAACTTAGCAGTGATTTACAGAACATATGACCACAGAAGTAACCTACATGTACATTTGTTTATTTGATTGGCATTTTACGTTGTACTAAAGGATATGTCACTTATACAACAGCGCTCAGCATTCTGGTGGGAGGAAACCTGGCAGAGCCCAGGGGAAGCCCATAACCATCAGCAGGTTGCTGGCAGACTTTCCCATGTACAGCCGGATAGAAAGCCAACATGAGCCAGACAAACTCACAGCAACCACATTGGTGAGAGGCTTGAGTCGCCTCACCTACATGTACAGCTACATACGATCACATGTGTTCAATCACACTCACCAGTAATCTGCAGACATGTGAACAACCACACTCACCAGTACTCTACAGACATGAAAAAGCACACTCACCAGTACTCTACAGACATGTGAACAATCACACTCATCAGTACTGCACGAACATGTGGACAATCACACTCACTAGTATTCTATAAACGTGAACAATCACACTCACAACAACTCTGAAGAAATGTGGACAACCACACTCACCAGTACTGAACAGATGTGGACAATCACACTCACCACTACTAAACAGACATGTGCACAATCACACTCACCAGTACTGAACAGACGTGAACAATCACACTCACCAGTACTGAACAGACATGTGAACAATCACACTCACCAGTATTCTACAGACATGTGAAAAACCTCACTCACCAGTATTCTACAGACATGTGAAAAACCTCACTCACTAGTATTCTACAGACATGTGAACAACCACACTGACCAGTAACCTGCACACATGTGAGACACCAAATGGGTCAGCTGCCCTCAGCCTGAGACAACAGTCAGTCTCCTGGTAACCCAACCGGTAGAAGTGTGAGTGCAGGATCTTAATCGCCACAGCCTTGTTACCATTAAACATGTCCTGAAGGAGTAAAGACCAGTGTCAGCATACATGGAAGCTTACAGATAAATTATCCGTATTATTAGATTGATGCTTACAATGATTGATCAGTAAGCATAATGAAAGATCACTTTAGGCAGAAGAAAGATACATGTACATCTACATATAATTAAATGTGATGTCATAAAATGTGTTTATTATAAAGTAGCTGCAAAAGGACATTGCAAGAAACCCTCCTTTTTATTAAGCTTAATAAAGACACCAAACAGGGTTTTTTCCCTTCACATACAAACACCAACATTATACACAAATCAAATAATGGACTTTGTTAACTTGATTTCCAAGTTTTTAAAAAGTCAAAATCTGAAATGAAAGTTCACCTGTGCCCTGATGACCACAGCTGACTGCCCTGTCCCTAGCACTTCCACAAACCTGTACCGGAGGGCCAGAATGCACTGTCCATCATTCACATCAAAACAACCATAAACGTCTGTGTAGCAACCATAGTCTGAAGGTAGACAAACACATCAACACAGCCATTAACATTTGTGTAATAGCCATCATCTGAGGGTAGACAAACACATCAAAACAGCCATTAACATTTGTGTAGTAGCCATCATCTGAGGGTAGACAAACACATCAAAACAGCCATTAACATTTGTGTAGTAGCCATCATCTGAGGGTAGACAAACACATCAAAACAGCCACTAACATGTGCATGACAGGTATACATGTACACATCAAAACAGCCATTAACATTTGTGTAGTAGCCATCATCTGAGGGTAGACAAACACATCAAAACAGCCATTAACATTTGTGTAGTAGCCATCATCTAAGGGTAGACAAACACATCAAAACAGCCATTAACATTTGTGTAGTAGCCATCATCTGAGGGTAGACAAATACATCAAAACAGCCACTAACATGTGCATGACATGTATACATGTACACATCAAAACAGCCATTAACATTTGTGTAGTAGCCATCATCTGAGGGTAGACAAACACATCAAAACAGCCATTAACATTTGTGTAGTAGCCATCATCTGAGGGTAGACAAACACATCAAAACAGCCATTAACATTTGTGTAGTAGCAATCATCTGAGGGTAGACAAACACATCAAAACAGCCACTAACATGTGCATGACAGGTATACATGTACACATCAAAACAGCCATTAACATTTGTGTAGTAGCCATCACCTGAGGGTAGACAAACACATCAAAACAGCCACTAACATGTGCATGACAGGTATACATGTACACATCAAAACAGCCATTAACATTTGTGTAGTAGCCATCACCTGAGGGTAGACAAACACATCAAAACAGCCATTAACATTTGTGTAGCATCATCTGAGGGTAGATGTAGTTCACATGGGACGATTTGCCTTGGACTGTTACATGTAGTTCACATGGGACGATTTGCCTTGGACCACTATATGTAGCTCACATGGGACGGTTTGCCTTGGATCGCTACATGTAGTTCACATGGGACGATTTGCCTTGAATTGCTACATGTAGTTCACATGGGACGATTTGCCTTGGGACGATTTGCCTTGAATCGCTACATGTAGTTCACATGGGACGATTTGCCTTGGATCGCTACATGTAGTTCACATGGGACGATTTGCCTTGAATTGCTACATGTAGTTCACATGGGACGATTTGCCTTGAATCGCTACATGTAGTTCACATGGGACGATTTGCCTTGGATCGCTACATGTAGTTCACATGGGACGATTTGCCTTGAATCGCTATATGTAGTTCACATGGGACGATTTGCCTTGGGACGATTTGCCTTGAATCGCTACATGTAGTTCACATGGGACGATTTGCCTTGGACCGCTATATACCTTGGACCGCTTGTTCACAAAGCAGTCCAAAGCTATAAACTCTTGTTCTTTCCTTCATTACGTCACAATTACTGGTGTGTCTGCTCATATAACATGTAGGTACATGTGTAGTACACAAGCACTGCAGCATCACAGAAGAAACCAATGTGCTCTATTGTGCCTGGACCCTTTACTATAGCCAAGTCTCCAAGTCTGCCATTTCTTACAAATATATTATGACAGTCCGGTTTATGGGCAGAGGAACTGTCTATAGGACACTATGGAATATTAAACACTGACTCAACACAGCAGCTACACAAGTGTGGCTCTGATCTGTTTTCCAATCATATTCCCCACGGTCATCAAATTAATAATTAATAAGTGAAATCTTACAGCATGTAGTAAAGGTAAATTACCAAGCATAAAATGTAGGTATCCTGAATTAACTGTGGTATTTTTGAATTATTCCAATACCCCGTCTGGACACTCATTGTGATTTGTGAAATCTGCCATTAGGTGCTGAGTTGAAAAAAAAAATCCACCTAAAATATGCTACTGACAAAGTCCAACAATTGGTTTTAAACTGAATAAAAATGCCAAAAACTAAACATAAATCCATACTTTTAACTCTGCAGTAAACGTAATGGTTTTACATTAAAGCAATCAAGAAAGAAAAAAGAAATACAAATGACCCTTAATAGCTGTGTTCAAATGGGGGAAAAAATGCAATGTTAGATATTCATACAATGTCAACCAAGATATTGCCAGAAGCAGGGTAATTATACACATTACGCATTAGCTGCCCAATAAACCACAGAAAAACTGAAAGGTCAGACCAGAGAGGGGTTCTAGTTAGGCTTTCTCTGGGTCCTATCAGCTCACACGAGAAGCTCATATCCCCATAAGGTCTTCAAGGATTATCCCCACATAGTTAACCTCAAAAACCAAATCTGGGTTAAATATGCGCACAATGAGAATCGATGGTTAACAAAAACTGGCTCTTGGCCTGCCGACACCTCCCTCTCCCCAGTGATACCCCAGAGCTGTCGCCCAAAGGGATTCTGGCCAGTTTTAATCATGAATGAGTCACAAAAAAATGAAGGAAAACGTTTAGGAATGAACAGCGATCCAAAATGTCTGCTGGAGATGAATGGGCTTACTCATTCAGTGTACTGTCACAGGACAAAAACCTGCAGTATTTGGAATGCAAAAAAAAAAAGAATAATGTAATTGTCTCGAGCATGAGTTCCATTAAGAGGATTGACAAGGGTGTTGAATTACACCCGCAGCCGGCTGTCTCTGATTCGGGGCAGGGATGCTGCTTCTCACAATGTCAACATGCTCAATAAACACAGGCTAAAAATAGTATGAAAAGTGACACCAACACAGCAAGACTTTCTGCCAAATTCCTAATTCTCCACAAATCTTCATCATCTCCAAGAATCAATTCCTTTCCTCATGACAAACTTCTCTAACACTGTCAAATCTAATACTTTGGTACGAAAGTCTGCTACAACTTTTTAAGGGTGCGAAAAAAAAGGGTAAGGAGAAGTGACGATTTTCATGAGGAGCAGCATGGCACAATTACACTATACGTAAATAACAGGCCAGGATCAGCACGGCACAAATACCCTACATGTAAACAACACGCCAGGATCAGCACGGCATAAATACCCTACATGTAAACAACAGGCCAGGATCAGCACGGCACAAATACAGTACATGTAAACAACAGGCCAGGATCAGCACGGCACAAATACAGTACATGTAAACAACACGCCAGGATCAGCACGGCACAAATACAGTACATGTAAACAACACGCCAGGATCAGCACGGTACAAATACAGTACATGTAAACAACACGCCAGGATCAGCACGGTACAAATACAGTACATGTAAAAAACACACCAGAATCAGCACGGCACAAATACAGTACATGTAAACAACACGCCAGGATCAGCACGGCACAAATACAGTACATGTAAACAACACACCAGAATCAGCACGGCACAAATACCCTACATGTGAACAACATGCCAGAATCAGCACGGCACAAATACAGTACATGTAAACAACACACCAGAATCAGCACGGCACAAATACCCTACATGTAAACAACACGCCAGGATCAGCACGGCACAAATACAGTACATGTAAACAACACACCAGGATCAGCACGGCACAAATACAGTACATGTAAAAAACACACCAGAATCAGCACGGCACAAATACCCTACATGTAAACAACACACCAGGATCAGCACGGCACAAATACAGTACATGTAAACAACACGCCAGAATCAGCACGGCACAAATACAGCACATGTAAACAACAGGCCAGAATCAGCACGGCACAAATACAGCACATGTAAACAACACGCCAGGATCAGCACGGCACAAATACAGTACATGTAAACAACACACCAGGATCAGCACGACACAAATACAGTACATGTAAACAACACACCAGAATCAGCATGGCACAAATACAGTACATGTAAACAACACACCAGGATCAGCATGGCACAAATACCCTACATGTAAACAACACGCCAGGATCAGCACGGCACAAATACCCTACATTTAAACAACACGCCAGAATCAGCACAGCACAAATACAGCACATGTAAACAACACGCCAGAATCAGCACGGCACAAATACAGTACATGTAAACAACACGCCAGGATCAGCACGGCACAAATACAGTACATGTAAACAACAAGCCAGGATCATGACGGCACAAATACAGCACATGTAAACAACAGGCCAGAATCAGCACGGCACAAATACAGTACATGTAAACAACACACCAGGATCAGCACAGCACAAATACAGTACATGTAAACAACACGCCAGAATCAGCACGGCACAAATACAGCACATGTAAACAACAGGCCAGAATGAGCACGGCACAAATACAGTACATGTAAACAACACACCAGGATCAGCACGGCACAAATACAGTACATGTAAACAACACGCCAGAATCAGCACGGCACAAATACAGCACATGTAAACAACAGGCCAGAATCAGCACGGCACAAATACAGTACATGTAAACAACACGCCAGGATCAGCACGGCACAAATACAGTACATGTAAACAACAGGCCAGGATCAGCACGGCACAAATACAGTACATGTAAACAACACGCCAGAATCAGCACGGCACAAATACCGTACATTTAAACAACACGCCAGGATCAGCACGGCACAAATACAGTACATGTAAACAACAGGCCAGGATCAGCACGGCACAAATATAGTACATGTAAATAACAAGCCAGGATCATGACGGCACAAATACAGCACATGTAAACAACACACCAGGATCAGCACGGCACAAATACAGCACATGTAAACAACAGGCCAGAATCAGCACGGCACAAATACAGTACATGTAAACAACACGCCAGGATCAGCACGGCACAAATACAGTACATGTAAACAACACGCCAGAATCAGCACGGCACAAATATAGTACATGTAAATAACAAGCCAGGATCATGACGGCACAAATACAGCACATGTAAACAACACACCAGGATCAGCACGGCACAAATACAGTACATGTAAACAACAGGCCAGAATCAGCACGGCACAAATACAGCACATGTAAACAACACGCCAGGATCAGCACGGCACAAATACAGTACATGTAAACAACACACCAGGATCAGCACGGCACAAATACAGCACATGTAAACAACACGCCAGGATCAGCACGGCACAATACAGTACATGTAAACAACACACCAGAATCAGCACGGCACAAATACAATACATGTAAACAACAGGCCAGGATCAGCACGGCACAAATACAGCACATGTAAATGACAAGCCAGGATCATGACGGCACAAATACAGCACATGTAAACAACAGGCCAGGATCAGCACGGCACAAATACAGTACATGTAAATAACAAGCCAGGATCATGACGGCACAAATACAGCACATGTAAACAACACGCCAGAATCAGCACGGCACAAATACAGTACATGTAAACAACACGCCAGGATCAGCACGGTACAAATACAGCACATGTAAACAACACGCCAGGATCAGCACGGCACAATACAGTACATGTAAACAACACACCAGAATCAGCACGGCACAAATACAGTACATGTAAACAACAGGCCAGGATCAGCACGGCACAAATACAGCACATGTAAATAACAAGCCAGGATCATGACGGCACAAATACAGCACATGTAAACAACAGGCCAGGATCAGCACGGCACAAATACAGTACATGTAAATAACAAGCCAGGATCATGACGGCACAAATACAGCACATGTAAACAACACGCCAGAATCAGCACGGCACAAATACAGTACATGTAAACAACAGGCCAGGATCAGCACGGCACAAATACAGTACATGTAAATAACAAGCCAGGATCATGACGGCACAAATACAAGACATGTGAACACCACTGGGTATGTATGTTATACAGGCATCTCAACATGTACATGAAACATGGATTTTGTATGTTATGTGAACACCACTGGGTATGTATGTTATACAGGCATCACAACATGTACATGAAACATGGATTTTGTATGTTATGTGAACACCACTGGGTATGTATGTTATACAGGCATCACAGCATGTACATGAAACATGGAGTTTGTATGTTATGTGAACACCACTGGGTATGTATGTTATACAGGCATCACAACATGTACATGAAACATGGAGTTTGTATGTTATGTGAACACCACTGGGTATGTATGTTATACAGGCATCTCAACATGTACATGAAACATGGAGTTTGTATGTTATGTGAACACCACTAGGTATGTATGTTACACAGTCATCACAACATGTACATGAAACATGGATTTTGTATGTTATGTGAACACCACTGGGTATGTATGTTACAGTCATCTCAACATGTACATGAAACATGGATTTTGTATGTTATGTGAACACCACTGAGTATGTATGTTATACAGGCATCACAACATGTACATGAAACATGGAGTTTGTATGTTATGTGAACACCACTGAGTATGTATGTTATACAGGCATCACAACATGTACATGAAACACGGAGTTTGTATGTTATGTGAACACCACTGAGCATGTATGTTATACAGGCATCTCAACATGTACATGAAACATGGAGTTTGTATGTTAGGTGAACACCACTGAGTACGTATGTTACAGTCATCACAACATTTACACAGGACTAAGGAATGCGAGATATCGAGTACATTAAAACATATGTTGTACATGTAGCATACATGTACATAAATAGGCCTACAGCTGCACATCTTTCCCCATCTTCGCAGCAAATGCTGGCGATCTTCAGCATCCTTGTCAGAGCTAACAGAAAACAAATTTTATGGATTCCTACCGCACTTTGTGAACTTCACAAGTTATTTAATTTATAACATTACAGGGTGTCGCTAAGACAGTGAAATCAAGACTGCACACACGAATGAGACACGGCACATAAAAACACACAACATGGAATGTTTACATTGCAGGACAGCCACACATCTGAATGGAAATCAATATGACTACATGTGTACCAGTGACTGCTGGGGCTATTACATGTATTACTGTAATGGTGAGGATAGTCCAAGCTGTACTGGCTGTTATCCTGATGGATTGGCCGAGGACTGATGGCGAGAGGAGGGTGGGGTGGGGTGGGGTGTAGTGAGCTGGGGTTATGGGTTTGTGTGCCCTGTGTAAGAAACTCTGTTCATTGATTTGATCATGCTGTGTTTGCAATAAATAGGTCAGTTCACAGGAGCAGCTGACACACTAACCCAGTTTGTGAGGACAGGAGGGTCAGGCCAGCCTGACAAACTGACACCAACCAGATCCAGGCATCACCAAGTCCCTAAGATACAACCATTACCAAACAATCTTGCACAAACGACCCAAAACACACCCATTACCTCACAATCTTACACACAGAGACATTATCACAGAACCCCTAACACACACCCATTACCACACGATCTTACACACAAGGACATTATCATAGAACCCCTAACATACAGTCATTATCACACAATCTTACACACAAGAACATTATCACAGAACCCCTAACACACAACCATTACCACACAATCTTACACACAGGGACATTATCATAAAACCCCTAACACACAACCATTACCACACAAACTTACACACAGGGACATTATCATAGAACCCTTAACACACAACCATTACCTCACAATCTTACAAACAGGGACATTATCAAAGAACCCCTAACACACAACCATTACCTCAAAATCTTACACACAGGGACATTATCATAGAACCCCTAACACACAACCATTATCTCAAAATCTTACACACAGGGACATTATCACGAACCCCTAACACACAACCATTACCTCAAAATCTTACACACAGGGACATTATCATGGAACCCCGAACACACAACCGTTAGCACATAATCTTACGTACAGGGACATTCTCATAGAACCCCTAACACACAACCATTACCTCAAAATCTTACACACAGGGACATTATCACAGAACCTCTGACACACAACCATTACCAAACAATCTTACACACAAGGACAATATCATAAAACCCCTAACACACAACCATTACAACACAATCTTACACACAACCATTACCAAACAATCTTACACACAAGGACAATATCATAAAACCCCTAACACACAACCATTACAACACAATCTTACACACAGGGACATTATCATAGAACCTCTAACACACAATCATTACCACATAATCCTGCACACAGGGACATTATCATAGAACCCCTAAGACACAGCCTTTACCACAAAATCTTACACATTAACATTGTCAGAGATCCTCTAACAGATGACCATTACCTCAAAATTTTATACACAAAAAGCGACAAACACAGAAGTTACCATCATCAAAGAGCCACAAACACAGAAGTTGCAATTATCAAAGAGCGACAAACACAGAAGTTACCATTATCAAAGAGCTACAATCACAGAACCATTATCAAAGAGCCACAATCACAGAACCATTATCATAGATCCACAAACACAGAAGTTACCATTGTCAAAGAGCCACAATCACAGAACCATTATCAAAGAGCCACAAACATGAAGTTACAATTATCAAAAAGCCACAAACATGAACCATTACCACAGAGCCACAAACACAGAATCATTATCAAAGAGCCACAGACACAGAAGTTACCATTATCAAAAAGCGACAAACACAGAAGTTATCATTATCAAAGAGCCACAAACACAGAAGTTACCATTATCAAAGAGCCACAAACACAGAACCACCATCACAGAGCTGGAAACACAAAACCCTTATCAGAGAGCAACAAACACAGAACCATTATCAAAGAGTCACAAACATAGAAGTTACCATTATCAAAGAGCCATGAACGCAGAAGTTAGAAGAGCTACAGAAGTTACCATTATCAAAGAGCCACAGAAATTACCATTATCAAAGAGCCACAAACACAGAACCATTATCACAGAGCCACAAACACAGAATGACTGCAGGTGAATAACAAACTAACAAACAATATTCACCTACATATTCATCTAGTCTTTCATTTCACATTGAGGGGATTGCTTCCTTAAGCATTTCATAGTTAGGTTGAAGGGCAGGGTTTGTCTAAAAATTATCTGCTTTCCATATGAGGGCATTGTCTCTACTGTGAATAGGCTACATGTATGCTATAGTCAGTAGAAAATACTTGAGCTATAATACAGCCAAGCACCATTACAAGTTTACAACTCTCTACCACAGTACATGTACCTGCCTTTCAATCACTATGTAACATGAGGTGTTGGTTCAAATCCAGACTTTGACAGAAAATGTGCAGACTGTCCCGTTTTCACTGTGTGTGGGGCCGCTCTCACTGCATGTGGGGCCACTCTCACTGCGTGTGGGGCTGCTCTCACTGCGTGTGGGGCCGCTCTCACTGTGCGTGGGGCCGCTCTCACTGTGTGTGGGGCCGCTCTCACTGCATGTGGGGCAACTCTCACTGCATGTGGGGCCGCTCTCACTGTGTGTGGGGCATAATCGGTTGCAATAACTGGTCAGTGACACTCATGTGTCCATTTGCAGTGTCTAAAAATCACTGAAGATTTCTAGTCCTCCACCAATATGGTGTGCATATCATAGTCTGAAGATACTCTAAATGACCTGGAATTTCCTCCCTGACTAAGTTGTTCATTTTCCAGATTTTGAGGATTGTATTGATTTTAGAAAGATGATTTTAGGTTTGTTTGGAAGGTCAGATGATATCCTACTTGAAAAATCGAAAGTAATACTTTATAACATTAACTTTCCTACAGAAATGCACTTTTGGATAAAAAGTTCATTTAGGGTAACTTGAAAAGGGTCAGTGGTTTACCCTAAGCACTCAGGTTTCCTGCAGCCATAATACTGACTGCCAGGAGGAAAATTCTTCAGTATGGCATTAAACAAAAATCCAATAAATCAATCAATCTATCACAATTTAACTGCAATGCTCTTCTTGTCTGAGATTACTTTAAAAGTGTGCACATGGTTGAACGCTAAAAATACAGATCTACATACTATTTGTTTCCAAAAATCTAAAACACTAGACATGAAAAAAAACAAAACAATTTCAAGACATTATTTCAGTTTTTAATTTCCATCAAAACTGTTCAATTAATTCCAAGCTTAAAAGCATTAAATAATAAAGAGACCATTATTTCTGTAGAGTGAATGCCTGATTGCTTGGGATAGCCTGAGGTGAGTAAAGGGTAATAATCATATCTCATGCATATGTTAATACTAGCTGTTCCCATTAGCAGAGTTGTGCTGACAGACATATTACACTGGTGATGAAGACATACACTATAAAGTAAACAGTCCCTCAGATAATTATACCCTAAACTGGAGAGAGATAGAGAGAGAAAAAGGAAGGCATCAGCTGTGGCGGTCTCCCACCTCCTGTATACAACAGAAAAGACCATGGTTATCTACGGTTATCTTGTCACAAGCCAACATGCCCTGCCAGTCAGAGCCCACATTACATAAGGTTAGGCTGAGCCAAACCAAGCTGGCCAATATCAGCACCAGGGTAACTGGGGCAGATAGGTGCAGGCTGTGTCAAAAAACCATCCAATGACCCAGTAAGCCTTTACCTATCAGATCACTTGAGCCACAAGGCCTGATGTGAATCGACCAATCGCAAGACTTGTTACATCTCGAATGTGATCTCAAGTCATTCTGACCTGATGTTACATCGGAGGCGTGAGCAGGAGAACTAAACCCTCTACTGCAGAGCATCAAGGTTAAACATGCAGTTGGTGGAGCTGTTTTATGCAGGTGACATTTATATATCCATGTAGCTTTATAAAAATAAACATCATACTGAATTACAAATACATGTGTGCAAAAATTGTCAGGGCAAGATTAACTACTGTTATGCTGAACGTACAAGAATAATGCTGTCAAAACTCAATGTAAACATATTTTATTCTACTTTGTTTACTTGTTTTTCTTTGCACTCTAATTTTTCTCTAACATAAACACATGATTTACATGAATCTCTTAAGATGAGTAATGTTAGAAAATTAAATTACCATAAGTCTACATGTTGGTGTGAAATGTACCCCGATTTCAACAGTGGCTGAATCAAACTAGAAAGTCACCTCCTCCCCATGTAGACTCTCCTCCCCATGCAGACTCTCCTCAACACTCCGGCTCTCTTCACCAGTCAGGCCCTCCTCACCAGTCAGACCCTCCTCCCCATGCAGACTCTCCTCACCAGTCAGACCTCTTCTCACCAGTCAGACTCTCCTCACCACTCGGGCTCTCCTCACCAGTCAGACTCTCCTCACCAGTCAGACCCTCCTCACCAGTCAGACTCTCCTCACCACTCGGGCTCTTCTCACCAGTCAGACCTCTTCTCACCACTCGGGCTCTCCTCACCAGTCAGACTCTCCTCACCAGTCAGACCCTTCTCCCCATGCAGACTCTCCTCACCAGTCAGACCTCTTCTCACCAGTCAGACCTCTTCTCACCAGTCAGACTCTCCTCACCACTCGGGCTCTCCTCACCAGTCAGGCCCTCCTCACCAGTCAGACCCTCCTCACCAGTCAGACTCTCCTCCCCATGCAGACTCTCCTCACCAGTCAGACCCTCCTCCCCATGCAGACTCTCCTCACCAGTCAGATCTCTTCTCACCAGTCAGACTCTCCTCACCACTCGGGCTCTCCTCACCAGTCAGACTCTCCTCACCAGTCAGACCCTCCTCCCCATGCAGGCTCTCCTCACCAGTCAGACCCTCCTCCCCATGCAAACTCTCCTCACCAGTCAGACCTCTCCTCACAGTCAGACTCTCCTCACCACTCGGGCTCTCCCCACCAGTCAGACCCTCCTCACCAGTCGGACTCTCCTCACCACTCGGGCTCTCCTCACCAGTCAGACTCTCCTCACCAGTCAGACCCCTCCTCCCCATGCAAACTCTCCTCACCAGTCAGACCTCTTCTCACAAGTCAGACTCTCCTCACCACTCGGGCTCTCCTCACCAGTCAGACTCTCCTCACCAGTCAGACCCTCCTCACCAGTCGGACTCTCCTCACCACTCGGGCTCTCCTCACCAGTCAGACCCTCCTCACCAGTCGGACTCTCCTCACCACTCGGGCTCTTCTCACCAGTCAGACTCTCCTCACCACTCGGGCTCTCCTCACCAGTCAGACTCTCCTCACCAGTCAGACCCTCCTCACCAGTCGGACTCTCCTCACCACTCGGGCTCTCCTCACCAGTCAGACTCTCCTCACCAGTCAGACCCTCCTCCCATGCACACCCTCCTCCCCATGCACACCCTCCTCACCAGTCAGACCCTCCTCCCCAGTCAGACTCTCCTCACCAGTCAGACCCTCCTCACCAGTCAGACCCTCCTCACCAGTCAGACTCTCCTCACCAGTCAGACCCTCCTCACCAGTCGGACTCTCCTCACCAGTCAGACCCTCCTCACCAGTTGGACTCTCCTCACCAGTCAGACCCTCCTCACCAGTCGGACTCTCCTCACCAGTCAGACTCTCCTCACCAGTCAGACCCTCCTCACCAGTCGGACTCTCCTCACCAGTCAGACCCTCCTCACCAGTCAGACTCTCCTCACCAGTCAGACCCTCCTCACCAGTCGGACTCTCCTCACCACTCGGGCTCTCCTCATCAGTCAGACTCTCCTCACCAGTCAGACCCTCCTCCCCATGCAGACTCTCCTTACCAGTCAAACCTCTCCTCACCAGTCAGACCCTCCTCCCCAGTCAGACTCTCCTCACCAGTCAGACTCTCCTCACCACTCGGGCTCTCCTCACCAGTCAGACCCTCCTCACCAGTCAGACTCTCCTCACCACTCGGGCTCTCCTCACCAGTCAGACTCTCCTCACCAGTCAGACCCTCCTCCCCATGCAGACCCTCCTCCCCATGCACACCCTCCTCACCAGTCAGGCCCTCCTCCCCATGCAGACTCTCCTCACCAGTCAGACTCTCCTCACCAGTCAGGCCCTCCTCACCAGCCAGGCACTCCTCCAAGTCAAACACACCTCTCCAGACACTATCCTCACCAGTCAGACCATCAACAACCAGTTACTCTCCTCACTTTCAAACTCTCCTCACCAGTCAGACTCTACCTCACCAGTCAGACTCTCCTAACCAGTCAGACCCTCCTCCCCATGCAGACTCTCCTCACCAGTCAGGCACTTTTTGCCAGTCAGACTCTCCTCCCAAGTCAGACCTTCCTCTCCAGTCAGATTCTCCTCAGCGGTCAGACTCTCCTCATCAGTCAAACACTCAGTCATTGGTCACTCTCCACACCAGTCACACTCTTCATCAGTCATACTCTCCTCCCCAGTCATACTTTCCTCACCAGTCACTTTCCTCACCAGTCACATTCTCCTCATCAGTCAGACTTTCCTCACCATTCATTCTTTCCTCTTTCTCATTCACTCTCCTCAGACAATCCTCTCCAGTCAGGCTCCTCTCATCAGTCAGACACACCTCATCAGTCAGACTCTCCTCATACGTAAGGCTATCCTCATCAGTCACTCTCCTCCTCAGTCTCTTTACCATTCAAACTCTCCTCATTAGTCACACTCTGAAGCAGCAGCCATTTTGTTTTCACCAAAGTTATGGGTTACATCCATGTTAAGCCTGAAAACAAGAGTCTCTTGGTCGATTTGTTTAGAAATAGTTTGCCTTATAATGAAATCGGGTATGATGTATGCTATACCATAGGTTGCTGCCACGGTTATGATATTCCACCAACCAAGTACCATAAAAAGAGAGGAGTTGAAACAGCCACCTGGGGCTTCGCATCTGTCACACTCTGATTACCTGTATGACAAATGGACAACTCATGGGTAGAGGGCATCAAGAAATGCGTACAATATCCAGCCAGGTACCTGACAAACTTTCCACGGCTATAAATTCCATGTATCAAACATTCAAAAATGCAAAATAAAAAACTGCTCACGTTGTAAAACAGGGAGAGTATGAGTTGTGATCTCTTTGAAAAGCTGAGCTATTCCTCCAGAAGCCTTGGCTACCATGTGATGTTCGCTTGGGGTTCGACTCAGAATATTTCGTCTTGACCTGAAATAGCCCACAATTAACATGCAAATTAAGATTACATACAAAAAAAAAATGGTTAGAGATAAAAGTAAACAACTAGACTTTCAAAGCTTTAGGAAGTTAGATATTTCTTTCATCATCCTCCTTTTGATTCATTCATTTATTTGGTTGGCGTTCATATTTTACTTATACAACACATGTAAATTTTATGTATGGAGACCATATATAGAAAAAAAAATATGAAGGTTATGATTTCAAACTTTAGAGGCAAAGATAATAAATAATAACAAGGAGATAATAATAACCAGAATCATTTAGAAAGAGGTTTGAAAACAATAAATAGTCAGACATGTTTTCAGACATGCTTGGTAAATCAACTGAGACCACAGGAGTGAGTGAGTGCTTGGGGTTTAACGTCGTTCTCAACAATTTTTCAGTCATATGACGACGAGAGACCACAGGATGTTACCTGTTAGAGCAACCAGAAACACACAGTGGTGTCACTCATTCCATGCACAGACATGTATGGTAGAAAGGCAAAACTAGAAATAACTTGTGCCTGATTAGACAAACCTTATAACATGGTGACACTTTTGATTGCCTCAAGGTGCGTGATTTTCATTACTTAGAAAGGCGATACCTCAGATACACGTGCAACATCACAAAGATAAAAAGTTCTGCTTTTTAAACTTCCTTTGGGATACTTTATGGAGAATATATACATTTGGTCAAGTGTTGTCTTTTCTTTTAAAGGTGACATATTGACTGTGCCTTAAGAAATTTTATCAAATGCAACTCAAAGTGATCCTTTCTGGGGAGCTTTTTAATCTGTGAGTGAATGAAATTTGCAGGAAAACTTAACTTATATCAGTAAACCATCATATATTTGTTTAGTTTACTTGTTAGTTTAAAGACATCATGATTAGTTTGAAAACCAAACAACAACCACATTTAAATAAAGTATGCATCACCTGTATTACCATTTCATGCAGATTTCACATGTAGTTTTCATGATTTTATATACACTTTTCTTTACAGTTAATGATGTGCAAAAAGCACCAAGGTTCTACCGTGGACTTTATGAGCATATTGAACAGGTGACATCACTGTGCTTCAGCTTGTTCAATATGGTTCAAAAAGTCCACCGTTGAACCTATCTGTATTTTAGTCACAGTCAACTGTGAAAAAAAAACGCAAAAAAATCAAGAAGACTATATTTGGACTCAGCAAGAAATAGCCTTTTTAATGACGAATACTTTATTTATTGACGGTCTGTTCTACCCTGTACACTCGTGCTACCAGACAAGAACAAGTAAGCACACTTCAAGGTGAATGTTTGTTGACGAAATTTGTGCGATATTCTTTCCTCTTCAAACAAATTATGAGAAGGCTGAGAAGCAGACATTCTGGGCGTATCCAACAAATGACCAGAGCCCGTCGCTGATATTTTACGTTTCTAGCTTCCATCTCAAAATTTCAAGTTTGTAAGGTAAGGCTGTCAATGTGGTGCCCGTGTAAAACTTCGCTAGAAACACATTTCTTGCTGCTTTTGGTGCGGTTACAACAACAACATTTAAGTGTTGTAAACAGTAAAGACAAAGGAGTTGACAACTAATACCGGATATACACACCCGTCGTGGGGTTTATTGAAAGCACTCATGTTTCACTTTCAACTATTCCATCATCCAGCGTTCATAAATGTTCATATCATCGTCTCATCCGGCCTGTCAAAGCAATCTCGCAATGCCCTCTAGAACATTTTCAGAATTCAAAACTAAGCGCCTTCTGCTTCCGCCTTTGTAAATCTCGCGATACTTGGTGAGAATAAGCCACGTGGCTGATGTCATGCTGGGAGGAGTTAATGTTTACATCAGCATACGCGATGCCTGTTCTGTGAAGATTCAGAGATAATAGTACGAATTTGGGCGTGAGTCGTTCGTAGAATATTGCAGTTTAATCAACTGAAGAATGGCACGGAGATTTGTCTGTGACAAGTAGTCTAGATATTATCCTGTAAGCCAGAAAGCTTGGTCTTACTCTACAACTAGCGTAGTAAAATGTTCTGGCGTGTTTGAACCTGTCAAATGCAGCAGCTTTTGATTGGTGGAGCCAAACATAGACCACTGACGTCACGCACCCAAACAAACGCGTCCATGTGAGCTGTACATACTTCTGTCAAAACAATTACAAGAAGAGGTCGTGAATGTACGTTTACTAAGGTAAGTATCCTGCTGTGAGTAGGTGTTATTGTAATCGAAAGAGGGAATGATGATCGAGGGTTCTATAAAGTGGATATATCATGATTGTTTTCATCTCATCATACATCACAAAAAGATGTCGCGATGCCTTGGCCAGCGCACATGCAATGCATGCTGTCAGTGCAGGTTGGGACAATCAATGGAATACGCTGCACGCGCACACTGTCGACTAGCGGAGTTGTGCTCACTGCTGGAATGGTAGCATGTTTGCATTAATGTCTACAGCAAAGCATCTTAGTTATTACAGTTGGGGCTTAAAGCAAAAACAGCATTCTTATAAATTTTCCAAACAAAAGAGTAAAGCAAGGATTATTTTGATAGGGTGGTGCAATCTGTTGAATATTAATCCCAATATTTTTGTTTTGAATGGGGATTTTTTCAGTAATTGTTTTTCTATTTTTGTTTTGCTTTTTTTGTTTGTTTTTTTTTTTTTGCTTCTTTTTTGACATGCTCGAATTCATGATGTTGCTAAAAATATCTGTGACGTAACTGACAGTAAATTAAACGCCACTGAACGGACCCACCAATCATATATACAACAAATTATCTTGTATAAATTCCGCAAATGCGTTGGTCCTTTTACGCGTTTTAATTTTTTTGTTTGTTTGTTTTTTGGGGAAAATCGCGTCTATTGTGAATTGTATGGCCTGCTTAATCCCGTGCTTCATTGTCAAGGCTGTGGACAGTTGAGCTCATTTGCAGTAATTGAGTGACTGCAGCCATGCCAATGCATTGGCGGGGCAGTTGACGGAGGGGCTCGCTTTTCCTGCCTCGGCCGTCAGCTGAAATGTACAAGCCTGGTGATGTCACCCAGAAGGTATTTCCTGAAACGAGGCAACCGAGCGCGCGCGCGCGCTCGGGCTGGTCACGTCTTGAAATAAACATCCGTCGATTTGTCACTTATCTCATTTATAGCGCGTTCGGGTAAACACAGTAGTGAGAAATTATCTGCGTAACCTCAGTTTTCCGGCTGACATTTCAAGAATATTATAAGGTCACATACCGAGTACCATTTCGGTGAGGATTGTTTTTTTAGTCTGTGCTGAAGTAGCTGTTCACTCCTGAGGCAGCCCATCGTAAAGCGATACCCCAAGTTTGTGATTGAGATAGGCGGGAAAAAGTGAACCCTCAAAACGATACAGTTGACACATTTTGCGTGCAGAGTTATTTTTGGATTCTGTCGGTGAGCACATGTCCGGAGATAAACTTTTGGAAGGAGGACATGACAACGAGAGTTTACAAACAAAAACAGAGGCACGCAAGTCAGTTGTCAGTTGGTGTCAGAGCACGTACATGTACATGTAGGTCTGACTGGCAGCTTGTCCTCAGCCGAAATCAACGTTTACCTTCGGAGGAATAGCAATAGTTGCGAAATGTTTCAATGAACATGGTAATTTAACAGTTGTATTTTGTTCTGTTTACATTTCACCACATAGTCTCTTGATGTCTGTGCCTCTTATTGATAGATTTCTTATTAAACGTTGTAGTGAACTTGTATCTGTTTTCACCCAACTGTATCTTCTTTTGGCTTCACCTCTTGTTTGGCTTTTGTTTTTTATAAAGTGCGTTATCTTTTTTTGCCATTTATTTTTCACTTACATATAATTATTTAATGATAATATCATTGAAGGCCTTAATATTTGATAACTGTTATGACCATTCAGTTGTTGGTACTGTCTTAATGTTAGGCAGTATTCTATACATGTTAGTGCAAAATTTTTGTAATTGTTTCTTTGTGATTTTCTAACTGTTTCAGGTCCCACTTTAGTAGTTATAGTTGTGCCCGTTCTTTTCTGGGAGCCTTGCCCAAAATGACTGAGCGAGGAACAGGTGGGGGATTTTCGCTCAGTCCAGAAGATAACAAACCAGGAAAAACCTCCCCATTGACACCCCAAACTCCACAATCTGGGAAAAGAGACAGTGGTTACCTGACTGACTACTCCCCTGCCAGTGGCACCAGTTCCAGTCGTCACTTTACATTTGAGTCGCCGTTTCCTCCAGAGGATGAGGCTGATGAAGCTGATGAAGAATTGTCAGCATTAGGCGCCGTCGGGGGTCACATGGGGGGTAGCCGCATGTCGCGTGCCTCCTCAATCACACCTGAAATAGACGTGTTCTCACCACCTACAATTGAGCCAATGAGCGGCCGTCGGAGCAGGGGTCGTCCTCGGTCCCGATCGTCTGTCACCCCAGACATAGATGTATTCTTACCAACCCCAGAGGTGGAAGAAGAGGAGGAGCTAGCCCAAGTCAGGTTCAATGACAACTTGTTCAGTGTCGTCGAGCCATCGTTACCTGTCCACATGCAGCCGCCAAACTTTGTTTCGCGGCCGATCCCAATTCCCCACTGCGTAGCACGGGGATTGGCTGGGGCACCCAGGATGCCACCTGGCGAGGTTCAAGGTCACATGCGGTACCCGTCCCCCGCGTCCTGCCCCTGCACCCTGTCCAGCTCCTCTACACTTCATCACAGTGCTAGCTCATTGGGCTCGCCCAGGAACGCCCTTATGTACTTTGGGCATGTGGGCATGCTAAGTCGCAGCATTGGCACCCAAACACCAAACCAGCACTCTCTCATCATCCAAGACCTGATTCAAGGCGGAATTGAATCACAAACATTTGCAAGAGGTAAGAATTATTGGTAATTTTTTGCTGTTTTTTTTTTATTGGTTTTGCTTTGATTTTGAAACTTAATAGATTCTCATAAAACCCACTTACGTGGTAACGTGAATATGTTTCTATATCTCTGTAATCTTTGGTTACTGTGATGTAACTATTAGCCAAGAAGTGTCCATAGAGTAGATTTATTTAACTGATCATAATATATCACACTAAGTCATTACTGATGTAAGTTCAAATCAATTTCTTTGAAACAACCAAAAAAACTCTGGTATTTGAATCTGAATGTGCACTTGAAGTGCTGAGCAACATTTCTTGCAATTTTCAGCATTCATTGAAAAGAAAGTGTCTGTAGCTATATGTCAGTAATATCTTCTGTATGTGATGTTAATATGCACTTATTATGTGTGCTTACGAATGACAGCGGTGGTTGTGAAACGGGAAAATATTTTTTCAGAAAACATGTTGACAAATTTCTTATGTTTCTATTAAAAACCATTTATGAGTGACACATCTGGAACAAAGAACTACATATTTTGCATGTAAGACAAGTTTACGTGAAGTACATGTATCTGTGATCTTGTGGTCGGCATTGTGTTTATGAACATTGACCAAGGAACTGATGGAATTACACAAAGCCTGTCCACACATCTGCTGTTAAGTATGAGATCTTTCCTGGAAACACAGCCCTGGAAACCCTGGAGTTCCCATGGTACTTGTGTGAGAATCTCTGGTTATGTATTTTTGTTGCCAGTAGTTCTTTGTTAAGCTGAGAAAGGTGTCTGTTGCTGGGTGATGTTAAAATAAACAGCTCAAGGGATTGCTGTAATAAATGTCTCTGAATGATAAAGCTTTGGGCTGAAAACTTTGGATTCTGTTTACAAGCAGATAGCCGTTTACATTGATAATGTCTCAATTCCACCGTAATTTGCCCGCAATTTAATAGATAAGTACGCTACCGCCAGACAGTCTACCCTGACCATCAATAACTACATACATCCCTCCTGTCCCAACCTGTAATTGGAACAAACGGTCAAGTTTATAACCCTTCCATGCAGATTACTGTGGTTTAAGTTTCCAGGTAGCTGGCTTTTGGGCTCACTTTTATCACTGCTGCCTTAAGGGTAATTTCTAAGATAGCTTCAAAGGAAACCATAATTTGTTAATAGCCACATTCTTAATTTCTGAGTGGCCACGTGCTCCATGGAATTGTCACCTGAGACGCATAAAATTTAGGTTTAGTTATTCTGTCTGGCGCACTGTCAGATCAAAGATGAAAATCCTTAACGAGCTAGGTAATTAATTACATGTGATGGCATGTCTGGATCTGATTTTTCAGTCAGTTTCTGGCAGTTTTCGTGTGCCTTAATGCAAATTAACTTTTAAAAAAGACAAGCTGGACATTTCTTCCAGGAAATTTTAATCATTATGACTGTATGACATTTATTAAAAGTGTTTTCAATTTAATTTGGCGAGAAATATAGACTTTATGATGATGCCTTTATTATTATAGGGACAAAACTTCATGATATAATTTTAATGGACTGTGATTTCACCGATTTGTTTACAAAATTCTGAGAGGAAGTAGTTAATTCTTACTTATAGTGATGGCATCTGGGAATCACCCCATAAGACGTATTCATAACAAATCAGCTGTATCTACATGAGGTTATGACAAGCGAAGATGTAGATGCTGAATCACCTAGCACAGAATGTCATGTGTTAGACTTGACAAGGCTGGCTGCTCCATCACCTGTGTGGGTGTAATTGATGTAAAAGTGAAGTCAGAAACACGTCTATGGACAGTCTGTACAGTGTAGTCTAGTTAATGTCTGTCTGCTACAAAAATACCCTTAAAATGGGGAAAAACATACATTGTGTTTGTTTGCCATTGAGTAATGGGCACCAGCTAGAAAGGAGCCTTGCCTTGCAATAATAATACATATTATTTATACTATTATAGGCTGCTTTAGGCTAAGTGTTGTTGTTGTTGGGTTCATTGATAATGAAGACGTCAAAGCATCACCATGTAAATGTGAAAAGTTACGCAAGCCTATGATCCTCTTATCGCAATCTTTGTAAGTCCTGGCCAAAAAATTGAAAGCTTGTGTAACGTTTTACATTTAGATGTTGATTATTATCAGCAATTATACACATCTATATAGATATATCAATCATTTCAATTTGAGTATAATCAGTTCAAATAATCTTGTAATGGAGGTCCTGTGACAATAGCAGTACATCATATATTCTGATGTAGATTTTAATGATACAGCTTTTTTGAAGTAGAATTTATTGTTGAAGATGATGGATGTACTGTGTGCTTGGTGTGATGGGTGATATGCTTTCAGATTGCTGACATGTAAATAATTAAAGAACAAGTATATGTTTAGTTTAATTGAACAGGTAGAATACAAACACAGTAACTTATATAGCTTCAAGCAAAAAAGGCAGGTTGCCACTGTGCCTGTAGGTTGGAAAAGCTCTGATATTACATTAAGGCGCACTATTGGCCTTTCTTGGCCAGACAGATCATGTGACTCACCAATTCTTGTTTAAGTCTATGCTCCAATATTACAGATCTCATGTGATAATGAGTGAAAAGCTGATAGAGCACCCTCTCTGATATGGAGGTCTCTGTTGAAAGTATCATCTGCATGTGTTATCATTTCATGTCAGTGTACACGGAGTTCATATGGTCACACCTGGATTTCTGCAAATTTCCACCTGAGACTGTACAGGTAGCCACTATTTAGTCTCCTTCAGTGGCCTGTGGTATATTACCTAATAATGTCCCATCATCATATCTATCACTACAATGTCAACAGCCTACATGATGGGGCACATCTGTTTTCAAGTGTCACAACATTCCTGTTTGACCTTTACGCCTATCTCCCATGGCTTGTTAAGCGATATTGTCTGGCACTTGGCCTATGGAGGCTCTTGTGTAGACACTATTTGCAGGTTCTGTCCCTGTCTGTATTCTGTGCTGGTTTCTCTCTCTCTCTCTCTCTCTCTCTGAGGGGTGATTGATCTGCCTGTACAAACCACAGTCCATGCAATCTCCTATCATCTCAACCCTGCCCACAGATAACACCCAGTCTTCTGTTAGCCCAGCTTCACACTCCTTTACCTCTCCTCCTCCCCCCACTCTGCCCTGGCCAGGCTATTTTTAGCATTGATGTAATCCTATATTTCAGTTGTTCTCTTATACTTTACTTTTAGATCATTTGAGTAATTTATCTACGTTACCTTGTATTTCACATTTGTTTTGTGTAGAAAAAAGACGAGACAATGTTAGAGCTTTTAGAGAGGCATATTATGGTACTAGTATAATGGTTCCAGTGTGGTGTGAGGAAATCATGACTTCTTTGTTTATACACTTTCTCCTTGAAAGTATGTTGAAAACTTTGTCACTGCTTTTGAGGTAATATTAAAAATTACCAAGAACTCAGCTCTAAAAAGGAGAACCAGAAGTGAAAAACAGGAAGGTGTTTCCTGTTAAACAGATCTATTATTTTTAAATCCTTTCTTAGTTTTTATTTAAGCAGGAATGAATTAGCAGTAGGCCTGAGGTTGACCCCCTTAAGTGGTTGATGTTTTAACAAGGCCCAGCCATTGAAATATAACCTGTACCATATGGGTCTGCTCCTGTCAAAGCTACAACTTGGCACACTGCCAAATCATTTTTTTTTACTCCTAGCTACAGTATTTGTTTTTAAGTTCAGTGTACAAATCTATGATCATAATGAAGACCTGTTTACCCTGACTGCATGTGTTTTGATTTGACAACAAAAAGGTTGTGCAGATCTAGAAAACCATTGATGTTACATCAGTTACCTTTGAGAGCGCCAATTTATTTCAACATTTATCTTTATACATACTCACAATTACTGCATTATTAATTCCAGAATATTAACTTTTTTCCAAGTTAATGATGCTTTTCTTTTAGAAAAACATTGTTATCCATATTGTTACATTTTGTAAGAAATGTTCCAGACTGCCAGTTTTGCCATAAAATTTGTCAGTGAATAGTTATTTGTGATGGTTCAGTTAACTGAAAGCTGGAACTGATTATTACAAGTTATTCTGGAATTTCTGGTAGATGTCTGAAACACAGGTCTTGTGTAATGTATTTAATTTATGAATACAAAGACAAGAACTAGACAAAAATTTATTCAATAAACATACCCAATCTCAAAACCGTATTCTTATGAAATTTTTTTGTTCTTTTTTATTTTACTATTATTTTTCAATTAATAGTGGTTATGGTGAAAAAAGGCATGACTTGACATGTCCTGTTGGAAAGAATTTAGACAGAATTATTTGTCAGATTTATAACCCATTAGTATGGTAATAGGTTTAGAAATCACTTGTGGGTGGTTAAAGTTAAGCACAGTGTTATTGGCAGGGGTAAGCCTTGTGTGTGAAGAGCAGGGGATAGGGGAGGTGTAGAGGGTTACTAGCCAGGGTTTTCCCACAGACTCTGATTGTTTTGTGAAAATGCTCCAGTTTCCTTTGAGTTTGTTTCTACCTGATGGTTGTCAGAAATACATGCCTAGTGGTCTGTGAACATTGGTAAGTAGGATAGGGCTGTGTGGGATAACCCCCCCCCCCCTGCCCCCCCCCCCCCCCCCCCCCCCCCCGGACTGGCAGGCACTCCATGGGTACCGGGCAGGTGTACAACGGAGGATGTGCATAACATCCTAATTTTTCCACAGTATGCCTCATAAAATTAGAAATGAAATTGTTTTAATTAAAAACTGCATTATGTGGATCTCCTTAATATTGGTAATATACATGACTTTGTACACAGGACAATTGGCTGTGGGTCATATCTGTCAAGATGTGCTGTATTACAACATAGAAATGCGTGGAGGAATTAGTGGGGAGATAATAGAGCCTGGAGGCAGAATGATCTGCCTCCAGTCTTAGGGTGTAGTGAGCACTCCAGGGGGTAGACCCCTATCAGAACTCCACCTCATGCCTAAACTATGAAGTCTGCCACACCACTGTCTGTAACCTATAGGTCTGCCACTGCTGTAGCCACACAGCATAAAAAATTACCCTGGAGACAAATTTTCCAGATGGGGGCCAATGGTATGGCTGTAGAAAGCAGTGGCTGACTGCTACCAGCTGACATGCACCAAACTCTGAGACACAGTCTGGCTTAAGGGGCGCTGGGAAAATTGGCAACTGCTAGGGAAGATACTCTTAGTTTAGAATCTGAGCAAACCTAAATAGGGTTACTGACACCTCATTGGTGCCAAGATGGATCCAAGAGGACACATAGTAGTAGTATAGCTGTAGTAAAAGTGACTAGTGAAAACCTATAGCCGTGGGAACTGTACCAGCATGGAAACTCAAGCCACCCCACACCCCACCTAACCAAAATCCCCGCCATCTGCACCTCTGTATATCCAAGCTGTCTTACTAGGCCAGCGGTGCAGGGACATGCCCTCAATATGTCACTACTTTGTTTTCCAGCCACTGGCCCCACTTGGATCTGTCAAAATGCCTTTCAATTATCTGTCAGGGAAAGCCAGTGCCAGATTTAGGTCTTTGTTTATATACTATCCTTGTCCTTAGCCTGGACACCCCTGAAAATTAGAGCCATCGGGTCACAGGGATGCCTGTGGACACTCAACAGATACACAAACACTGAGGGAAGCAGAGGAAGCGTGTGGCCCATTGCTAGGTGAGAACCACTGAGCAAACAGGACACAGTTTAAGGGAACCCTGGGCTGACCGCCTACCCCAGGGGAACCACAAACCACCTCAGACATGGGGGAGGAGGTGAAAGAAGTTGAGAGTGATGGAGGTGGGGAGGGTTGTTGGGAGTTGGATTGGGCAGCTGTCCAGCTTATCTGGCATGTTAGATGCTTTCCAACAAGTTTCCAACAAGAGACTGCCCTAAACTGCACAGATGACAGACACAGTGGCACCTGGCCCACAGAAAGGGTTTTGATTGTGACCAGGAGACAAAGCCATAATGGTGCTTGTAGAGCTTAACACAGAGACCTGCGTAGTGCATGGCTATTTGAACTTCAACATAGCCATGAAGAGAGACACACAAAAACAGAGAAATGATCCTAGCCAAAACATGCTTATCTCTGATGCTGCCCACAGAGCTAGTACAAGCCAAACAATTAGTGTGTGATGCCACAGAGCTAGTACAAGCCAAACAGTTAGTGTGTGATGTCACAGAGCTAGTACAATCCAAACAATTAGTGTGTGATGCCACAGAGCTAGTACAAGCCAAACAATTAGTGTGTGATGCCACAGAGCTAGTACAAGCCAAACAATTAGTGTGTGATGCCACAGAGCTAGTACAAGCCAAACAATTAGTGTGTGATGCCACAGAGCTAGTACAAGCCAAACAATTAGTGTGTGATGTCACAGAGCTAGTACAAGCCAAACAATTAGTGTGTGATGTCACTGATGTGGGAATCACAAACATTGATATTATATCAAATACATATTCTTAAGAACTTGTCATATACATTTAATTTGACCACTAAACAAATTACAGTTACCAGAGGATAAGAGAATAGATTTACATATGTATGGGTATTCTTAGTTTGAAAAGGAGAAAAAAGAATCTTTGATGTTTTAGTGTTTGCCACCATTGTGCATGATGCAGTGACTCTTTTTGTAGCCCCTTTTGTACACTTATCTATGAACCAGAATGGCTATGCTGTGAAGGTTCTACATTATGTGTAAAGTATTCACCCTGTTATATATATGGCCAAACTCTGCAGACCTGTGGTGTTCCTGTACACAGAGTTTAATGTGAAGAACTGAAGAATATCTAGTGTTTTTTATTTATATACTAGTGATATAGGGCTTTTAGCCCTGTCTTCACTTAATCATCATACCTAAAGAATGGGGCTAAAATATTGAAAGAATGGGTGTAATTACTGTAAGACGTGAGGAATTATATGTTGGGTCATTAAGGTAGAGCAGTGATGTAGTATTTATTAGATGTGATAATTGTTGGTTTAGCCACACAGCGCAATCATCCTGCAGGAACTGTTGGCCTCTGCTCTGTGTCTGTAAACATTGCCTCACAGTACTCACTTTAGGCCAGCCTCTGTCTATAGGCGGGTATTTCCGAGCGCTGATGTAATGTGGGCTGTCTAGACAGACCATCAGAGCAGGGGGAAGCTTCCGCTAGCTGGGTAATGATCTCTGTAGGTCATCAGGTTATTGGCCCATTAATGATCAATACACAGAAACATCACACCTGAGTTTATGCTCTCATTAAACGAGCAGCATGTCAGGTGCAACAGCACACCTGACTTTATATGTTCTCATTTATTAAACAGCCCTTCAGGTACGTCAGGGCACCTGAGATATTATTCTTGTGTAAAAGACAAACCTATGATAAGGTACATCAGTACACCTGAGACATTATTCTTGTGTAACAGACACACCTATGATAAGGTACATCAGTACACCTGAGACATTATTCTTGTGTAACAGACACACCTGTGATAAGGCACATCAGCACACCTGAGACATTCTTCTTTTGCTACAGGCATGCCTATGATAAAGTACAACAGCACACCTGAGACATTATTCTTGTGTAACAGACACACCTATGATAAGGTACATCAGCACACCTGAGACATTATTCTTGTGTAACAGACACAACTATGATAAATTACATCAGCACACCTGAGACATTATTCTTGTGTAACAGACAAACCTATGATAAGGTACATCAGTACACCTGAGACATTATTCTTGTGTAACAGACACACCTATGATAAGGTACATCAGCACACCTGAGACATTCTTCTTGTGTAACAGACACACCTATGATAAGGTACATCAGCACACCTGAGACATTCTTCTTGTGTAACAGACACACCTATGATAAGGTACATCAGCACACCTGAGACATTCTTCTTGTGTAACAGACACACCTATGATAAGGTACATCAGCACACCTGAGACATTCTTCTTGTGTAACAGACACACCTATGATAAGGTACATCAGTACACCTGAGACATTATTCTTGTGTAACAGACACACCTATGATAAGGTACATCAGCACACCTGAGACATTATTCTTGTGTAACAGACAAACCTATGATAAGGTACATCAGTACACCTGAGACATTATTCTTGTGTAACAGACACACCAATGATAAGGTACATCAGTACACCTGAGACATTATTCTTGTGTAACAGACACAACTATGATAAGGTACATCAGTACACCGGAGACATTATTCTTGTGTAACAGACAAACCTATGATAAGGTACATCAGTACACCTGAGACATTATTCTTGTGTAACAGACACACCAATGATAAGGTACATCAGTACACCTGAGACATTATTCTTGTGTAACAGACACACCTATGATAAGGTACATCAGCACACCTGAGACATTCTTCTTGTGTAACAGACACACCTATGATAAGGTACATCAGCACACCTGAGACATTATTCTTGTGTAACAGACACAACTATGATAAGGTACATCAGTACACCGGAGACATTATTCTTGTGTAACAGACACACCTATGATAAGGTACATCTGCACACCTGAGACATTATTCTTGTGTAAAAGACACACCTATGATAAGGTACATCAGTACACCTGAGACATTATTCTTGTGTAACAGACAAACCTATGATAAGGTACATCTGCACACCTGAGACATTCTTCTTGTGTAACAGACACAACTATGATAAATTACATCAGCACACCTGAGACATTATTCTTGTGTAACAGACACACCTGTGATAAGGCACATCAGTACACCTGAGACATTATTCTTGTGTAACAGACACAACTATGATAAGGTACATCAGTACACCGGAGACATTATTCTTGTGTAACAGACACAACTATGATAAGGTACATCAGTACACCTGAGACATTATTCTTGTGTAACAGACAAACCTATGATAAGGTACATCAGTATACCTGAGACATCATTCATGTGTAACAGACACACCTATGATAAATTACATCAGCACACCTGAGACATTCTTCTTGTGTAACAGACACACCTGTGATAAGGTACATCAGCACACCTGGAGTAGTCTAGTTTATTGAACAGGTTCCCCCGGGCTCTGCCCGGTTTCCACCCACTATAATGCTTGTTTTAATAATAAACAGCAATTCATATACAACACCACACCTGATTGAGTTACTCTTGTTTAACTCATGCTGGCTTCCTCTCCAGCTGTAAGTGGGAAGGTTTGGCAGCAACCTGCGGATGGTCATGGGATTTCCTCAGGCTCTGCCTAGCTTCCTCCCACCATAATGCTGGCCGCATTCTCATTTATTTTCTGTAGAGCAGTCTATATAAATAAAACATTTAAATCAATCTTTGATTTCTCGGAATCTATTGCATGATTTACAAGGAACGGAGAGTTTATCTCTAAGGAAATGTTGAGATCATTATGTGCTGTGATGTTGCATTCTGCTATAATTTCACTGGAAATGTACATGTACGCTTTACCTGGTAAACTATACCTTGGCTCAAGCCCCCCGTGGGAGAGTTCTGCCAAATCCCAAGGACTGTGTGGTTGAATTGTGGTTGCCCTTGAAAATTCCTAAAAATCCTATTTGAACCAAGCAAGAAATGTCAACAGTAAAAAGTCTGTGTTCAGACACAGAATTGTCTCTTCCCATCTATCTACGTTTTTGCCATCATATACTGATCATCTCTTCCTGATTTGGGTCAAGGAAAACACTTTGCAGTAACACATCCTCTCAGGTTACTCTGAATGTAGATATGTCAAGATGTGACTGATACTCTCTGGTGATTGATTGGAAAATTTGAAACAGAATCGTGGGACCTGATTGGATGAGATGATAACAGTGAATTCCAGTATGAGTATTTCTGCTGTTGAAATGAACCAAAGGTCCTGTTACTTTGCCGAATCATGGAGAGTAATTACCATAGAGAGAGTTTAAGTTGGGTTTGAAAAGCATTGTAGTTGAATTTGTTAACATGATGTCCTGATTAAGGCATAGTTGTTAGAGGCGCCTCGTGAAAACTGAAGAAATTCTACATATCACGGAGCTCTGAAAATACTTTACCCCACAAATTCACAATCCCGATCTAAAGCATCTGCCTTTTGGCTTGCAAAAAGTTTAAAGAAAGGAAAATTGAATAAAACTTGCAACTGTCTGACTTCTGTCATTGAGTCTTGCAGCAATTGATAAATGTATCATTGGTACATATGTTAAAAATTTAATATCACATTTGTTTTAAGTTTAAGATATTTAACATGTTTAAATGTTCTATCATTATGACAGTTAAAAGAAATATGCAAAAATTTGATGGTATGCAATATTATTTCTTTGATGTCTATTAATATGTTTTGCTCTAAGATGCTACACAGACGTGTAACATCATTGCTCTGTCAGAAGCAATTTAGGGATTAAGTGAACCTCTGTGTCTTAATCCCCACCACAAACCACAGGGATATGGTTAATCCTCACTTATCCCTACAAACCACAGGGATATGGTTAATCCCTCACTTATCATCAGGGATATGGTTAATCCTCACTTATCCCTACGCACCACAGGGGCATGCTATCAGCACTCTTGTGGTTTTGTTCTTTAAGCTTACTTAGGTTACCTGCGGCATCCAGGTAATTAGTGTTTCCGTTTTGACTTGATGGGCTGAGCAATTGGCCTGCGCAAATTTCATACTTTTCAGGATCAAAAGACTGAATGATATTTACTGGCTTGTGTCAAACTGTCAATCCCTTCTTCCAGTTACAGGTGTCTCATCATTATCAGCTGAGATACGTGATACCCATGTGCCATATCAGTATTTTTACCTGCTCGTGCTTATCTTAATTAGAGACTAATCAGCCATGGAAACAACTTGATACCCCATCTGTGGGACGTCTTGAATTTCCTTGCCCTTAGGCCAAGCTTCAATTAACTTCTCCAGTAAATGATTTCTTGACTATGAAGGATACCTCTTCAGTCTTGATTAAGTAGGCTGTGTTGTAGCTTACATCATTTAGGAAGTCTGTTTGTTGCGTATTATGGACAAAAACAAAGACAGAAAATTTTTCTGTTCATAGCATTTTAAAATTTTGTTACCTTTACTATTATTCATAGACCATGCAAACTGTACTGAATACTACTGGTGCCTGTAACATGGACTTCATCTTTTTGCTGGTATATATTAGACGTACCATTTCCCCACACAGGAGCCATGTGTATATTGGTATGTGTGCTTAGTGGCAGTTCTTGTCTTTCTCACTGGTGGGTCAATATTGGACAAAACCAGGCCTTGAGTACTTGTCAGTAAGCTAACACTATCATTAATGCCTTTGAGTCTGACCTACATATTCGGTAACATTGATTTCTGAGATCAAAGAGTGATAATTGTAGCTGCTGTAACAGCAGACAAAAACCATGGTTTCCACAAATGGTTAGAGTGAGCCGCAGGTTACAAAGGCTTTCAGTGGGCCACTCATCAAGGGTTTACAAAGAGTCGTCTGTGGCAAGCTATGAAAATTACTATATAGCTAGACGTTGGAGAATATGAGTCAAAAGTTCACTGTTTCTTTTTTATGTGGTATTCACTTGGAACATTAAATGCTCTAAATTCTTCCACACACTACCTGCTTAATGTGACCTGCTGTATTACATTAGATGGTAGACAATACATGTATGCTTGTTGAGGAAGTTTTGTGACCTACAGTATTACATAAGATGGTAGACAATACATGTATGCTTGTTGAGGAAGTTTTGTGACCTGCAGTATTACATAAGATGGTAGACAATACATGTATGCTTGTTGAGGAAGTTTTGTGACCTACAGTATTACATAAGATGGTAGGACAATACATGTATGCTTGTTGAGGAAGTTTTGTGACCTGCAGTATTACATAAGATGGTAGACAATACATGTATGCTTGTTGAGGAACGTTTTGTGACCTGCAGTATTACATAAGATGGTAGACAATACATGTATGCTTGTTGAGGAAGTTTTGTGACCTACAGTATTACATAAGATGGTAGACAATACATGTATGCTTGTTGAGGAAGTTTTGTGACCTGCAGCTATTACATAAGATAGGTAGACAATACATGTATGCTTGTTGAGGAAGTTTTGTGACCTGCAGTATTACATAAGATGGTAGACAATACATGTATGCTTGTTCGAGGAAGTTTTGTGACCTGCAGTATTACATAAGATGGTAGACAATACATGTATGCTTGTTGAGGAAGTTGGCTGACCTGCAGTATTACATAAGATGGTAGACAATACATGTATGCTTGTTGAGGAAGTTTTGTGAACCTGCAGTATTACATAAGATGGTAGGACAATACATGTATGCTTGTTGAGGAAGTTTTGTGACCTGCAGTATTACATAAGATGGTAGACAATACAATGTATGCATGTTGAGGAAGTTTTGATCGTCGTCCAGTGATATTCCACGTCCTCCAAGCTTTTTATTACGCTGGACATTTTGGCACATTTTGAGGCTACCATCCTGTGTGGGTCAAGAAAATTATAAGTTTGTACGTACCTTATTATGGGCAAAATGTTGTAAATGATTTAGGCATTTATGTATTTTTGTCTGTGGTAATCTGAATCTGATGTAAAACAGTCTCTTTCCTGAAATTTTCCTATTTTTTTTTTCATTTAGCATGGTGAATGACAAAATGTGTCTGACAAAAAAACCACACAAAATAGCTCTGCCCCTATAAAGTACATGTACTGTGATAATGTTGAGAATAGGCAAAATGCATGTGTAAGTTCATTGGAAATAATGCTGACTATTAGTTATTATTTCTGTCATCTTGCAATTGTTGGGTCTCATGTTGTAGGTTCTGCTCACACCAGGTTACGACATCACTCAGAAGGGGGAGTATAGTGAGGAAGCAGACACCACATTTCGCCTGAGCCTCTGCCGGACCTTGTCCCCCGTGACGCGGGGACCGCTCTATCTCATTACCCAATGTGCCCCCGCCATAGCCAGCCAACCAGAGATAGAAGTGGGACGTCAACTCCGCAGAATCAGTGATGAGTTTCATTTCGAATTTATCCGAGGAAATTTGGTAAGAGTCATTTTTTTTTTTTTTCAAAAATAAATGTTAGCTTTGGAGGTGACTGTATTGTCTTGTCTTACATGGAATTCAGTTAGCCTTTGGTGCCGCTTGACAGATTGACTTGTAAAACACAATGTGAAGGTCAAATCCAGGTCTTGGCCCCGTAAAAGTGGCGTTTCTCTGCATAAGAGAACACATTGTCAAAGTTCCACATTTTCACACTTTCCAAGGCATTGCCAAGTTTTCCAACATTCCAAAGGCCATTACCAAGTTTATACATGCACTTTGTTTTTAGACTATGTTAAAAGATTTGATGTGAAAAATTTGACAAATCAACTGACAGACTGGCCAATAGACAGACTGACCAACAAACAGACAACCAACAGACAGACCAACAGACAGACAGAACAACGGACAGACTGGCCAGCGAACAGACAGAACAACAGACCAACAGAACAACGTGTAAACAGCTGCTTATCGCAGCCATAAATGAGTGATATTTACTGTTGGATGTACAAGTCTGTATGAGATGCTGACGTATGACCTAGTAATGCAGTAATGATAGACTCGGGTGCTGATGGAAAATTACCCATGATAGAAAGGGAAATTAAGGGCTCAATTCAGAAACCCATCTGCATTTATTGGGTAGGATCAAAAATTCAGATGTTTATACTGAACACAGAAATTCAGTAAGCAGATGGAAACCAGTGATCATGTCTTTAGTTCTGGTGCTATATGAAAATTGCCACAAGCCTGTTAGACCGTGAAGGTTTGCCTCTTTTAGAAAACAAACAAAAAAAAAAAACGCAAAAAACCTGCCAATCATTCAAAGGCATGTAATTAGGTTGCAGTATGTTACTCCTTTGACTTCTTGCTGTGATGAAATTTACTGGCCCCATTAAATCCACTCTCCCATGTGGGTAACATTTGATTTAGTTCAGTGGATAGTACGGACACCACTAATTTCCAGTGTAAACAGTGAAATGACAGAGAGTCCTGGCTGGCAGAAGGTTTTAGCTGGCTGTAAGTGGTTGAAATGCGTGACCTAGGGACATGGTTTTTTTTTCCCTGTCTGAATTAAGTTACTCATTATATTGTTAACTTCAGGATTAATGGCTTCACATCCAACTGGATTTAATGGTGCAACATAAAATGGGCCAGTGTTCCAATCATTTAAGTTTTTTACCACTCGCTGGCTCTAGTTTTTGTTTTATTAAGCAAATTGTGTGCTTATTCATTTATTCCACTTCCCTGGTCACTGTAAGCCTCTTTTTCTGAATAAGATAACAGAATTGCAGATGCTAATAAAGTGTTATCTAAATGTTGTTCAGAGAATCTATTGACACCTGCTCACATAGCCTTGAATACTGTGTCACATAGCTGGTCCAATTGATATACATGCTAGTTTTTTGGAGCTGGTGAAAATACTCTCTAACTGAAGAGGCTAAGAGTTCTAATCCCTGAATTACCAATTCACATCAGAAGCTGAAACAGTTTTAGCCAACATTCCACATTGCCCTACTCTATATCACATTTCAGTTTTAGATGACTTATCTAATCAGCACAATGTGTATACATGTACATAACACATAGATGTGTGAACAGAAGATGGCATTTGGTTTGAAATGGGCACAAAATTTTCTTGATAAATGCAAATGTTGTATGTTTAATAGAGCACAGTATTAAATCACATACTGGTCAGTGTGTAAATCATAATTGACTCGCTGTTCAGTGTGTAAATCATAAATGACTCGCTGGTCAGTGTGTAGATCATAAATGACTCGCTGGTCAGTGTGTAGATCATAAATGACTTGCTGGTCAGTGTGTAAATCATAAATGACTCGCTGGTCAGTGTGTAAATCGTAAATGACTTGCTGGTCAGTGTGTAAATCATAAATGACTCGCTGGTCAGTGTGTAGATCATAAATGACTCGCTGGTCAGTGTGTAGATCATAAATGACTTGCTGGTCAGTGTGTAAATCATAAATGACTCGCTGGTCAGTGTGTAAATCGTAAATGACTTGCTGGTCAGTGTGTAAATCATAAATGACTCGCTGGTCAGTGTGTAGATCATAAATGACTCGCTGGTCAGTGTGTAGATCATAAATGACTTGCTGTTCAGTGTGTAAATCATAAATGACTCGCTGGTCAGTGTGTAAATCGTAAATGACTCGCTGGTCAGTGTGTAGGTCATAAATCACTATGGTCAGCGTGTAAATCATAATTCACTCTCTGTTCTCTAAATCAGATCACTCGATCACTCGCTGGTCAGCGTGTAAATCACAAACCTTTCGATGGTCAGCGGGTAAATCATAAATCACATTATACTTCTTAATACTAGTTTCAAACTGTGCTCTGGTAACACATAGACTTTTTTTATTTTATTTTTAATTGTTATTTTTTTTGGGACGCGCATTGTTGGCTTGTAGCTGACTGGATGTCACGGTAGCTGTACATCGCTGCCATCTGTCGCTAGATTGACATCCTGCCTGGCCTGCTGACTGCAGCTAGAGCATCCAGACATTGCACAAGTGGTGGGTTCTGCAATGTTAGTTAGTGGTGTACTTGTAGAAGTGCTAGCGTCCAGTATTGATTATTTTGCTAACATACTCTCATACTGCAACCGCTTCAGACAGTACATGCACATATGCTGCCTGCTGCACACATTGCAGTATGCTGCATCGCCTCACAATGCTAATCCCTAGATCCCACATTCATTCAAGTCAGTTGATCACAGTGGTGAGTAAAATTCCTAAAAATCCCCACCCCTAAAACACACAAAAAAACCAGTAAATTGAATGAATGATATTTATAAAACAACAAAGTCAAAGACTAGAAGCACACATGTAGTTAGTGCATACACTCACTCGTGATATTCCACAAGTGACATATTAAGTGTAGGCCTACAGTGGTCGCAATGCAACAAAGTCAAAGACTAGAAGCACACATGTAGTTAGTGCATACACGCACTCGTGATATTCCACAAGTGACATATTAAGTGTAGGCCTACAGTGGTCGCAATGCAGGTATGAATTTATTTCCCGCCTCCCAAAATACCAACCCTGTTCCCTACCTTAGCTTATACATGTACTTCGCTCATATACATATACATCCCTGTTTCTACTCCCATTGGCTATACACTGTGTATACTTTTGTCTGTCAGCATAATGAATCTGAAGCTGATCTAAAGTATCAGGCAGGTCTGCATATGGCCTTGGATTCCATGAATTTGTATGTACATATACAACACGACATTTCCATGACAGAGTGTATGACATTGTTACAACATGGCAGTTGGACAGACTCGATAGGGTTTTTTATGACATGGCAGTTGGACAGACACGATAGGGATTATTACGACATGACATTTGGACAGACGTGATAGGGATTATTACGACATGACATTTGGACAGACGTGATAGGGACTATTATGACATGGCAGTTGGACAGACGCGATAGGGATTATTACGACATGACATTTGGACAGACGCGATAGGGATTATTACGACATGACATTTGGACAGACGTGATAGGGATTATTATGACATGGCAGTTGGACAGACGTGATAGGGATTATTACATGACATTTGGACAGACGTGATAGGGATTATTGTGACATGGCAGTTGGATAGGCGCGATAGGGATTATTACAACATGGCAGTTGGACAGACGTGATAGGGATTATTACAGCATGGCAGTTGGACAGATGCGATAGGGATTATTACAGCATGGCAGTTGGACAGAGGGGATAGGGATTATTACAACATGGCAGTTGGATAGACATGATAGGGATTATTATGACATGGCAGTTGGACAGACGTGATAGGGATTATTACAACATGGCAGTTGGACAGACGTGATAGGGATTATTACAGCATGGCAGTTGGACAGAGGCGATAGGGATTATTACAACATGGCAGTTGGATAGACATGATAGGGATTATTATGACATGGCAGTTGGATAGACATGATAGGGATTATTATGACATGGCAGTTGGATAGACATGATAGGGATTCTGAGCCAGTTTGACTGCTAACCACTGATAGATATTTATTGCATATGTGCAATATAAGTATATAGTCGCTGGGAAGGAACAGATTCAAAACTTTGTCTCAGTGGTTTACCCACCTTAAATTCCAAGACTGCGAGATGCAGGTCAAAATGTGTTCATACCTGTGCCTTTTTATATTCCTTAAAGTGGAGGATGTGTGACCTATAGGTTTTCAGGATCAGAGCAGTTGTGAACGCAAAGGTCCAACCTAGATGTGGGTGGAGACTGTATGCCACTAACCTGACCTGTCAAAATGAACATATAGATCTAACCTAGATGTGTGTGAATACTGTATGCCACTCACCTAACCTGTCAAAGTGAGTGAGTGAGTGAGTGCTTGGGGTTGTTGTACAATTTTTTCAGTCATATGACGACGAACTGACCTGTCAAAATGAACATATAGGTCTAACCTAGATGTGGGTGGAGACTGTATGGCACTCACCCGACCTGTCAAAATGAACATATAGATCTAACCTAGATGTGGGTGAAGGCTGAATGCCACTCACCTGACCTGTCAAAATGGACATATAGGTCTAACCTAGATATGGGTGGAGACTGTATGCCACTCACCTGACCTCTCAAAATGGACATATAGGTCTAACCTAGATATGGGTGGAGACTGTATGCCACTCACCTGACCTGTCAAAATGAACATATAGTTCTAACCTAGATGTGGGTGGAGACTGTGCCACTCACCTGACCTGTCAAAATGGACATATAGGTCTAACCTAGATGTGGGTGGAGACTGTATGCCACTCACCTGACCTGTCAAAATGAACATATAGGTCTAACCTAGATGTGGGTGGAGACTGTTTGCCACTCACCTGACCTCTCAAAATCAGCTTTCAGAAGAACATTAAGGACTTAAAATGATACTTTTGATGCAATACGTAAGAATTCGGATAAGAAATGAATGAAACTTCACAAAAAACTCTTAGGTGGCTATATAAGCTGATGGATCAGTCAGAATGAAGCAAAATGTGCCACTTGGATAAAAGCTAAAATTGAGGTGAAATAGGATATGTAGTAGTAACATAAGCTGCACTTTTTCCATTGTTTAACTCCTGAAGATTATTATACTACACTCATGGTTGGTTGAGAAAATCATTGTCACTTTTCAGTGCAATACGCATTATGATTATGTTTTTTATACATGCCTTGACCCAGTGACGAGGTGAAGGCTGCCTCTGGTTTGCTGATCACAGAGATGATATGTTATGTAACCATCAGGCGTCCAATAAGAGTGATGCATTCTGGTTTTAAAAAAATTCCTCTTTCATCTCTACACCTCTGGGCCGTACATGCAGCCATGTTAAAGGCAAACAAGAAAAAAAAAAAAGAAAAACAATAAGAAAAAGCCATTTGATTGGCTGGTGGAGACTGGTGTTCCTTGGACTATGTATCAAACTGTTGCCATGGTTTCGCATGCATCTGTTTTGTACCATTCTTTACAGAAAAGATTACATGAGAGAAGGCGGTTATTTCTTATTTTGTTTTATAAATGACACCATGTTTGTGGAGCAGTTTTAGTTATCTGATTCTATGCAGCCAATTAGGTCAATATGTCTTCATGTATAATGGAAGACATTCACAGTGCAAGGCTGTGCAGCTGTCTGTGATTATCTGCAGCACACTGAATGGTAGGCTAAAGAGGAATGTGCCACACTGAGTGGTAGGCTACAGAGGCATGTGCTGCACTTCACTGAGTGGTAGGCTATAAAGGTATGTGCCACACTTCACTGAGTGGTAGGCTACAGAGGCATGGGCTGCACTTCAGTGAGCGGTAGGCTATAGAGGCATGTGCTGCACTTCACTGAGTGGTAGGCTACAGAGGCATGTGCTGCACTTCACTGAGTGGTAGGCTATGGAGGTATGTGCCACACTTCACTGAGTGGTAGGCTACAGAGGCATATGCTGCACTTCAGTGAGCGGTAGGCTATAGAGGTATGTGCTGCACTTCACTGAGTGGTAGGTATAGAGGTATGTGCCACACTTCACTGAGTGGTAGGCTACAGAGGCATGTGGTGCACTTCACTGAGTGGTAGGCTATAGAGGTATGTGCCACACTTCACTGAGTGGTAGGCTACAGAGGCATGTGCTGCACTTCAGTGAGCGGTAGGCTATAGAGGCATGTGCTGCACTTCACTGAGTGGTAGGCTACAGAGGCATGTGCAGCACTTCAGTGAGTGGTAGACTACAGAGGCATGTGCAGCACTTCACTGAGCGGTAGGCTATAGAGGAATGTGCTGCACTTCACTGAGTGGTAGACTACAGAGGCATGTGCTGCACTTCAGTGAGTGGTAGGCTACAGAGGCATGTGCTGCACTTCACTGAGTGGTAGGCTACAGAGTCATGTGCAGCACTTCACTGAGTGGTAGGCTACAGGGGCATGTTCCACACTTCACTGAGTGGTAGGCTATAGAGGCATGTGCAGCACTTCAGTGAGTGGTAGGCTATAGAGGCATGTGCAGCACTTCAGTGAGTGGTAGGTTATAGAGGCATGTGCTGCACTTCACTGAGTGGTAGGCTGTAGAGGCATGTGCTGCACTTCAGTGAGCGGTAGGCTGTAGAGGCATGTGCTGCACTTCACTGAGTGGTAGGCTACAGAGGCATGTGCTGCACTTCAGTGAGCGGTAGGCTACAGAGGCATGTGCTGCACTTCACTGAGCGGTAGGCTATAGAGTTATGTGCCACACTTCACTGAGTGGTAGGCTATAGAGGTATGTGCAGCACTTCAGTGAGCGGTAGGCTATAGAGGCATGAGCAGCACTTTCCAAGAATGGAAATTGAGCTACATTTACAAGCTAGCATTTTACAGAGATTTGTCTGCAGAAACCGCATGGACAGCCTTTGAGAGCAGGTCTGCGCCACTGTGCAGTTGGCACAGTTGAAATTATCAGTGCAGTGGCCTGGGACAACGACGGCTCGGCAGTGAAGCTGTACAGTCGCGGGCAGTAGATGAGTCACCTTCTCTGTGGGTATTCACAGAACTAGCGCAGCTTTACGTCAGCCAGTCAAGGGATGAAAATATTTCCTCTTGAACCAATCAGATAACAGGTTTACCCAAAGTCTGCTGACCTACTTATTGATCTGGTTCGCTCTTGCAGAGTGGGCTTGAGCTAAGTCCGTGTGTGCCTACAGCCATAATATTATTGTGACGAGGCTCTAGAGGAGTAGGGTCTTCAGTTTCACTCTGGGTAAGTAGCAGTTTACATGTATCACTGAAATGAGAAAATAGATATACTATGTAGTTATCATTGATGGTGCAGAAATTGCAGTGGGTTCATCCATTCACACCACACTGAAAAATATGAAATTACAGATTTGAGCGGTATTTTTGCAGGGTATTCTCTAGACCCCCCAAACGTAATCTGCCTGCAATATGTACAGGTTAGTGGCCTGGCCTGAAACACTGTCATTGAAGGAACATTCGATTTAGTTGGCTGTGGACGGAGTTGTCCTACTCAAGTCCTGCATTTCTGACCCTACTCCAAATTAATTGGGTGTCGTTATGGCAACGACAGGTCAATATTTATGTGGGTAGCTGACGTAAACTGTGGTGTGTTTTGACGAGACGTGAGCCAAACAGACCTGAATCAGATTAAAATTAACTCCACAGAAGGCCACGTGGCATGTCTTTATCACAGATAAAATGTTTGATTAGAAATAACTGTAGACTGTTCAATAAAAATAGGGCCATTGACGTCAGATCGGCTTTGTATACTTCTGTGTGTTGTTCGAAATTTCGTAATACCATCTGCCAAGGCGTGATCTGATGAAAGATTTCATTAATTCATAGGTATGGTGCTGAATGCTAGTTTCTATTTTCACACATTTATTGATTGTCCAAACGTTTAGCAGAACATTGAAGTGTTAGAGAAATCGTTGCCTTTATCCAGTAACAGCTTTTTAATTTGTGGTTGGGTGATCTCAGCTGCTGTCTTCAGATTAAGTGCTTGTTAATAACCTGCATGTTAATCACTGCTGATTAAACAATTATTAGTATCTTTGTATTCAAAGTTTCACAAAATTAAGACCGTAAACAGATCTGTAATACATGTGATGAGGCATTCTGCATACTGCATTCTAGACAGTAAGGGTACATTGTTAAGCTGGCTTCGGCACTCCAGTAATGTCATATGTCATACACTGTACGTCGTATGTCTGAGCACTGTCTAACATCAACATGGTTTTTGGTTGTCATAATTTGAACATGCCTGTTTAAGAGCATTGTTGTGACATAGAGCATCAGTCTATTTCTTATGTTTGTCACCATATTTCAGCATCAAAGATTTTTGGTGTTTGTTGAGGTCATTTAAGTTTCAGGCTTTGATTATGTCGAGTGACATGAGGAACTTATCCGACATTCAATCAGTCAATCTTTGCCGCTTGTATAGTTGACCCGATTTTCATTTCTGTTTATAAAGTTGAACAGTCTGATGTTATGAACATACCTGACTTATAAAGTTGAACGACTGCTGTTATGAACATATCTGACTTATAAAGTTGAATGATTGATGTTATGCACATATCTGACTTATGAAGTTGAACGGCTGATGTTATGAACATATCTGTGACTTATAAAGTTGAACGATTGATGTTATGCACATATCTGACTTATAAAGTTGAATGGCTGATGTTATGAACATATCTGTGACTTGTGAAGTTGAACGGCTGATGTTATGAACATATTTGTGGCTTATAAAGTTTGAACGGACTGATGTTATGAACATATCTGTGACTTATGAAGTTGAACAGCTGATGTTATGAACATACCTGACTTATAAAGTTGAACAGCTGATGTTATGAACATATCTGTGACTTATGAAGTTGAACGGCTGATGTTATGTACATATTTGTGGCTTATAAAGTTGAACCACTGATGTTATGAACATATCTGTGACTTATAAAGTTGAACAGCTGATGTTATGAACATATCTGTGACTTATGAAGTTGAACGGCTGATGTTATGAACATATTTGTGGCTTATAAAGTTGAACGACTGATGTTATGAACATATCTGTGACTTATAAAGTTGAACGGCTGATGTAATGAACATATTTGTGGCTTATAAAGTTGAACGACTGATGTTATGAACATATTTGTGGCTTATAAAGTTGAACGACTGATGTTATGAACATATCTGTGACTTATAAAGTTGAATGGCTGATGTTATGAACATATTTGTGGCTTATAATGTTGAACGGCTGATGTTATGAACATATTTGTGGCTTATAAAGTTGAACAGCTGATGTTATGAACATATCTGTGACTTTAACTACAGCTGATGCAATTCGCATAGTTGGTCAAAATGTCATTGGTGTAGGTCTTCATTGCTTATCCATCAGCAGCATATTGTGTGGATTATGTGATCATGTTAACGGATGAAGCTTTCTGCATTATCTTACAGAGCTCGCGTCACCGTGCCACCTCCACCTCTGGTCGCCACCCTGCCTCAGCCTCTGGCCGCCACCCCACCCCAACTGGTCTCCACCCCATCCTCCTACCCCAGTGATGGATCGCGTGTTGGTATTTGGCAGAGTCTACGCTGGTGGATCCACACTTCATCTCTGGCGTCTGGCGGAACCTCACAGCGCCGTGTGAACGCCTTACCACGTCGCCCGGAGTCAACGCCACCCCGTCACATGGCACCTGATCCAGACCAAATTTGATTGGTTATCATCATAACCGAGAAGAAATCAACTCACACTGTCAACAGATGAGATACATTTTCTTCAGCCTTTGCTTTTTTAGTGTTTGAACTTTTTTTCTTTTGTATTTGGGTAAATGTTTACATTATAAAATTTTTGTTTTTACACATTTTGTAGAACAAATGATTCTCTTATTCATTTTTATGATGTCTCCACTGACATTTAACAAAGTACAGAGTACCAGCATGGTAAAGTTCATGTCAAGGGTCATCTACCAGTTTGTTTGGTCACAGTGAAATCATGGTTACATTTCTTTACATCACAATCGTACCATTATTCAGTGCTACAAATTATCATTTATGGGCAATATTTTTGTAAGAAATAATTTTGAGAGAGAAAAGAGTAATGCATTTTTTAAAAAGCACTTCATGCATTACAAGTTGCTGAAAACTGTTACAAATGCCATGTCATTCACCGATTGCGCCTGTAAGGCACTGGCAAATATCAGCTGTCCATCCACACTAACTTATGCACTTGAGCTAAAGAACGACACAATGTCCCCTTGGAAACGATAATGCAATCAGAGGGCAGTGAGGCTCTCCCCAGGGGAATACTACCAATGCAATTCACTCCCCTTTGTAAGGAAGGGTTTGGAGGTTAATACTGTTGTTGTTGTTTGTTGTAAGAACTTGACAAGTAGTACACCACGCACATGACTATACATGGTATCATTTTGTTATGACTACAGTGTTGTTTTATCTGATACAAGTGGAGCAAAATATTTCCTGACATTTGTCATTTGCTCATTGTGAATAGCCCACAGTAGCTCAAGATCACCATTTTTGTATCACAGACTTTTTGATTAGTGCCATTAGCATTCTGAAATCTATCGGAAAAGTGACAACGTAAGAAAGACGTTCATACTCATCCCAATGTGACCCTGAACCTACACATACATCAAAGAAAATATCACACTAAAAAAAATTTGATGATTACATGTATGGCATTTCTGTCATGGTATTTTCAAATATATTGTGCCATTGTTGAAAAACAAAACAAAAGTTTGTCAACAATGTGAGCACAGTTTTGGGAGCCCCTCTGGTGGAGAACCTATACTTAAAGACTTGAAGCCATTTTATCTCCAGAACTGTGCTTTGTCCTAGCTCATCTACCATTTAGTGTCATCACCAGCAAATCTAGTCAGTATCTAGTCCAGCCATGCTACCATCACAGTCAGTCAAATCACCTGTCATTTGTTCATGTTTTTGATTGGCTGGCCTCACCATTTTGATGGAGAAAGCCCATATGATTGGTCACATGGTTTGTGTGCTTCCTGATGCCAAAGATATTTTAGAGTAGCTACAGTATATTTTGGTAGCCAAAAACACAAGATAATCAATATTCCATGGTATCATCATGGTAGAGTAGGCCTACAAATGCGTATTGACCTCATCAACAAATCTTCACAGGGCATCATATCATCATTTTTCACAAATACACAACAACATAACCTTGATATTTGTATAGGACTTTTTGAACAAAAATTCGCTTGTACAATCATGTAATCAGATATCCAAATAATCTTTTTAATATTTTATAATAACTACACAGCCCTGCATTTCATGATCTGAACAACCCAGTTTTGCCTCATGCAGAATTGTGGTGAACTATTCATGTAGTGCTTATAAAAGAAAGTATGACGATGAGCAAGAAAAGCAAAAAAAAAGTAACAGCTGTAGAGAGCAACTTTGAGAACAGGGCTGTATATAACAGGATCAGAATTCTCTATGTTTTATCAATGACATTTGAAAAAGTGTAAACTTTTGACTCAGCAGCATTTGTATAAAGTGAGTTGAGCATGTCAAGGCTAGAAATACTGTTATGAGAACTAAATTTAGTGGTTTTGAAAGTCTTTGAAATTTTGTCTTAATGACTAAGAAATGTACATGTATAACAGTTAGTGTACACATATGTACATGTATAACAGTTAGTGTACACATATGTACATGTATAACGGTTAGTGTACACATATGTACATGTATAACAGTTAGTGTACACATATGTACATGTATAACAGTTAGTGTACACATATGTACATGTACAGTGTAGCCATGTGCACATGTTTGCAATTTCCTCCCATCCAAGGCAGCAGTTCTATACATGAATGTGGTTTAATGATTTACCAAGCTTGCTGTACATATACTTGTGATGTGTCAGAAGTAAAATGCTGATCATTCTAATCTCATCATTGGTTACAAGCAGTGGTGTTGCTCCATGGTTGTCAAGCAGTGGTGTTGCTTCATGGTTGTCAAGCATTGGTGTTGCTCCATGGTTGTCAAGCATTGGTGTTGCTCCATGGTTGTCAAGCAGTGGTGTTGCTCCATGGTTGTCAAGCAGTGGTGTAGCTCCATGGTTGTCAAGCAGTGGTGTTGCTCCATGGTTGTCAAGCAGTGGTGTTGCTCCATGGTTGTCAAGCAGTAGTGTTACTCCATGGTTGTCAAGCAGTTGTTGATTGCTTCCGCCATTTGTAATTGGTAATCTTGTGTAGTGTATGAGCAGTCATCATCTTGTGCCTTGTACCTTTTTGTAAATGCTGCTATTAACCATTAGGCAAATGGCAGTGCCACAATTGTGCATTTTTTGTAGAAAAATCTATGCCAAATTGTGATCATCAGATTTGGATTTGAAACTAGAGACAGGTGAATATCCTGTATTTTTCTGCCACATGTATCACCATGGTTGTGGCATCATTGTCAAATGGAAAATAACTGTAACCATGACATTAACATTATGACACATTTTCATCAACATTCTTTTGTCTAGCGATCTCCATATGTACTTGTTAAATATGGATGAGTATTTTGATACGACAAGCTCAATGAATTTATGGTTGTTCTCTGAACTTTTTGATGCAGTTGAATTCCCTGATCTCATCATACACAATTCTGTTGAAGAAATGTGTGTAAATGTAGCCCTGCAGGTATTGAACATGGACTTAGTTGCCAAAGGTGACACAGCAGCCTGCTTAGCCTACAATAGACAACATCAGAGAGTTATTGGAGTGCTTTCAATAACATTTAGGCAGCAATTTTCCAAACCATTGGGCTTATCTGGGTAAGAAGTAAATTGTTCATTTGCAGTTTGATCTGAAAGAGGTGGTAGTGCATCCAGATGTTCTGGGGCCAATGAAGAATGCTGGTTGTGTTGACGTGTTGGTAGTGTAGGGATTTGTTACAGTTTGGAAGATAAGCATCTCCACTGTGGCATGTAACAGTATGATTTCTCTTCCTGGGAGATTTGACCAGTTTGTACCATGTTGTTACTGACTTAGTGTCTGAACCAAAGATATTGCAGAGAAAGCTGTTTAAGATATCTTAATAGGGCAACAATTTACATTCAAGTTCCAAATATTTTGGGGGAATTTGCAAATATCACTATGTTTATCATCCATTTGAATTCCCCAAAGTTTGTGTAAATCCCCCCACGAAATGTGCCTCACAACACCTGGCCGTGGTGAAATAAATATATATACAGAAATATACACATGTATATACCTTCATCTGATGAGGTGACTACCAAGAGCTCGTTCATTTGAAACACACAGCATAGTGGGTGCGTTTATTTTTGTAAAAAGTGACGACATTTTTGAAATGAAAAATTTTGGAATCATAGCGTGACAAAGTCAGAGCTGTTTTTCTTGGTGTGTACCTAACTAGAATTATATTTGTGTCAATTTTTGTATAACTCTGAAATGTCGTGAATTAGTATCTATACCATTGTTAAGATCATTTGTGTTTTTTTTTTCAAATCTTGAATGAGGTACTACTGTTTATTTTCCATTTGTTTTGTCTTTTTCCCCCTCATTATTTTGTCATTTGGATGGTTTTTCTAATCCATTTGGCCATATGGATGTTTTCTATGATCTCAGATTGGCTGCCCTGATGACCCTGTTGGTTCTATCAGCAGTGAAATGGTTTTCAACTTGTACTATAACAGTACTATAGTTATGTTCAAGTTTATCAATTGTAAATAGTGTTAACACCATAACCATACTGTTTTAAATTGTGTACAATGCCATAATGTATGTTTGAAAAAGTGTTAACCTATATGGTTGTCTGGATTCAGATGGACTTCATATTCTGCAGGCTCGTTAAACAGTCTGCCATCTTGGTGTCTGATCAGTAGATGTTGTCATATGCTGCTCGCTGTTCTTGGTAAAGGGCAAGCCATTGGTTGATGCATGTAGCCTTAAGTTGTTCATGTAGCAGGTGTTTTGAAAGAGACAGTTTTCTCTGCGGATTAAGAATCAGGAAGTGTTATGGTGCTGTTGGTTCTGGATATCATCCCAATTATGAATAGTTACTACAGCATTGGATAGAAAGACAGAGAAAAAACCAAAAATGGAGATTGTTGTGCTGAATTTGGGGGGTATCCTATAATCTCTCCAGTATTTCTGAAAAATATTTATTCTTCAAACCTAGGTACCATCAGATAATTATGAGTTGCTATTTTCTGCTTGCACTTATATAGTTGTTGTTAATGTGTGTTTATATTTATCATGTTCCTTCAATAGAGATTTTATTGTAGTGTTATATGTTTTATAACAATGTGTAAAGCGGTAAGATGGTTGACAGTGTTTTGGGATTGGGCTGTGCTCCTTATTACAAGGAAGACAGTATTCTTCAAAATAACTTTTGCTCTAGAAAATAATCTGCAACATTGACAAGATGTTCAAAATAGAAGGTAAAGAAACTCATTTAAATCAGAATTAACCTTAAATTTTTATTACATTTACCTTTTTTTTTTAGGTAAACAGTGTCTGTGTATGAAGATTAGCCTGTTTGTGACGATTAACCTTTTGGTTGATCTGGTGACTAGTCATTACATAGGGACCAGGTTAAGCATAGGAATGGAGAGAGCAGTAGTGCTGCGGCTGAGACTACGGACAAGAGTATTAATCACAGGATGGTTCTCATTCTGGCTGGGTATTGTAGATGCAGTTCTGTCAAACCGGTGTGCCTGTTCCCACCCTAGGCTGCATAACTATTGCATAGAAGTCTACTATTGCTGTTGACATCATATAAACCGGTATCAAGGTGGGGGTTTTACTCTGTAACAGTATTAGTAGTTTCCCAGCCCAGACCTGTACAAAGACACTATTTTGAGGGAAAAGATGGCATGAAGCGTTAATGGCATATGTTTTCTGCTGTATAGCTTTTGTACTGCATACTGATGGCCAAAAGTGTTGTGGAGTTTGTTCTAATGCATGCATTGCATGCGGTTTGAGAGTTGTTTTTGACCCCATTTGCAATTGTCTCAAATAATAGTCATTCCAGTTTTACCTTATTGTTCAGTGCTGATTAATTTTGTTTACTTTATTCTCCTTTTTGCTCCTTTATTTTTTGGTTTTACCCCTTATTTACAAGTCAGTTGACTACCCCATGATAATAGAGTGGAGTGTTGTCATGTATCAAATTAACCACGTTAAATGCATGCTCCATTTCATATTTCATCACGTGTTATCTATGCAAGAAACCCACATCATTATCATTTCCAATCGCCATTTTAAACCATTCACTTTTGTAACTTATCGTTTTGATATCTTATTGCTACATCTAACACATTTACTGACATTTCCTTACACTCAATAGCTGGAAATTAGGCCTGGTTTTAGTCTCATTGCCGATACCGTCACTGACGTGGAGACGTACATCCATTCTCCCCTAATCAGTGGACCAGTCAGCTTCAGGCATTTATCTGTTAGATCACTGTTATATCAAATCTTTTTTATCTCTTCACCATAGTTCATGCTAGTTGAAAAGACAGAGCGGGGCCTCCGTGGCTCAGCGCTAGCGCAGTGTAATGACCAAGGAGTCTCTCACCAATGCGGTCTCTGTGAGTTCAAGTCCAGCTCATGCTGGCTTTCTCTCCGGCCGTATGTGTGAAGATCTGCCAGCAACCTGCGGATGGTCGTGGGTTTCCCCCGGGCTGTGCCCGGTTTCCGCCCACCATAATGCTGGCAGCCGTCGTATAAGTGAAATATTCTTGAGTACGGCGTAAAACACCAATCAAAAAAAAAAAAAAAAGACAGAGCACGTCTATTACAATTAACCTTGAACACCTGTGGTATGTTAATACCATAGATACTTCATGCTCTTCTTGGCTGTCTCTACGCATCGCTGGCTAGATTGTCTTCAGATACAGGAATCACATACAGTTTGGGTTGCTTTTTAAACTTAGATAAAACACATTTCATCTGTCAACTGTGCCAGCGCTTCACATTCAACAGAATTTAACCATTGCATCTATAAGGAAGCAGGTCATTTGTTTTCGGATATGTCACATTCTTTTCAATCACTATATATATATATATAAATATATATATGACCCTTTTTGTTCTATTTTTGCTGCAAATATTTTTGATGATTTTTATTGATAATGAATTGCTCTTTTTATTCCTTTAGATGGAACATGGGTTTTTTTGAATAATTTTGTCTCAGATGTTTAAGAAACAGAAAGGGAAATCATGTCAGAATGAATACACAGTGCACTGCGGATGTATTTCGCATATAAACTTTAACTGAAGATATGTTTTGGAAAGCAGAAGATGACAGTTTGATGCAACCTATTTTGAGTTTGTGTCACTTTGCCAGTCTCACGTAAATTCTGTTAATTTATGTCAAAGATTATTTAATATAAAGGAATTGCATATTGATTGTGATGGATAACTGTGTTCTTGTTAAGAACGGTAAGTACTCTGTGTTACTGAACAGCTAATGGGTGAAGTGCTCTCTGTTCCCATGTGTAAGTGGTCCCCACTTAACCTGGTCACCTCTTCTTGAGGGTATTTGTCAGTGAGTTGTCAAAGGGCACACACCATTTTTTCACTATCAAACAGATCTTCAGCTGAATCAGTAAAATTTGCTTTTTTAAACTGTGAATGCTGGAAGAATGGGGTCAATTTTTTGAGTCGCCATTTTGTATTAAATGTACATTGATAAAAAATAAAACTAGATGTGATTAAAGCACAATGGACTGAAGACTGAATTTCATGTTCATGTACCGGCCCGGATAGCACAGTTGGTAGAGCGTCCTCTTCGGGAGCGATAGATCTAGGATCAATCCTGGGTCAAGTCACACCTAAGACTTTAAAAGTTGTAACTCCCTCGCTTGACGTTCAGCATGAAGGGGATAGTGCAACGACTGGTTGACCCGCATCAGTATAATGGCTTGGGTGGCTTACTTACCTTCGGTAATTCGTCTCAGTGAAGCAGCACTAGATAATAAAGCTGTGGAAATCCGTCCTGCGACAAAGAGGCACATTACATACACCCTAAAGATTCCTTCGTCGTTATATGACTGAAAACGCACGACGTAAAACCCCAAGCACTCACTCATGTTCATGCTCTTGTATACACGTTAGGAATTTACCACTTCATCGACCTGTTAGAACAGAGCATTTGATTGAGGAAGTTGTACGTTTACTTTCCTTCAAGTGGGGCATACACCCGTGTAATTGGTTTCCATGTTCAAAGTCTTGGATATACTCGTCATATTCGCTTGTCTCGACGGGGTTTTGTTTCTGTAAAAAAAACCCGTTTTGTCAAAATGCGTCCCTTTGCTCTTTTCTTTAAACACAATGGTCCTTGGAAGAGTTAAATGAGTAGAGCAGACCATGATCACGGCCCAAAGAGTAGCTGAACGCAATCTGACACAGGTTCAGAACTGACGGTTATAACAAGGTGTTGCTTAACACGCAAGCAAAGACATCAAAGGCTGCATTTCATTTTCCCGCCAGCTCTGAACTCTTGATGATAAATATTTGAGGAGGGCGCGAGACACGTGCCCTACAGGCGCATGCGGAACAACTGAGGAGGTTGGTTACTCCCTGTAGCATGACGTCATTGTGGCAGTAGCTCTATTCAGCAGGACTCTAGTGGGTGGCCCCGATGTGCTGGTCGTGAAAGCTTTTAAAATTCATTACGAAACATTAGTCTGGTTTGTAAATTATGGACGGCTAGGGAGTTATGAATGAGCTGATCAGACACGTCCCTGGTAACCTTCATGGCTCCTTCGAGCGGAAATGCGCTCCTCAATTCCGCGCGGAGTTTGAACAGCCAGTATGTTCTCACTGACTTCATTCGCACACCGTCGTCTAAAAAATGCCAGCGTGAATGCGTAAAATGGGCTTTATGTTCTAAATTAACAGCAATTGCGAGGAGCTCCCCTCGACCATCCAAACAGACGGCTAAGGAGTTGGAACACGGTAATCTAAGGGAGCTAAAATATTGCCAACGATATCATAGCGATGGCATTTCGTTGAGACATTCGATATGGTGTTACCCTTACACAACGGAATACACCTCATTCGTCTGACGTAATATGGTGTTATCCTTACACAACAAAATACACCTCATTCGCATGACACAATATGGTATTACCCTTACATAACAGAATACAACTCATTCGTCTGCCACAATATGGTGTCGCTTGGCGTTCAGCATTAGGGGATAGTGCAACGACTGGTTGACCCGTATCAGATAATGGCTCGGGCTGGGTGGCTAACAACTACATGCACTCTAGAATTCCTTCGTCGTCATATGACTGAAAAATTGTTAAGTACGACGTTAAACCCCAAGCACTCACTCACTCACTCAATATGGTGTAATCCTCATTTTAACTAGCTACATCTCATTGACCCAGCCCAATAAAAACAAAGTATAAAATATACGTGATTTTGTGTGACAAACGACAAGACAGCTGCATGAAGGCTCTTGGAGAGAAGGTAAAGTGTTTTGTTGATATTAACATATTCCCTTATCATGATTTTAAATCGGACGCGACTAATACAAACCACGAAGTACTGTGTGGCGACAGCTGGATACTAACACGCGGCCTCAATGGCCCTAACGTGCTCTCCTGCGATCGCCGAGTTCGGTCAAGGGGTATATCTGAGTATATTCTATATTCACCATCCCAATATACCCCGTGTTACCGGGTGACGACATTGGCGAACCTACACAAGCGTAAAGATGTATTGCTCAACTATGTACTAGTACGTTATGGTAGCTTATACACATTTGTCACTCGTGTCGTTGAGGAGGTTGCGTATAGCTGAATATACTGGAAGATAAAGAGCTAGGGAGGGATATGAGGGGTGACTAATTGTCCGCCTGCTCCATGATTAAGCCTGCCCGCAGGGGTTTGTACCCGATACTGGAATCTGATCTAATCCTGACCCAGTCAAGAGAAACTCTTTACGGTACAATCTCCCGATACTTCATGATACTGGATAAATAAATTTGCCGCCTCGGTTGATCGCGCCGTCCGACCACTTGATGAATAGGTTATCGATGGATGTGGCAGCTCGACACTGTAACTACCGGGCGCGTACAGAGGTCCGAAAGGTTGATTAGAGATGCAGATCATGCTCTGCTTTTGTGAGAGGAAACACTGGTTTTCACATAAACAAAACCCTTTGAGTCTCTTTAAGTATTGCGTCAATCCACCTATAGTGAATTACCAAAGTCTCAGAAGAATTGATTTGGCGGCCTCGTGTGAACTGAGTCGTGCTACACGCGAACAGATCGGCGCAAAAAAGCCTGCAAGTAGTGTAATAATGGACCGAGCTATTTTTCTTCTTGACAAATGAACATTAGATACGCGATATTGCCCAGCATTTTATTATCTTGAAACACAACCCTTTTCGATTTTTCCAGATCACTATGTACTAACATATCTCGACACCGTCACGCAATCTTTACACTTACACGAAGCTGTGAAGCGACTCTCATTGCATTTCGTGCTCATCCTTTAAGTTTACGAAATAGAGCCAGTATACTGATAGCCGTACTGTAGAAGAATCTGGTGTGTATTCTCTGTGAACGATTGTATACCATAGGTACACACAACTGTAACAACACTGAGCATCTCATATTTTGTGTAATAGACGTAATAAACTCGATTACTTGAGAAGACACCATGTGTATTGGTAGTACATACTGTTGTGTACCTCTTGTACACAAACGTGTAGGTGTTCACTTTTGTTAGAGTTGTGTGTACCTGTGCTATACAGTCGTTTTTAGAGTGTATGTATGCTCATGAGGTTATCAGACAGTGTATATCTTTCCTAAAACTTGGTCTTTTGTCACTGGAAAAGATATATTTACACCACGTTTCCTGAAATATCCGAAGAAGAGACTAAAATCCTTGTCTAATCGCGAGAGTATCGACACGAAAAACAATGAAGTTAATGGTAAAGAGTACATCAATACCAATGAAAAGAAAAAAAATTTAAACAAATTAAACCAAATATGTTAAAAACAATGGTCAAAAATATAATTTTTACGTTGGCTATCTGACCATCTAGCACAGTGACTGCAACAAGAACATCTATCATGAGGTACACTTACTCTAGTACAAGTTGTAACTCGTAAAAGGATCCTTTGAATAACACAAATCACAAGATCATTTCTAGACCGGAAAAACAAGCACTGTTTTTCATACGTTTTCATCGTCAGATTGTTTATTTCTCGGTGCCATTCTAGAACTCAGGACAATTCTTTGGTTTCACGATATCAACTTCGTCTTTTCGTGTTCCATGTTAGTTTTACCTGCTGATGTTTTGAGGAAGCAGACCGATATTCGTTATGACTGAGTAAACACGGTGTACGATTTCGCAGCACTGTAAGACTGGACACCAGGTAATCAGCCATTGACCAGTGGACACAACCGCATACGTGTTTAGGGCAGTTCAGTGTCCACGTATACAGAAGCGTGCCCTAGATGTTACACGTATGTAAGCATTCGCATGAGCAGTTAAAAGACAACACAAGTTGAGGTAAACTGACAAGGGGTTATGTGTGACCACGCATTTGCCAATACCATACTGTTGTCACTGCTTTTGCTCTGTATGCTGTAATCTTTGCTATTCATCATCATCAAGGATGGCGGAAGGATTTCACGTCCTTCTATTCAGGATGTTCAGTATGTATTTATACGCATTTTGTCAAACTGTGTTAGCTCCTTGTTCATTTACACAGTAAATTTGCAAGACGAAACTAGAGAGCTCTGTTTAATGCACGGCGTAATGCTATGTTGTCTTAAAATTCGTCACAGTAGTTTAACTGTAGGCCTGTCGCCAGAGGACTTCTGTAAACATCAGACTGGAGTAGGCGTATTCCACGTGTTATTAATCTGGTGTCATTGTAGGCTCAGCTCAGCTTTTTAGGACAGCTTGTTATGTAGAGTTAGAGATCTAGGAATTAGAAATACTGTTAAATTACACAGACAGCTTGCAAAACAGGCCTATGTTAAGGGTAAATTGCCTAGGCCTGCGTGTATATGTCTGGTAGGTTTGAGCAGGGATGGTACAGACACCTGTACATCCACCTGGTGTTCCTGACTGATACCTGGTCAGCCACCTAGGTGGGTAGCCCACACATGCGTCAGTCCAGTATAGACACTGACAGGTCATGCTAGTTAGGTGGGCTTAAATGTGAAGTTTTTCCTGACTTTTGAAAAGATAGGACGGTTTGAATATTGTTATGTATGAACCGTCTGAAACCGTGATATGACACGCTTTAGCATTATCAATATTTTGGGCAACGTGAAGATTTGACACAGTGTATAGATTAGCTCTGAAAATTCTTCTTTCAAGGTTTGACTAAAATCCTGCTAATCTGATCTTTATTCCTAATTATTCATTCATTTTTCTTTCAATCAGGTAACTTTAATTAACAGTTCTGTATTCTTAAGGAATTGTTGTGTTAAATACAACTATTTGAACTGGTGTTTGCCAATTTGATACTCGACAAAGCTTTTTTTGGATTAGTGATTTGACATTTTGAAATTGCTTTTCATAGAGATGATGACTTCGTTGATCTAATGTTTTGGTCAGAAACTAAGTGATTCCATTGCTGATAGCTGATTCTTTCTTTAAAGACAAAGAGCTGCGCTGTGATTTTCTTTTTTATCATCACGGGAAATTCAAAGATTGACATTATGTGTCATGTCGAATTTTCAGAGGGGAATCCCCTGTTAAAATTTGGCGTGAATCAGCGGCTGGTTGCCACGTCAGGTTGGCGTTATTCAGGAGACGGCCATTCTCGGGGAAACCCCGCTCTTCGGGTATAACTTCGGCCCCTGGAGCTATGGGGCGTGTACTCAGTGGAGTCATGGATATGCATGTAACGATATAATCAATACTGTATACCCCAAATCGAAATGTGATTGCTCGATTATGACAAGTGAAAACACTTCCTACCCACGCTTGACACAGTTCATTAACGCTGCTATGGAGAATTCATTGTCTCTACTGGGGCATTAATATTTGGGAAATTAACCTAATAACTGATCTGAAGGCAATCCCAAATTCCACGTAGAAATGGACAACTTTGGCGCATCAGCTAAGAAGCTTCATACATAGGCAGGATGATTTCTGCGCAAATTAAAAACAACCTGGATTTTCATTCAGCAAAGTTATTATTTTTTTTTTTTTTTTGATTGGTGTTTTACGCCGTGCTCAAGAATATTTCACTTATACGACGGCGGCCAGCATTATGGTGGGTGGAAACCGAGCAGAGCCCGGGGGAAACCCACGACCATCCGCAGGTTGCTGACAGACCTTCTCACGTACGACCGGAGAGGAAGCAAAGTTATTAAATCCATTTATCCGCGTTTTTCTTTTCTGAACATGTGATTAGTTATGTTGTACCTGAGTAGTTTTGATTGCTCTATACGCACTTTTTCGTGCTCTATACGCACCTTTGATTGCTCTATACGCACTTTTGATTGCTCTATACGCACTTTTTCGTGCTCTATACTCACTTTTGATTGCTCTATACGCACTTTTTCGTGCTCTATACTCACTTTTGATTGCTCTATACGCACTTTTGATTGCTCTATACGCACTTTCACCATCTTGAGTGTTATTGATGGACTGGTCTACCTCAGATGAGATCACTAGTTTTAGACCAGTGAGGTCAGGTGATCTCAATTTAACGGAGGGTTAGACAACCTGCAAACTTTTATTTTGCTTGTCTTTTCCTTTATTATATTTTCAGGTAATTTTGAGTAAATTTCTTTAGTGCATTCTATTGCACTGAACACTATTGCGAGCCGGAATTTGTATTCTCCTGGACACATTATATAGGCTTCGGTGACACATTTTCCATTGCCACTTGTTACAGTCAGACCAATTAAATCCAGTCTACAGTAGATGTACAGATGCAAAAAGGATTTTCTCTACACGGTGTCAGTCATGCATGAGGAGTTTTCGGTAGACTGGAATGATGTCATTTTGCTGATAGCGAAGATTTCAGGAAATACCCAGTCTTTGGCACCCACACACTATGTATTGATTTTTGCCGCCTTCACGAGTCACCAAATAAAGCTGTTATCAATATATGAGCCTTGTGCCCACATCATCAGCATTACTTTGATATGAGTAACGTGGCAGTATGTGGTACCTTCGCCCGAGGACTCAGGTGGGCCTCACAGGGGTAATTTTTCTGACCACAGCTGACCAAATAGCTGGTTGTGAATGACAACCTGCTATTTTCTTCAAATATACAGATAGACTTTTCTGATAGTAACATACAAATCTGTTGGACAATCGAAATTTCTTTTACTCTTTGGCAATTCTTAAGGCTTATTACAAACTATGGCAATATTTATTAAATCGCAAAGTAGGCTTATTGAGTTTAGTTTATTTTCACTGAGGCAAGCCTATGTCACACTAATTTGTATACATACATACTAACCTACAAATATAGCATACAAGATATAGGCTCTATGCACCTTTTAAAGCTTAACAATTACTTTAAATGTAATTGATAGATTGGATAAAAACTGAACACCCGTAAAAGCATCGTGATCTTTTTCATATGAAAGTTAATGTTGCAAATATGTCCTTCATCAGTTTACGACATTGTACAGATCTGTAGCCCCGCAGTACTATACCTTAAATGTTAGCCGGTATAAACACACTGGCTTTACTTTGAGCATATCAGGGTATTGGTGTGGATTATACGAGTATATAACAGTTACACCCTCATCCATACAGGGGAGACATCACACAACCACATATATAACAGTTACACCCTCATCCATACAGGAGAGACATCACACAACCACATATATAACAGTTACACCCTCATCCATACAGGGGAGACGTCACACAACCACATGTATAACAGTTACACCCTCATCCATACAGGGGAGACATCACACAACCACATATATAACAGTAACACTCTCACCCATGCCGGGGAGACATCAGACAACCACATATATAACAGTTACACCCTCATCCGTACAGGGGAGACATCACACAACCACATATATAACAGTTACACCCTCATCCATACAGGGGAGACATCACACAACCACATATATAACAGTTACACCCTCATCCATACAGGGGAGACATCACACAACCACATATATAACAGTTACACCCTCATCCATACAGGGGAGACATCACACAACCACATATATAACAGTTACACCCTCATCCATACAGGGGAGACATCACACAACCACATATATAACAGCTACACCCTCATCCATACAGGGGAGACATTACACAACCACATATATAACAGCTACACTCTCATCCATACAGGGGAGACATCACACAACCACATATATAACAGTTACACCCTCATCCATACAGGGGAGACATCACACAACCACATATATAACAGTTACACCCTCATCCATACAGGGGAGACATCACACAACCACATATATAACAGTTACACCCTCATCCATACAGGGGAGATATCACACAACCACATATATAACAGCTACACTCTCATCCATATAGGGGAGACATCACACAACCACATATATAACAGCTACACTCTCACCCATGCCGGGGAGACATCACACAACCACATATATAACAGCTACACCCTCATCCATACAGGGGAGACATTACACAACCACATATATAACAGCTACACTCTCACCCATGCCGGGGAGACATCACACAACCACATATATAACAGCTACACCCTCATCCATACAGGGAAGACATCACACAACCACATATATAACAGCTACACTCTCATCCATATAGGGGAGACATCACACAACCACATATATAACAGCTACACTCTCACCCATGCCGGGGAGACATCAGACAACCACATATATAAATATATAACAGCTACACTCTCACCCATGCCGGGGAGACATCACACAACCACATATATAACAGCTACACTCTCATCCATATAGGGGAGACATTACACAACCACATATATAACAGCTACACCCTCATCCATGCAGGGGAGACATCACACAATCACATATATAACAGCTACACTTTCACCCATGCCGGGGAGACATCACACAACCACATATATAACAGTTACACCCTCATCCATACAGGGGAGACATCACACAACCACATATATAACAGCTACACTCTCAGCCATGCCGGGGAAACATCACACAACCACATATATAACAGCTACACTCTAATCCATATAGGGGAGACATCACACAACCACATATATAACAGCTACACTCTCACCCATGCCGGGGAGACATCACACAACCACATATATAACAGCTACACTCTCACCCATACAGGGGAGACATTACACAACCACATATACAGCTACACTCTCACCCATGCCGGGGAGACATCACACAACCACATATATAACAGCTACATTTTCACCCATGCCGGGGAGACATCACACAACCACATATATAACAGTTACACCCTCATCCATACAGGGGAGACATCACACAACCACATATATAACAGCTACACTCTCACCCATGCCGGGGAGACATCACACAACCACATATATAACAGCTACACTCTCATCCATATAGGGGAGACATCACACAACCACATATATAACAGCTACACTCTCACCCATGCCGGGGAGACATCACACAACCACATATATAACAGCTACACTCTCACCCATGCCGGGGAGACATTACACAACCACATATACAGCTACACTCTCACCCATGCCGGGGAGACATCAGACAACCACATATATAACAGCTACATTCTCATCCATACAAGGGAGACATCACACAACCACATATATAACAGCTACACTCTCACCCATGCCGGGGAGACATCACACAGCCACATATATAACAGCTACACTCTCATCCATACAAGGGAGACATCACACAATCACATATATAACAGCTACATTCTCATCCATACAGGAGAGACATCACACAACCACATATATAACTAATCCTATATAGGCCTATATTGTTTGGAATTAGTACTTATATTGATGTAAACACACCATATCTTATGATGATCATTCCTCATTAAGATGGTTTATTTTAAAACTGAGCGTGGCCGTCAATAAAACATTGAACCAACAATAGATGTTGTGTTAAGAAGGGAGTTATCCAACACACGTAAGCCCATATGGGAATAGTTTTTTCCATCAAAATTATGAGCTCTTAATTTCAAAATTTCTAGTTACCAGTCATTTGAATCAAAGGAAAAAGTAAGTTATGCCGCCACTGCTAATGAGTGCCACCGTGGCCCAGTGGTTAGCGTGTCCCAGAATTGACCTAGAAGCTTCTCACCAATGCAGTCGTTGCGAGTCAAGTCCAGCTCGTGGTTGCTTCCTATCCGGTCGTACGTGGGAAGGTCTGTTAGCAACCTGCTGATCATCGTTGGCTTCCCCTGGGCTCTGCACGGTTTCCTCCCACCATAATGCTAGTCACGTCGTGTAAATGAAATATTCTTGAGTACAGAGTAAAAACACCAATGAAGTATTTATTTATTTATTTGATTGATGTTTTACGCCACACTCAATAATATTCACTCATACAACGGCGGCTAGCATTATGTTGGCCGTTGATACAGTGTACAGTACAACTGTCTTTGTGAGTGGTAAAATTATATATTTTATTTATATGCACTCATAACCCTAACGATTTCAACTTCTCTCCCCTTATCCACAACAACCGTCCACTACAAGAATCACATGATCGTCTCACTAAAACTTTTCATCAAACCAAAATTATAAAGGTCAACGACAGGCTCCCAATCTTAATAAACTTCTAACAAGGCTCGGTTTACTACCAACTTAATAGAAACCAGTTATACAACTTCTAAGTGTGGAGACCCACGATGCAAATGCTGTGAACATTTAATAACAAGCAGTGATTTTTTGTTTCATGTTACCAATTTTAACTTCCGTATTAATGCTAATAATTCCCCAGATCTACTGTATGTCTTAACCTGCTCTAACTGTAGCAAATTCTACAAAGGAGAAACCGGTGATTCTTTAAGGAATCTGTGTAAGGTACATGGGCAACAAATTAACGCGCCAAGTTTACAGATTTTACCTGTAACCAAACATATCGCATCATGTACCCGTAACCTACACAGTGGGCCCAGGTTCCACGTAATGCCCTTCTTTAAATTATCGGTGAATAAAGATCGAACCAGAAGAATCAAAGAGCAGTTCTTCATTCATAAATTTAAATCTGAACTTAACATAGAAAACATCGGGAGACAATCTCTCCGAATCGATGATCCCCTTGGCGATTTCGAACTTTATTATATTATATGTAATTTGTAACTAGGACTAATTTTTTACGTTGAAATAAACAAAGCTCTGAAGAACCGTCATGATACGGTGAAACTAGTAAGCTAAATCAACAAGTTGAGTTTGTCATGTTTCTTCTATAGTTACACACTGTCTCCAATCAAGTATTAAGTGTATGAGTGGTACTGTTTATCGCCTTAGTAGAATCCTCAGTTTATACCTTTGTGTGGTAAAGTACTACATATAGCTTTAATCCATAAATGTCACTGTATAGTCTGCAACCCCTAGCATCTATCTATATGTACTGTGTACCTATAGGGGGAGTCGGTATCAGCCCACGGAAGGTTATTCATAAAGTTTGTCGAATAGATTAATGGTCTAAACCATTAATGCTCTCACCACACAATATACTACACTATTTACTACAGTCACTGTGAGTTTTTCACTGAGTGACCGCCTCACGTTTCGTGAAGCACTCCCGCAATTTTCTGTGCAGGCAAATCCACATGCTTCATGTGATCAGCCGGAGAATGAACGGAAGTACGCGTAACATATCAAAATATAACAACAGTTCCTTTAATATCAGACAATTTTTGGAAATAAAACACTATTTTAAATTATCGATTCCTCAGAGGCCAGAAATTAAATAACAGACATCACCATTCCTTTGGTTCCAGTCAATTTGTGGAAAGAAAATACCTTTTCCATCCAGGAATTATGGAGTGATTATAAAATATTAAATAAAATCAGATGTGTTAAAGTTGCATTTATGAGACGACATATCAGAGGCAAGGCCGCGAAGAGCTAAATCATGAGGTGAAGCCTATTTGTGGGTAAATAGCCTGAAAGTCTCGCCGCTTAATCTCATTTCAGATTCCAGCTGTCGCAAACCAGAGCGGCAAATTACTTGTGTTTTGTGTTGTCGCCATCCCGGCTGTCGCAAACCAGAGCAGCAAATCACTTGTGTTTTGTACTGTCGCCATCTCAGCTGCCGCAAACCAGAGCGGCAACTTACTTGTGTTTTGTATTGTCGCCGTCACGGCTGTCACAAACCAGAACAGCAAATTACTTGTGTTTTGTGTTGTCACCATCCCCACTGTCGCAAACCAGAGAGGCAAATTACTTGTTTTGTATTGTCGACATCCCGCTGTCGCAAACCAGAGCGACAAATTATTTGTGTTTTGTATTGTCCGCATCCCCGCGGTCGCAAACCAGAGCGGCAAATGACTTGTGTTTTGTATTGTCGTCATCGCGACACCATCACCATCGCGTATGTGAACAGCTGACCGCCATCGTGTATATGAACAGCCGACCGCCATCGTGTATGTGAACAGCTGGCCGCCATCTTGTATGTGAACAGCTGACCGCCATCGTGTATGTGAACAGCCGACCGCCATCGTGTATGTGAGCAGCTGGCCGCCATCTTGTATGTGAACAGCTGACCGCCATCGTGTATGTGAACAATTCCTGCGTAACAACAATAAAATAGATAAACCATTAACACAGCCTGACTTACTGCCGCAGACGGACAGAAACATTTGTAACAAGCCCATGCAGCGGCGGTTAAGGGGAGTATGGTGAGGGGAGTGTTTTCATGTGCCTGGACATTCCCACGTGATATACCGCGAAATAAAGAAGGACAAAGAGAGAGAGAGAGAGAGAGAGAGAGTGTGCGGACTTCGAAGAGGTGAAAAGATAGGTAACCGAACCAAGGGAAGAATGGAAAAAAGAAACAAGAAACGGATAACCAAGTAGCCTAAGGTGGGACTAAAGCTAAGTGAGAGCGGGCAGAGAAAAGAGCGATGCAGATCAAGACAGAAGACAGCAAGGAACAAGCTAATAAAACTCTGACATATGGATGATAACTCAGATCAAACCGGCCACAAAGCAGGCACGACGCATGCGTGGGAAATAGGCCTAGTAAAGTAGCCAGCCATACTAAAGGAGCCAGTCATACAGCCAACCAGTCAATCATAACAACCTATCCTTTCCAGGCTCTGCTGTCATAGATATACCGTACCCTTTGTTGTTGTTGATCTTAATAAATTGTAAATTATTATCATGCTTTATCAAGTAACTGAACATACAAAAAACATAGCCTAGTGTTTTACATTGCATACGCCAATCACCGGTCGACTTTATCCTGCGTGCAAGCACGTGCAGCGACCCCTGGAAATATCCGCAGGCATTCTAGTGAAAAAACAACCAATGAGAGTTGCTTTTGACAGCGCGCGCCTGACGATATTAATTTGTCGACCCTGCATATTTAGCCCAGTTTTTCTGCCTGAAGCCATTGACCGGGAAAGGGATATGGGCAGAAGGTACCTCGCCCTGCACTTCGTCCCGCCCCCAGCGTCCTTCCCCATTGAAATGTTCTCAATCCCACACCATCCCAAGACATAACAAAAGTTTTAAATGGGCTTGAAAAATACTTTTAAATTTGTTAGTATTTCCTTTAATATAAGCGTATTACTTTGCGTTGTCGGCATCATTATATTGGAATGACGTTTACAGCTCCCACTTTTAACAGAAAAGAGCATTAATATATATGTGCGATTTTCCTTTTGATATAGTTGAAATGTTTTAAGTCTGTTGCAGTGTGAGGAATAAAACATTTGTATATTATGTAGTTACAAGAAACCGCTCAGCGAGGATCATATGATAATAACGTGTTGAAGCTCCCACAGTTAACACTTACTGAGTATTTGAACGTCAGTAAAGAAATGGTACACGCGCAATGGAATGAAATGTCCGCATGTGCATGCATGCAGAACAAAATCAACCACGTGCTGTCAGTAAGCATAAAACTCGTCGTTCCCCACCCCCCACCCCCCCCCCCTCAATTCTTTTGTCTTGGACGCCAACTGACCCACATCGGAATATAGGTCCTCTCAGCTTCCGACTGCAGCTTTTGTGTAGTGACCAGCCCCCGAGGCTCCCGCTGAATGCAGCACTGCAACAATTTATCGATTATTTAAGCATCCCCTCCGCATCTTTGTGGCAGTTAACAGCTTGCGATGCGCTGACTGGCTAAGCGTTGCCTATATTGTTCCTGGCGCCCGTTGGGGAAGGAAACCGGGCTTACCACAACTAATCTCAGATCCCACCCCACCCAACCTCCACCCCACCTTGCCCCTTAGGGCCTTGAAGACGTCGACAGTCACAGCACAGGAAGGATTTAGCCTAAGTACAGATATCCTTCCGTCGACGGAACCGCATCTGTGGAAGAAACAAACAGACTATTCCTGTAGAAAACTATGATCAAAGCATGTTCGCAACCCTCACGGCTTATTGGGGGACAGCCAGTGTGTTTTTTCTTTCTGGGGAAAATCAGTATTTTTTATGTTTAAATAAGAAATATGTTCGTAGACGTCTGTGTATCTAGCATGCATACAGTTATGTTTGGTACGTGAAGAACACATGTTTAGGTATTCAGTCTTTACGTATTACTGCTGATGATTCAGTGTTATACAATTATTGCATGTTTCAGAGTGGAACATCGTGATTGTACAACGAACGCGTACATCAGCTGTCGAGAGCCGACAAATCACGATGTTCCACTGTGAAACATGCAATAATTGTTTTATTATGCCGGATAAGCCATCACTCAAGACTTTATTTACGTTTCCATACGTGATTGGGTCAGGGTATGGAAGTAGAGATTGTCAAAACAGCGACTCTGAAAGCAGACGGCAGATGTGACGTAATACAACACAAAGGGGAAACAACCTAAGGCGCGACCAAATATAAATGTGATCTAGTACGTTTATCTTGCTACATTACATTTGTTTCTTTAATGACGTCAAAGCGTGCAACATTACGAATTGCTTTACCTCATAGGGTAATTCTCGGTTTCCATTAGTCGAGAGACGGTCACATGATATTCAGCAAAACATGATGTGCAACTATCATGCGCGCCAAGGAATGCGACGTCACGCTCACAAAGTATTATCTCACGTTCACGAGGCAATATCCAGCGATCTGGTGCTAATATCCAACGATCACGTGCGTTCATTCCACAGCAGTTATCTCCCCACGAGAGCTCTCTGGCGTCTGCTTGTTCGTAAAGTAAACAACCGGACGGTGGTTACAGCTCCCTTATGGACCTACAAATTCCGCGATTTAAAGTACAACTCGAACAGATACTGTTTTTCCGGTATAATAAAACATATGGTGTATGCTGTGGGACATGATGGAACTGTCAGCTCTCGACAAGTTATATTTAACTCGGGCTTCGCCCTGATGAATATAACTTCTCTCGAGCTGACACTTTCTGATGTCCCACACCACAGCATGCACTGTCTGTATAATGCTTAACCCCACGTGACGTGATGTTATCCTATGAGGGAACGATAAATTCACGTGAGGTGTAATAATAACGTTTACTGGAATGTACAGACCGTTATATGCCGAGATGAACAATGTACACTGCTGATGAGTAACATCGACTTCATTACGTTCATCTAATGCTTTCTGCTTTGATTATATTCATGATAAAGAATAAATTTTATTATCTATATAAAGGTGAAATGTTAGGATTTCCTCCACTGGTGAAAATGATATCTGAGTTAATCTTCTGTATATATATGACATAGAAATGATGAGCAAGGATGGTCTTTAGGACGTGACACCAAAAGCATTATTGTTTATATAAATTCCCTTTGAATTCGGAACGCGTAATTTCCTGGATTAGTGGACAAATCAGTTCAAACGTGGCTACATTCCTTTCCCGTGGGTCACTTCCTTAACGCTTGAGGGTTTTGCTGACTTGTCCGGTAGGACATCGAGTTTGTATTTCCAGTTCAGCTGTTTCTTTATATTAGAAGATAAATCCTCACATGGCATAGAAAATTTCTGTTTCTTTTGATGACATGATTAATCATTCACCCCAAAGCACTTGATACCTAAGCTATGTAGTCTGTTGTTTACTCTCGCCCATGTGGTGACTTTTTGTGGGCAAACTGGTGGCGTATTACTCATGCAGTAGAAAAGACCAATGATCCATACAGCTTTGACCCCACTGGCCATTGCTCTGGGATAGGTATAACCATAGTTTAACTGTATATTACGATCCTACTGTCAGTCAGAAATCAGATTTTAATTCTAGTTCTTTGATAAATAAATTTGATGGCTATATGACCACAAGTAGTAAGTTTCTGTTCTCGATATCGACCGTTTAGTCGATCAAGCCCGGCGACATCCCCATTTCCGATAAGTTATAAACGGTCCAGGTCACTTGCTGTCATAGCACACACACACACACACACACACCACAAAAACCTTCATCTAAATCTTGTGTTAAGTCAAGGCAATTAATATTGCGACCGAGACCGAAAATAAACATACCTTCGCGTACTGCAAATACAAATTTTGTAGATTAAACAAACAAACTCCTCGTTCATTGGCTTTGAACGAGTTTGGTCACGCGAGGATGCTCGAAAGGATCCAGGAAGTAAACACAACTTACCCTTGAAATGACAGAAGCGATTCCGTTGATACTTACCTGTAAAAACTTCCGCGTAAATCATTTGTCGCTGACTGAGCAGTCCATGCTGCAGGACAAACGTTCAGTCTATTCCTCTTCTGTCAGGCTCGACTTTTACCGTCTAACAACCTATCCCGGATGTCGATTCCAGCTCAACGTCCATCGTCGTCTGCAACGACGTTCACAGAAAACGCTTGGGGAATCATGCTGGACGTTCACTGGGAATCCTTGGGGAATCATGCTGACCGTTCACAGAGAATCCTTGGGGAGTCGTGGAGGACGTTCACAGAGAATCCTTGGGGGATAATGTTGACCGTTCACAGAGAATACTTGGGGAGTCATGCTGGACATTCACAGGGAATACTTGGGGAGTCATGCTGGACATTCACAGAGAATCCTTGGGGAATCATGCTGGACGTTCACAGAGAATCCTTAGGGAGTCATGCTGACCGTTCTCAGAGAATCCTTGGGGAATCGTGGAGGACGTTCACAGAGGAGACTTCGGGAGTCATGCTAGACGTTCACAGAGAATCCTTGGGGAGTCATGCTGGATGTTCAAAGAGAATCCATGGGGTATTATGCTGATCGTTCTCAGAGAATCCTTGGAGAATCGTGGAGGACGTTAACTGAGAATTGGCCGGGAATCATGCAGGCGGTTCACAGAGAATTCTTGGGGAATTGTGCTGGACGTTCACAGACAATCCTTGGCAAGTCATGCTGGATGTTCAGAGAGAATCCTTGGGAAGTCATGCTAGATGTTCACAGATAATCCTTGGGGGAAACATTCTGGACGTTCACAGGGAGTACTTGGGGAAACACGCTGACCGTTCACAGAGAATCCCTGGGTAATCGTGCTGGACGTTCACAGAGTGAGTGAGTGAGTGAGTGAAAGTTTTAACGTCGCTTTCAACAATATTTCAGTTTTATCGCGACAATAAAACGCCAGCGATGCTGTCAAATAAATCATATATAGAGTTGACTGTGTAGAACCTTTGCCGAACATGGGCAAAGTCTACACAGTCAACCAAAATATGTTTGATGCCGTATTGAGCAGCACATCCAACACACTCGGGAGCACTGCTCCCATCTAAGATGAAATTGTGTGTCAGATGAGAATGCCCAATACGACACCTAGTTAAAACTACTTGGTCTCTGCGAGACATTAGACAAGTATAAGCATTGTAGCCAATGACAGGATGAATGGCATGCAGTTTATTATGGACCTGCAAGTTCCATTCACCCTGCCAAAGGCAACGAATATATTTAAGAATATTCGACTTCATGTCAGTATAAGGGATTTTTATCTTTGATATGGGTTTATTTAGGGCAGCTTTCGCCTCCCTGTCTGCGACTGTGTTTCCATGGATACCAACACGACTTGGTATCCAGCAGAATATAATATTTTTACCTCTTCTAATTAATTTCCTATTTATAGCTAAAATTTGAAGAATCAAGGGATTTTTAAATTTATTATTTTGTATTGCCAATAAGCAAGACAACGAGTCAGTGCATATCATTGCCCTCTGGGCACACCCAGAAGAAACATATGATAAGGCCAGGAGTATAGCTCGGGCCTCGGCAGAGAATATTGAAGAAGAGGATGGAAGACGAAAGGAAGAGACCCGCTGCTCCATGACAGCCGCAGTCGCAACCGTGTCCCCATCCTTCGACCCGTCAGTATATATAAATTTATAATCCATATAATTAGCTTTAATTTCAGCAAAACCTTGCTGAATTATAAGAGGATTTATATTCGATTTATTATATTTACGTAGATCAAATATTAGTTTAGGTTGTGGGAGAAGCCATGGAGGAGACTCCGGAAAAGACACTGGAGCTATATCTTCCAGCTTGATGTTAGCTCCCACAATATGGTCCTGTATACGAAGACCGAACGAAGGGATCTTGTTAGGACATTTAGTATATTTGTCTACATACAATAGATTGAAAACACAGTCGTAGGCAGGGTTTGTTGGATGAGCTTTAAGCTTTGTAGCATATTGAAGGCTCAGTTTTATACGTCGGTGATATAAGGAAGGCTCATTTGCCTCCACGTATAAACTTTCTACTGGTGAGGTTCTAAAAGCACCAAGGCTGAGCCTCAAACCTTGGTGATGAACAGGATCCAACATTTTAATATACGACTTCTTAGCGGAACCGTAAATGATGGATCCATAATCCAATTTAGACCTCACCAGAGAACGATATAAATTAAGTAAAACTGATCGGTCAGCACCCCAATCGTTGCTAGACACGACCTTAATTATATCGAGAGCCCTTGTACATTTAGCTTTAAGCATTTTTATATGAGGTATAAAAGATAGCTTACTATCAAATATTATACCTAAAAATTTAGTTTCTCCAACAATTTTAATCTGTTCACCACAAAAATTAAGCTCGGGATCAAGATGAAGTTTCCGTTTGTTACAAAAATGCATACCGACGGTTTTAGACGTTGAAAATCTAAAACCGTTTTCAGTTGCCCATTTCTCGATTTTGTTGAGACAAAGCTGCAACTGACGTTCAATATTATTCATATTCTTAGCTCGGTAGCATATAAGGAAATCATCCACGTATAAAGAACCCTCTGTGCCTGATGTTAATGTTTTTGCTAGGCTATTTATTTTTATGCTGAACAGAGTTGGTGATAGAATGCTGCCCTGGGGTACACCCATTTCCTGCTCATAAGAGTCAGAAAGAGTGGACCCAACCCGTACCTTAAACTGACGATCGGATAAAAATTGTGATATAAATATAGGTAATCGACCTTTAAGACCCATATCCGTGAGGTCTTTTAAAATACCATATTTCCATGTGGTGTCGTAGCCCTTTTCAAGGTCAAAAAATATGGACACCACATGTTCATTATTAACAAAACCATCACGAATAAAAGTTTCAAATCGAACAAGGTGATCTAAAGTAGATCGACCTTGACGAAAACCACATTGAATGTTAGATAAAAGCTTGTTGGTTTCAAGAAACCAAACAAGTCTATCATTAATCATCCGTTCCATAGTCTTACAGACACAGCTAGTAAGAGCTATGGGACGGTAATTATTTGGATCATTATGATCCTTACCCGGTTTGGGAACCGGGACAATACACGCCTCCCTCCATGATGGTGGAAAATTACCAGTTATCCAAATATCATTAATCAAATCGAAGAGAGTCTCTAGTGGCTCAGGTGGTAAATGGTTGAGAAACTTATAATATACATTATCAGGACCACAAGCAGTATCGTGGGCCTTTTTTAATGCATTTCTAAGTTCCTCGATATTTAATGGACAATTATAATCTTCTAAATTTTTAGAAGAAAAGGGCAATTTAGTTTTCTCCTTCTGGTTTTTAATATGTTGGAATTTTTTAGTATAGTTCTTAGAAGAAGACTTGTTGGAAATTGTTTCAGCTAATTTATTGGCTATATCAGATGGAGATGTTAATATATTATCTCCATCTTTTTAAATGCTGAACTTTTGCTTTATTATTTTTGCCCTTAAGTTTCTGAACCATGTTCCACACCTTACGCCATATGTGTTTTGACGTAATGCCTGAAACAAAGTTCCGCCAACAAGATCGTCTCTTGGACTTGAGTAATCGACGAGCCTTAGCTCTAAAAATACGAACCTGGTTTAAGTTATTATCAGTAGGACAAATATTAAAATTTCGCTCGCCTTTTAGCGGTCCTTAATGGCTTTGCGACAGTCCTGATCATACCAGGGTTTACTTTTGGATTTGGGATTTGGTCGAGGTTTTAGGGATAGTTCTATCGGCAGCTCGTAAAACAAGCTCGTTAAATTTTAATATTGGATCATCTGCTGCATTGAGAGTCTCTGGGGTGATATCGGCCTCACAGAACATCTCAAATGCGATCCAATCTGCTTTATCGAATTTCCACCTAGCTACATGTTCTAAAGAATTAGAAGTGATATGTTCTAGGATAATAGGAAAATGGTCACTACCACAAAGATCGTCATGCACCTTCCAAGAAAAATCAAGGAGAAGTGATGGATCCGTGATAGTGAGATCGATAGCAGAATAAGTGCCGTTACCCGGATGTAAATAGGCATTAGAACCATCATTGAAATAACACAGTTCACCATTCGATAAGAAGTCTTCTACTATCTTGCCCTTATTATTTATGTTGTTACTGCCCATAGGGGGTTATCGGAATTAAAATCTCCCAGTATTATAAACGGTTTAGGTAACTGTTCTTTTAAATTGTGTTATTGAAAAGCTGACAAAGAGGTGTTCGGAGGTATATACACCGAACATAATGTGACTGTTTCATATAATGAAATACGAACGGCCACAGCTTGAAGCTCTGTATCCAGAGCTACAGGGCTGTGGATAATATTGTTATTTATGAAGATCGAGGAGCCGTCTGCAGCTCGCTCTTCTTCAATACAATTTGTGCTATAAAAGGAATAATTTTTAAGAGTTATTTTATCTTTGTCAGATGTCTTCAGGTGAGTTTCCTGAAGACACAGGGCAACTGGATTGAAAGATTGAACTAGCTGTGTTATTTCAATAAAATTTGCCTTAAGACCTCGACAATTCCACTGTATAATTTTATCTAAGGAAGACATTATGGAGGAAGGCGTATGGGGGATTTCTCTTTATGTTTGGATCGAGGCCGACCCTTCCGTGGAGATCGGCTGTAAGATCTCCCTGGTGCAGGTGATGTATCCATCGCATCCGATGTTGAAGGACCAACGTTCTCCAACGATCCAAACCTATTAAAAGTTTGGATAGCATCCCTAGTGGCCTTAGAGGGACGCTTTGTGGGGCCACTAGGTTTATTATTATTATTTTGAGTTTTATTTTTGAACTTAGTTTTGTCATTATTTTTAGGGGCATTGGGTTCAGGTTTATCAGTTTGTAGAGTGCTACTTATCGGCGTTATTTTTTGTATTGTCGTAGTCTGAGTTGAGCAGGAATTAAGCGCAGGTTGAGCCGAAAGTTGGACAGGAGTAGAACTAGGTTTGTCGTTTCCAATGGGCCAAGTCAAGGAAGTTTGAGTAGCAACAGATGCTACTCGCTTGACCACATTGGCAAACGAAGTCTGCAGTGAAGTATTAGGAGGCGAGACTAGTTTGCGGGCCTCCTGATACGATATATTGTTTTTAAGTTTTAAATTTATTATTTGTTTTTCTTTAAGGAACAATGGACAGTCTTTGCAGGAGGCCATGTGATCTCCACCGCAATTGCAACACTTAATTGTGCTGCTACAGTCGAAACCATCATGACCTTCACTACTACATCGGAAGCAAACCAGTTTATTTTTACACTGGCCCTTTCCGTGACCAAATTTTTGACAGTTGAAACACCGCGTTGGGTTAGGAATATACAAGTCTACACTAACCCTATACGGGCCAATGTAGATGTACGACGGAAGGGATTTACTTTTGAAAGTTAGAAGATATGTATTTAATTTTAGGATGTTACCAGCTTTTTTTGTTGTGAAACGTTTCACTCTGGTAAAACCCTGTGAATGTAACTCTGCGCAAATTTCTTCCTCAGTTAGGTCTCTAATATCTCCATCCCTATCACGTATAATCCCCTGACAGCTATTTAGGGAATTATGAGGGGATGTAAACACCGGAATTTCGCATATTTTGTTTAATGTCAGGAGATTTGTGGATTGTTGTTTCCGGAAACATTCTATAAGAATGTCTCCGGATCTCAGCTTTAGTGTGCCCGCTGCGCCCTGCAAGGCTCGTTTCAACATAAATGGGTGGATTTTAGATGCCGGCTTCTGTTTACTCTTTATTGAGAGAACGATAAAAGACGGCCATGTATCCTGCACATTATCAAGGCAGTCTGATAAAACCTCTAACTTCCTCTTTTTGTCAGCATTCGACGAAGTCGGCTGAGAGGAAGACCTGATCGATTCATTAGATACATTTAATGGAAGGTTTAGAGTAGACATAATAAATATATAATACGAATTCACCCCACGTGTTCCCCACCCACCACGGAGTGCCAACAAGGGCGATGCCTGAACCTGGGAATACCCGGCAGGAAAGACACCAAGGACTCCACGTGAGGTATACTCGAATAGATGGCCTCATTGAGCAAACCCCATTAGGCTAATAAGGTCACACATCAGACACATACTACTCGATTGACCCATGAGCCACCGCCTCAAAAACGTAGTCCCGCAAACAAAATTTCAGAAATAACAGATATTCTCTAAGGATTGGTGTTATGGATACTCTGGGACCACGCAGAGGCAAGAAATGACCAAGCCGATTGATCGGACCGGGCCCATCCGACCTCCCGTCTCTCTCCAAGTAAGGGCCAAAGTGGAGTGTTGGGCGTGAGGATCTCGCAAGACCAACACGCCCTCAGCCAGCAGGATCCCGTCCTCGGAGACTACGGGTCGCAACCCACGGCAAACAGGCCGCTTCCCGGTTGCCTCTCACACAACCAAGAAGATGTGAGCCTATTATATTCACCGGGCTCACACAGGAGAGCTCTAGGTTAGTCGACTTTTACGACAAGCTTGCCTAGAGGGCTGAGGCCCTATTCTTATCACCCCGGAAACCCCACGGGGGTGCTGCCTTGAGGAACCCCCTGGTCTTGTTCAAAGTAGTCAGATAGGGTAGCCCCAACCCGAACTTGGAAGTGACGATGGTCTAAGAATTTACGAACAAAGTCAGGAAGCCGACCTCTAAGTCCAAATCCATGCATATCTTTCATAATGCCATATTTCCAAGTAGTGTCATATGCCTTTTCCAGATCAAAAAAGACAGATACGACATGGTCACGATTAACGATACCGTTCTTAATAAAGCATTCTAGACGAACAAGGTGATCAACAGTACTGCGATTCTTTCGAAATCCACATTGAATGTCGCTTATCGACTCATTAGTCTCCAAAAACCAAACCAAGCGATCGTTAATCATTCTCTCCATAGTCTTTCATACACAACTGGTTAAGGAAATAGGACGATAGTTATTTGGATCGGTAGAATCCTTTCCGGGCTTTGGGATGGGGACAATAATAGCGTTTTGCCATGAGGCAGGAAAATTCCCGGAAATCCAAATGGTATTAAAAATTCCAAGAAGCACCCTCAAGGAAGATTCTGGAAGGTGTCGTAAAAGCTGATAGTGGATATCATCTGGCTCTGGAGTTGAGTCATGGGCCTTGCTAAGGGATGCGGATAGTTCATGTAGAGAAAATGTAGCATTGTAGGATTCTTCATTTGAGGATGTAAAATCAAGAGGACTTGCCTCGGTCCGTTCCTTGTTACGCTGGAACTGAGGCAAGTAATTATCTGAAGACGAATGGTGCGCAAAAGAAGCGCCCAACCTATTGGCTATGTCAAGTTTTTCTGTCAAAGAATTATTCCCGTCTTTAAGATGATTGACAGTGACATTGGATCCCTTGCCTTTGATGCGTTGGATCATATTCCAGACTTTTGACATAGGGGTACGATGATTAATCTTAGAAACATAACGTTTCCAAGAGTCACGTTTGGACTGTTTGATAGTCCTACGAGCTTTAGCTCGAGTACGCCTAACATCGTCTAAATTACCGGGAGATGGTCTACATCGGTACACGCGCTCAGCACGTTTCCTGAAACGCCTAGCTCGTTTACAGTCCTCCGTGAACCACGGTTTCTTAATACGGGGAACCGCACAAGATTTCGGGATACATTTGGAGGCTACATCGATTAGCTGATCCGAGAATAACTGGATAGGATCAACTGCATCAAGAAAAAGGTCGCTAGTAAGTGTTTCACCACACAGAACAGCAAAGCGGGGCCAGTCTGCTTTATCATAATTAAAGCGTGGAAGGGAGGAAGATACCGGATCCCCAAGGGTAAGTATGGTGGGGAAGTGGTCGCTTCTGCACAGATCATCATGGACGCTCCAGCTGAATTCCGATCTTAACCCTGCATCAGCCAGAGCTAAATCAAGGACCGAATAAATTCCCTTTGCAGGATGAAGGTAAGTATGTGTGCCATCATTTAAGACGCAAAGAGTTATTAGATATAAAATCCTCGAATACAGAGCCCTTCTGGTTACGTTTAGAGTCACCCCAGAGAACACTATGGGCATTAAAGTCCCCCAAAAGAAGACACGGTTTAGGTAATTGGTCATATAAATTTTGCAGCTCTTGTTGGTGAAGAGTAGAAGAAGGTGGTATATAAATAGAACAGATTGTTAATACTATACCCAGTGTGATACGCACCGCCACCGCCTGCAAATCGGTGTTCAGTGCCATTCTATTGTGTATTACACCCTGCCTAATCAAAAGAGAAGAACCCCCTGATGCCTTTCCATTCGTAGACGTGGCAACAGCGTGATGAGATACATAACCTCGACATTGATAACTAGGATCAGTCATCAGAGTTTCCTGCAAGCTAAAAGCTACAGGATTGAGGTCTTGAGCTAACATCTGGAGCTCTGCGAGGTTACACCTCAATCCTCTACAGTTCCACTGTAAGATCTTTGTAGTAGCCATTATTAATATTTATTTATTCTTTTTCTTTTTTCTGGACTTCTTGTACATCGCTGCCCTACGCTTAGCAAAATCCTCCTGTGACAACGTTATCAACTTCCTCTGCTTTTTAACCTTGTCAACTTTAGAGTCTCATCGCAATGTGCGATAATACGACCCCAGGGATGTTGAGACAGGTACCAAGACCTCACCCTTGCCATTGGTATAGGCAGGCAAGTCTTCGGGTGCATCCATTTCCGAAAGAGATTCCTCCATATTGGATTCTCCACCAGCCCTAAACATATCAGATTGCTGAGAGCTTCCCTGAGGATCAAGGCAATCTGCTATATCTCTAGTGTCTAACTGTGACATTATAGACGGGTCAGGGCTGAATGTACTACCCCATAAGGACGGACTCTCACCAGGTGCACCTTTGGAGGGCGTCACGCCACTGGATTGCGTATCCTTAATGCAGGGTGGCGTAGTATTCGAAGTTTCTGACGATCTAGGGGGTGAGGAGGAATTCGAGTTTTGATTCATACCGACAACCCACTCCGGGCTATTTGACGTCTGAGATGCCTCGCAAAGGCTCTGGGGCCCACCTACTACTGGCGATTCGCTTAACTTCCTGACCTTATTTGTAGCATCAATGCGCTTATTTCGAATCTTTTTGCTGGAGGACATGGAGTTAGTGACAACTTGCCACTCTCCAGCTTCCTCGTGGTCAGCAGCAGAGTTATCCAAAGTCCCTTTATTTTGTTGACTGGAAGGAACAGACTCGCCAGAAACCCCAATTTCCATATCATTCCCATGTCCCTCACTATAATTACCATCATCATCTCCTCGACCTTCATTCTCATCTTTATTGTCACCTTCAACTTCAGAAACATTACTATCTTTATCATCATCATCATTATCATTGCAATCGTTATCTTCATTATCGCCATTGTCATTTTCATCGCTCAGCGGGCAGTCCTTTTGAAAGTGGCCTCCTTGTTTACACTTGAGGCATTTATCCTTTAAAGGACAGTCGGCCTTGAAATGTTCTGCGCTATCACAGATGTGACAAGCACGGACCTGACCTCTGTACCACAAAGGAATTCTAAACTTCCCAACCGAAATTGATTGTGGAATGATCTCGGTCACACCACTCATGTAAATACGGCACATACCATTCTCAAGTGACCTATCAAAAAGGTAATGTTCCCGGCTGACGTGATGGACCGTGCCATACCGGGACATCAAACCTCGAATAGTGTCATCGGGCACCTCGATCGGATATTGAGATCTAACCAGGAGCCTTTGCTCCTCCACATCATATATTGGACAATCTACCCCGTTAAATGAGAAGCCGCTAGCCAACAGCTGTTCCTTCACAGTTTGCGTAGCCACTGTAACATTCCAGACATCTCTAGAGACATTGATTAGTCCCTTTAGGACATTAGGCCCACTCCCCACTAACTCCTTTAGCCGATTGTATACTTCAACCGGTTGTACACCTCCCTGTATTACAAGCTTAAGGCATAAGGGTCTATTTACTCGCCCTGCCCACAACATTGTGGGCCAGGGCGAGAACTACTACCCTAAAGAGATGACCACAACTATGCGTTTGGAACAGTGTGGATGCCGAGTGCAAAATAGATACGATGTTACAAAGTGGAAATGCACTAAACTATGTACAGGCTATTTACAGAGAGGCTACTGAATACGTCCTGCCTCTAAGAGCGACAGAACGTAATGTCACACTACCTTCAGACTGGGTGACCACTAAACAAAAGCTGAGAGCGCAAAGGCTAGTTCCACGGCCAGCAAGGGACTTACTCTATTTACAACCCCCCTCACCCACTAGCCAAGAGAACAACTAAATTTCGTGCAAGGATCCACGAACCTACAACCAGCAGCTTAAATGCTGTTCTTTGTCTGCTCCGCTAGCCCGGGATTGAATAAACCTCGACCAGGCAGGCTGACCTCGTTCACTGTCTTATGCCTTAACCCGTATAGTCGCTGTAACCCAGGACACACGACAACTGGCGCCTGAGCCAAGCCACACGGGCCGGCCAAACAGCCACACAAATCTAAGACAAAAATGTCTATAAACTGGTCAAAAATAAGAAATTCTACAACGAAAAGTATACGAGACTAATCCTCGCAATTCGGTGCAACTGTTGATTGCAAACGCAACGACCAATTAGCTAAATTTCAGCTGAAATTTAACTGAGACAGGCTGAGCGATCAAACACGTCCGACCTCTCTCCATTCTCCGCCGATCTCCGGACGTTCACAGAGAATCCTTGGGGAATCATGCTGGACGTTTACTGATAATTATTGTCCGAAAATCATGCTGAATTTTTAGGGAGAATCTTTCGGGAATCATGCTGGACGTTAACAGAGAATCCTTGAAAATCATGCTGGATGTTAACTGAGAATCGGCCGGGAGTCATCTTGGCCGTTAACAAAGAATCTTTTGGGAATCATGCTGGACGTTCATTGAAAATCATGCTGGACATTAAGTGAGAATGCTTCGGGAATCATGCTGAACGTAAACTGATAATCCTTCAGATATCATGCTGAACGTTCACTGAAATTATGCTGACCGTTCACAGAGAATCCTTGGGGAATCATACTGAACGTTGACAGAGAATCCTTGGGGAATCATGCTGACCGTTCACAGAGAATCCTTGGGGAATCATGCTGGCCGTTCACAGAGAATCCTTTGGGAATCATGCTGGCAGTTCACAGAGGAGACTTGGGGAATCATGCAGAACGTCCACATGGAATCCCTGGGGAATCGTGCTGGCCGCTTATAGAGAATCCTTCGAGAATTATGCCGGACGTTCACAGAGAATCCTTGGGGAATCATGCTGGACGTTCACAAACAATCCTTGGAGAATCATGCTAGACATTGACAGAGCCTTGGGGAATCACGCTGGCCTTCACTGAGATTCGTTCTGGATGGACGCTGGACATTTGTTCCTCTATATCTGCAAAAATCTCACTTGTCTTTAATTTGGTGCTGTTAAAGGAGAACAAAACATAAAATGCTGCCAAAATCAGACGAAAGAGGGTCAAAACTTATTTGCAAATGTGATCTTTAATATTTTTTTTGATTTTTGTCTTCAAGAGAAAAGGGTATATGAAAATATTTTTGTATGGCGGGTATATGGGACCAACTTTTGGTATTTATCGTTGTTGCATAACAATGTTCTAAATAAGAATGTGGTGCTTGTCTAATAGATTTATTTGAATGTAAATTTGTTGTTTATATCGAAACATATGCATTTAACCTAAGTTAAGAAAATATTTATGAACATATTAAAATATAAATTTAATACATTTGTTAGCTGAAAAGAACAAATACTAGTGCAAAAATATTTATTAAACCTGTGTTACCTCATTTAAGACATTATTAAACAAAGGCTATAAATAACAAAAAGTGGTCCCAAATACCCACCATACAAAAATTATTTTCAAGTGTCTTTTTATCCTTAAGGAAAAATCGGACAAAATATTGAAGACCACATTTAGGAATAACTTTTCGCACTCTTTCATCTGAAATTTGTCATTTTTATGTTTTCTCCACCTTTAATATACATGTAAGTGATCTGATCTTGTACCCGAGGCGGATGTTTTGTATGAATGAATGATTATGGCTTAACCAGCAACCTGCGGATGGTCGTGGGTTTCCCCCGGGCTCTGCCCGGTTTCCTCCCACCATAATGCTGGCCGCCGTCGTATAAGTGAAATATTCTTGAGTACGGCGTAAAACACCAATCAAATAAATAAATAACAAATAAATACTGTAACTGAGGTACAAGTTAGGTAACTTTCTTGAATATATTATTGCTTACCTCTCCAAGGAAGGTTGCCAGGTATAAGAATTTCATGTTGCACTATTTCTGTGAATAGCTCTCCACATATCTATTATGTTTTTTACAAGTGTACATTTCAATATCACATGGCCCTCCAGGGGAAGCACGAGCTACTTTGTGCAGAATGGAGATATTCCCATCTTATCTACAATGCCTGGTCAGTCCTGAGCTTCTCTGGAAATCAGGGTGTTATGTAAGTTACAATTACCGCAATCAGGTTGAGGTGTTCAAGCAAGATGCGTACATATTGGGCAGGATACGTAGTAACTTTTTTTACACGGTGCTCTGTGAGGAGTTTGCAGGGTTAAGTACGTCCCTGGCTCTGGTGAAGTCACAGTACATGTCGGGCAGGGACAGTGATGATGTGATCCGTATGCATTCTGCCAGATAGTCACAGGGGGTTTGTCTTTTGTTGTAAATTTTACAATAAAAATAAGATTCTAAACTCCAAACAAGCTGGCCTGGAGTTACTCTGTCACAATAAGCCGTGTAAAAATTTTAAAATATTTTAGAACATTTCTGGAATACTACTTCATCAATTAATTCAGCTTTAGTGTCTGACTTTAAGTTCACGTTAACATAAAGCTCAGATTCTAGTTCTTGAGAGTTAAGAACTTGTGCTTTTAACATGCGCCTTGAACGAGGTTTACTGCTGATCTTAGATCGGTCTGAATGAGGTAAATTGACAAGAGGTTGTAGTTCACCGGTTACTTGTGACCATTTTTCAGCTATCACACTATCGTCACTACTCTGGTTTTGCTCTCTATGCTGTACGTCTTTAGTTATATTGTGAACACCGGGCTGCACTCATCGACCCCGCGCTGTGGTTACCTTTGTTTGCTCGATAACACAAATGATGGACGGCCTCTTACACTACACAACCTGTCTTCTGTCAGTTTAGGGGGTCATAGCCTAAGTCATTGTTTATGACACACTTACTCCTGCTACTCCACACTGGGCTACGACCCAACTGTCAATTTCTTCACACTTGGTCGGCTCAATTCCGTCACATCACAGCTCTATGTACTGATGTTATTTGACTAACAATGCCCGCCGGCCATCTAACGCTGCAGTTCATTATCAGTGCGTAATTTATCGTGTATACATAAACTGTGGCACTAGAACGTTGTTATAAACTATACGATAAGTAAACCAGCCGAACTTTTTTGTTCGCATTGTTAAGCTTAAATGTATGCATATATGTTTATAGTGTTTGGATAATAATTTTCATCCTACAGTATCACTTATGTTTGGTTACACTACCCTGTATAATACATTGTGTACTACAGGTGCTCTTAACGAACTTGAGCTTTTAGACTTTTGTGTACTAGATCACATGGAAAGTCATGTGACGCATCATGTTACAAGTCAAATCATTTGATGTCACATCAATATCTTCGTGTGTTCTTTTCATTCTTCTTTTTTTCTGTTTTGATTGCGAACCATTTGAACAAAGTTTATTTCCATTTCATCGCGGGTGGTCTTCAAAATCCACTTGTAAATCTGCCCTTTCTTAGTAAGAAAAAATATGTATCAAAAAGCATTTCTGGACAGACAACAATAAGTAGTTGATACATTATCAAAATCAATTCGGGACAAAGAGAAATACCTATACCTCAGAGAGAAATACGTATGTTTTTTTTAGCACAAAGGTTTGATCGTTGTGCATTGTTTACATACATCGTAAATATTATATATATATATATATATATATATATATATATATATATATATATATATATTAACTTGACCGTGATAGTTTTGATGAACCCTGATGTTTTCGAAGTACTCCACGGCGCAATTCACAGCGCCGTAGTGCATGAAACAATTCAACAATTCAAAACCGCTTCCGTCTAAGGAAATGATTGGACATATTTACAGTCACAAACTACGCCGCAAAATGACATCTATCTGTAGCTTTTGTATCATTAGTAGGCCTTGTACATTTAGGTACAGCTATGAGCTATGTACAGGAACAGTCTTTGTGAAGTCACCCGATGGCCTAATCTGACCCAGCATTTCCTGTGGTTTGACCACCGCCAAATTAAAACCATCGTCCTCAACCATAGGTTTTACAACAGGGTGTTTGCGTCGCGGGGCGGGAACGATTATAGAGCAGGTCTTGTTCACATATAGACAAGGAAATCAACATCAAAACAACATCGCAGATACACTATAAATTAACAACAGCGTCCATATGAACATATGAACTTCAGCTGTACTCAATGACCCTGGAGTATTTACCGCCTTAACAACACCATGCAACACGTCAAAGAACTACACACGTACTGCCTGAACCTCGCAGATTCTCCTTTGTTTTCCTGCCATTGTTCCAATACAGTTTCAACAAACCAGCTCTTTTCCTCGAAGCCGGATAAAACCATCGGATCAGGCCATGAGAGACTGCATTCTGATCTACATCTAGCGATTGTAACATATTAGACGTCAGGTGGTTTACTAAAAACAACATTTTATAGAACATGCGTGATGACAAATTACTTTGCATTTGTGTGATGGTTAGAGTGATTAGCCCTACCATGTTTTTGTCTATTCTTCGAAATGTGATTTATACTTTTATCTACTCATTTACATGCTGATGTCTGTAGCGTCATCAATATATAATTAAATAATAGCCGTCACAATTTTTAACAGCAAGGTGGAATTTTATTTCTTGGAATTAAGTTTTATCAGAACACAAACTGGAGAATTTTGTCAAAGCTATACATGTGCGGGATGGCAGCGCTTAAGAAGGGTTCAAAATAACTCGATACAATGAATCATTGCATGCGAGAATTGCATCATCAAACGAGCAATTATTAACCTTATCTTAATCCAGAAATAGCCAACTGAGTGCATTTTGTTTACTGTTGTAAAGCCCCGTCAGCCAGGTTGGCAAATGGATGAAGTGATGTTATAAGTGGTGTTCCGGATTGACGCCATGTTGACGCGCGAGACCAATTGACGCAGGTCATATATCAGAAGTCGCGCGCGGATATGAAGACGCCATGACAGCCGTTCATGAGAAAAACGCTGGCAATTTCTCCCTCATCAACGGTAGAATGAAGTGTCATATGTGACTATTGTGATCGCTATTTACTTATTTCCTTGGCACGTCTCCAATTACAACACATTTCTGCATGGTAATATATGCCGTAATACCGCTTACATAGTGTTTTTCACATGTGTCATACCATTAGCTTTCCTGCAAAACATGTTGTGTTTTGAAGGTAGCACAACACAGCGTAATGGAGACAAGTAACCGTGGGTAGGACTTACGTGAGTGGAGACTGAAGGTTCGGCTGACTGAGATTTTGTCTTATTTACGTCCTTTTTTTATCCACGAGGTGCTGGGTATCACATATATATAATTTGTCGTGTTTCCTTACAAAGCTGAAAAAACCTGTAAATGACTTGACTCAAACACTTATCTTCAACAGGCTCTTCCAGATTGTTTACACATTGGCGTATCTTCCCCACCCCCAATGGCGAGTCGGAACCCAGCTGGATTGACTATTGTCCCCTGGCATTACACAAGTAGTAGGTAATCAGTTTACCCCCAAAGTACCCTAATTCCTCTAAAATCTGGGACAGATAGTAGTAGTGTTGAAAAGTAGAATGTTACATTTCTTTACCAGTCTTTTGGAAAGGTAAAGATATGAGTATGTTGTTCATTGGAAGGTCTAACCATGTGAGAAAAAAGAAACTTGATATTCCTGCTAGAATCACATATTTATTGGCTAAAATGAGCAGACCATGTGTCCCAAATTTTAGATGAAAAAGGGGAAATGAACAACAGACCACATGAATTGGTCCCGACTCATTTTAGTCCGGAAAAATTCCACATTTCCATCGCAGACAAATTAACATGACCTGGAGAGGATCTCGTGACGTCAGCGATGAGAAAGGACAGCGGAAGCGCTGTTTACCAGAATGTGCACGACAATGAACTTTAACGAACTTGGTCAAATTTCACTTTGGTAGACAATCCAGTCTGTACCAAATTTACCTGTTGATTAGTTTCTATACAGGTGGGGCTACTGACTTGTCGCTAACTAAATTTATATCCGAGGATGGACAATATCTCAGTCATCCTGTGACCTCTCTACTGTTGGAAAGGTCAAACGTTACTATCAGTCTGAATCATTGTTTCAGTTCAACGGGTGGAATTCATTTGGCAATGTAAGGAAGCAGAAATTCAGTATAACAATTGTATTTGGGTATTTCGCCATTGGGATTTTGTCCCCGGTATTATGGTATTATGACTTCGGGTCTTATACCTTTGGGATCATTTGTCCACTGGCCTCATGCCCATTGGCCTTATGCGCTTGGGTGTTATGTTCTTGGGTCTTACACCCTTGAATCTTATGCCTTTGGGTCTTATGTCATTGGGTCTTAGGTTATTGAGTCCTATGCCCTTTGTTCTTATGTACTTGAGTCTTATACCATTGGGTCTTATGACCTGGGGTCTTGTGTCCTTGGATCGTATGCCCTAAGGTCTTATGCCCTTGGGTCTTTTGTTCTTGAATCTTTTGTCCATTGGTCTTATGTTCTTTGGTCTTCTGTCATTGACTCTAATGTCCCTGGGTCTTCTGCCAATGAGTCTAATGTTCTTGAGTCTTCTGCCAATGGTCTTATGTCATTGGGTCTCATGCCCTTGGTCTGATGCCCTTGGGTCTTTTGTCCTTGGCCTTATGTCCTTGGGTCTTATGCCCTTGGGTTTTATATCCCTGGGTCTCATATCACTGTGTTTTATGCCCTTGGGTCTGATGTCAGGTTTTATATCCCAGGGTCTAATGTCCTTGGGCCTTAAGCCATTTGGTCTTGTCCTTGGGTCTTTTGTCACTGGGTCTTATGTCCCTTTGACCTTATACCCTTAGGCCTTTTGTCCTTGGATCTTTTGTCCATTTGCCTTATGACCTTAGGTTTTATGTCCTTTGGTCTAATGTTCTGATCTTATGCCCTAGAGTGTTATGTCCCTTATGTCTTCAGGACACCTGCCCCTTGGGTCCTTATTTCTTGTGGATCTTATGTCCCTTGGGCCTTTAGGTCTTGTGAATCTTCTGTCCCTTTTGTCTTTAGGTCTTGTGGATATTATGTCCCTTGGGTCTTTAGGTCTTGTGGATATTATGTCCCTTGGGTCTTTAGGTCTTGTGGATATTATGTCCCTTGTGTCTTTAGGTCTTGTGGATATTATGTACATTGTGTCTTTAGTTGTGGATATTATGTACGTTGACTACAATAACCTGAAATGTCACTAAGCACCGCCTTGTGTCTCTGATTTCTAGTTTAACATTCAGTGTGGTGCGGAAAGTAACATACATTAATTTGTGAACGGCTTAGCTGGAACAGTGAGTAGGCGTTTTAAATTTTGTTACGTCGTAAAAAGGGCTTTAAAAACCCGCCTGAAAGTTTCTGTTTATTGAAGTTTGAGTATACCACACACTGAGAGAGCGTTTGCATTTTTCGTCGGAAAACTATTTATAGTTAATGAAACTCAGCAAAGCAATATTATATGTACCACAGTTTTATGATTTTTCAGGCCTATACAGTAAAATGCTTTGTTTAAGATGAAGGATTTGTTTGAGATACCGCAATGATACATCTTTCCAGCTCACCTTGATAACAATTATTTCGTCGATTTATTTATTTATTTGTTTATTTATGCATTTGATGAGTGTTTCATGCCGTATCCACGAAATGTTCTCTTACAAGGTTCCAAGTAAAGAGGAAGCCTTTTTTCGCAAAACCTGTTTGTCACGAATTTGCTCGAGGTTGCTGAAAGCTCAGGCAATGCGAGACAATAAAAGTTAACGTTACTATGAAGCAAACAGGAGAGTATAGCCTATAGGAAACCACCAAAAGAAATCTAAGTAAAGGCTCAGACAAACCAACCAGAGCTGGATTCGAACTCACGGGACGTCTGATAACAATCCTGACTCACGCGCTGGAAACTTTGATACGTATATATAGATCTTATCCAGATAAATTATTAGCTATTGCTATCCGGCCTTCGCTGGCTTCGTCGGCTAAACGTGGTTCTCACCCTGACCAATAGGCCACTGTAAACACCGAAGTTACAGGCTCGATTCCAGTTTTCGCGAATTGCGGTGATTTCAGCTCCCATGGCCATTGACCTATAAGCCTGACAACCGTGACGTACGATAAATTATTGAGTATGGCATATAGCACCAAAACATAAATCTATCTACATAAATCCTCTAACTTTGGATAAACTTGTTGTTCAGCTTAATAGTGCGCACTTTCATCATCTATTGTTAACATTCTGGGAAGTGACGTCAGCTATTGGTCTGACCAGAACGTATTGTGTCTAATGATTTAACACTGGCCTAATTTCCTGGGAAAAAAAAGAAAACTCTGTACATCAAGGGGATTAGGGAGAAATGTTTTGTACAAAAACTATACTGAAGTAAATAATGTATTTATACAACATCAGATATAGATGATATTCAAGAGGAATGAAATGACGTAGAAGAATGAGAACTCGTTTGTCAACGAACTATGCATACGGAATAAGTGTTCGCATCAAATGACTGGTTTCTTGTGCTGATACAACCCACAGTATATACTATTTATACCTTTATGCGTCATGAATTGACATAACCTGACATTTGTCACCCACTTGACCTGAACATCACGGCGTATCTCTGCTTATTTCCCAGATCGTGTGGAGGTATGTGGGATGTATATATATATACAGATGTCGTCTTCAGATTAAATGTTTGGGAATAAGTAAATAGGTTGACGGCGGTTGAAGTTATAAGGGTCGTCTTATATAGCTATAACAGTGTCAGTATCTTAGAGTTGGCAAGATTTTAGATTTAGTGAGACGTTCCAAATTTAGGCCTGCATGAAGTCGTCATTTGTCTGTCAATGTACAGTACGGTGTTCGAAAAAGCCACAACAAAAATACTTCTGTAAGCAATGATGAGGATCAAGTATAGCAGACATTCTGTAAGCAATGATGAGGATCAAGTATAGCAGACATTCTGTAAGCAATGATGAGGATCAAGTATAACAGACATTCTGTAAGGCAGTTATGAGGGTCAAGTATAGCAGACAATTCTGTAAGCAATGATGAGGATCAAGTATAACAGACATTCTGTAAGCAATGATGAGGATCAAGTATAACAGACATTCTGTAAGCAATGATGAGGATCAAGTATAACAGACATTCTGTAAGCAATGATGAGGATCAAGTATAACAGACATTCTGTAAGCAATGATGAGGATCAAGTGTAACAGACATTCTGTAAGCAGTTATGAGGGTCAAGTATAGCAGACATTCTGTAAGCAGTTATGAGGATCAAATATAACAGACATTCTGTAAGCAGTTATGAGGGCCAAGTATAGCAGACATTCTGTAAGCAATGATGAGGATCAAGTATAACAGACATTCTGTAAGCAATGATGAGGATCAAGTATAGCAGACATTCTGTAAGCAATGATGAGGATCAAGTATAACAGACATTCTGTAAGCAATGATGAGGATCAAGTATAGCATACATTCTGTAAGCAATGATGAGGATCAAGTATAGCAGACATTCTCTAAGCAATGATGAGGATCAAGTATAACAGACATTCTGTAAGCAGTTATGAGGGTCAAGTATAGCAGACATTCTGTAAGCAGTGATGAGGGTCAAGTAATAACAGACATTCTGTAAGCAGTTATGAGGATCAAGTATAGCAGACATTCTGTAAAGCAATGATGAGATCAAGTATAGCAGACATTCTGTAAGCAATGATGAGGATTAAGTATAACAGACATTCTGTAAGCAATGATGAGGATCAAGTATAACAGACATTCTGTAAGCAGTTATGAGGGTCAAGTATAGCAGACATTCTGTAAGCAATGATGAGGATCAAAGTATAACAGACATTCTGTAAGCAGTTATGAGGGCCAAGTATAGCAGACATTCTGTAAGCAATGATGAGGATCAAGTATAACAGACATTCTGTAAGCAATGATGAGGATCAAGTATAACAGACATTCTGTAAGCAGTGATGAGTATCAAGTATAACAGACATTCTGTAAGCAGTTATGAGGGTCAAGTATAGCAGACATTCTGTAAGCAATGATGAGGATCAAGTATAACAGACATTCTGTAAGCAGTTATGAGGGTCAAGTATAGCAGACATTCTGTAAGCAATGATGAGGATCAAGTATAGCAGATATTCTGTAAGCAATGATGAGGATCAAGTATAGCAGACATTCTGTAAGCAATGATGAGGATCAAGTATAGCAGATATTCTGCCCATCGTGAACCATCAGATCAATGACCAACATTCGTCAAGAAACCTGTCAGTCTTCTCTCAAACAAACCAAGGAATCGACCATGATGTATGCACATTTTTTCCAACTGAAACAGCATCCAGTGAAATCTTAGCTTTGTATAATCATCTGCCTGTGAAATCTTAGCTTTGTAAAATCATCTGTCTGTCACCCAATTTCTTATTTTCCTACACACGGCCCTTTAGTTATTTTCAGTACTTTTACTTAAATCTTTGCTACAGTTTATGTGAATATATCAACCCCAAACGGGCACCAAATTGGGTGGGTTATGCAGCCACGCCCTGCCTGTACCATTACCAGCGGGTATAACAGACATACGTGTGACTAGCGCTATGTATGTGTTCAGTCGTTCTATTCAATTAAGCTATATATAAGCTAGGGTCAATATATAAACTTTCTTGCAATTTAGTCTTTTTTTGTGAGATCCTGGTGGTAGTAAAATTTTTACTGTTAACTTTAATAATTGTGAAAAGTAGATTAACACAGCTTAGCAGCGAACTGAGACACACTAACAAAACTGCCATGTCACACAACCTACTGGAACAGTCCTCAAACGCTTAATTAGTGCCCCAGCCTTCAGTATTTTATCCGTAAATTTGTACTTTGACAAAATAGCACACGGCAAATACAGAAAATGGCCCAATTGTAAGACAATTATGCAGAAATCTTGCGTGGGACATATATGTCAGTTAATAACCGGTTTGTTTATGTGTTTCCCTTAACACGTGCCCACAATTTAACAACACTGACTTTCCCGCGCGCGCCTCTCCAGAATAGAACTGATGTCAGTTTGGCATCGTGCCAGCGGGGGCCACGACCTGTCTAAGTGACAGTCCGTTACACATGTCATTTCATGTTGTGGACAGGTTGGATACAAGCAGTACATGCACACTGGTTCTCAGCCCTCTGTTTGTAAACACACACAGCTTTTTAGGTCAACCTTTTCGGGGTAGATATGTAACTTGCACAGGGCAAGTTATCTCCCCTGATCATAGTTACGTTTGTGATTTCTGAAAATTTGAGAAAAAAAAATGTCAAGCTAGATCCTGTTTAAACGGCATAAACACGTTGATCTAAATTTGCAATTAACAAACCACAAGGTAATTAAATTTGGGATGGTTTATTAGATTTTTTGAAATGCATTATTTACAATATTTTTGGCTGATAAATGTAAACGACATGCAGGACATCTAAAATAACAGTCTTACCGGCACTTAGTATTCAAAACACTCTTTATACAGTTAGGCAATAGGTTTTACCAGGAATCCAGTGATTGACGCTGATATCCGCCACCCATAAACCAGGTTCCCAGTGAATAACACTGATTTGCTCCACCCATAAACTAGGCACTCAATGAATAGCGATGATTTCCTCCACCCATAAACCAGGCACGCTGTGAATAACGCTGATTTCCTCCACCCATAAACCAGGTTCCCAGTGAATAGCGAAGATTTCCTCCACCCATAAACCAGGTACCCAGTGAATAACGCTGATTTGCTCCACCCATAAACCAGGCACCCAATGAATAGCGATTATTTCCTCCACCCACAAACCAGGCACGCTGTGATTAACGCTGATTTCCTCCACCCATAAACCAGGCACGCTGTGAATAACGCTGATTTCCTCCACCCATAAACCAGGCACCCAATGAATAGCGATTATTTCCTCCACCCACAAACCAGGCACGCTGTGAATAACGCTGATTTCCTCCACCCATAAACCAGGCACCCAGTGAATAACGCTTATTTGCTCCACCCATACATCAGGCACCCAATGAATAACGCTGATTTCCTCCACCCACAAACCAGATACCCAGTGAATAGCGCTGATTTCCTCCACCCACAAACCAGATACCCAGTGAATAGCGCTGATTTCCTCCACCCATAAACCAGATACCCAGTGAATAGCGATGATTTCCTCTACCCATAATCCAGATACCCGGTGAATAGCGATGATTTCCTCCACCCATAAACCAGATACCCAATGAATAGCGATGATTTCCTCCACCCATAAACCAGATACCCGGTGAATAGCGATGATTTCCTCCACCCATAAACCGGGCACGCTGTGAATAACGCTTATTTGCTCCACCCATACATCAGGCACCCCAATGAATAACGCTGATTTCCTCCACCCACAAACCAGATACCCAGTGAATAGCGCTGATTTCCTCCACCCACAAACCAGATACCCAGTGAATAGCGCTGATTTCCTCCACCCACAAACCAGATACTCAGTGAATAGCGCTGATTTCCTCCACCCACAAACCAGATACCCAGTGAATAGCGATGATTTCCTCCACCCATAAACCAGACTGACGTCACATGAGTCAACAACTCTTGAACACGGCGTTAAATACCAATCAAATAAATAAATCAAATTAAATAGGAAATATACTATAGCAAAGTCATCGGTGTTAACAATCTTGTCGCATACGCTCATTGTTATAATTAGATGACTTTTGCCGGGGTTAATGGGTGTGTCCCTTCGACTCCGTTGCGTGTTTAAAAGGGAAAACCTAACAGGGTTGAGGGTACAGAAAAATGGCTTGTTGGAACAACGCTTGGAACAAAGCTCAGCCAGGGGAGATAAATCAGGGGTCGGTGTTAATTAGTCTGATTATCCAGATGAGTTGCTTCGGGCAAGTCTCACCTAATTGCCGGATATGTTTCACATCCAAAGCTCATGCCTCCAGGGTAAACTCGCCTAGTACTTAAAGGTCAACTGATCTGGGTTGTCATGATCCGCAGCGAAACCGTACGAGTCGTTTGAGGATATCGGAAGTTGTTCAGTTTTCACCTTTCATCAGGTCCTTCACTTAGGATAGCTCTTTAGGGAAATTACTTCACACGTATGACAAACATGTAAATGATGCTTGATGTATCAAAACCATGGGTTTTACAGCTTTGTGTCACAGTTCATGATAGAGACCCTCCCTGGTTCAGGGGGTCAGATGTTGGTGTAGACAACCTGGGCTTAACCACTAACTTCTGGCAAGTTACCGACGGACTTTCACACGTCTGTCGTATACAGTCTTAAAGGACACATGCGACGCTTGGCTTTTATTTCTTAATCTGGAGATTAGGTGTGGTCAAACATCTAAAAGTACAAAACAGCTTCTCAACTTTCTCCTTGGAGCGTACATTTCCGAATATTGCCGACCATTAATTGGAAATATTCATGAATTATAGGGGGATTATATTGAGAAACATAAAACATCCCTGAAAATAAATGTGTTACTATTATGTATAAGCGAGTAATAAAATTATTCCACCACACGACTGTCTCAAAAACAGAAAGGGAGAAAATGTCTTGAGGACCCTCATGTGTGATAAACTTCGTCATTAATTCATTTTGAAATTAATTTTAATCGAAAACTATCGGGCTTTTTGTCAAAATGTGAATAGATCAATCTACATACGTAAAATTATGGCTTTCTGGTGGGGTGATAAAGGGTGTTGATTTTGTTATAAGAACATTAGAAATGACAAATGTATATATGCATGGATAAATGGACCCACATCAAGTTTTAAAAGCATGCCGTTTTCCTCTGCTGCTCCTCCCATCATAATACTGACCGCCGTCGTACAAGCGAAATATTCTTAAGTACGGCATAAAACACCAGTCAAATAGATAAATAAATAAAAAACATGCCTTTTTATTTTTGTGATGTTACATGAACGAGATATCGCAGTTCAAAGTAATTAACTTGTTTCACTTCGCTTCAATAATTTGTTATTCTTTTAAATGTCTTCCTTTTTAAATTATGAACAGCTGAACATTATGTTTGTATGCACATGTTTGTAGGTTTGTATACGAATATGACTCACAGCATTATATTTAGTTATGTGTATTAATCACCAACAAAATAAAATGATGTATGAGCACGCTGCGGTTGATAACAGTCCAGCGTATTTATTATAAGATACAAATTGTTTTATAAACAGCAGAAAACAGAGTATAGGCATACGAAGGTCCAATTGGGCAATGGGTCAATACTGAATAGATGGATGCAAGTCCTGGCGAACGTCCTATAACAGTAACTGCTGTCTATTTCGTTATTGCTGCTGACAGCTATCCATGATCTCATTGACCGATGAGGTAATCAGATGATGAAATGTTGTATATATTTATATATATTTACAACATTTCGTCCGACATTCCATTAAATGTAACCATTCTACATGTAACCAACGTCATACCACGTGTGTTCAGAAATATCATCACACAACTGTGACCAATATTTTCCAAACATAAAAAGCTGATAATGAGGTTATCGCTTCTTAAAACAATTGCGTGTTAATTACTCTTTCACGTGACTGAATTATCTCCCAGGTGACTAGGTCAGACGGCTGTGTTAATTAGGTTACTGCGTAGGTTGTGTTCAGAGGCACGCGCATAACTTGGTAACTGCGTGGCGGACTGACAGAGGTAAGCGGTGCTCGCATCTCCTCAACGTCCATAAATCTACCTGAAAACCTGACCGATTGTATGAGTAGATCTATGTCTATTCCTGTTCTCTAGGCAAGATCAATTGTGTAGGCAAACTAATCAGGAACGTTCTGTGACTATTTTTCATTTATTTACTTTATTGTTTAGTCCACTTCCGTTATATACATACGATTGTATGAAAGGAGAGCATCCTCTTACTTCACCAGATACCTAGCAACCCTCTTAGAGGTAAGCTTTATATAGCCCATGACGTCATTGGTTGAATTAAGGTTTGTCGACTTCCGGGACGACTTAGTAGACGACTTGACCAGCTAAGGCTCTCAGAGCAGTTAACGGTCCATGCTCCGGGATCACAAAGCGATCTTAAACTTATTAAGTCAAATTTCATTAAGCTTGGTATATTCCTTTGCGTTGTGTGAGATGAAATGTTTTTACATTAACTTATTTACGTTTTCAAGCAGTATTTTGACCTTGTTATGTAAGAAATAACAATTTTAAAGTGATTTGAAATTTTTGTTTGAAAAAAAACAAAGGTTTGAAAAAGACCGCTTCCCGGGACAGGCTTACAGCCAGCCATTCGGCCCAGAAATTATAGATCATTACATGGTTCACTTAATGGGGTTGTACCCTCCCCGTGTCATTACTTTTGTGAACAAACAATAATTCTTCGATCTTTTCAAATGAAACTCCGAATTGTTCAACTTTTTCCTATGCAAATCCGAATTCGTCGACAATTCTTACACAATCCTATTCCACATGCATTTATGTGCTCTACCATCTGTTCAACACAAACACACAAACCCTATTCCACATGCATACATGTGCTCGATCATCTGTTCAATACAAACACACAAACCCTATTCCACATGCATTTATGTGCTCTACCATCTGTTCAACACAAACACACAACCCTATTCCACATGCATATATGTGCTCTACCATCTGTTCAACACAAACACACAAACCCTATTCCACATGCATTTATGTGCTCTACCATCTGTTCAACACAAACACACAACCCTATTCCAAATGCATATATGTGCTCTACCATCTGTTCACCACAAACACACAAACCCTATTCCACATGCATATATGTGCTCTACCATCTGTTCACCGCAAACACACAACCCTATTCCACATGCATATATGTGCTCTACCATCTGTTCAACACAAACACACAAACCCTATTCCACATGCATATATGTGCTCTACCATCTGTTCAACACAAACACACAACCCTATTCCACATGCATTTATGTGCTCTACCATCTGTTCAACACAAACACACAAACCCATACTTGTTAGATGATCTGTAGATCTATGTCTTCGACTAGAAGGAAAACAAACCCAGTTTAAATGAAACTACCTACTCTCAGCATGCAGGCAGAAACCGATTATTCTCTACGCTGCTCTCCGGTCCCCGAGAATGCATGTGTATGCATAGGATGGAATGAAAACAATGAAAACAATCACGCAGTAGAAGGAATTTTAAATAGATCAAGCTTTTAGAGTGTAGCTATGTAATGAAAACAATCATGCAGCAGAAGAAATATTGAAATAGATCAAGCTTTTAGAGTGTAGCTATCTAATGAAAACAATCGCGCAGTAGAAGGAATATTTAAAGAGATCAAGCTTTTAGTGTGTAGCTATGTAATGAAAACAATCACACAGTAGAAGGAATATTTAAATAGATCAAGCTTTTAGAGTGTAGCTATGTAATGAAAACAATCACGCAGTAGAAGGAATATTTAAATAGATCAAGCTTTTAGAGTGTAGCTATGTAATGAAAACAATCACGCAGTAGAAGGAATATTTAAATAGATCAAGCTACGGTTGAATACTGGTCAAACTTTCAAACAACCCCTGAATTATTTTTATTTTGCAGTCATTTTTAATGAATTTTCAAAGAAACGAGTGAAATTAACTAACTACACACGTGTATGAGAAAAATCCTGAAATGATGACACTGGTCATGTTCTCCTACCAACATAACGTACAGGTCCTCAGAACTATTAACCATTCAGCACTAGTGTTCGTACTGTGTCTGAAGTGATAACCACTTGACAGCCGATAAGCCTGGCAACTGATTAATTGACAGATTTACCAACCCGTTAACTCGAGTTTAATGTCCCATCAAACCTTTTGTCGACGTCGCCGAAAAGCAATACCGATGACGGTCAAATATTCTAACTTCTAACACTCATCGTTCCGGTCCCAAATCGTAGAATGTTTGTGTGGAAATTCATTCGGTGTATGATAGATAACTTGAAACACACATACATGGTGTTTATTCGAAAAGTTCATGTTCAGTAATTAAAGAGATTTGTTTATTATATTAAACATTTGACATGTTCACGCTGTAATGTGGCCGGTGTTTTCAGCTAAGACAAATAGCTCAGTAAACATGACATGACATTAAGCATAACGAGCCAATAAACATGAAAAAGTGTATGTCATATGACCATGTCACATGTTTACTATATTAACACATGTCTGTAAACACATTGTTTATGGTTAAACACCGAGATACTTGACAGAAGTAAATGTGTTTATATTTATTTATTTATTTACTTATTTATTTGATTGGTGTTTTACGCCGTACTCAAGAATATCTCACTTATACGACGGTGGCCAGCATTATGGTGAGTGGAAACCGGGCACAGCCCGGGTGAAACCCACGACCATCCGCAGGTTGCTGAGAGACCTTCCCACGTACGGCAAATGTGTTTATAAACACTTATTTTAGTGTGTAGCTATGTCCATTCACAGCCATGTGATGAGTGAGTGAAACCTTGGGGTTTAATGTCGTACTTAACAATTTATCAGTCATATGACGATGAAGGAATCCTTAGAGTGCATGTAATGTGCCTCTTTGTTGCAGGACGGATTTCCACCGCTCTTTTATCTAGTGCTGCTTCACCGAGACACCTTACCGAGGGCAAGTAATACGCCCCGCCCGAGCCATTATACTGATACGGGTCAACCAGTCTTTGCACTATCCCCTTCATGCTGAATGCAAAGCGAGCAAGTTACAACTTCCTCTTCTAAGGTCTTAGGTGTGACCCAACCCAGGATTGACGCTGGATCTACCTCTCCCACACAGGACGCTCTGCCTCAGTCATGTGAGAAACCGGCTTGCTTTGCATTAACTCAGTTTTGTGTTATATGACCATTTTTGATCATAACTGTTGACAGTCACAATGGAACAGTTACAGGAAAACGCGCATCTTGAAGGAGTATAGGAGCTTGTTTCATTATTAATTTGTGTTTCCTTCGATGACATTAAAATCATACACATAGAATGAGTGAGTGCTTGGGGTTTAACGTAGTGCTCAACAGTTTTTCGGTCATATGACGACGACATACACAAAGAAAGGCATCGCATGCTCGCCTGTAGAATGTCATGTCGAGGCGATTACGTAAGACTAGCTCCAACCAATCCGGAATTGTCTACAATCTGTTTAAACTGCGGAGGTTCTGTACTAAGTGAATGTGTCCAGACTGATTATTTGAGGAATTCCTTTGACCGCACGACCGCATACCTTTTCCTGTGTCAGTACCTGGCCTTTGATTATTACTTTTAACAAAACTATTAGTTTAATGGGGCAGAAGTTAGGTTGCATTGGAGTTTGGTGGAAACGGAAGGGGAAATTGGAGAGATTTTATCAATATCGTTGATCTTGATGAGTGTGTAATACAACATGACGGGGATTAGCGTACAGTACGGCTGACTGGACAGCCTGAACTGGCATCACTCTCTTTTCTCCCGGCATTGTCGGGATTGCTGGCACAGCTGGCTCAGAAAATGTCAGGTGTCGCGTTACACCCAGGTCTATTGAATGCGGATGATAAGGGCTTGATTAATCGTGTATCCAGTGTCAGATTCCAACGGACAACTTCTGCCGGAAAAACATACGCAAACAAATGAATACTCTTAGGTAGTGAATTTCACACCAGAACATGGATTAAAATTTGTCGACCTTATGTAGTAACTCAAACAGCACAATGCAAAGGAAATAATGTGGTCGGTATCTTCTATAGTCTGTTTGAGTCAATAATGCAGTTAATTGACAAAATCCGTGTACATATTCATAAACTTTAACTCTAGCGTCTAAACTATATGTCTACATCGCAGGTTTATTCCGATTATTTACCTACTAGTATATGTGCATACATATCTCTGGGGAATACTTCATGGATATGACGTCATTCCATCACGCGCCAAGGGACATTGTTTCATGCTCCAGAATTTAATCATTCGTAGTTTGGCTATCGCAGTCTGCAATACAATAACCTTGTCGTCTCTTGGCAGGCTTCCGCGCCGCCAGAGACGGCTCGAGCTTAAAGCCGTCAACACGCAGTCTCATCCAGACATCTTCAGTTAATTTGCCCAGCAACTCCATTAATTCTGTGTTATGGCTGTGTTACCAACTTTGTTCACAAGTTGTGTCTGCGTGGTTGAGATGAGGGAATTCTCAGTTGAGTTTTATATGAGATAGGAAATCACTGTTTATAGGAGGAGGAATTGAACATTGTATGCATAACCGTACACAATATTTAAGAGGCGTCTAATGTTGAGAGAGAAACTGGCCTGCATATTTAAATTTTCAAGAGGCAATATTCAACGATCTCGTACTAATATCCCATATGACGTGCGTTTATTTCACGGCAGTTACTTCCCTTTGTTAGCTCTCCGACGTCTGCTTGCTCGTAAAGTAAACAAAGGTTATAGCTCCGTTGTCGACGTACAAATTCGGGGATTTAAACAAAATCCGAAAGGTACGCAATAGTAAAATGTATGGTGCATGCTGTGGGATGGGATAAGAGGAATTGTCAGCTCTCGATATTCAGCTATGTATAAACAATACCAGTTATCTCGAGGTCATAATTCCTCATACCCTCTCCCACAGTATGTACTATCTGTATTATATACACTAAACAAAATGTTCTGATTGTGTGATATGACGATATCCTGATATGTTGTTCCAGATATAATGTTGAGGAAGGCAGTTTTGACGTGTAATAAACTATTTTGCCTAAATGACGTCAAGGCGGTTTCATAATGTCATACGGCTACATCTCAAGGCTGGGTAACGTCATTTGGCTACATCTCCAGGCTGGGTAACGTCATTTGGCTACATCTCCAGGCTGGGTAACGTCATTTGGCTACATCTCCAGGCTGGGTAACGTCATTTGGCTACATCCAGGCTGGGTAACGTCATTTGGCTACATCTCCAGGCTAGGTAATGTCACGTGGCCACGTCTCCAGGCTGGGTAACGTCATGTGGCTACATCTCCAGGCTGGGTAACGTCATTCGGCTACATCCAGGCTGGGTAACGTCATTTGGCTACATCTCCAGGCTAGGTAATGTCACGTGGCCACATCTCCAGGTTGGATAACGTCATGTGGCTACATCTCCAGGCTGGATAACGTCATGTGGCTACATCTCCAGGCTGGATAACGTCACGTGGCTACATCTCCAGGCTGGGTAACGTCATGTGGCTACATCTCCAGGCTGGATAACGTCACGTGGCTACATCTCCATGCTGGATAACGTCACGTGGTTACATCTCCAGGCTGGATAACGTCATGTGGCTACATCTCCAGGCTGGATAACGTCATGTGGCTACATCTCTACGCTGGGTAACGCCATGTGGCTGCATCTCCAGGCTGGATAACGTCACGTGGCTACATCTCCAGGCTGGATAACGTCACGTGGCTACATCTCCAGGCTGGAAAACGTCACGTGGCTACATCTCCAGGCTGGATAACGTCATGTGGCTACATCTCTACGCTGGGTAACGCCATGTGGCTGCATCTCCAGGCTGGATAACGTCACGTGGCTACATCTCCAGGCTGGATAACGTCACGTGGCTACATCTCCAGGCTGGAAAACGTCACGTGGCTACATCTCCAGGCTGGATAACGTCATGTGGCTACATCTCTACGCTGGGTAACGCCATGTGGCTACATCTTTATCCACATCTCAGATACCTGACAATGGTCTATGCTTTAACCTGGACACTCGGGTTTCATCCACCTACTCTTTGGTCACATGGCTAGAGTACAGGAGGTGAAAACCAAGATAGGCGTTGAATCTGATTTAACCATTAAAAAAAACTGTGTCCAGACTTCAACTAGGATAATTTCGGTGTCCAGACTTCAACTAGGATAATTTCGGTGTCCAACAGTACTTTAATCTTTAAGAATCACCATTTTGCCCATTTAATACTGTGTTATTTATCCCCTCCTGCTCCTGGATAATAACCCGGATGCTCGACACTGTGAATGCACTAGCACCTGTGCTATGAATACACTAGCCCCTGTGCTATGAATAAGCTAGCACCTGTGCTATGAATATACTGGCACCTGTGCTATGAATACACTAGCACCTGTGCTATGGATACACTAGCACCTGTGCTATGAATACACTAGCACTTGTTCTATGGATACACTAGCACCTGTGCTATGGACACACTAGCCCCTGTGCTATACTATAATGGCGGGTTTACACATGGTTCCGCTTAATCCTTTTTTTCCGCTTAATCCGGGATGAGAGGCTGTCTTTATGTCTAATTCCATCTAATACTGTCAGCGGGGAACCCAGTCCTGTTTCCTTTAAGCCTGTATATTCAGCTGATTATCCTAATCCCGGAACTAATCCTAATCCCGGAACTAATCCTAATCCCGGAACTAATCCTAATACATGTCCTCTTCCACTAACAAGGTGCTATGTAGGATATATCCTACCGATATCGCTCAACTCAGTCAAATGTCATGCTTTCATTTATTTACTACATGAAGAATCCTTGACAATCCTCCATATATCTAATGCCAAAAAACCGTCAAAACAACAACTGACAAATACAACTTGAATCGAAATAAAAAAACAAAGCTTCATTTATAACCCGCCCAGGTAGTTGCCTAAATAAATATAAATGAACAGTATCGCTAAACGTATGTTTAAAATAAGATGGCGATTAGGGCAATTAAGACAGACACATCAAAGCTATAGAGGTGTCAAGTACAAGGGACACATGGTAAATAGGAAAATGAAATAACGTAAGGTTTGAGAGTGGTCACATTGTTTCGCAAAAACAAAGAACAGCTTTACATGCATATAACTATCAGTTAAAAGCAATCACTGGCTTATTTGTATTCTGCTTTAGAATTAGAGAATTGCGGCATGTGGATTTCGATTTATCCCCGTTTTCCCCTAGTACACCCTAAAGACTAAGTCACAATGAAGTCTTTGTTTTTCCGAGTTCCACTACTTGTGTATTACGTAAAACTGGATTGGTATTTGTAGAAGGTTATTATATTACCGCTGCTGGTTATACACATTTCTGAAAACAATGTTCTCAAGGGGAGATGCCTGTCAGAATGATTTTTATGTTTTACATACGTTTATAGATTGAGGAGCCTATACACCAGCGAAATCTGGTCTCACGGCGAATATGGTATCAATAACTTTAATTATATGGAAAATCTCATCCTCTAATATTATGGCAGAATTCAATTATTTCGTTGTATTTCAACAGTAATCGAAGTGTCCAAATCACAGGTCGTCAATCAGTAAATAATATCCAAAGTTAACGTTTTCATATAATTTGAGATCAGATGTCGGAAAGATGTACGTGTGTAAAATCCAATACTTCAGATCCACATCACTTTATGTTTAAATGTTGAAAAGTAGTAGTGCAAATTTGTACCGTAGTATAAGGCTGAAAAAAATACAAAGGCATACAAGATACGCTTTTATTGCAGATGTTCACATAAACAATGCGGCGGTATTAAAACTGCAATGTACTTATACGATTCTTACACCTGGGTTAAGCGGAGTTAATAAACAGCGCCATAGATCTTTCTCAAACAAAAAAACTCAACAACCGTGGGAGCATTGTAATCGTTATATGACCAAATCGAGGTATCGCTAGGTTTGTGCTGTTTCGGTTGGACGTGTGGGCGAGATTTCTTACACCTTGTTGGAGATTAATGCGTTGTTACTCGTTGTTACCCGTTGTTAGAGATGTAAACCTACAAGGACTTATTATCTTCTGAACATTAATTTATCTGTGTGATGTTTAAAGTCGCGCTAAAGTTTCAGCTTACATGAAGGCGGTCGGGTTTGTGGGTGGAGGCAATTGCATTTGTTGAGGATGTATATGTATCTTATTTTGCTAAAGCCAAAGCTGGATGATGTGTCTGGTTTACTAAAGCCAAAGTTAGCTGATGTATCTGGTTTTACTAAAGCCAAATCGAGATGATGTATCTGGTTTTACTAAAGCCAAAGTTAGATGATGTGTCTGGTTTACTAAAACCAAATTTAGATGATGTATCTGGTTTACTAAAACCAAAGTTAGATGATGTAGCTGGTTTTACTAAAGCCAAAGTTAGATGATGTATCTGGTTTTACTAAAGCCAAAGCTAGATGATGTATCTGGTTTTACTAAAGCCAAAGCTGGATAATGTATCTGGTTTTACTAAAGCCAAAGTTGGATGATGTATCTGGTTTTACTAAAGCCAAAGCTAGATGATGTATCTGGTTTTACTAAAGCCAAAGTTAGATGATGTTTCTGGTTTTACTAAAGTCAAAGCTAGATGATGTATCTGGTTTTACTAAAGCCAAATCTAGATGATGTATCTGGTTTTACTAAAGCCAAAGCTGGATGATGTATCTGGTTTTACTAAAGCCAAAGCTAGATGATGTATCTGGTTTTACTAAAGCCAAATTTAGATGATGTATCTGGTTTTACTAAAGCCAAATTTAGATGATGTGTCTGGTTTTACTAAAGCCAAATCTAGATGATGTTTCTGGATTTACTAAAGTCAAAGCTAGATGATGTATCTGGTTTTACTAAAGCCAAAGCTAGATGATGTGTCTGGTTTTACTAAAGCCAAACCTGGATGATGTGTCTGGTTTACTAAAGCCAAATTTAGATGATGTATCTGGTTTTACTAAAGCCAAATTTAGATGATGTGTCTGGTTTTACTATAGCCAAAGCTAGATGATGTATCTGGTTTTACTAAAGCCAAAGCTAGATGATGTATCTGGTTTTACTAAAGCCAAAGCTAAATGATGTACCTGGTTTTACTAAAGCCAAAGCTAGATGATGTACCTGGTTTTACTAAAGCCAAAGTTAGATGATGTATCTGGTTTTACTAAAGCCAAAGCTAGATGATGTATCTGGTTTTACTAAAGCCAAAGCTGGATGATGTATCTGGTTTTACTAAAGCCAAAGCTAGATGATGTACCTGGTTTTACTAAAGCCAAAGCAAGATGATGTACCTGGTTTTACTAAAGCCAAAGTTAGATGATGTATCTGGTTTTACTAAAGCCAAAGCTAGATGATGTATCTGGTTTTACTAAAGCCAAATCTAGATGATGTATCTGGTTTTACTAAAGCGAAAGCTAGATGATGTATCTGGTTTACTAAAGCCAAATTTAGATGATGTGTCTGGTTTTAGTAAAGCCAAATTTAGATGATGTGTCTGGTTTTACTAAAGCTAAAGCTAGAGGATGTATCTGGTTTTACTAAAGCCAAAGCTAGATGATGTGTCTGGTTTTACTAAAGCCAAAGCTGGATGATGTGTCTGGTTTTACTAAAGCCATAGCGAGAAGATGTATCAGGTTTTACTAAAGCCAAAGTTAGATGATGTAGCTGGTTTTACTAAAGCCAAAGTTAGATGATGTAGCTGGTTTTACTAAAGCCAAAGTTAGATGATGTAGCTGGTTTTACTAAAGCCAAAGTTGGATGATGTATCTGGTTTTACTAAAGCCAAAGCTAGATGATGTATCTGGTTTTACTAAAGCCAAAGCTAGATGATGTATCTGGTTTTACTAAAGCCAAAGCTGGATAATGTATCTGGTTTTACTAAAGCCAAAGTTGGATGATGTATCTGGTTTTACTAAAGCCAAAGCTAGATGATGTATCTGGTTTTACTAAAGCCAAAGTTAGATGATGTTTCTGGTTTTACTAAAGTCAAAGCTAGATGATGTATCTGGTTTTACTAAAGCCAAAGCTAGATGATGTATCTGGTTTTACTAAAGCCAAAGCTGGATGATGTATCTGGTTTTACTAAAGCCAAAGCTAGATGATGTATCTGGTTTTACTAAAGCCAAATTTAGATGATGTATCTGGTTTTACTAAAGCCAAATTTAGATGATGTGTCTGGTTTTACTAAAGCCAAATCTAGATGATGTTTCTGGATTTACTAAAGTCAAAGCTAGATGATGTATCTGGTTTTACTAAAGCCAAAGCTAGATGATGTGTCTGGTTTTACTAAAGCCAAACCTGGATGATGTGTCTGGTTTACTAAAGCCAAATTTAGATGATGTATCTGGTTTTACTAAAGCCAAATTTAGATGATGTGTCTGGTTTTACTATAGCCAAAGCTAGATGATGTATCTGGTTTTACTAAAGCCAAAGCTAGATGATGTATCTGGTTTTACTAAAGCCAAAGCTAAATGATGTACCTGGTTTTACTAAAGCCAAAGCTAGATGATGTACCTGGTTTTACTAAAGCCAAAGTTAGATGATGTATCTGGTTTTACTAAAGCCAAAGCTAGATGATGTATCTGGTTTTACTAAAGCCAAAGCTGGATGATGTATCTGGTTTTACTAAAGCCAAAGCTAGATGATGTACCTGGTTTTACTAAAGCCAAAGCTAGATGATGTACCTGGTTTTACTAAAGCCAAAGTTAGATGATGTATCTGGTTTTACTAAAGCCAAAGCTAGATGATGTATCTGGTTTTACTAAAGCCAAATCTAGATGATGTATCTGGTTTTACTAAAGCGAAAGCTAGATGATGTATCTGGTTTACTAAAGCCAAATTTAGATGATGTGTCTGGTTTTAGTAAAGCCAAATTTAGATGATGTGTCTGGTTTTACTAAAGCCAAAGCTAGAGGATGTATCTGGTTTTACTAAAGCCAAAGCTAGATGATGTGTCTGGTTTTACTAAAGCCAAAGCTGGATGATGTATCTGGATTTACTAAAGTCAAAGCTAGATGATGTACCTGGTTTTACTGAAGCCAAAGCTAGATGATGTGTCTGGTTTTACTGAAGCCAAAGTTAGATGATGTATCTGGTTTTACTAAAGCCAAAGCTGGAGGATGTATCTGGTTTTACTAAAGCCAAAGTTAGATGATGTATCTGGTTTTACTAAAGCCAAAGTTAGATGATGTACCTGGTTTTACTAAAGCCAAAGCTAGATGATGTACCTGGTTTTACTGAAGCCAAAGTTAGGTGATGTATCTGGTTTTACTAAAGCCAAAGCTAGATGATGTATCTGGTTTTACTAAAGCCAGAGTTAGATGATGTGTCTGGTTTTACTAAAGCCAAAGCTGGATGATGTGTCTGGTTTACTAAAGCCAAATTTAAATGATGTATCTGGTTTTACTAAAGCCAAATTTAGATGATGTGTCTGGTTTTACTATAGCCAAAGCTAGATGATGTATCTGGTTTTACTAAAGCCAAAGCTAGATGATGTATCTGGTTTTACTAAAGCCAAAGCTTAATGATGTGCCTGGTTTTACTAAAGCCAAAGCTAGATGATGTACCTGGTTTTACTAAAGCCAAAGCTAGATGATGTATCTGGTTTTACTAAAGCCAAATCTAGATGATGTATCTGGTTTTACTAAGGCCAAAGCTAGATGATGTATCTGGTTTTACTAAAGCCAAAGCTAGATGATGTGTCTGGTTTTACTAAAGCCAAAGCTAGATGATGTACCTGGTTTTACTGAAGCCAAAGTTAGATGATGTATCTGGTTTTACTAAAGCCAAAGCTAGATGATGTATCTGGTTTTACTAAAGCCAAAGGTGGATGATGTGTCTGGTTTTACTAAAGCCAAAGCTAGATGATGTATCTGGTTTTACTAAAGCCAAAGCTAGATGATGTACCTGGTTTACTAAAGCCAAAGCTAGATGATGTATCTGGTTTTACTAAAGCCAAAGGTAGATGATGTGTCTGGTTTTAGTAAAGCCAAATTTAGATGATGTGTCTGGTTTTACTAAAGCCAAAGCTAGAGGATGTATCTGGTTTTACTAAAGCCAAAGCTAGATGATGTGTCTGGTTTTGCTAAAGCCAAAGCTGGATGATGTGTCTGGTTTTACTAAAGCCATAGCGAGATGATGTATCAGGTTTTAGTAAAGCCAAAGCTAGATGATGTATCTGGTTTTACTAAAGCCAAAGTTAGATGATGTATCTGGATTTACTAAAGCCAAAGTTAGATGATGTACCTGGTTTTACTAAAGCCAAAGCTAGATGATGTACCTGGTTTTACTGAAGCCAAAGCTAGATGATGTGTCTCGTTTTACTAAAGCCAAAGCTAGATGATGTATCTGGTTTTACTAAAGCCAAAGCTGGAGGATGTATCTGGTTTTACTAAAGCCAAAGCTGGATGATGTGTCTGGTTTTACTGAAGCCAAAGTTAGATGATGTATCTGGTTTTACTAAAGCCAAATCTAGATGATGTATCTGGTTTTGCTGAAGCCAAAGCTGGATGATGTATCTGGTTTTACTAAAGCCAAAGCTGGATGATATATCTGGTTTTACTAAAGCCAAAGCTGGATGATGTATCTGGTTTTACTAAAGCCAAAGCTAGATGATGTGTCTGGTGTTACTAAAGCCAAAGCTAGATGATGTGTCTGGTTTACTAAAGCCAAATTTAGATGATGTGTCTGGTTTACTAAAGCCAAATTTAGATGATGTACCTGGTTTTACTAAACCCATCGCTACATGATGTACCTGGTTTTACTAAAGCCAAATTTAGATGATGTATCTGGTTTTACTAAAGCCAAGCTAGATGATGTATCTGGTTTTACTAAAGCCAAAGTTAGATGATGTACCTGGTTTTACTATAGCCAAATCTAGATGATGTGTCTGGTTTTACTAAAGCCAAATCTAGATGATGTATCTGGTTTTACTTAAGCCAAAGCTAGATGATGTATCTGGTTTTACTAAAGCCAAAGGTAGATGATGTATCTGGTTTTACCAAATCCAAAGCTAGATGATGTGTCTGGTTTTACTAAACCCATCGCTACATGATGTACCTGGTTTTACTATAGCCAAATTTAGATAATGTGTCTGGTTTTACTAAAGCCACAGCTAGCTGATGTATCTGGTTTTACTGAAACCAAAACTAGATGATGTGTATGTATCTGATTTTACTTAAACTAAAGCTAGAGTATGAATATGTATCTGGTTTTACTAAAGCCATAGCTACATGATGTATCTGGTTTTAGTAAAGCCATAGCGAGATGATGATGTATCGGGTTTAACTGAAACGAAAACTAGATGATATGTATGTATCTGGTGTTACTTAAACTAAAGCTAGATGATGAATATGTACCTGGTTTTACTAAAGCCATAGCGAGATGATGTATCTGGTTTTACTAAAGCCAAAGCGAGATGATGAATCTGGTTTTACTAAAGCCAAATCTGGATGATATATCTGGTTTTACTAAAGCCAAAACTGGATGATGTATCTGGTTTTACTAAACCCACAGCTAGACGATGTATCTGGTTTTACTTAAGCTAAAGCTAGAGGTTGTTTATATATCCGGTTTTACTAAAACTGCCGTGGTGCTTATGTCAAATTATACGGACAGCCACAGTGAATGTTCCAGTGGGTATTTCCCCCAGTGTGCCTGGGTGTTTATGTCAATGGCTGACCACATCGGCTGTAATGTAAACCGAAGTGCTTGAACACTTATCCATGACCCGAGATGGCGGGAATTAGTGTGCGTAAGACGAGAGGTTGTAAATGAGCTGACATAGCTCTGGATGAGGGACCGTCTGCTCTCAAAGATAGGTGTCCGTCCCTCGGGAAGAAAACTCAGACGACATATCATTTATTCAAACGGTGAAACATGACTGATGCTAATGCGCTGACGATCTGATGCCATTTTAGAGTCCTCTTTCTTGTGAGCCGGGTGCCGATTGTGTCTCCCTGGGGGAGTGTAACACCCCGTTTAAACGCTAAGCCGTTTACATAAGCCATCTGTACCGGCATACTCCGCTCACAGTATAGACACTACTAATGGCTGCTGATTCACGGAAGAACGCTAAAGCTTACAGTTATCAACGAGGTGTCTGTTTCTTCATGTTACTTCCTGGATAAATAAGGTGGGGTTTAATAAAATCACCGCCTGTCCATTAATACAAATACACAAACTAATCCACAAAAATACACATCATTCATACCCATTCAGGTGCAGAGAAGCTTCAGCTGTAGTTTCTGCAACGTCCACACCCAAGGGGTTTGAGTGAGGCTAACAAAGTTGACGCTTTTTGTCGAACTCACTGAGTCAGCTTCCATGAAGAAACTTTGATTCCATCCAACACCCAAGACCGCAAACTCAGCTACTCTAGCGTAAACAAGATAATTGTACTGATGAGTCTCAACAGTCTGTAAGCAGACTGCCTTAGCAAACGAGCTATGGGTGTAGGAGTTTTAATAGATTTGAAACACTTTGAAGACTTGGTGGCAGATGAGGTGCACCTGAAACTGACACGAAAGAACTTTAGACATTGCTAAAAAGAAACTTCAAGCAAGAATATTTAATATGATGACATGATGAAGTCCACCTATCAATACATTACTCTGTTAAATGGTTAATCTACTCAATGATGAGAAGATATCCTTTACAGAAAATGGTTAATCTACTCAGTGATGAGAAGATATCCTTTACAGAAAATGGTTAATCTACACAATGATGAGAAGATATCCTTTACAGAAAATGGTAAATTTAATCAATGATGAGAAGATATCCTTTACAGAAAATGGTTAATCTAATCAATGATGAAAAGATATCCTTTACAGAAAATGGTTAATCTAATCAATGATGAGAAGATATCCTTTACAGAAAATGGTTAATCTAATCAATGATGAGAAGATATCCTTTACAGAAAATGATTAATCCACTCGATGAGAAGATATCCTTTACAGAAAATGGTAAATCTAATCAATGATGAGAAGATATCCTTTACAGAAAATGATTAATCCACTCAATGATGAGAAGATATCCTTTACAGAAAATGGTTAATCTAATCAATGATGAGAAGATATCCTTTACAGAAAATGGTTAATCTAATCAATGATGAGAAGATATCCTTTACATAAAATGGTTAATCTACTCAACGATGAGAAGATATCCTTAAAGAAAATGGTTAATCTACTCAATTATGAGAGGATATCCTTAACAGAAAATGGTTAATCTACTCAATGATGAGAAGATATTCTTTATAGAAAATGGTTAATCTAATCAATGATGAGAAGATATCCTTTACAGATAATGGTTAATCTACTCAATGATGAGAAGATATCGTTTACAGAAAATGGTTAATCTACTCAATGATGAGAAGATATCCTTTACAGAAAATGGTTAATCTACTCAGTGATGAAAAGGTATCATTTACAGAAAATGGTTAATCTACTCAATGATGAAAAGATATCCTTTACACAAAATGGTTAATCTACTCAGTGATGAGAAGATATCCTTTACACAAAATGGTTAATCTACTCAGTGATGAGAAGATATCCTTTACAGAAAATGGTTAATCTACTCAATGATGAGAAGATATCCTTTACAGAAAATGGTTAATCTACTCAGTGATGAAAAGATATCCTTTACAGAAAATGGTTAATCTACTCAGTGATGAAAAGATATCCTTTACAGAAAATGATTAATCCACTCGATGAGAAGATATCCTTTACAGAAAATGGTTAATCTACTCAATGATGAGAAGATATCCTTTACAGAAAATGGTTAATCTACTCAATGATGAGAAGATATCGTTTACAGATAATGGTTCATCTACTCAATGATGATAAGATATCCTTTACAGAAAATGGTTAATCTACTCAGTGATGAAAAGATATCGTTTACAGAAAATGGTTAATCTACTCAGTGATGAGAAGATATCTTTTACAGAAGATGGTTAGTCTACTCAATGATGAGAGGATATCCTTTACAAAAAATGATTAACCTACTCAATGATGAGAAGATATCGTTTACAGAAAATGGTTAATCTACTCAGTGATGAAAAGATATCGTTTACAGAAAATGGTTAATCTTCTCAATGATGAGAAGATATCCTTTACAGAAAATGATTAACCTACTCAATGATGAGAAGATATCCTTTACAGAAAATGGTTAATCTAATCAATGATGAGAAGATATCGTTTACAGAAAATGGTTAACCTATTCAGTGATGAAAAGATATCGTTTACAGAAAATGGTTAATCTACTCAATGATGAGAAGATATCCTTTACAGAAAATGATTAACCTACTCAATGATGAGAAGATATCCTTTACAGAAAATGGTTAATCTACTCAATGATGAGAAGATATCCTTTACAGAAAATGGTTAATCTACTCAATGATGAGAAGATATCCTTTACAGAAAATGGTTAATCTACTCAGTGATGAAAGGATATCCTTTACAGAAAATGGTTAATCTACTCAATGATGAGAAGACATCCTTTACAGAAAATGGTTAGTCTACTCAATGATGAGAAGATATCCTTTACAGAAAATGGTTAATCTACTCAATGATGAGAAGATATCGTTTACAGAAAATGGTTAATCTACTCAGTGATGAAAAGATATCCTTTACACAAAATGGTTAGTCTACTCAATGATGACAGGATATCCTTAACAGAAAATGGTTAATCTGCTCAATGATGAGAAGATATTCTTTACAGAAAATGGTTAATCTACTCAATGATGAGAAGATATCCTTTACAGAAAATGATTAATCCACTCAATGATGAGAAGATATCCTTTACAGAAAATGGTTAATCTACTCAATGATGAGAAGATATCCTTTACAGAAAATGGTTAATCTAATCAATGATGAGAAGATATCGTTTACAGAAATTTATACAGACACGACTTGCAGCTGTGCCTATGATATCTTTATGTGCTTCCTCATTTCGTACAAGCACGGTTGATGGTATCTTCATGTGCTTCCTCATTTCGTACAAACATGGTTTATGAATATCTTCATGTGCTTCTTCATTTCGTACAATCATGGTTTATGATACTTCATGTGCTTTCTCATTTCGTACAAATATGGTTTATGAATGTCTTCATGTTCTTCCTCATTTCGTACAAACATGGTTCATGATACTTCATGTGCTTCCTCATTTCGTACAAACATGGTTTATGATAATTCATGTGGCTCCTCATTTCGTACAAACATGGTTTATGATACTTCATGTGCTTCCTCATTTCGTACAAACATGGTTTATGAATATCTTCATGTGCTTCCTCATTTCGTACAAACATGGTTTATGATACTTCATGTGCTTCCTCATTTCGTACAAACATGGTTTATGAATATCTTCATGTGCTTCCTCATTTCGTACAAACATGGTTTATGATACTTCATGTGCTTCCTCATTTCGTACAAACATGGTTTATGATACTTCATGTGCTTCCTCATTTCGTACAAACATGGTTTATGAATATCTTCATGTGCTTCCTCATTTCGTACAAACATGGTTTATGATACTTCATGTGCTTCCTCATTTCGTACAAACATGGTTTATGAATATCTTCATGTGCTTCCTCATTTCGTACAAACATGGTTTATGATACTTCATGTGCTTCCTCATTTCGTACAAACATGGTTTATGAATATCTTCATGTGCTTCCTCATTTCGTAAAAACATGGTTTATGATACTTCATGTGCTTCCTCATTTCGTACAAACATGGTTTATGATACTTCATGTTGTTCCTCATTTCGTACAAACATGGTTCATGATACTTCATGTGGTTCCTCATTTCGTACAAACATGCTTTATGATGTCTTCATGTGCTTCCTCATTTCGTACAAACTTGGTTCATGATATTTTTATGTGGTTCCTCATTTCGCTCAAACACGGTTTATGATATCTTCACGTGCTTCCTCATATCGTACAAATGCGGTTTATGATATCTTCATGTGCTTCCTCATTTCGTACAAATACGGTTTATGATATCTTCCTGTGGTTGCTCGTTTCGTACAAACTTGGTTCATGGCATCTTCATGTGCTTCCTCATTTCGTAGAAACGTGGTGCATTGTTGGCCAAGGTGATTTGAGTTAGACACAAGTTTGACACGAACTAATTGCATGGTATATATTATAAAGTGATCGGAGTGATTAGTTTCCGTGTTAATGTAATGGAGAAGAGACAGTTGAATCGTCCTGTGGTTTGTGGAATCATAGAAATATTTCATATAGCGTGGGATTAGATTACAGAGCACAGAGTGTAGGCCCTAATCGTCGACATTTCGGAGTTGTTGTGTGTGTGGTGAAACGAGATGAAAGGCTGGCAAATCAAAATTCACGGCAGTCTCTTTTCGGTTATTCAATGAAAACGTTTACTATCGTATTGAGGGAGGATTCGACGTTCGCATTTTCTGTATAGTGTAACATACAGTACAAACACGCCGGGTGAATTGAGAGCTAGATTTATGTAAGGTAAACATTATTTGAACTGGCGTGAATGACAACTGCAAAACTCTCTAACCCAGCACATGACATGCCAAACACATTTGAGAACAGTCACAGTTAACACATTGAGCTTGAGGTATGGCCTAACTCCCACTTACCTTTTTGTTATTTTGACAATGAAGGAAAAATAGTGCTTTCAAGAGAGATCTCAATATGTGGTCAAAGGGAAATCACTCAAGGGATTTTTTTCAAAACATCGGCATCAACAGCACCTTTCAGAGTCCAGTGAATGGCAGTTACGTCACCACCTTCACCAAAAACAGGGTGAAGTTAATATGTAAATTAAAACCGGGACCCAGGGAAAATATCTATCGTTCTTAGAGAAGTCAGTAAGCATGGCGTCAAAATCGTGTGCGGCTCGCCTAACTTAAAACACATATAATCCATAATGACCGGGTGTTTATAGTGGTTGTGGAGTTTATGTGTACTCATGTCAGCTATATCCTCCTAATCATTGGCTTTAGGACTATGTTACACTGATAACAGTAACACTATGTTACACTGATAACAGTAACACTATGTTACACTGATAACAGTAACACTACAAATATATGGATCACAACTTCACTGAAGGAACAAAAGCTGTGATCCATACATTTATGTTATCCAACTCAACTTCTAAATGTCATTGAAAGTCACTAATAACAGTTTCGTGTTACATTCTACAAAATAATTAAGACCTACAGCATAGGGAGAAAAACCAGAGCAGCGACGACAGTGTGATAGCTGGCACATGGTTACAAGTAACCGGTGAAATGCGGCCTCTTGTCAGTTTACTTCAGTCAGGGTTTTATTGTAACTGCTCATGTAAATGCCTAAATAGTAGCAATTTATACGCTCCGAGTACCATAACTCAGGCAGTTAAAACATTGCTGTGTTGATATGTAACCATTCGCGAGTATGAGGTGTCATGTCTTGTGTCAGTATACTGTTACTTTGTGAGGTGTTATGTCTGGTGTTAATATACTGTGACTGTGTGGGGTGTCATGTCTGGTGTCAGTATACTGTGACTGTGTGGTGTCATGTCTGTGTAGGTAAACTCTGACTGTGGGGGGTGTTGTGTCTGGTGTCGGTAAACTCTGACTGTGTGGTTTATCACGTCTGGTGTCAGTACACTCTGACTGTGTGGGTGTCATTTTTTGGTATCAGTATACTGTGACTGTGTGAGGTGTCATGTCTGGTGTCAGTTTACTGTGACTGTGTGGGTGTCATGTCTGGTGTCAGTTTACTCTGACTATGTGGGCGTCATGTCCGGTATCAGTATACTGTGACTGTGTGGGGTGTCATGTCTGGTGTTAGTATACTGTGACTGTGTGGTGTCATGTCTGTGTCGGTAAACTCTGATTGTGTGTGGTGTCATGTCTGGTGTCAGTATACTGTGACTGTGTGGGGTGTCATGTCTGTGTCAGTGTATTGTGACTGTGTGGGGTGTCGTGTCTGGTGTCTTATCTCTGATTGTGTGGGGTGTGCTAAATGTCTGGTGTCTGTTTTGTGGCCTGTCAATGAGGAAGACAAATAAAGATGTTGACAATGATACCGTAGTCATGCTAAAACGAGTTCTGGTCGTGACATGACTGAAATGATATGAAAGGGAATGCAAACCATTAGTAAACAAAGTATAATTTGCTTTCACTTTTATTCGCTTTGTCCTTTTTTGTTACTCTAAAAATAGATATCCTACGAACACTACGTGCCTCTTCCTTGTTAGGTTTACTCTGAATAATGCGATGCTACTTCTACGCTCCTCAGCAGCCAAATTCAGTGTTTGGTTATAGTTCAACAACTATCAAACCTTTCTTACACCTGTCAAACCTTAGAACTAGTGTTGTCAATAGTATTTCATTAATGGTATATTTTCCTGATATATTATGTATTTATTGAACCGTAGATGTCAACAAGACATATTGGTTTCAGCGTGGGCTATCCTAAGGTGTAATACGTACATGTTACAAGAATGTTCATTGTGACAGAGCACATACTGGCCCATATGTGTAAAAACGCCGGGTCTCTAATTCAATCTCACGTCAAAAGGAGAAATGCCCGTGTATGCATGTTGTTAAAATGTCGCCCCTTGACCCTGCATCCAACCAGGAAGAAAAATTAACCTTTAAACTGAAGTGGGTTATATCTGTGTTAGTGCAATCTGAACTGTGTACAGTTAACTTTTACACTCCTGGCGTAGCTATAGGATACATTACACGAGGAATCGCCACGTTCGAAGTTAGCGGGTTGGGCAGGTTAACAGATAGAAGAGTCCTAAGTGGATGAGGCAGAATTTCGGATTTCTCATCTGTGAGTATGTGTTACAGTATCAAGTTAGCCCGGCTGTCTCCCTCTACCCAGGTGCTAAAAGTGGCGTAGTCAAGCCAGTGCACCATATAACACATATAAGCCAGTTTGTGCGTCCATGTGTTAAGTGATGGGGAGGTTTGCACGGAGTGAATGTGGGCATTACGATCCTCAGGATTCAGTCTGTAATCTACTGACTGTTGAATTGCATCATCAATACTAGGTGAACAATCACATATTAGCTTGACTCCATCAGGTCTGGTGCAGACTGTTCACGTTCTAATTACATGTACAGCGGCGCATGTCAATCTGCTGCGTGTAATTTTCAATCATATCGATGCTGCAATTTGAGTATAGGTGCATTTAACAGTAGAAATCCCCGGAGTCAGTTGTCTTGAAGACGAACGTATTTTCCTGATGTGTCAGACAATCTCAAAACTACAGTTATGTCGCAACTCCAACAGTTCATCGTAGGTCATAGGCATCACTATCGGCTGAGAGCGAGTCACTAGATAACTGAGCTAACGAGGGCTCCCTGTCAAGTTAATAATCTCACAGCTTTAATTTCCTAAAACTTTCACCTCTGTAGACTGGTGAGAGAATGCGTAACTAATATCGTATCACAGCAAGTACCGGTGTAGGCTGATCAGGCATGCTCCTCTAGCCTACCAAAACAAGCGCCAGTGTAGGCTGATTAGGGATGCTCCTCTAGCTTATCACATCAAGCACCAGTGTAGACTGATAAGTGACGCTTCTCTAGTTTACCACAGCAAGCGCAAGTGTAGACTGGCAAGGGATGCTCCTCTAGCTTACCACAACAAGCTCCAGTGTATACTGATTAGGGATGCTCCTCTAGCTTACCACAGCAAGCACCAGTGTAGGCTTATTAGGGATGCTCCTCTAGCCTACCAAAACAAGCACTAGTGTAGACTGATTAGGGATGCTCCTCTAGCTTACCACAGCAAGCACTAGTGTATACTGATTAGGGATGCTCCTCTAGCTTACCACATCAAGCACCAGTGTAGGCTTATTAGGGATGTTCCTCTAGCTTACCACAGCAAGCACCAGTGTGGGCTGATTAGGGATGCTCCTCTAGCTTACCACAGCAAGCACCAGTGTAGGCTGATTAGGGATGCTCGTCTAGCTTACCACATCAAGCACTAGTGTAGACTGATTAGGGATGCTCCTCTAGCTTACCACAACAAGCACCAGTGTAGGCTGATTAGGGATGCTCCTCTAGCTTACCACAGCAAGCACCAGTGTAGGCTGATTAGGGATGCTCGTCTAGCTTACCACATCAAGCATCAGTGTAGACTGATAAGGGATGTTCCTCTAGCTTACCAAAACAAGCACCAGTGTAGACTGATTAGGGATGCTCCTCTAGCTTACCACAACAAGCGCCAGTGTAGACTGATTAGGGATGCTCGTCTATCTTACCACAGCAAGCACCAGTGTAGACTGATAAGGGATGTTCCTCTAGCTTACCAAAACAAGCACCAGTGTAGACTGATTAGGGATGCTCGTCTAGCTTACCACATCAAGCACCAGTGTAGGCTGATTCGGGATGCTCGTCTAGCTTACCACATCAAGCATCAGTGTAGACTGATTAGGGATGTTCCTCTAGCTTACCACAACAAGCGCCAGTGTAGACTGATTAGGGATGCTCCTCTAGCTTACCACAACAAGCGCCAGTGTAGACTGATAAGTAAGGCTCCTCTGGCTTACCACAGCAAGAACCAGTGTAGGCTGATAAGAGATGCTCCTAGCACCAGTGTAGACTAATACGGGATGTTTTTCTAGCTTACCACAGCAAGCACCAAATTGTTTCCAGTTTAAAAGACGCCAAACCAGTATTTGAAACACTGTTTCAGAGAGCTTTAATGGGTCTCTACAATATGAAAGACGCCGCCCAAACTTCGCGAGCAATGTAGATTTAAACTTGCCAAAGATGGGAAAACCGGTCAGATTATGAAGTATATGATGGACAAACACACATTACACATGGGGACAAACGATATCCAAAACGAAACGGGTGGAAACACATAAATAGGTTTAGAATATAATGATAAAATGATCACTCGCCTTAACATACCAGGTCCTTTAACCCATTAACGGGGGGAAACGTTTTTAGGGCTTGTATGGTGCATATCCGCTTCAAAATGTGATTACATTACCGAGATTACTTTATGCATTTCGTTGAATAGAGAAATAGCGACAGGATGTAGAGGATGTCTCTGGTACATAGATTATCAGTTGTGTAGCGTAATGCACAAAACCACAATCCATTCTGTAGTGTAGAAAGTCACTCAGCGCGACTGAGATACTTATTTAGTTGTTATTTGACATGGAACCCCTTCACGGACTACGAATTTGAACTTTGATATGGAATTCATGCCTGGAATATTCATTGTCTGCCCGGCATCATTGAAAACTGATGACCGCTTCTCTCTTGTGTGTTACCGGCTTTATTTCTTATTTGTATAATTTCTTACATACCTTTGTCCTCGGGAGTTAGTGTTAAACGTTGTTCTGGAGATGGATCTTGTGATTATCGACTTGGAACGCCCTTTACGGACTACGAATGGTATATGAATGTCGGACTTGACGCTTATATGAATATTGTTAGTGATTGTCGTTTAAGACGGAGAAACCTTTCGGAACAGTGCTATTCTAAAAGAAGAAAGTTTTAGAAAAGTACTATTACTCGTACTTTCTCCATTACTTAAATGATAAATGAAGTGAACATTTGATATAAATTGTACTATTTTATGCAGTGAATTTGGAGTATATATATCTACAAGACTGAAAACTTTATTGTCGTCCTTTATGTAACACGTTCATGGAGCTATAACCGTTTGCTTTATACAGGCGGCCCCAGTTAAATTGTGTCGGATATCTGCGTGTATGTTTCTTGGATCTTTGAACACATACTAACTGAACAGGACAGCATCGAGGTAGAACATGTTATGCCATTTGCATGGCAAATGTAATGGTTTACATGAGTGTCTTATGCAAAGTTTGTGTAGCCCAATGAGAGACAGCTTTATAAGACCCAGTCCACATAGCACTGAGCCTATTCCACCACGCAATGCGGATTTTGGTGTCTCTGTACACTAAGTTCTCCGTTGTACCGTACTTTCCAGAATAAGAATGTACACTATCTGTAGCTTCCTTAAAAAGAAACAACAGTTTGATAATATGGTGACGTCATAACTGTAGTTTAATTATTGATATAACGTCGCCATAGAACAAAACGGACATAGAATAAAACAAGACGAACTCACCGTAGAAATGAATAGACATAGCTAACACGGACAACCTGATTGTATAAAGACGGGATATTTTCCTGTATATAGACAGTAGGTCTTGTTGTAAAGACATAAACCGGTTTCTCTGTGTCAAGTCGCAAAGACGTACTGAAGAGACATGAGCATACACACACACACACACACACACACACACACACACATATATATATATATGCCAGTAATTGTGTACACAGGTGCAGCTTTACGGTATACATGCCCTCATAACAGGGTGAATAACGTGACTATGGCAATTTGAAGCACACCGTATATTTCACATGGCCTGGATTTCAGGTCATACAGCTACGTATTCAACCACACCTATTCCATGCAGGCTAAATAGTTAATATGTGGAACATGAACTTCGTGTGCCTGTTGTGCGGAGAGCGTCAAATTCCGTCTGGTTGTAGATAAAAACCAGTTACAGAAAATTTCATATATAGCGACACAGGGAAGAACTACGCAAAACATGTTTGTATGATTAACGAACCTTACACCATGTTATTATCTGTTATGTGGCTCGCACGTCTTCTGTGCAGTCAAACAGGAAGTGACTCTCAATGGGATATGTTTAGAAACTTGTATGCAAAAGAAAGGAAGTTACTATAATACAACGTCGCTTGAGGAAACTTACATGTGAAGTAAAATCTCACAGACATTGCCTATGACAGGTTTTTGTCAGGTAGTTTTCTTCTTTACACATTTTAGTTTAATGATTTTTTTAAGCAAATCGTCTCTGACGACATGTATCAAGGCGTCTGTGTACCTGGAATTGTACAGCATTTTAAACTCTGCGTCGTTTTCAGAAAAAATGGCGGCGCCTCCTAGACCACCGAGACTGAAGCCAGATGGTGAGTACTCACAAACTATAACCAAAACCAACAAAAGACGCCAAACGTTTACCCACAAACTATAACCAAAACCAACAGGAGACACCAGGCGGTGAGTACTCACTAACTATAACTGAAACCAACAAAAGACACCGGACGGTGAGTACCCACTAACCAAAAATAACAAGAGACGCCAGACGGTCAGTACTTACAAACTATAACCAAAAGTAAGAGAGTGAGTGAGTGAGTGCTTAGGGTTTATCGTCGTACTCAACAATTTTTCAGTCATATGACGACGAAGGAAACCTTAGGGTGTATGTAATGTAGCAGGACGGATTTCCACCGCTCTTTTATCTAGTGCTGTTTCACTGAGACGACTTACCGAAGGCAAGTAAGCCGCCCGCCCGAGCCATTATACTGATACGGGTCAACCAGTCTTTGCACTATCCCCTTCATACTGAACGCCAAGCAAGGAAGTTACAACTTCCTCTTTTAAAGTCTTAGGTGTGACTCGACCCAGGATTGATCCTGGATCTACCGCTCCAGAAGCGGAAAAAGTAAGAGACGCTATCTCTCTAGTAAACACGTGGGAAATCAAAATCATAAGAAATGAGGGAAATGCCTTACATCATACCGCAATGGCATGTTTAAATTGATATGTTTAAGCTCGTTTCGAAGAAGTGTCAAATTTACATTTTAAAAAAGGAAGTATTTATGTATGTAGGGTTTTCAACATTATGGCGGGAGGAAACCGGGCAGAGCACGGAGGAAACCCACGACCATCCGCAGGTTGCTGTGACCTTCCTGCTATATATCCGAGATAAATAACACACCGCTAGTAAACAATAAAGTGGTCTTACAAACATAAATTTTTGTATCTATCAAACAGCTCTTTTCCTGGGAAAAATAAGGGTCACATTTCAAAACAGGGTCAAGTCTGACTGTGTGTCTTGTTCTGCTGGTGTACTTTTCCTTACGCTTACTGGAGACGATTGGTATGAACTATAAATTCGTTAAGCATGCATGCCCTTCCACTTCCGTGATCGTAAATCCCTCAACTGTACAGCTCAGCTCGTTACAGTCCCCTCCCCCCATTACACGTCATGTTCACCATCAGAAGTAATGCACAGCAAGACCGAAAAAGTCATTCGAGTCGATCGCTTTTGTCAATTTTGAAGGCTGTTTCAGATTTGATTACCGTTTCAGATACCGAAGAGAATTGATATCGTTCTCTATATATTGAAATAGTCATCGCTTATATACTGACCAACATCGCCATATTTACAATGCGTACAAACATATACCCGAAGAATAAAAAAATTCATTCGGCAATATATTCAAAGATGCCTATTCCTGTCTGCTGTTAACAATTTCACTTGGATCCGCTTTTGATTATTCTGAACATGCCGAAAAGACCTTCAATTTTTGATTATCGTTTGGAATGCTCGTTTTCAAGACAGAAACGCAGAGAGCCGCGAAGACGATACAACCCATACCCGATGGCATTATGCCAAACCTGAAAAGTCACGTGATCAACCACCAAAGTTATTCGTCTCTCGTTTGGCGGCTAACAAGAATGGCGAGTGACTACTGATGCGACTTAGCTGTTTCTGTTTGGGTGCCCTTCCCATGAAACATCCCCCATCCCGCACATCCACATTGACTGTCATTTTACTTCACAGTATATGTGTATTACGTACTTGTTCTAGTGGTTGTTTTTGTTTTATTAGACAAAAGAGGCCCCAAGCCCGGTACTAATGTTGCTCTGAATGCACACAAGTTGCCTGTAAATAGGTCTGAAACAGGTAAGTCTAAATACGATTTAATCCGAATTGCTCTTACTGCAGTCATTTTGACAAAGACCCTGACATTTTCATTTGCTTTATCTTTCTGTGTAAGTATAGCACCCTGTGAATATTTAACGCTAGTACAGCGCTAACGGAAATAGCGCGACGATTGCGTGGTGTGAAGGATGACGCCATGATACCGCTAATGGAAACAGTTCAGGGTGTATGTAATCTAGCAGGACGGATTTCCACCGCTCTTTTATCTAGTGCTGTTTCACTGAGACGACTTACCGAAGGCAGGTAAGCCGCCCGCCCGAGCCATTATACTGATACGGGTCAACCAGTCTTTGCACTATCCCCTTCATGCTGAACGCCAAGCAAGGAAGTTACAACTTCCCCTTTTAAAGTCTTAGGTGAGACCCTGACATTTTCAATTGCTTTATCTTTCTGTGTAAGTATAGCACCCTGTGAATATTAACGCTAGTTCAACGAGTGGTGTGAGGGAAATAACGCCTAGAGACCACGGAAATAGTACAACGAATGATGTTAGAGATATAACGCCTAGACCCTACTAACGGAAATAGCACCACAAATGGTGTGAGGGATATGACGCCAGGAGACCACTAACGAAAATAGCACCACAAATGGTGTGAGAGATATAACGCCCGTAGACGACTAACGTAAATAGCACAATGAATGGTGCGAGGAACATAACCTCTGGAAACTACTAACGGAAATAGCACCACAAATGGTATAAGGGATACAACGCCTGGAGACCACTAACGGAAATATCGCATTGAATGTAGTGAGGAATGTAACCCCTTGAAACCACTAATGGAAATAACACCACAAATTGTGCGAGGGACATAACACCTGGAGACCACTAACGGAAATAGCAAAACGAATGGTGTGAGGGATATAACGCCTAGACACCAATGTGTATTTATTTAGTAATTGATTGGTGTTTTACGCCGTACTCAAGAATATTTCACTTATACGACAGCGGCCAGCATTATGGAGGGTGGAAACCGGGTACAGCCCGGGGGAAACCCACGACCATCCGTAGGTTGCTGGCAGACCTTCCCACTTACGGCCGGAGAGGAAGCCAGCATGAGCTGGTCTTGAACTCACAGCGACCGCATTGGCGAGAGGCTCCTGGGTCATTACGCTGCGCTAGCGCTAACCGACTGAGCCACGGAAGCCCCCCCCCCCCCCCAGACACCACTAACGAACATAGCGCATCGTATAGTGTGAAGGATATAAGGCCTGGGGACCACTAACGGAAATAGCACAATGAATGGTGTGAGGACATAACACCTGCAGACCACTAACGGAAATAGCACAATGATTGGTGTGAGTTATGTTACAACTGGAGACCACTAATAGGAATAGCGCATCGAATGGTGTGAGAGATATAACGGCTGGAGACCACTAACGGAAATAGCTGAAAGAATGGAGTGAGGGATATTACGACTGGAGACCACAAACAGGAAAAGCGCATCGAATGGTGTGAGGACATAACCCCTGGAGACCACTAACGGAAATACCACAATGATTGGTGCGAGGGATGTTACGACTGGAGACCACTAACGGAAAAAGCACAACGAATGATGCTGGGGATATAATGCCTGGAGACCACTAACGAAAATAGCACAATGAATGGTGTGATGGACATAACGCCTGGAGACCACTAAAGGAAATAGTACAACGAATGGTGTGAGGGATATAACAGCTGGGGACCATTAACTGATATAGAACCACAAATTGTGCGAGAGATATAACGCCTGGACACCATTAACGAAAATAGAACAACGAATGGAGCAAGGGATATAACGCCCGGAGACCATTAACGTAAATACCACAATAAATTGTGCAAGGAACATAACTCCGGGAAACCACTAACTGAAATAGCACCACAAATGGTGCGACTTTTATAACCCCTGGAGACCACTAACGGAAAAAGCACAATGAATGGTGTGAGGGACATGGAGACTTTTAACAGAAATAACACAATGAATGGTGCAAGGGACATAACGCCTGGACACCAATAACGGAAATAGCACCAGAAATGGTGTGAGGGATATAACGCCTGGAGACCACTAACGGAAATAGCGCAAAGAATCTGTCAGGTATGTCATGCCTGGACATAACTAACGGAAATAGCTCATCGAATGGTGTGAGGGATATTATGCCTGGAGACCACTAACGGGAATATCGCCATGAATGGAGTAAGGAATATAACGGCCAGAGAGAAAGCACTACCAATGGTGCGGGCAATATAAGGCCTGGAGACCACTAACGGGAATATCGCCATGAATGGAGTAAGGAATATAACGGTCAGAGAGAAAGCACTACCAATGGTGCGAGCAATATAAGGCCTGGAGACCACTAACGGAAGTAGCACCACCAACGGTGTGAGCGATATAACCACAAATGGTGTGAGGGATAAAACACCTGGAGACCACTAACAGAAATAGCACAATGAATGGCGTGAAGGACATAATGCCTGGAGAACACTAACGGAAAAAGCACAACGATGGTGCGAGGGATTTAAGGACTAGACACCACTAGCGCAAATAGCACCACAAATGGTGTGAAGGATATAACACCTGGAGACCACTAACAAAAATAGCACAACGAATGATGGGAGGGATATAACAGCTGGTGGCCATTAACTGAGATAGAACCACAAATTGTGCGAGGGATATAACGCCTGGGGACCACTAACGGAAATAGCACAACGAATGATGTGAGGGATATAACGCCTGTAGACCACTAATGGAAATAGGACAATGAATGGTGTGAGGGAAGTAACACCTGGAGACCACTGACGGAAACAGCACAACGAATGGTGCGAGGGGCATAACATAGTATAGTATATTGGCTCGGGCGGGTCGGCTTACTTGCTTTCGGTAAGGCGTCTCAGTGGAGAAGCACTAGATAAAAGAGCGCTGGAAATCCGTCCTACAACTAGGATGCACATTACATGCACTTTGCGGATTCCTTCGTCACCATATGACTGAAAAATTGTTAAGTACGGCGTTAAACCTCAAGCCCCTACTCACTCACTTATTAAAAAGGCCATATGGGAAATTTTCCGCAAGAAATCAATATTCGCTAATGAAATTAAACTTTCTGCTGTATATTTGCTTCCGTGAATAACATCTTTTTGATACGAATTTCCAGATTATTAAGACCAGCTAGACTTGGGTTCACCATCTATAACGTTACCCTCTGATCCCTACCGCCATACCGTTGTAATGCCATCCGCTTCATAAATTGTATTCATTACATTGTGAAAGCTAAGACGTGTACAGACTAGGCTAATATTCTGTGACAGGTAATTATTTGAAAAATTCTAAATTGATAGCAAGCATTCGATTAAATTTGCGCCGATTGATTTTTGCCAAAAATCTCACACATAGCCTGTTTAAGGCAACATTTTAAACTAATTTATAACTCCATGCATCTTTTGGAAACTACGTTTGTTATAGTCTACAATTTCAACACAATCTTTGCAAAACATGTGTTAGGAATACATGGTCAAGCCTACGGCCACTTGACGACATGGTCAAACCTACGGTCACTTGACGACTTGACGACATGGTCAAGCCTACGGCCACTTGACGACTTGACGACATGGTCAAGCCTACGGCCACTTGACGACAACTGGAGTAATGGCTAACACAAGGTGGAATTGTATTTAATCCATAACGTAAGAGAGATATAGATGTAAATATTTCATACATAATATATAGCTTATTTTATTTTCAGCTAAAAGAATTTCAGACTGCCCGTGGAAATGGCTTTGTTTACTGTTATATCCTGTTTATTTGCAGCGGAGAAACACGAACAAGTTAAAACCGACGAAGACTACATCTATTCCGAAGCAATAGCCCAGAGAAGCGCGCCAGAGCAGTACGCGTCACCTCTTACAGCCACGGTTGATGGTGAGTATCACATACCACTGGCAAATCATCTGCATGTCGGCTGCATATCCGCCTAACATACCTGAATGTCACTTACATGTCCAATTAGCTCACCTAAATGTCTAACATATGTCTAACATATACATATGTATATCCATCTGACTTACCTGTAAGACAATAGGCCCTATTCGCATGTTTTATGCTGTATTTTCTGCTAAGGCTTTTGTGAATATACTATTACTTGTGAAAATGTCTGTGAAATGTTAAAACTAACGTGGTTATTACTACAGACTATGATGACGATGACGGTTTTATCTATGACGACCCGAAAACTTTGAGTAATACCCCGGGTGGGCCTCACAAGTCTTCTCCGTTACAACGTCCACGAGGTGGGTTCAGTCTGTTGTTCCAAATAGAAGACCTATGATGATGCTTTCCTTTTTCTAACCGTTGAATTTGAATTGCTTTTTCCTTTTTCATTTGTTTGTACTTTTATGTTTTGATGTTGCTTAACGAATTTTTCGCTGATGTGATGGCGATCAGTTTTATGGGTGAAGAAAACCGGAGTGCGTAAACTACCGACCTTTGCCTAGTTACTGACAAACTTTCCCACCTGCGTCGAACTGATATGGACAGCATACTCGTGGACGACAAATGGTCAACAACAAACGGTACACTATGCTAAGAGCCACGTGATTTTCGCCGACCGGTTACTGTCTTCAAGGCCCCATGGGGAGCTAGAGGGGGGGGGAGGGATCTACAAAGTTCCTGTCCACATCCAGGACTAAACATCCATCTCATGTTGGTTTGTGTCCCTGTGCTGACATTTTAAAGAAATTATAAATTTATGTAAGACACATACTCATAATCGCCGACCGCTTACTGTCACCAAGGCCCCATGGGAAGCGAGAGGGGGTGAGGGGGATCTACAAAGTTCCTGTCCACATCCAGGACTGAACATCCATCTCATGTTGGTTTGTGTCCCTGTGCTGACATTTTAAAGAAATTATAAATTTATGTAAGACACATACTCATACACGCCGACCGCTTACTGTCACCAAGGCCCCATGGGAAGCGAGAGGAGAATGGGGGGATCTACAAAGTTACTGTCCACATCCAGGACTGAACATCCATCTTATGTTGGTTTGTGTCCTTGTGCTGACATTTTAAAGAAATTATAAATTTACTCACATATTAATACACGCCGACCGCTTACTGTCACCAAAGCCCCATGGGAAGCGAGAGGGATGGGGGTATCTACAAAGTTCCTGTCCACATCCAGGAATGAACATCCATCTCATGTTGGTTTGTGTCCCTGTGCTGACATTTTAAAGAAATTATAAATTTATGTAAGACACATACTCATACTCGCCGACCGCTTACTGTCACCAAGGCCCCATGGGAAGCGAGAGGGGGTGAGGGGGATCTACAAAGTTCCTGTCCACATCCAGGACTGAACATCCATCTTATGTTGGTTTGTGTCCTTGTGCTGACATTTTAAAGAAATTATAAATTTATGTAAGACACATACTCATACTCGCCGACCGCTTACTGTCACCAAGGCCCCATGGGAGGCAAGAGGGGGATGGGGGGGATCTACAAAGTTCCTGTCCACATCCAGGATTGAACATCCATCTCATGTTGGTTTGTGTCCCTGTGCTGACATTTTAAAGAAATTATAAATTTATGTAAGACACATACTCATACTCGCCGACCGCTTAGTGTCACCAAGGCCCCATGGGAAGCAAGAGGGGGATAGGGGGGATCTACAAAGTTCCTGTCCACATCCAGGACTGAACATCCATCTTATGTTGGTTTGTGTCCCTGTGCTGACATTTTAAAGAAATTGTAAATTTATGTAAGACACATACTCATACACGCCGACCGCTTACTGTCACCAAGGCCCCATGGGAAGCAAGAGGGGGATGGGGGGGGGGATCTACAAAGTTCCTGCCCACATCCAGGACTGAACATCCATCTCATGTTGGTTTGTGTCCCTGTGCTGACATTTTAAAGAAATTATAAATTTATGTAAGACACATACTCATACACGCCGACCGCTTACTGTCACCAAGACCCCATGGGAAGCGAGAGGGATGGGGGGATCTACAAAGGTCCTGTTCACATCCAGAAATGAACATCCATCTTATGTTGGGTTGTGTCCCTGTGCTGACATTTTAAAGAAATTATAAATTTATGTAAGACACATACTCATACTCGCCGACCGCTTAGTGTCACCAAGGCCCCATGGGAAGCGAGAGGGATGGGGGATCTACAAAGTTCCTGTCCACATCCAGGACTAAACATCCATCTCATGTTGGTTTGTGTCCCTTTGCTGACATTTTAAAGAAATTATAAATTTATGTAAGATACATACTCATACTCGTCGACCGCTTACTGTCACCAAGGCCCCATGGGAAGCGAGAGGGATGGGGGGATCTACAAAGTTCCTGTCCACATCCAGGACTGAACATCCATCTCATGCTGGTTTGTGTCCCTGTGCTGACATTTTAAAGAAATTATAAATTTATGTAAGACACATACTCATACTTGCCGACCGCTTACTGTCACCAAGGCCCCATGGGAAGCGAGAAGGATGGGGGGATCTACAAAGTTCCTGTCCACATCCAGGACTGAACATCCATCTTATGTTGGTTTGTGTCCCTGTGCTGACATTTCAAAGAAATTATAAATTTATGTAAGACACATATTCATAATCGCCGACCTCTTAGTGTCATCAAGGCCCCATGGGAAGCGATAGGGATGGGGGGATCTACAAAGTTCCTGTCCACATCCAGGACTAAACATCCATCTCATGTTGGTTTGTGTCCCTGTGCTGACATTTTAAAGAAATTATAAATTTATGTAAGACACATACTCATACTCGCCGACCGCTTAGTGTCATCAAGGCCCCATGGGAAGCGAGAGGGATGGGGGATCTACAAAGTTCCTGTCCACATCCAGGACTGAACATCCATCTCATGTTGGTTTGTGTCCCTGTGCTGACATTTTAAAGAAATTATAAATTTATGTAAGACACATACTCATACACGCCGACTGCTTAGTGTCATTAAGGCCCCATGGGAAGAAAAGAGGGATGGGGGATCTACAAAGTTCCTATCCACATCCAGGACTGAACATCCATCTCATGTTGGTTTGTGTCCCTGTGCTGACATTTCAAAGAAATTATAAATTTATGTAAGACACATATTCATAATCGCCGACCGCTTACTGTCATCAAGGCCCCATGGGAAGCGATAGGGATGGGGGGATCTACAAAGTTCCTGTCCACATCCAGGACTAAACATCCATCTCATGTTGGTTTGTGTCCCTGTGCTGACATTTTAAAGAAATTATAAATTTATGTAAGACACATACTCATAAATTTTACAGTTGGTGTTGTTCGTATGACACTCAGTTCTGAGAAACCACATACCAAAAAGACCCACAACAATGTGTGATCACCTACCATATACCTTAATGAGTGACCCCCAACTCAATAGGACAATGAGTGACCCCAAACTCAATACCACAATAAGTAACCATCTGTCAAATGCAGAATTAACCAGTGAACAACGATCTACAAAATGCGACAACGGGTGATCTTCTACCAAATACCGCAATGAGCAACCATCTACAAAATACCACAATGAGTGACCACATACCAAATACCACAATGAGTTACCACCTACCAAATACCACAATGAGCAACCATCTGTCAAATGCAGAATTAACCATCAGCTTACCAAATAATACAGTGAACAACGATCTACAAAGTACAACAACGGGTGATCACCTACCAAATACCGCAATGAGCAACCATCTACAAAGTACAACAACGGGTGATCAACTACCAAATATTGCAATGAGCAACCATCTACAAAATACATCAACGGGTGACCACCTACCAAATGTCACAATTGGTGATAACCTACCAAATGCCACAACGGGTGATCACGTACCGAATGCCACAATGAGCGACCGCCTTCTAAATACCATTAAATAAATACCACAATGAGCAATAATCCACAAAAAAGAACAATTATTGACAAGCTACCAAATCCCACAATGGGTAATCACCTACCAAATACCACAATGAGTGATCACCTACCAAATACCACCATGAACGACCGGCTACCAAACACCACAATGGGTAATCACCTAGTAAATACCACAATGAGCAACCATCTACCAAACACAACAATGAGCGACCACCTACCAAATCCCGGAATGGATGATCACGTAACAATTAACACAACAAGTCACCACCTTTCAAATACCACAATGGGTGATCACCTATGGGTGAGCAGCCATCTATAAAATAAAACAACGAGTGACCACCTACTAAATTCCACAATGGGTGACCAAATATTATAATGATCAACCATCTACAAAGTACAACAATGGGTGGTCACCTACCAAATACCACAATGAGCGACCACCTACTAAATACCACAATGAGCGACCACCTACTAAATACCACAATGGGTGAGCACTTACCAAATACCACAATGGGTGATCACCTACGCAATACCACACTGGGTGATCACCTACTTAATACCACAATGCTTGATCACCTTTCAGATACCAAAATGGGTGATCACCTATCAAATACCAAAATTGGGAACCATCTACAAAATACAACAACGTGTGGTCACGTAACAATTACCACAACAAAATTACCAAATACCATAATGAGCAACCATCTACAAAGTACAACAATGGATGATCACCTACCAAATACCACAACTGGTGATCAGCTACCAAATACCACAACTAGTGATCACTTACCAAATACCCCAATGAGTGACCATCTACCAAATACCACAATAGGTGACCACTATCAAATACCACAATAGGTACTCACCTAACAAATATAACAATGAGTGACCACCTACCAAATACCACATTGGGTTAATACCACAATGGGTGACCACCTTCCAAAGTCCACAATGGGTGATCACGTACCAAATACCACAATAAACGACCACCCACCAAATACCACAAAGGGTGATCACCTACCAAATACCACAATGGGCGACCACCCTACAAATACCACAGTGGGTGATCACCTAATAAATACCACAATGAGCAACCACCTACAAAATAGAACAATGAGCCACCACCTACCAAAACCCTCATTGGGTACTCACCTACCAAATTTAACAATAATTAGTAGGTGATCAGTGATCACCCACTAAAAATCACAATGGGAGATGACCTACCAAATACCACAATGAGTGATCACCAACCAAATATCACACTGACTGATCACATACCAAATACCACAACGTGTGACGAATACCTAATATCATATTCATTGACCACATACCAAACTATTCCTTGATAGAATGGTAAAACTAAATTCTATTTGATTTAAACGTAGAGGATATGTAAAATATGTCAGCATGATACATTTTAACCAGATCGAGTCCATTTTTGACTGTTTAAAACAACAAGCGTTTATTTACGTATGACAGAGAAACAGATAAAGGTTAAAACAGACGACGACTGCATCCATGATGTACCCACAAACCGGCGAAATGTGTCAGCGCGAAAAGTCCCATCACTTACAACCGCTTACTTATTTGAGTGTCTGTTTCATGTCCATCTTACTTATTTGAGTGCTTTTTCAATGTCCATCTTACTCATTTCAGTGCCTTTTTCATGTCTATCTTACTGATTTGAGTGCCTTTTTCATGTCCTTTCTTACTTAATTGAGTGCCGTTTCCATGTCCATCTAACTTACTTGCGTGCCGTTTACCTGTCAGTCTGACTTGCCTATATGTCGTTTGCTTGTCTACCTAGCTTACCTGCATGCTGTTTTCATGTCCATCTAATTTACCTTCATGTAACACTGTATTAGCATGTTTTATGTTATATTAATTGTCAAATTACACAAAATGGACACATTATCATGGTTTTTTCTTTTGTCTGATACTGGTCCCGATGGCTCAGCTGACAAAGCGTCCCCTTCTGTCTTATACCGGCCTCGGTGGCTCAGTTTGCAAAGCGTCCCCCTTCTGTCTAATACCTACCACTATGGCTCAGTTGGCAAAGCGTCCACTTCTGTTTGATACTGGCCACGATGGCTGAGTTGGCAAAGCGTTCCCTTTCTGTCTAATACCTACCACGATGGCTCAGTTGGCAAAGCGTCCCCTTCTGTTTGATACCGGCCACGATGGCTGAGTTGGCAAAGCGTCCCCTACTGTCTAATACCGACCCCGATGGCACAGTTGGCAAAGCGTCCCTTTCCGGGGCGGTAGATCCATGGTCAATCCTGGGTGGAGTCACCTTAAAAAAGGAAGTTGTAGCTTCCTCAGTTGGCGTTCAGCATTAAGAGAATAGTGCGATGACTGGCTCGGGCGATGTGGGGCGGCTTACTTTCCTTCGGTAAGTCGTCTCAGTGAAACAGTACTAGATAAAAGAGCGGTGGAAATTAGTCTTGCAACAAGGAGACACATTACATGCACTGTAAGGACTCCTTCGAATGACTGAAAATTGTTAAGTACGACGGTAATCCCTAAGCACTCACTCACTCCTCTGTCTTATCGTTGAGCTTGAGTTGTTTTTTTCTTTGTTTTTTACTTTTTTATTTCTTATAATTGTTTATTATTTTCGTTGATGTGATGACGATCAGTTTTATGGGTGAAGAAAACCGGAGTGCGTAAACTACCGACCTTTGCCTAGTTACTGACAAACTTTCCCACCTGCGTCGAACTGATATGGACAGCATACTGTTGGACGACAAATGGTCATCAACGAACGCTACACTGTGCTAAGAACCACGTGATTCTCGCCGACAGCTTACTGTCATCAAGGCCCCATGGGGAGCTAGAGGGGGGGGGGGGGGGGGAGGGATCTACAAAGTTCCTGTCCACATCCAGGACTGAACATCCATCTCATGTTGGTTTGTGTCCCTGTGCTGACATTTTAAAGAAATTTTAAATTTATGTAAGACACATACTCATAAATTTTACAGTTGGTGTTGTTCGTATGACACTCAGTTCTGAGAAACCACATACCAAAGAGACCCACAATAATGAGTGATCACCTACCATATACCTTAATGAGTGACCCCCAACTCAATAGGACAATGAGTGACCCCAAACTCAATACCACAATGAGCAACCATCTGTCAAATGCAGAAATAACCATCAGCTTGCCAAATAATACAGTGAACAACGATCTACAAAATGCAACAACGGGTGATCACCTACCAAATACCGCAATGAGCAACCATCTACAAAATACCACAATGAGTGACCACATACCAAATACCACAATGAGTTACCACCTACCAAATACCACAACGAGTGACCACCTACCAAATACCACAATGAGTGACCACCTACCAAATACCAATACCAATGAGAACAATAAGTGAACAACTACCAAATATAACAGTGAGTGACCACCTACCAAATATCACAATGTGACCATCAAAACCACAACGGGTGACCAACTTACCAAACGCAACAATAAGTGACCGGCTACACAGTTCCACTATATGTGAGTACATACCCTCTGGTCGTACGTGGGAAGGTCTGCTGGTAAGCTGGGGATGATCGTGGATTTCCCACGGGCTGTTCCAGGTTTCCTTCCGTCATAATGCTAGCAGTCGTCGCATAAGTCAAATATGTTTGTGTACGAAGTAAATAACACATCAAATAGTACATGACATACGGTAATGTATGCAAGCCGGATGCGACTATGCTCTCTCCTATACATTTATATATGGTAATGTATGCAAGCCGGATGCGGCTATGCTCTCTCCTATACATTTCCCGCAAAACAAGAACAGCGATATTTAAACCACAGTGAGATATTTAGGCGAGACTTATTGGAGATTTAGTGAGATATTTAGGCGAGATTTATTGGAGATTACGTGAGATATTTAGGCGAGACTTATTGGAGATTAAGTGAGATATTTAGGCGAGACTTATTGGAGATTAGGATTTGGATAAGGACACTGACGAAATTCCCATCTCGATTTGGCGACTAAAACTCGTGCCCTCATTAGAATCTCGCCGGCTCGTTCATTTCTCGACGAAATATCGTCTGAATCGCGACCAAACCCAACCAGAACAGTACATTAATCCTCGACTTAATCTCACAAGAATATAGCCTGTATTCTGAATCTCGTCAGATCGTTGGGGTATCCTCGAAAGCGTAACTTGCAACTCAACTTTGGAAGATCGACGTTCGTGCGACAAAGCGAGATTAGAACGAGATTGTGGAAACAGTGCGACATTCTGAAGTGCGAGTCTCGTCCAAATGTTACTTTATCATGACATTGGAAGGCATGTTAAAGTGTAGAGTAGAGAAGGTCATATGCTAACGAGTCTCACACGACAGCGCGAGATTCGGTTGAATCTCACAAAAGTTAGTCGGGTCTTGGTTTTACAATGTGGCTTTGTCGTGCTTATCTTGACCTAGTGGGGGCTAAATGTCTCAGGGTCGTTTGAATATCGTTCTAACTGGTTTAGGGTAAGTATGAGAGAGAGTGAACATGAGCGGATCCGGCTTCCATAGTAACGGGGTACGGTGTAGCCAGTCTGAGTTCAATTTGACAGTTTAGGACAACGTTTATTTACGTATGACAGAGAGACAGGCACAGATAAAAGCAGACGACATGTATGAGGTACCGTTACCCATAAACCGGCGAAGCGTTCCAGAGCGGAATGTCCCATCACGTACAACCGCCAGTGAGTATCACAATCAGCCACATGTAGCATGTCGTTTGCAAGCCCGTTTAACTTACCTACATGCCGTTTGCAAGCCCGTTTAACTTACCTACATATCGTTTGCAAGCCCGTTTAACTTACCTACATGTCGTTTGCATGTCCTTTTAACTTACCTACATGTCGTTTGCAAGCCCGTTTTACTTACCTACATGTTGTTTGCATGTCCTTTTAACTTACCTACATGTCGTTTGCAAGCCCGTTTAACTTATCTACATGTCGTTTGCAAGCCCGTTTAACTTATCTACATGTCGTTTGCATGTCCTTTTAACTTATCTACATGTCGTTTGCAAGCCAGTCTAACTTACCTACATGTCGTTTGCATGTCCTTTTAACTTATCTACATGTCGTTTGCATGTCCTTTTAACTTATCTACATGTCGTTTGCAAGCCCGCTTAACTTACCTACATGCTGTTTGCAAGCCCGTTTAACTTACCTACATGTCGCTTGCATGTCCTTTTAACTTATCTACATGTCGTTTGCAAGCCCGTTTAACTTACCTGTATGCCGTTTGCAAGGCCGTCTAACCTACCAGGATGTCGTTTGCATGTCCTTTTAACTTTCTTGCATGTCTTTTGCATGTCCATCTAACTTACCTGCATGTCGTTTGCATGTCCATCTAACTTACCTGCATGTCGTTTGCATGTCCATCTAACCTACCTGTATGTCGTTTGCATGTCCATCTAACTTACCTGCATGTCGTCTGCATGTCCATCTAACTTACCAGTTATGTCGCTTGCATGTTTACATAACTTACATGCATGTCGTTTGCATGTCCATCTAACTTACCTGTATGTCCTTTGCAGGTCTTTCTAACTTACCAGTTATGTCGTTTGCATTTTTACATAATTTATGCGCATGTCATTTGCATGTCAATCCAACTTATCTGTATGCCCTCTGCATGTCACGTAACTTAAATGCATGTTTCCAATTCCCAGTAAGACTTTTGCGAATATACTATAACCTGTGACAATGCATGTGAAATGTTAACATAAACGTGGTTATTACTGCAGACTGTGATGACGGTGACGGTTTTATCAATGACGAACAGAAAACGTTGAGTACACTGTTGACCATAAAGTTGGAATAAATTAATTCGACGACTGAATTCGGAGTTATTCTAATTGTACGCGGTATTGAATGCTTGATTATGGCGTAGATATCAGCATAACACCAAATGTTGGTCTTTTCTACACATATCAGCCTATTGTAATCTTTAATGGATCGATTATAGGCTGTAGAACGGCGTAAAAACAAAAACTGGCAATACAAGACGAAAGGATTGAAGGCTTTACTGCAATGTCTCCATATCACAAACATAAACGTATTTGTTCCCTTCGTATTATAAGTTACAGACAATACAGTTTGTAAGAGAAACAGTCATTAATATCTCGTACGACCACCCCTGACACGAATCAATGCGTCAAGACGTCGTTGCATGCTATCGACCAGATTGTTAATGAATTCAATGGGCAGAACGTTCCACTCATTGATCAGAGCCTGTGCCAGTTCTTGCAGATTTTCAGCAATATTGTCACGTGCGTTGATGGCTCGCCCTAACTTGTCCCAGGCATGTTCTATTGGGTTCATATCAGGGGAACACGATGGCCAAGGTAACTGCTCCACCCTTTCTGCCCGAAGAAATTCTCGTGTTGCAGGGGCCCTGTGTGGTGTAGCGTTGTCGTCTTGCAAACCAAAATTGTCTCCATAAACCCTTCGTGCGTATGGAAGGCAATGGTTTTCAAGGATATCAATGTACACGACGGCGTTGACGTTTTCGTCGGGCACCACCAACGGCGTTTTTCCACCATAGTGAATACCTGCCCAAACCATTACTGAACCGCCACCCCCTTGATTGTTTTCCTGCACACAGTTATCTCGAAGGCTTTCTCCTCGCAAACGACGAACCCTTTGCCTTCCGTCCACAGGTTTCAGGAAGAAGCGACTCTCATCCGTGAAGAGCACATGTCGCCAATGCCCTAACTGCAATTGTCTGTGCTCCCTAGCCCAGCGAAGCCTTTGGACTCTATGTTGGGCGGTTAGGCGGGGATATTTGGTCATACGTCTTGCTCGATAACCATGCTGAAGTAATCTGCGATTCACCGTTGTTCGGGAAACATTGATTCCGTAATGCCTCCGCCACAAACGGCGAAGATGGTTCGCAGACATTTTCCGGTTTGTGCGAGAGAGATTGAGCAGTCGGCGGTCATCCCGTCTCGTAGTCAGTCGTGGTCGTCCTGGAGTTTGACGTGGCCGCAAATGACCCACGTCTCGATGACGTCTGATGATTTTGCTGACTGTACTTTGCGATATGCCTACAAAATCGGCAACATCGGACTGTTTGTAGCCTTCTTGATGGAGGGCAATCACTCTCCGGCGTATTGGCATTGGAGTAGCACGAGGCATAGCCGGAATCCCCGCTACACTACTTTTTGTTCCATGCGAAACCGAGAACTCCGTTATGCGCGATGTAATTTGACCTCTCTGAATGAAGATCACTGGAGAAGCACCAGGCACAGGGAGTGAGTGAGTGAGTGCTTGGGGTTTAACGTCGTACTCAACAATTTTTCAGTCATATGACGACGAAGGAATCATTAGGGTGCATGCACGTATAATGTGCCTCCTTGTTGCAGGACGGATTTCCACCGCTCTTTTATTTAGTGCTGCATCACTGAGACAACTTACCGAAGGCAAGTAAGCCGCCCCGCCCGAGCCATTATACTGATACGGGTCAACCAGTCGTTGCACTATCCCCTTCATGCTGAACGCCAAGCGAGGAAGTTACAACTTCCTCTTTTAAAGTCTTAGGTGTGACTCGACCAAGGATTGATCCTGGATAAGTGGACGCTCTACCAACTGTGCTATCCGGGCCGGTCACCAGGCACAGGGCTTTTTATCACTACCATCAGAGCCTGAGAATATGTAATTCTCATGTTAGCATAGAATAAAACATTTTTGTACACGTAGTAGAGAGAGATTATGCATCAATTCGTGTCGGCTTATATTATTTTTGAGGCGAAAAATAATATTAAACTTCTGGGATTGTGGCTAAAATATTTTATTCCAACTTTATGGTCAACAGTGTAGTTCCTCAGGTGGGCCTCACAAGTCTTCACCGTCACAACGTCCACGAGGTGGGTTTACATGTTCAGTCAAAATAAAAGAAATGGGTGCCCTTCCATGGTTCTTTCTTATGTCTAACTGTTGAATTCGAACTGGTTGATTTTTTAGGGATCCCGTTGTTCCCGAACGGGATTCCTATTGTAATCGTTCTGTTTTTTCTTCTTATTTTTTTCACCGACTTTGTTAGCAGGGAAACTCCTACACCGTTCAACACAGAAGTCCCAAATTTTGCTCATATATTTTGGCGGTGAATATCTCGGGTCAAATTCTCCATTTTTTTCTAGGTCACGTGGTTCGGCCGCCATATTGAATTTTGTGTAAAACCTATAAAAATCTTCTTATCAAGAACCACTGAACCGATTGTTTTCAAATTTGACATGCAGCTAGAAGGTCACGAGTTACAAAAGTTTGCAAAAATGGTTGACTTCCGGTCAAAACTCTGGAAGCTCGCCATTGGTCCAAGTTGTGAGTTCACAAAAAGTTCTGAAATGTCAATTGTTCCCAAGGTATTCTAATGTATCTTGAGCTGCTGATTCCGAATCTGCTTTTATTTTTTGCATATCTGTGTAACTTTTTGAGATATAAGCAAAAAACTAGAAAAGTTACGTAATTTCAATGACCTGTAACTGGAGAACTATGGGAGCTAGAAATGTGCAACCTGCACCAAATTGTAGCCCAAGACATGCTCTTTCGAGCGCTTGCCAACGGATTGAGCTACGATCAATAGTTTTCTCGCTAGATGCGTTTAAATGACAACACCGTTTTTTGTTTAGAAAAAGATGGGAATCCTATTGCTTTAACATTGAGTTAGATGGGGACTGGACTGGGTTTATAGTATTTGACCTGATGCTTTCGGCTACACTGTCCGTGATCTCCCGAAACGGTTGTAGGATGACAGTGATTCCAGTTCCCATCTAACGCCAGTACTCTATTAGATGGCGTAGAATTCTAACTACAACAGCAAACGACGTGGACATGTGAAACTTAGCTTTGTTTTGCGCAGGCCTTGTCATCTTTACTATACGCTTATAAGGCCAGGGTGATTGACAGACATTACAATGTGCTGTGGTCAAGGTGTTGACTTTCTAACAACGGCCTAGATATCAGTGGAGCAGTGAGTCTGTTTATGGCAGGTTGTGGATTGAGACATGAAAGTACAAACTTTGATTTTTCTTCTTTCTTTCTTTTCTCTTACCGCTGACGCCTGTCAGTCATGTCAGAGTTCGATCCCAGCTTAGCCAATTTGTCAGGCGATGAAAATGTTGTGAATTTCAAGGTTTTAAGTAGGCTGCTAGGCGTATTTGGATGTTCTGATGACGAATCTGGTGTTTTTTCCTTTCTCCGACGCATGGTTTTACGCCAGTTGCTATGAAAGTGCGAAAAACTGCAATTTTCGCCCACATTTGGAAGTCACGTAGGTGACCACCCATTGTGGTATTTGCTAAGTGATCTGCAGCTGTGCAGCTGAAAATGACTGAGTACAAAGGGCTATATGGATACTATAGGCGTGCGGAAAATCATGGAAGTGTGTCAATAAATGAGGGAGTTGCAGTGCTTCAAATATTGTCCAAAGGCCGATTTGCTGTGTTTGCCACTTTGACGTCCCCATGTTATTTGATGCATTTTAAATGCATTTGCGACTAGGATGAAGGCACGAACATTGTAAGCATGCTACCCGACATAGTTTGACGTCCGGATCATGAATCTGGACTTATTTCTTTCCGGCGACGTATAGTTTTGCCGCAAATTGCGATCAAAACGCGAAAAAGCGCTTATCCCACCATATTTGGAGGTCTGGTGAGAGATAAACGTTACGGCTGCAAAGCTGAACATCACTGAGTGGAAAGTGCTACACACGTACTCTATGTGTGCTGAAAATCTTGGATCTGTGTCAACACCTACAGGACATGAAGGGGAAAACGTCATCGAACCGATCAGGGATCCCGGCCTAGGACCTGCTGTTCGCAGATCCATTCTAGTTCTTTTTGTTTTTGACTTTTATTTTTGTTTTTATTGTTGCTTAACAATTTCAGACTGCCCGTGAAAATGACTTTGTTTACTGTTATATCCTGTTTATTTGCAGCAGAGAAACAGGAACAAGTTAAAACCGACGAAGACTACATGTATGCCGAAGCCATAGCCCGGAGAAGGGCGCCAGAGCAGTACGCATCACCTCTTACAGCCACGGTTGATGGTGAGTATCACATACCACTGGCAAATCATCTGCATGTCGGCTGCATATCCGTCTAACATACCTGAATGTCACTTACATGTCCAATTAGCTCACCTAAATGTCGTTTGTATATCCATCTGACAATAAGCCCTATTCGCATGTTTCATGTTGTATTTTCTGCTAAGACTTTTGTGAATATACTATAACCTGTGACAATGTCTGTGAAATGTTAATTCTAACGTGGTTATTACTACAGACTATGATGACGGTGACGGTTTTATCTATGACGACCCGAAAACGTTGAGTAGTTCCTCAGGTGGGCCTCACAAGTCTTCTCCGTTACAACGTCCACGAGGTGAGTTCAGATGTTTCCACCGTGAATCTTTCGTCTGCCTCACTGTTGAGTTTGAGTTGGTTGTGTTTCTTTCATTTTAAGCTAAAGCATAATAAAAGACTTGAACACTTCTGTTCATGTCTGAATTAGTTCTGATGGTAAAAGTCTTACAAATCCCATAAATACCAAGGGCCTCACTGAGTGACCGCCTACCAAATACCTCACCAAGTCACCACCTACCAAATTCCTCATTGAGTAACCACCTACCAAATATCAAAGTGAGAGTTCACCAGTCAAATACCACAATGAGTGACTAATAACCAGGTACCACGTTCAGCTACGAAATACCACAATGAGTGATAACCTATCAAATACCTATCAAAATCACAATGATAGATCACTTAGCAAATACCACAATGGGTGGTCCCCTACCAAACTCCACAATGAGTGACCACCTACCAAGTATCACAATCAGTGATCACGTACAAAATACCACAATGAGTGATCACCTACATAATACGACAATGAGTGATCACCTACCCAATACCAAAATGAGAGATCACCTACCATATACCACAATGGGTGATAACATGCTTAATATCACAAAAGGTGATTACATACCAAACTTTACAATGGATGCTTAGATACCAAATAACACAATGAGTGATGGGCTAACAAATATCGTAATGAGTGATCATCTACCACATACCACAATGAGTGATCACCTACCACATACCACAATGAGTGATCACCTACCAAATACCACAATGAGTGACCACCTACCCAATACCACAATGACGGATCACCTACCCAATACCACAATGTGATCACCTACCACATACCACAATGAGTGATCACCTACCACATACCACAATGAGTGATCACCTACCAAATACCACAATGAGTGACCACCTACCCAATACCACAATGACGGATCACCTACCCAATACCACAATGTGATCACCTACCACATACCACAATGTGATCACCTACCACATACCACAATGGGTGATAATATCACAATGGGTGATTACATGCCAAATTTTACAATGAGTGATTACCTAATAAATACCACAATGCGTGATCACCTTCCAAATACCACAATGAGTGATCACCAACCAAATATCACACTGACTGATCACTTATCAAAAACCACATCGTGTGACGACAACCTAATACCATATTCAGTGACCACATACCAAACAATTCCTTGATAGAATGGTAAAACTAAATTATATTTGATTTAAACGTAGAGGATATGTAAAATATGTCAGCGGGATACGTTTTAACCAGTTCGAGCTCATTTTTGACGTTAAAATAACAAGCGTTTATTTACGTACGCAGAGAGACAAATAAAGGTTAAAACAGACGACGACTACATCTATGATGTACCCACAAACAGGCGAAGTGTGCCAGAGCGGAAAGCCTCTTCGCGTACAACCGCTGGTGAGTATTATAATCTACTACATGTAGCATGTCCATCTTACTGATTTGAATGCCTTTTTCATGTCCATCTTACTTATTTCTTACTTATTTGAATGTAATCTTATTTATTTATTTTAATCTTACTTATTCCTTACTTATTTGAATGGCTTTTTCATGTCCATCTTACTTATTTCTTACTTATTTGAATGTAATCTTACTTATTTATTTTAATCTTACTTATTCCTTACTTATTTGAGTGCCTATTTGCATGCTCATCTTACTGATTTGAGTGCCTTTTTCATGTCCATCTTACTTATTCGAGTGCCGTTTCCATGTCCATCTAACTTACTTGCGTGCCGTTTCCATGTCCATCTAACTTACCTGTATGTCGTTTGCTTGTCTACCTAGCTTACCTGCATGCTGTTTTCATGTCCATCTAATTTACCTTCATGTAACACTGTATTAGCATGTTTTATGTTATATCAATTGTTAGATCATGCCAAATGGGCACATTATCATGTTTTTTCTTCTGTCTAATACCGGCCCCGATGGCTCAGTTGGCAAAGCGTCCCCTTCTGTCTAATAACAGCCCCGGTGGCTCAGTTTGCAAAGCGTCCCCTTCTATCTAATACCGGCCCCGGTGGCTCAGTTAGCAAAGCGTCTCCTTCTATCTATACCGGCCCCGGTGGCTCAGTTAGCAAAGCGTCCCCCTTCTGTCTAATACCGGCCCCGATGGCTCAGTTTGCAAAGCGTCCCCTTCTGTCTAATACCGGCCCCGGTGGCTCAGTTAGCAAAGCGTCCCCTTCTATCTAATACCGGCCCCGGTGGCTCAGTTAGCAAAGCGTCCCCTTCTTCTAATACCGGCCCCGATGGCTCAGTTTGCAAAGCGCCCCCTTCTGTCTAATACCGGCCCCGGTGGCTCAGTTAGCAAAGCGTCCCCTTCTATCTAATACCGGCCCCGGTGGCTCAGTTAGCAAAGCGTCCCCTTCTTCTAATACCGGCCCAGATGGCTCAGTAGCTCAAGGGTGAATCATCGGTGGGGTCACACGCAGGACATTAAAAGAGGAAGTTGTAGCTTCCTCAGTTGGCGCTCAGCATTAAGAGGATAGTGCGACGACTGGTTGACCCGTATCAGTATGATGGCTCGGGCGGGGCGTATTACTTGCCTTCGGTAAGTCGTCTCAGTGAAGCAGCACTAGATAAAAGAGCGGTGGAAATTAGCTTGCTTCAAGGAGACACATTACATGCACTGTAAGGACTCCTTAGTGGTCATATGACTGAAAATTGTTAAGTACGACGGTAAACCCTAAGCACTCTAATTGTTGAGTTTTAGTTTGCTTTTTTTTACTTTTTTATTTCTTATTATTGTTTGTTAACGCCATATTGACGAATTTTTCGCTGATGTGATGGCGGTCAGCTTTATGGGTGAAGAAAACCGAAGTGCCTTACAGTTCCTTACAATGCAAAACTACCGACCTTTGCCTAGTGAACAAATATACAAATATAACAATGAGTGACCACCTACCAAATGCCAGAGTAGGTAATTACCTCCCAAAAACCACAATGGACGACCAGCTTACCGAGCACAGCCTAATTTGTTCATTTCTCTACAAAATATCGTCTGAATCCCGACCAGGACCGACCAGAAGAATACACTGATTCTCGACTTAATCTCACCAGAATATTGTCTATATTTTTAATCTCGTCAGATCGTTGGGGTATCCTCGACTTAATCTCACCAGAATATTGCCTGTATTCTGAATCTCGTCAGATCGTTGGGGTATCCTCGAAAGCTGAACTTTCAACTCAGCTTTTGAAGATCGACGTTCGTGCGACAAAGCGAGATTAGAACGAGATTGTGGAAACTGCGACATTCTGACGTGCGAGTCTCGTCCAAATGTCGCTTTCTCATAACATTGGAAGGCATGTTAAAGTGTAGAGTAGAGAAGGTCATATGCTAACGAGTCTCACACGACAGCGCAAGATTCGGTTGAATCTCACAAAAGTTAGTCGGGTCTTGGTTTTACAATGTGGCTTTGTCGTGCTTATCTTGACCTAGTGGGGGCTAAATGTCTCAGGGTCGTTCGAATATCGTTCTAAATGGTTTAGCGTAAGTATGAGAGAGAGTGAGCATGAGCGGATCCGGCTTCCATAGTAACGGGGTACGGTGTAGCCAGTCTGAGTTCAATTTGACAGTTTAGGACAACGTTTATTTACGTATGACAGAGAGACAGGCACAAATAAAAGCAGATGACATGTATGCGGTACCGTTACCCATAAACCGGCGAAGCGTTCCAGAGTGGAATGTCCCATCACGTACAACCGCCAGTGAGTATCACAATCCGCCACATGTAGCATGTCGTTTGCAAGCCCGCTTAACTAACCTACATGTCGTTTGCAAGCCCGTTTAACTTACATACATGTCGTTCGCAAGCCCATTTAACTTCCCTACATATCGTTTGCAAGCCCGTTTAACTTACCTACATGTCGTTTGCAAGCCCGTTTAACTTACCTACATGTTGTTTGCAAGCCCGTTTAACTTACCTACATGTCGTTTGCAAGGCCGTCTAACTTACCTACATGCCGTTTGCAAGCCCGTTTAACTTACCTACATGTCGTTTGCAAGCCAGATTAACTTACCTACATATCGTTTGCAAGCCCGTTTAACTTACCTACATGTCGTTTGCAAGCCCGTTTAACTTACCTGCATGTCGTTTGCAAGCCCGTTTAATTAACCTACATGTCGTTTGCAAGCCCGCTTAACTTACCTACATGTCGTTTGCAAGCCCGTTTAACTTACCTGCATGCCGTTTGCAAGCCCGTTTAACTTACCTGCATGTCGTTTGCAAGCCCGTTTAATTAACCTACATGTCGTTTGCAAGCCCGTTTAACTTACCTGCATGTCGTTTGCAAGCCCGTTTAATTAACCTACATGTCGTTTGCAAGCCCGCTTAACTTACCTACATGTCGTTTGCAAGCCTGTTTAACTTACCTGCATGCCGTTTGCAAGCCCGTTTAACTTACCTACATGTCGTTTGCATGTCCTTTTAACTTACTTGCATGTCTTTTACATGTCCGTCTAACTTACCAGCATGTTGTTTGCATGTCCGTCTAACTTACCAGGATGTCGTTTGCATGTCCATCTAACTTACCTGTATGTCGTTTGCATGTCCATCTAACTTACCAGCATGTCGTCTGCATGTCCATCTAACTTACCAGTTATGTCGTTTGCATTTTTACATAATTTATGCGCATGTCATTTGCATATCAATCCAACTTATCTGTATGGCCCCTGCATATCACGTAACTTGCATGTTTCCAATTCCCAAGACTTTTGTGAATATACTATAACCTGTGACAATGTCTGTGAAATGTTAACATAAACGTGATTATTACTACAGACTGTGATGACGGTGACGGTTTTATCTATGACGAACCGAAAACGTTGAGTAGTTCCTCAGGTGGACCTCACAAGTCTTCACCGTCACAACATCCACGAGGTGGGTTTAGATATTCAGTCAAAATAAAAGAAATGGGTGCCCTTCCATGGTTCTTTCTTATGTCTAACTGTTGAGTTCGAATTGGTTGATTTTTTTCTTTTTGTTTTTGACTCTTATTTTTGTTTTTATTGTTGCTTAACAATTTCAGACTGCCCGTGGAAATGACTTTATTTATTGGTATATCCTGTTTATTTGCAGCGGAGAAACACGAACAAGTTAAAACCGACGAAGACTACATGTATGCAGAAGCCATAGCCCGGAGAAGGGCGCCAGAGCAGTACGCGTCACCTCTTACAACCACGGTTGATGGTGAGTATCACATACCACTGGCAAATCATCTGCATGTCGGCTGCATATCCATCTAACATACCTGAATGTCACTTAGATGTCCAATTAGCTCACCTAAATGTCGTTTGTATATCCATCTGACTTACTTGTAAGACAATAAGCCCTATTCGCATATTTTATGTTGTATTTTCTGCTAAGACTTTTGTGAATATACTATAACCTGTGACAATGTCTGTGAATTGTTAACACTAACGTGGTTATTACTACAGACTATGATGACGGTGACGGTTTTATCTATGACGACCCGAAAACGTTGAGTAGTTCCTCAGGTGGGCCTCACAAGTCTTCTCCGTTACAACGTCCACGAGGTGAGTTCAGATGTTTCCACCGTGAATCTTTCGTCTGTCTCACTGTTGAGTTTGAGTTGGTTGTGTTTCTTTCATTTTAAGCTAAAGCATAATTTAGAGTCAGAGTTTTGACAGACACTTCTGTTCATGTCTGAATTAGTTCTGATGGTAACAATCTTACAAGTTCCACAATGAGTGAATGACTACCAAATACCACACTGAGTGACTTCCTACATAATATCGCACTGAGTGACCACCTAGTAAATACTACACTGAGTGACCACCTACCAAATACCTCACTGACAGACCGCCTACCAAACACCACACTAAGTGACCGCCTTATAAATATTACATTGAGTAACCACCTGCCAAATACCACATTGAGAGACCACCAACTAAATACCTCACTGAGAGAGCACCTAATAAATACTACACTGATGAGCCACCTATTAAATACCCCACTGACAGACTGTCTATCAAATACCACAATGAGTGACCACCTACCAAATACGGCAATGCATGACCACCTACCAAATACCACAATGAATGACCACCTACCAAATACCACAATGAATGGCCACCTACCAAATTCCACAATGAAGACCACCTACCAAATATCGCAAAGAATCACCACCTACCAAGTACCACAATGCATGACCACAATGAACGACCACCTACCAAATACCAAAAAGAGTGACCACTTACCAAATACCTCAATGCATGACGGCCTACCAAACACCACAAAGAGTGACCACCTACCAAACACCACAATGAATGACCACCTACCAAACACCAAAAAGAATGACCACCTACCAAATACCACAATGAATGACCACCTACCAAACACCACAAAGAGTGACCACCTACCAAACACCACAAAGTGACCACCTACCAAATACCACAAAAATGACCACCTACCAAATACCACAATGAATGACCACCTACCAAACACCACAAAGAGTGACCACCTACCAAACACCACAAAGAGTGACCACCTACCAAATATCACAAAGAATGACCACCTACCAAATACCACAATGAATGACCACCTACCAAACACCACAAAGAGTGACCACCTACCAAATATCACAATGAAGACCACCTACCAAATATCGCCAAGAGTCACCACCTACCAAGTACCACAATGCATGACCACAATGAACGACCACCTACCAAATACCAAAAAGAGTGACCACTTGCCAAATACCTCAATGCATGACGGCCTACCAAACACTACAAAGAGTGACCACCTACCAAACACCACAATGAATGACCACCTACCAAACACCAAAAAGAATGACCACCTACCAAATACCACAATGAACGACCACCTACCAAACACCACAAAGAGTGACCACCTACCAAACACCACAAAGAGTGACCACCTACCAAACACCACAAAGAGTGACCACCTACCAAATACCACAAAGAGTGACCACCTACCAAATACCACAAAGAGTGACCACCTACCAAATACCACAAAGAGTGACCACCTACCAAATACCACAAAGAGTGACCACCTACAAAATACCACAATGGAAATCTGTGATGCTTCTTACATACTCCGGGTTCAGTTTGACAGTTTAAGACAGTTAGCGTTTATTTGACTAAGGGACAGATACAGATTAAAACAGACGACGACTGCAGAGTGGAAAACCTCATCGCGTACAACCGCCGTAGATGTTGAGTACAGGTATCATATACCACTGCCTGCAGGATGTTAGGTGTAGGCCCCTTGCCCGTCCATCTATTTTACCTGCATGTCACTTACATATTCTTACCTGATTGTTAGATTACGTTGCCTGTTAGTGAATGAGTACTTCAAAGTAAAAACCTTCGTTGTTATATGACTGATAAAAGTACGACGTTAAACCTCAAGCACTCACTCAGTCACTCAATCAATCAGTCACTCACTCAGTAATAACGAATATGTTTTGGATATTATTAACATTTTCCCTACAGCCTAACGGTCAGCGTAAACAGCCACAGCAACTTCAGTTCTAGATGATGCATGTGGAATGTTAACATGAACATTTGTTAAAACCACAGGTGCTGAAGACTATTACGGTTTGATGTACGACATTGCCAAACCGTCAGGCAATTTCCCAGCGCACCAAACCAAGACGTCCGCTACACAAAGTGGACCAGGTATGTATACATTTACATGTTGAGTCAGACTATAGATGTCACGACACAGAGTGGACTAGGTGTGTATATATTTACGTGCAGAGACAGACTATAAATGCCACGATGCCAAGACGCAGAATTGACTAAGCGTGCATACATTTACGTGTTGAGTCAGACTATAGACACTGCAAAACAGATTGGCCCAGATGTGTGTACTTTTACGTGCTGAGTCAGACTATAGATGTCACAACAAGGAGTGAACCAGATGTGTATGAATGTACGTGTTAAGTCAGGCTATAGATGTCACGACACAGACTGGACGAGGTGTGTATAAATTTACAGGTTGAGTCAGGTTACAGACACTGCAACACAGATTGGCCCAGATGTGTATACTTTTACGTGTTGAGTCAGACTATAGATGCCACGACACAGAGTGAACCAGGTGTGTATACATTTACGTGTTGAGTCAGACTATAGATGCCACGACAGAGAATGGACTAGGTGTGTACATGAGTACGTGTTGAGTCAGGCTGTAAGCACCGCGACACGGAGTGGGCTAGGTGGGTGAACATTTGCTTGTTAAGCCAGACTACAGACACCATGACGCATAATGGACAAGGTGTGTGTGCCTTTACGGGTTGAATTAAACTAAGATGCCGCGACACTCAGCCTGTTGGGTGTGTGTATAAATAAGTCGGACTGTAAAATCAAATTTATTATTAATACTATAAGTTTTTAAAATATTTTTTTTCTAGAAACAAAACACACATAATACAGACAGGCAGATCTGCTCAAATCACTCTGCTTTCGCTTTTCGGCCGCTAAGATGGTTTCACATTTGCTCAATTTAATTAATTTGTAAAAAAGAATGTATCAAGCGTGTCTTAAAATAAATATAACTGTTATTTAGTGCTTCGTAAGAAAGGTTTGGTTGGTATTTGGATGTAATTGATAAAGTTTCACTAGAGCTCACTTCTTGTAGTTGCCACAGTATTTGAGTAGTTCAGTATGCTGCAGGCCTGAGGGTTACCACAACAGAAAACGTCAAAATGGGTGCAGGGCAAAAGGCAGTGGAGATGAAGCCCCCCAAACCTCTGACTATGGCTCACTCCTTGAAAGTCGAAGGCGATCAGGTAAGGCAATGGCACAGGACGATATACCACTTAATATCGTATGGTAAAATGATATCGGGAAGGAAAAAAAGAACAGAACTTTGCGTAGACTGGCATACAGGTCGGTATATTTGAACTGAATATTTTTCACAGTAAGGTATGGTAATAATAGCACTGAGTTACACAGCTTTGCAGTTTGTTTCTAATGCATACAATTCTGGTGGGAGTTGGGGGAAGGAAGTAACATTTTGTTTATCTTCATAATGTTATCGTATGTATTTCCCATCCGTTTGGTATAGGACAGGACTTGCTATAAATACCTCATTATGGCCACTTAGTTTCTGGCAGTTGGGGTGGGGCTGGGAGTTGGGGTAGGGTGGGGTGCGGTGGGGTTCGCGGTTGATGAATGTTATGGAGAAAGGTGTGTTCCATCATTTATGCATGTCTGCTTCGTTTCTGATAGTTTGGAAGGAAGATATGTTCCATCATTCACGCATGCTACTTGGTTTGCTTGGTTTGTTCCCAGTTTGTGCTGGGAGTGAGAAGTTGTGCATACCTGGGCACTAAGATCACACATACTCAGTTTTGTGTTTATTACGCTATCCAGTAAACGGCAAATGGCATAGTTTGAAAATTGCCTACATTTGACCCTTTGCATTGAAACAAATAACAGTCATGCTGTTTTATGAAAGTGATTCCTGATACGTTTTACTACTTTTCAGATTAAGATAGTTCTCCAGTTAAGGTCACCGGAAACGGAAGCAGGGCACTTTCGTCGCGTGCCAATGCGCGTTGTGTGTTTATTTGATATAAGCGGAAGTATGGGTCAGCAATTTGGATCCAAGGCGAGGAGGAGAGAAACTAAAATAGTAAAGATGAGAAATATTGCCAAACTAATAACGAACACCTTGGATGATATGGACTACCTCGGAGTAATAGCGTTCGGCAATGATACAGAGGTTTTGTCGCCGATGACCAAGAATGAGCCGAGTGCAAAGGTAATCTTAAAACTATTATTTTTATGTATTTTCAATATGCTCTTGCTGTGAGACGCGATGATAAACATCCTGCGGTACATTCCTCAGCGACATTGAATAATGATTACTCTCACCAGCTAGATGTATAATGGAAACTTAAACAGACACATTATAGCTTAACTCACTTGACTGTTTCAGAAAGAAGTGCTGAGTAAGGTCAGAGAACTTGGTAGAAATGGTTTATCTTTAACCACTAACCTCAGTCGAGCAATGTTCGCCGCCATTAACATGTTCCGTCAGGATTCCAAGTAAGTCTGAAAACAACGACTCATTCTTCCATAAGAGATTTAAAGCTGTACACGATCAAGTCAATTCCATCAGTCCATCTGTAAATTCAAATTCTATATCAAATCGTAGTCAAACTGAAGACATCACACAAGAATGACAGAAATTTGCAGTGCTGTCTGACAGTGTGACAACTGGTGCCCTTTCATCAAGTAACCAGTAAAGTGCCACAACGTTTTATTAACTCAAATCGAGCATTATTATGATTGTTCATGACAATTCTTGTTCATAACAAAACTACAAGCCCCCTACCAGAGCGGTAATAAATCTCTAACTGAAATTAGGAACAAACTTGAAAGAAACCATAAAAATTGACGGGGCTAATCTCTAATGAGAGCCATTTTTGTGTGCAGAGAGCGGGGCTGGAAATGTTCAAATCGTGAGAGCCGGGACATGATCATGGTGCTAACGGACGGGGACATTAACGACGGTGTCACTGACGGTCAGGAGCTGGTGCGTCAGGTTAGACAGGCCATCCGGGAATTGGAAATGGAGGGAAACCACTTCAAGAAGGATCCCAGCCTGACCATCTCCACCGTAGTAACTGGTAACAACGTGTCCGACGCCGTCTACATGCTGTCCAAGACCTGTGGCAATGACGCCTTCTTTTACATCGAAAAGGACAGTGATATACTGGAGATTGGCGCCCTGATGCCCGTGTTGCTCCGGATGAACTCTGTGGCTAACAGTATCTCTGTACAGGCAGAAGCTCTGGATCCCGCCGAGTTACTGCCCAAACTGTGCGGTCACGAGTACATGGCACACCGACCACACGAGCGAGATGACGAGATCTGTTACTTCCTTCACGACTTGGGCCTGGGAATGTCAAAGCATCTGCTGATCGTCTTAGACAAGGAATCCGTCATGTGTGAGACTGACATGAACGCTGCCGTGCTAAGGGTCAAGGTGGAATATCTCGACGCAGTGATGGAGAAGCACACCTTCACCCACGAGGTCATGCGCAGCGAGTTTGAGGATCCACAAACACAGCAATCCCTTGCTGTAAGCATCCAAGACATACGGCGAATTTCTCAGCTGGCCTTGCGGCAGGTGGCTGAAGACGTGAGGGAGGAGAAAGGCAGCAGGGCTGTAGCCCACTTATTACAAAGCATTGAGGAGGTAGAGACGCACGTGGAAAACCACTGCCAAGAGCTCCGTGTAGCCTCTGAAAAACAACAACTTACTAATTTGGCCCAGTCCGTGACCGCTAATCTAGCTAACCTCATGAGAGTGATCGAAGACTCGCAGAAAACTACCGGCAATAAGTGGGCTGCTGTGAAATCCGTGTCCTCGGCCATTGTCAGGGAAGCCCCAAGTGCCACAAGACTGTTGGGTCAGCAAAACGAACAAACGGGAAACACAGTCATGTCACGTGAGGTCAGTGAGATGCGCAGAATGATCAGAGACCAGTACGCAAAGAACGGCGTCAAGTCTGCTATATTCTACGATTTTGATGTCACCATGATGGAGTTTACAAACAGTCTGCAACGCGGAGTACGTCTGCCACGTTACCCGGAAGTGAATCCAAGCATCACTTCCGCAGAAGGAATGACCGACCAAACGCATTCCGAGCCTGCTTCAGATGATCTTTACGTGTATTCTTCTCAAATGACAAACAGCTAGACAATGTTCTCTTGCATTACAGCTGCCCGAGGTTACTGTTAATCGTCACGCATAACCACACGTAGTCGAGACTACATTACTTGCCTGCGACAGAGACGTAGGCCTGTAGGGGAAATGCATAATAATGGAGGGAGACATGTGCCTGATAATACCCAGACATTACCGTACAACAGAACAATCTCTACAGCATACTTATAACTTAAATGTCAACAAAGGGTACCTAGTTTTGGTTTTTGGTCGTCTAGAAGCGGTGATTTGTATGAATTAATATTTTTTTATAGAAAAAATGCCCCACCCTTCCTCTTTATTTCCTGCTTGAATATATTCTGTAGGTGTGACCTAAACGACAAATTCCCTGATGCCCAGAAGTTCCGGATACAAATGAAGATGGAGGAGTGATCCCGGAGCTAATCAATGCTACACAACTATAACGGCAACTACATTTGTAGAACTCTGTAACCTTTTTCTCTAGCCTCATGGGGTATTTGCCATTCCCATTGGTAACATGGAATTTCACGTGATAATCTACAACTGCCGGACACTGTCGTGTATACGCTCTTCTCGGCAGGAACAAAAGAGGCTGTATACATGTAAGGGATGTTGTAACTCTTCTCGGCAGGAACAAAAGAGGCTGTATACATGTAAGGGATGTTGTAACTCTTCTCGGCAGGAACAAAAGAGGCTGTATACATGTAAGGGATGTTGTAACTCTTCTCGGCAGGAACAAAAGAGGCTGTATACATGTAAGGGATGTTGTAACTCTTCTCGGCAGGAACAAAAGAGGCTGTATACATGTAAGGGATGTTGTAACTCTTCTCGGCAGGAACAAAAGAGGCTGTATACATGTAAGGGATGTTGTAACTCTTCTCGGCAGGAACAAAAGAGGCTGTATACATGTAAGGGATGTTGTAACGTTTAGGTGCATATGTCCTTGTTTATTATATTTGTGACGCCAGTCCGTCACTTCGAACTTAGTTAGGTCCAGCTTTTTGAAAGTTGTAATTTTTGTTATTTCTGCATATCAGGTTCAAGTAGAATTCTTCACTTGAAGGAAGTCTGTGTTCATGTGATTAATGGAAGATGTTAAACTTTATAACAAACGTCTTTGCGGTTTACTGCCTCTAGGACAATTTGGTTGACATGTACCCATGATTCTATTGCTCAGTGTCAAGTTATTAGGTTATGCTATTGGGACAACGTTAGGAGACATCCCGGTAGGGTCCTGTCAGCAACTATAGGCAACATTTGGCATCTTTCTGACTCTCTGTGCCACCTGTGTGCGGTGACCAACTCCATGGGTATATAAAGGTGCTAAGTGTTGTTCTGATATGCTTGTCTTCTCAGGTCTTTCTGACTCTCTGTACCACCTGTATGCGGTGACCATCTCCATGAGTATATAAAAGAACGTCAGTCCCGAGTTTTGGAGTCCTTTTATTCCACGTGCTTTACATACAGTTTCATCTATAATATCATCCTTCGATACGTGCTTTTTCCACATTCTAATATGTTATATTCGTTTGCAAAACGCTGTTTGATGAAGATTGAAATCAGATTGAATTTATTGGCTTATTGTACGTTCCTCAACTATTCTGCATATATTTGTCTTCACAGTCTCCGTCAGTAAAAATTAAGGCTGCCGACTGATGACACTGTCTAATGTGTCACACTAAGTTGCCTAATGTGTCACACTAAGTTGCCTAATGTGTCACACTAAGCTGTCTAGTGTGTCACATTAAGCTGTCTAATGTATCCCACTAAGCTCCTTAATGCGTCACATTAAGCTGCCTAGTGTGTCACAATAAGCTGCCTAGTGTGTCACGCTAGTTGCATAGCGTGTCACATTAAGCTGTCTAGTGTGTCACATTAAGCTGCCAAGTGTGTCACACTGTATATCTTGTATAAGCGCGTACAACGCCACAAGTTTATGTACACATGTACTGGCTGCGCCCATACCACACGACACTTGATCGATGTTCGCTGTCAATACAAACTGACTTTATTACATATTTTGGCGACGAGGATGGGATTGGTGCTATAGACTGTTCTATCGATGGCTTCGCGCGGAAAAATCGAGGAATTCAATGAAAAGGTGAGCGGCAGTTGGACTGAATACATTGAACATTCAACATTACATTCAACATTACTTCATAGCTAATGACATTGAAGATGGACGGAAAAAGGGTTCAATCCTACTCAGTGTTTGTGGAAGAAGGACTTATAAAGGCATAAGGAATTTAGTTGCACCTGAAAAACGTGGCAAATAAAGGTTTAAGCTCGTTGGTGATCACCACGAGCCTCCGCCGTCAGCGTGCGTTCATAGATGCAAATTCAACAGCCGAATGAGGGTACCGGGCGAGTCAGTTGCTGTGTTTGTGTCTGAATTCCGGGCGAGTCAGTTGCTGGGGTTGTGTCTGAATTCCGGGCGAGTCAGTTGCTGTGTTTGTGTCTGAATTCCGGGCGAGTCAGCTGGTGTGTTTGTGTCTGAATTCCGGGCGAATCAGTTGCTGTGTTTATGTCTGAATTCCGGGCGAGTCAGTTGGTGTGTTTGTGTCTGAATTCCGGGCGAGTCAGTTGGTGTGTTTGTGTCTGAATTCCGGGCGAGTCAGCTGCTGTGTTTATGTCTGAATTCCGGGCGAGTCAGTTGGTGTGTTTGTGTCTGAATTCCGGGCGAGTCAGTTGGTGTGTTTGTGTCTGAATTCCGGGCTAGTCAGTTGGTGTGTTTGTGTCTGAATTCCGGGCGAGTCAGTTGGTGTGTTTGTGTCTGAATTCCGGGCGAGTCAGTTGCTGGGGTTGTGTCTGAATTCCGGGCAGGTCACTTGGTGTGTTTGTGTCTGAATTCCGGGCAAGTCAGTTGCTGGGGTTGTGTCTGAATTCCGGGCGAGTCAGTTGGTGTGTTTGGGTCTGAATTCCGGGCGAGTCAGTTGCTGTGTTTATGTCTGAATTCCGGGCGAGTCAGTTGGTGTGTTTGTGTCTGAATTCCGGGCGAGTCAGTTGGTGTGTTTGTGTCTGAATTCCGGGCTAGTCAGTTGGTGTGTTTGTGTCTGAATTCCGGGCGAGTCAGTTGGTGTGTTTGTGTCTGAATTCCGGGCGAGTCAGTTGCTGGGGTTGTGTCTGAATTCCGGGCAGGTCACTTGGTGTGTTTGTGTCTGAATTCCGGGCAAGTCAGTTGCTGGGGTTGTGTCTGAATTCCGGGCAAGTCAGTTGCTGGGATTGTGTCTGAATTCCGGGCGAGTCATTTGCTGTGTTTGTGTCTGAATTCCGGGCGAGTCAGTTGCTGCGGTTGTGTCTGAATTCCGGGCGAGTCAGCTGCTGTGTTCGTGTCTGAATGCCGGGCGAGTCATTTGCTGTGTTTGTGTCTAAATTCCGGGCGAGTCGGCTGCTGTGTGTCTGAATTCCGGGCGAGTCAGCTGCTGTGTTTGTGTCTGAATTCCGGGCGAGTCAGTTGGTGTGTTTGTGTCTGAATTCCGGGCGAGTCAGTTGGTGTGTTTGTGTCTGAATTACGTCGACTTTCTAAACATTGTGACTTTGGACGATCTCTACATGAAATGCTCAGAGATAGGCTGATATGTGGAGTGAAAGATGACAGAATACAAAGAAGATTACTGTCGGAGCTCCAGTAGTACCAGTAGTGAAAAGTAACAAATCTATCCGTAACTGTTAATCAAGTTTCCAAATTGGACAGCTGTCCAATTCCAAAGACTGAAGATTTTTATGCTACACTTGGTGGTGGACAGAAGTTTACGAAGTTATACCTGTCTCAAGCCTACCCACAAACGTTACTGGACGAAGATTCTAAAGTTTTCACTACAATTAACACTCATAACGGCTTATTTCAGTATAACCGACTACCATTTGGGATGTCCAGTGCACCTGGAATTTTCCAGAGGACGATGGAAAGTCTTCTTCAAGGCATTCCACATGTGTTAGTATGCCTAGACGACATACTAACAACTGGGAAAGATGATTCTGAACATTTTGGATCAGGTTTGTTCACGCCTCAGTAAAGCAGGAGTTCACCTGAAAAGGAACAAATGTTTCTTCATGGTAGATGAGGTTGCCTTCCTTGGTCATCGAATCACTAAGGAAGGAATCCATCCATTGGACGACAAGATCCAAACTATTCATGACGCACCATCACCTAAAAATATCACAGAACTGAAATCTTATTCAGGACTTCCGAACTATTATTCCAAGTTTTTGAAGAACCTGTCAACAGTATTGGCGCCACTGCATGAGCTCTTACGTAAAAACGTAAAGTGGCATTGGGGTAAACGACAGGAGGACGCTTTGCTTACGTCAAAAAGATTGTTAGAGTCTTCAGATGTGTTAGTCCATTTCGACCCAAGCAAACGCTTGGTATCTGATGCGTCACCATACGGAATTGGGGCAATACTCTCTCACAAAACGGCAGACGGAACAGGCTGGCCCATTGGGTTCATGTCGCGCACGCTCTCTACAGCAGAGAAAGGGTATTCCCAGCTGAGGAAAGAGACCTTATCCATCGTGTTTGGAGTAAAAAAGTTTCATCAATTTCTTTATGGGAGACATTTTACCATAATGCGTGACCACAAACCATTACTTGGACTGTTGCAAGAAACCCAAGGGAATACCAGCCATGACAGCAGCACATATTCAGCACTGAGCTGGTCTACAGATCTGGTAAATCAAATGCAAACGTAGGCGCTTTAAGCCGTTTGCCACTTCCTGATTCATCGGGTGGTGAAAATCCACCAATCCCGGGACAGAACATTTTGCTCATGGAACATTTGGACATGTATGGACCTGTAAACCCAAAACAGATCAAGTCCTGTACTCAGCGAGACCCAGTGTTGTCCAGAGTACTCAAATTTGTTCTCCAGGGCTGGCCAGGTAAATACCAGAAAGCAGACCCACAACCGTTTTGTATAAGACGGACAGAACTCAGTGTACACAATGGGGAGCACGTGTCATTGTACCCCCCACAGGGACGTCAACAGGTGATACAGGAACTTCATGTAACTCATCCAGGGATTTCTCGTATAAAAAACCTGGCCAGAAGCTATGTGTGGTGGCCTAAGATGGACACTGAACTCGAAAACATAGTCCGCAGATGTACAGAGTGTCAATTACACCAGCGTACACTACGCGAAGCACCATTACACCCATGGGAAAGTCCGGGATGACCTCGGTCCAGAATTCACATCGATTATGCAGGACCATACATGGGGAAAATGTTTCTCCTAGCAATAGATTCCTATACGAAGTGGCTGGAAATCTTCCCAGCTAATGGATCGACTAGTAGTTCCACCATTGAGAAACTACAATGTTTTGCCACCCGCGGTCTACCGGATCAGATTGTGTAGGATAACGAGACCAACAGGAATTCACAAGACAAAATGGAATTAACCACATCTTGACTTCCCTATCACCCAGCAACAAATGGGCAAGTAGAGCGAGCTGTTCAGTTCTTCAAAGGGACTATGGCGAAGATAAAAGGTGGTTCCATTCAGGACCACCTGAATCAGTTACGTTTTCAGTATAGAAACACCACAGACCACAACAGGCTTGTTACCTGCTGAAATGTTGATGAATCGTAGACTCAAATCCCGACTGAACGTATTGCATCCAGATATTCAAAGATGCACTGGCGAGAAGCAACAACAGCAAAAGACATGCCATGATCGACATGCGAAAAGTCGCACTACACTGGAAAACGACAGGGTCTATGTTTGCAATTATGGCAGAGGAGAGAAATGGATACCAGCAATTGTGCAGGAAAAGACAGGACCTTTGTCTTACCATCTTCAAACACCAGACGGACGAATCTGTCGTCGACACCAGGACCAGATTACACTTCGCATTGATATCATCGATGACAATGCTGTATACGTGCAGCAACAGCCATTCCCGGAGAATGTTCCAGATGTTGTGGAGAAATCGTTTCCTACATCCGTGACATCAACAGACATCGACATCAACTGCGGTAGCTCTCTTTGTGACAGTCATGTGGAGACTAATAATGTTCCAGAGATAACACCGATCTCTGAACCAGTGCAACCTACCTTCCAGAGGCAGAGTGAGCCAGTATTGATCGTTATCCTTCACGTGTTAGTGAATCACCCTCTTACTTGAAAGACTATGTTCAATGACTCGTAATTGTAGACGTTTGAATTTCCTTTCGGTAATTGTTCATGACAAAGAATTACATGTACTTTATGTTACACCGATACAAATGGTTCTACTGAGACTGTGGGTAATTAACTTTGTGTCGGGATATTCCCAGTACGAGCAGTACCGATGAACATGTATATTATTTCCATATTAACCACTACGATTTCTAATGTTAGATTTTTTCCATGTTAACATTTCCACTTAAGAGTAATTCTTTACTAAAGGTGGAGGAATATAATATCTTGTATAAGCGTGTAAGCGCCACAACAGTTTATGTACACATGTAGTGGCTGTGCGCATACCACGACACTTGATTGATGTTCACTGTCAATACAAACTTTATTGTGCCTTTTGCATACGAAGCCTTGTGTGACTTCATTACACGCACTAAGCTGCCTAGTGTGTCATGCTAAGCCGCGTATTGTGAGGGGAGAAATTTTTCATGTGGTGCCAGGTAAAGGAAGGGGATTTCCTCTGGGGTGAGCGAAGGGGAGGTGATTTTCTCTGTCAGCGAAAGGGGAGGGATTCCATCTGGTGTTATCGAAGGGGAAGGTATTTTCTCTGTCATCTATGGTAAATTGAATTCCTCTGGCGCTCACCAAAGTTAAGGGATTTTCATTGGTGTCAGCCAAGGTCAACAATCACCTCTAGTGGCAGCCAAGGTCAGGCGATCTCCTCTGGTGCCAGCCAAGGTCAGGCGATCTCCTCTGGTGCCAGCCAAGGTCAGGCGATCTCCTCTGCTCCCACTGAATGTAATGGGAATTTTAGTAAAGATGAGGGAATTTCCTCGGTACCAACCAATGTAGAAGGGTTTTTAATGGTGCCAGCCATGCTGAAAGTGTGGTGCTAACAAAAAATGGGGATTATCTGTGATGCTAGCCAACGTGAGGGGATTTCCTCTGGGGTCAGTAAAGGATTTCTCTGTCTGTACATAGGAGAGATGGGTGAAAAAGGGGTCAAATATGGCACGTCACATTTTCCAGACTATAAATGATGTCTTAAGCTTTGAGAAATCGGCTGGTATCAATACATGCACGTTAACTGTTATACCCAACAAAAAACATGATTATATCATATAGTTTCTTTAAGAAAACATAGCCCCTGTTTATCACATTGCCGAGGAACACCGGGATAGCCATGAAGTATGAGGCAAAGTGGGATAGCCAGTGTGGGGCGAAGTGGGATAGCCAATGTGGTGTGAAGTGGGATAGCCAATGTGGGGCGAAGTGGGATAGCCAATGTGCGGCGAAGTGGGAAAGCTAATGTGGGTTGAAGTGGGATAGCCAATGTGGGGCGAAGTGGTATATCCAATATGGGTTAAAGTGAAATATCCAATGTGGTGTGAAGTGGGATAGCCAATGTGGGTTAAAGTGGGATAGCCAATGTGGGGCGAAGTGGGATAGCCAATGTGGGGCGAAGTGGGATAGCCAATGTGGGGAAAAGTGGAATAGCTAATGTGGGTCTAAGTGGGATAGCCAATGTGGGTTGAAGTGGGATAGCCAATGTGGGGCGAAGTGGAATAGCCAATGTGGGGCGAAGTGGGATAGCCAATGTGGGGAAAAGTGGGATAGCTAAGGTGGGGCCAAGTGGGATAGCTAATGTGATGCGAAGTGGGATAGCCAATGTGGGACGAAGTGGAATAGCCAATGTGGGGCGAAGTGGGATAGCCAATGTGGGGAAAAGTGGGATAGCTAATGTGGTGCGAAGTGGGATAGCAAATATGGGGCGAATAGGGATAGCCAATGTGGGGTGAAGTGGGATCGCCAGTGTGAGGCGATATGGGATAGCCAATGGAAGCGAAGTGGGATAGCCAGTGTGGTGCGAAGTGGAATAGCCAATGTGGGGTAAAGTGGGATGGCCAGTGTGGGTTGAAATGGGATAGCCAATGTAGGGCGAAGTGGGATAGCCAATGTGGCTATCCCACTTCTATAGGCAATGTGAGGTGAAGTAGGACAGCCAGTGTGATGAGAAGTGAGATAGGCAATGTGGGGTGAAGTAGGATAGCCAGTGTGTTGCGAAGTAGGATAGCCAATGTGGGGTGAAGTGGGATAGGCAATGTGAGGCGAAGTGGGATAGCCATAGAGAGGTGGTGAGGTAGCCAATGTGTTGCGAAGTGGGATAACCAGTGTGAGAAGAAGTGGGATTGCCAGTGTGAGGAGAAGTGGGATAGCCAGTGTGAGGAGAAGTGGGAGAGCCAGTGTGAGAAGAAGTGGGATAGCCAGTGTGAGAAGAAGTGGGATAGCCAATGTGAGAAGAAGTGGGATAGCCAGTGTGAGGAGAAGTGGGATAGCCAGTGTGAGGAGAAGTGGGATAGCCTGTGTGAGGAGATGTGGGATAGCCATTGTGAGGAGAAGTGGGATAGCCAGTGTGAGAAGTGGGATAGCCAGTGTGAGGAGATGTGGGATAGCCAGTGTGAGGAGAAGTGGGATAGCCAGTGTGAGGAGAAGTGGGATAGCCAGTGTGAGAAGTGGGATAGCCAGTGTGAGGAGAAGTGGGATAGCCAGTGTGAGGAGAAGTGGGATAGCCAGTGTGAGGAGAAGTGGGGTAGCCTGTGTGAGGAGATGTGGGATAGCCAGTGTGAGGAGAAGTGGGATAGCCAGTGTGAGGAGATGTGGGATAGCCAGTGTGAGGAGAAGTGGGATAGCCAGTGTGAAGACATGTGGGATAGCCAATGTGAGGAGATGTGGGATAGCCAGTGTGAGAAGAAGTGGGATAGCCAGTGTAAGAAGAAGTGGGATAGCCAGTGTGAGAAGAAGTGGGATAGCCAGTGTGAGGAGAAGTGGGATAGCCAGTGTGAGGAGAAGTGGGATAGCCTGTGTGAGGAGAAGTGGGATAGCCTGTGTGAGGAGATGTGGGATAGCCATTGTGAGGAGATGTGGGATAGCCAGTGTGAGAAGTGGGATAGCCAGTGTGAGGAGAAGTGGGATAGCCAGTGTGAGGAGAAGTGGGATAGCCAGTTTGAGAAGTGGGATAGCCAGTGTGAGGAGAAGTGGGATAGCCAGTGTGAGGAGATGTGGGATAGCCAGTGTGAGGAGAAGTGGGATAGCCAGTGTGAGGAGATGTGGGATAGCCAGTGTGAGCAGAAGTGGGATAGCCAGTGTGAGGAGATGTGGGATAGCCAGTGTGAGGACAAGTGGGATAGCCAGTGTGAGGAGATGTGGGATAGCCAGTGTGAGGAGAAGTGGGATAGCCAGTGTGAAGACATGTGGGATAGCCAGTGTGAGGACATGTGGGATAGCCAGTGTGAGGAGAAGTGGCATAGCCAGTGTGAGGAGATGTGGGATAGCCAGTGTGAGGAGAAGTGGGATAGCCAGTGTGAGGAGATGTGGGATAGCCAGTGTGAGGAGATGTGGGATAGCCAGTGTGAGGAGAAGTGGGATAGCCAGTGTGAGGACATGTGGGATAGCCAGTGTGAGGAGATGTGGGATAGCCAGTGTGAGGAGAAGTGGGATAGCCAGTGTGAGGAGATGTGGGATAGCCAGTGTGAGGAGAAGTGGGATAGCCAGTGTGAGGAGATGTGGGATAGCCAGTGTGAGGAGATGTGGGATAGCCAGTGTGAGGAGATGTGGGATAGCCAGTGTGAGGAGAAGTGGGATAGCCAGTGTGAAGACATGTGGGATAGCCAGTGTGAGGACATGTGGGATAGCCAGTGTGAGGAGATGTGGGATAGCCGGTGTGAGAAGTGGGATAGCCAATGTGAGGAGAAGTGGGATAGCCAGTGTGAAGACATGTGGGATAGCCAGCGTGAGGAGAAGTGGGGCAGGAAATATATGAAACCGAATTAATAAAGAAATAATTTGTTCGAGTTGTATTTTTGTAATTTCTGAAAGTTCCAGAGAATAATTCAGGAAACGGAAAGTAGCCCTAAGTAGACCGACCATAATCGGTTTATAAGGAACTAGTGGCCCAAGGTTCAATCCTATAGGTTAGGCCTAACAAAAAGAAAGCAACAAAGAGAAAAGCCACTGATTCCTGGCTTAGAAGCACTAGACAAGGGACGACTGAAAGCAGTCCTACGGCTGACAAATGACTGAGTGAAGAGCAATCAAGTCAATCCATCAAAGACAGCCTTCAAGCATCAACTGATTAGACCAACAGCGGATAAACACTACTTTCTTCACTATGCATGTGGGAAATGAGACGCAGCGCATGTTAAGCCAGTTTCAAACCATGTCGATGTCATTATATAAACGCCATGATTTCATGTGTCATTTAGGATGCGTGACGTTTCTACGGTTACTTTTGCACGGGTTAAATACTACCCGACCCTCATGAAGGGCACCGGAATGAACTATAAATATGTTACTCTCACAGTGCCCTCTTATTACTTCTTCATCTCAAACAGGACTGTACCGTTAAAACTTCATGCATGGCATCTTGGTAGAAGGCGCAATAGACCTCAAGTAAGCCCCATTCTCTCGGCCCCACTCACTGACCAGGAACATCGTAAGTAATAAGAGGTGCTTGCCTTACATTCTATTCCAAATACGCAAGGTGTGGGTTCAATACTAGCCCACGATGTCACTGCTCCAGCGGCCTAGTTTGCAAATAAGCAGACAATGACGTTCGTATGGCCGTATTGCTATTGCCTTACAGTAAGAGGATATCGAAATGGTCTTGAGTAGCGGTATGGAGTTCAAAACATTTAGATACATACACAACTGAATATCCCACCTTTTCTCAATTCATATTTATTTAATTGTATATAATGTTGTCAAGATTACCTTTTTCTCATTGCTTTATTGATATTATTTTGACCGAAAGGGTAAATAATGTACCGATAAAAATGTATGTAGGCTCTATATACCTCTATATAGGACTGAACATGATCAAATTTGCCCATTCGGAAAACTCTCCACGTTCTAGATGTTAAATACAGTTTAAGCAGGCCTGGGCTAACTTTTAATTTTGGGTAAGATGTTGTCCCCGAGTAACAGTAAATACGAGCCATATCTTGAGACCGAATTTAATTTCGAGCTAACAGGCCTCATTGTGCACAGCGGTGTGGGCCTCAGTGTGCAGAGCGGTGTGGACCGCAGTGTGCAGAATGGTGCAGACCTCAGTGTGTAGAGCGGTGTAGGCTTCAGTGTGCAGAGCGGTGTGGGCCTCAGTGTGCAGAGCGGTGTGGGCCTCAGTGTGCAGAATGGTGCAGACCTCAGTGTGCAGAGCGGTGTAGGCCTCAGTATGCAGAGTGGTGTAGGCTTCAGTGTGCAGAGCGGTGCAGGCCTCAGTGTGCAGAGCGGTGTGGGCCTCAGTGTGCAGAGCGTTATGGGCCTCAGTGTGCAGAATGGTGCAGACCTCAGTGTGCAGAGCAGTGTAGGCTTCAGTGTGCAGAGCGGTGCAGGCCTCAGTGTGCAGAATGGTGTAGGCCTCAGTGTGCAGAATGGTGTGAGCCTCAGTGTGCAGAGCGGTGTAGGCCTCAGGATGCCAGTTAATTTTGTTGATAAAAACTTCAAATAATATTAGTAGGCACAGTAATATACACAAGTACGAAAAACATGTTATACGAGGACAAAGAATGCGTGAGGATTGTAGTTATATAGCTGTAAAACAATGAGTGCGCCCTCATATTGTTTACACCTGTAAACAAGTAGCAATATCGAAGTTTTACAGCATATTGAAGTTCAGTTAGCTCTATCCTGTGTTCAAAACGAAAACATAACAGGGGATAACATGCATGTTTAAAAGAGAATCTCAGATGAAAAATTGTGTTTTTTAATAATATTTTTGAGATTTTTGCATTCAGGGAAAACGAATATATGAAATTTTTTTTGTATGGTGGGTATTTAGTACCACATTTTGGTATATATCGTCTTGGCATTATAATGTCCTAGATAAGGATGTAATGCATGTCTAATAAATTTAAATCCAAATTTGTTGTTTATATCTATGACATGCATATTTATGAATACATTACAAACATACATATGACTATAATTCAGGTTCAACACATTTGCTTGCTGAAACGACCAAATTCTAGCACAAATATATTTATTAAACATGTGTTAGATACTCGTTTATAAAACATTATTATGCGAAGACGATATATACCAAGAGGTGGCCCCAAATAACCACCAAACAAAAATTATTGTCTTTTTCGACTGAGCCCTCGATTTGCAAAATCTTTGCAAGTCATAGCAAAAGTTGCATGTACCATATATAGACTATTAGCTGATGTGTCAGTATATCAAAACTCTTGTTGGTTAGTCTCAAACATTTCAGAGCTATGTTAACAGATCCTTCCAGTTCTTTAAGAAATATACTAAGTATAGGGACAGAGTTTACAACTCTACGGCGATAGACAATATACTTTGCAAGTTAACAGCTATAGATTCGGCATTGCCTATATAGGCCTAATATCACGCAGCAGAGTTCAAATTAATATAATTAATTAAGTTAGAGATTAAATGTTCAGTACGCATCCAAAATGTAGTGTTATAGGTGCAATGAAATAAATCGTGGTGAAGTGTATCAGTGTACACAGTTCACTGTTTTTCACTTTTAGTTGTGTAAATAGACCTGAAGATTGCTTAGTAAAATTGTATGAATATCGATAATCTTAAATTGTAATTGCATGATCTTTTTATCCACAGGTGCTTTGTATAAAACATTCCTCACGCAAGGCCATACATCTTTGTCATAATTTTGCTGACAACCACATCATGCATCACATGACTTATGGAAGAGCATATCATAAAACTGTTTACATCTGTAAGAGTTACCACCTTTATCGTTAAGTATGGGAACAGCACTCATTTTTCATGAGGACAGTTTGCTTGTTTAGGTTGTGTACGTTTGCGTGATAGATTTAAAGGCTGCCTTGACAAATGAATACTTCTTATTAAATTCAGTATGGAAACAGTATGGAAATGGAAATCGCCTTCAAGTTCTTGAAAAGTTAGCAGTTCTGGCTGAAAATAGCGGCCACGGATCGAATCGTCTACAAGTGCATGCTGGAGTTGTCTCCCTTCAAAGTTGTTTACAGATGGCATCATGTGACACCTAGCAGCGGTGCGTGGAAAAATGAAAAAATCAGCCTGAATGTTCATGTAGGTGTTGTGTACTCGATGCCTGTATCCAGCGTGTGGCTTATTGTAATTTGTCAGCTGATTACTCTGGCTATAGGTTATGATAGACACAAAGATCACATAGCCTCTGTACAGGAGGCCGAGGAAGCGGCATCGAGACGGTGAGAGCAACAACAACATAACACATCAAACATACCACATGCCAGTCCTTCGTGTTTTTGAAGATCAGCACATAATACTTGTATATCTGATGGCAAACTTGAGCTTTCCGATGAAAGGCACATTGTAGTGGAACTAAAGGAGGTTGGATAAGCGGAGAGATTTCGTGACAGTGGTATGAACGATTTCCGTATGTGGGAAGGTCTGCAAGCAACCTGTGGATGCATGGTCGTGCGTTTCCTCCGGGCTCTGCCCGGTTTCCACCCACCATACTGCTGGCTGCCGTCGTATAAGTGAAACATTCTTGAGTAAGGCGTAAAACACCAATCAAATAAATAAATAAATGAACAATTTACCACGGACTGCAGCACCTTTCTGGTTCCAGTAATGACTGGCAGTAGAATTCACTTAGCTAACAGTCATGGCAGGGAAGCATTTGAGTAATTAAGGGTGCAACTGCGACTGGATATTTAGTATGCAATTGCTCTGACATTAGGTTTCGCAAAATTTTTGTTTGGTCAGGGATTGGTTTGGGGTCATTGAGTCTTTGGCTGGACAAACTTTTACCAAATCCAACGTCAAAGCAATCGCCGACTACCTTTTTTTAAGGTAATCATACCATGATGACGTACCATATATTGTATACTTTATTTAAGTTAACTGTTTAGGTCTATATTAAGTAATTTCAAAGAAGAAGTATAACACTTCATGTATCTGGAAGTTACACCCAAGCCATGCTATATACTCTTATTAGTACCTAAGCTTTATGGGCTGTTTGTGGTCCATCCTTTAAAATGGCCTTTACCTGGGATTCAGCCAGAGCTAATGGCCAGGAAAATGTACATGAATATAATTATTATTGTTGAGTAGGTGTCATTATGATCTGCACCAGTTATGGAGCCATGAAGTGGGTCATAGTCCCTTTGCAGCTACGCCTCTCATCACAGATGTTGATGCAGATGGACGTGTGGATATTGTTGCTGCTTCCTTCACAGAGGCACTGACTGTCGTTGATGGAGAGACAGGGAAACAGCTGAGAGATGGATATTGGCCGGTTCAGTTCACAGACAGATGTTTCCATTCCAGTCCTTTACAGGTACAGCTTTACCAAAACAGAATTACCTTACTGCAGAGGCTGAAAGACTTTGTATACTGAACATTATGGTGTAGGCCTAGCCCTGTTTGTCCTTGTGTCAGCTTACTGTGACAGGGTGAGGTGTCATGCATTGTCTTCAGCATGGCATTCCAGTGAGGCAGCACTGGAGATTCATCTGAACAAACAAGCCTGCGACCAGGATAACCACAATGGGTTGTTTTTGTAACATGAAGGACTTTAAGAAATTGTATAATTTGGGCAAAATATCACAGCTATCTGTGACTATTTATGGTTGCCAATTGAAAGAAAATGGTGAAACTCAACTCAAAGGATGGGATTTGGTGAGGAGGGGACTTTCATTATGTGCGCAGAATAAGTTCACACACAATGACTAAAAAGCTGTTATCAGTGGCATGGGTGTGCATCTATCTTGAGGTTTGAGGGAGCTGTCATTATCTGTTCTGGGGAGCATTCATTATTTATTTGATTGGTTGTTGTTCAAGGCTGTACTCAAGCATTCATTGCATGTATGTCAGAGATATATAGGTATATATTCACTGTTTTCCACAGTTTTACCTTTATCTTTATAGTTTGACATTGATGGTGATGGAATGCTGGACATACTGCTCACCACCTCAGCTGGAGAGTTGTTGTTTTATGCCAAAAATGGACAATTGTTACAAGATTACACCTTTACTGTAAGTTTTATTCTAGGTTTAAAACGTTTGGCCTATGTGATATCATTTCTTTGATAATACTTCCCTATGAAGTGAAGATCCACCTCAAAACTTATTCTAGCATGGGATATATTGTGTTAAGCTAAACAGGAAATCTTACCACTGACAAACTGTGAAGCATGTAAAGGAGGGTTGAGCTCATCTTTATTTATGCTTATGCGTATGCTGTAGATTTTGAGTTATCAAATGTATGTCACCGTTGCATTGAGTCAGAACTAGTTGTAATCAGTTCCTGGAGCCAGTTGGCCTCTCTCAGCGACTGATCACTCGCTACTAGGAACATGACGTGATATTATCATTTCCTGATAGTAGATCATGTCCTGCTTTTAGGGATCAGCTCAGCCTAGTCCTGATTAGCTCCTCATGCACTCAAGTGACATAAGTGCTCTGGCAATGCAGTTACAACAGCATCATTTAGCCAATCGAATAGTGTGTAGACTTGGGGCAGTGCCCTTATGAGTGTGATAACTTGTTCTGTTAGTTTTTCCCAGTTGTTGATGAGTGCTGTCGTGTGTGACATAAGCCCCCAGTTGCACAGAGTTGTCCTTAGTTCTGTCCTATCACACTGTGACATAAGCTATGAGTATAGTTAACAGTCTATTGATTCTAGTGTTTTGTTTTGCACAGATTCCTGCTGTACATGTGCGTCGTGATTGGTTCACTCAGGTAGTGACCATATCTCACACGTCTGTTCATGACTTTATCCTGGATGATCCATCCCAAACACAGGTACTGTACACGTACCTGTATGTATACCAACACTGGTACAGGTAATAACAGTTCACTGAGGTAGTGACCATATCTCACACAACTGTTCATGACTTTATCCTGGATGATCCACCTCAAACACAGGTACTGTACACGTACCTGTATGTATACCAACACTGGTACAGGTAATAACAGTTCACTCAGGTAGTGACCATATCTCACACATCTGTTCATGACTTTATCCTGGATGATCCACCTCAAACACAGGTACTGTACACCTACCTGTATGTATTCCAACACTGGTACAGGTAATAACAGTTCACTGAGGTAGTGACCATATCACACATCTGTTCATGACTTTATCTTGGATGATCTAACCCCAAACACAGGTACTGTACACGTACCTGTATGTATACCAACACTGGTACAGGTAATAACAGTTCACTCAGGTAGTGACCATATCTCACACATCTGTTCATGACTTTATCCTGGATGATCCACCTCAAACACAGGTACTGTACACCTACCTGTATGTATACCAACACTGGTACAGGTAATAACAGTTCACTCAGGTAGTGACAATATCTCACACATCTGTTCATGACTTTATCCTGGATGATCCACCTCAAACACAGGTACTGTACACCTACCTGTATGTATACCAACACTGTTACAGGTAATAACAGTTCACTGAGGTAGTGGCCTTATCTCACATGTCTGTTCATGGATGATCTAACCCCAAACACAGGTACTGTATACTTGTCTTGCACAGGTAAAAAAAGACACAGTAGTCAAGATATGATGGGTTTGAATGTATGTTACCCGAATCAAACTTATACTCACTGTTCCATTACATGTATGCTTAGGATGGTGCCGAGCCATGTACAGTGTTAGGCTGTCATTTTATTTTATCATGAACAGGACCCCGTGTACATCAGTGTTGACCCTCACGTGTTGGCCACGCCTGCCCTGGCAGATGTCAACCATGATGGGATTGTGGAAGAGCTGGTCGTACCTGTGTCCTACTACTATGATAGCCACGATTACAGGTATGAGGTTTACATCATCACAGACCTCATCCATGGATAACAAACACAACTCTACCAGCGTTTATATCTTCCTGCACATTTGTTTGTGTGTACTGCTACATGTACCTGTAAGCTTTTCTTTGTTAACTTTACACTGTGTATCTTACATCATGTAGTGTGTACAGAAAAAAGGATTTCTGTGTAGTAGTATTTTGTAAAGTCATTTACTTATGTCCTTGTATTATGTTGTTTGCAATAAGCTTGCATATGCATGTAATTGTCAGTTCTTTGTGTAATACATTTGAAAGAAGTCATTAACATGTGCATTTACTGCTTTAATAATAAGTCTTAATGTCATGTTTAAGACTTCAAAAAAAAAATTATGGTCTCAAATTGAGCCCAGGTCATCACAAAGATGACATTGTGTTTTGCTAAGATGCATACTTTAAATCTCAAAGATTAATGCTGTACAGTATTTTATCCACTTTAGTGTCGGCTTATGCAAAATATTATGTAATACATTTCACATCTTTAAGTCATATGTAGGTCATACTTATTTATTTGATTGTTGTTTTACACGTATTATTAAAATCATATTGGATGACTCCACCAATAAAACACACTTGAACCCAGCTCTTGGTGGTTTAGTGGTGATTGATTCTATAGAGGTCGGGGTTTTTGTCAGGTACCTGTACACATACCACACTCTAGGTGTACTTCTCTTCCTCCAGCAATATGTATGATGATTTCTGAGATCTCTGCATTGTTTGTAAACCGTCTTGATTGCTTATTTTATGTGGTGTCACAGGGACTATTTTACCTGTAATGTACCTGTTCTTGGCCTTACACTTGACAGGCTATTGGAGAAATTACACACCTTATTCAATGTCAGTGAGGAAGATGTGGACAAATATCTGGTCAGTGCTGTGGTCAATGTTAATCTGACCAGTTTGCAGGTGTTACATACTGTTCATCTGGACCTAACTCAGGTGAGTCATTGATCAGTTATGTGGTTAATGTGACCAGTCTGCAGGTGTTACGTACTGTGAATATGGACCTCACTCAGGGGAATCATTGGTCAGTGCTGTAGTAAATGTTAATCTGAACCGTCAGCAGGTGTTACACACTTTTCATCTGGATCTCACTGAGGTGAGTCATTGATCAGTGCTGTAGTCATGGGTAATCTGACCAGTCTACAGGTGTTACATACTGTTTATCTTGACCTAACTCAGGGGAATCATTGATCAGTGCTGTGGTAAGTGTTAATGTGACCAGTCTGCAGGTGTTACACACTGTTCATCTGAACCTCACTGAGATGAGTCATTGATCAGTGCTGTAGTCATGGGTAATCTGACCAGTCTGCAGGTGTTACACACTGTTCATCTGAACCTCACTCAGGTGAGTCATTGATCAGTGCTGTAGTCATGGGTAATCTGACCACTCTGCAGGTGTTACATACTGTTCATCTTGACCTAACTCAGGGGAATCATTGGTCAGTGCTGTGGTAAGTGTTAATGTGACCAGTCTGCAGGTGTTACACACTGTTCATCTGAACCTCACTGAGGTGAGTCATTGATCAGTGCTGTAGTCATGGGTAATCTGACCAGTCTGCAGGTGTTACAAACTGTTCATCTGGACCTAACTCAGGGGAATCATTGGTCAGTGCTGTGGTAAGTGTTAATGTGACCAGTCTGCAGATGTTACACACTGTTCATCTGAACCTCACTCAGGTGAGTCATTGGTCAGTGCCGTAGTAAATGTTAATCTGAACCATCAGCAGGTGTTACACACTGTTCATCTGGACCTCACTGAGGTGAGTCATTGATCAGTGCTGTGGTAAGTGTTAATCTGAACAGTCAGCAGGTGTTACATACTGTTAATCAAGACATCACTCAGGTGAGTCATTGATCAGTTATGTGGTCAGTGTTAATGTGACCAGTCTGCAGGTGTTACACACTGTTCATCTGGACCTTACTGAGGTGAGTCATTGATCAGTGCTGTAGTCATGGGTAATCTGACCACTCTGCAGGTGTTACATACTGTTAATCTAGACGTCACTCTGTTGAATCATTGATCAGTTATGTGGTCAGTGTTAATCTGACCAGTCTGCAGGTGTTACATACTGTTCATCTGGACCTAACTCAGGGGAATCATTGGTCAGTGCTGTAGTCATGGGTAATCTGACCAGTCTGCAGGTGTTACATACTGTTCATCTGGACCTAACTCAGGGGAATCATTGGTCAGTGCTGTGGTAAGTGTTAATGTGACCAGTTTGCAGGTGTTACACACTGTTCATCTGAACTTCACTCAGGTGAGTCATTGATCAGTGCTGTAGTCATGGGTAATCTGACCAGTCTGCAGGTGTTACATACTGTTCATCTGGACCTAACTCAGGGGAATCATTGGTCAGTGCTGTGGTAAGTGTTAATGTGACCAGTCTGCAGGTGTTACACACTGTTCATCTGAACCTCACTGAGGTGAGTCATTGATCAGTGCTGTAGTCATGGGTAATCTGACCAGTCTGCAGGTGTTACATACTGTTCATCTTGACCTAACTCAGGGGAATCATTGGTCAGTGCTGTGGTAAGTGTTAATGTGACCAGTCTGCAGGTGTTACACACTGTTCATCTGAACCTCACTGAGGTGAGTCATTGATCAGTGCTGTAGTCATGGGTAATCTGACCAGTCTGCAGGTGTTACATACTGTTCATCTGGACCTCACTCAAGTGAGTCATTGGTAAGTGCTGTGGTCAGTGTTAATCTGACCACTCTGCAGGTGGTACATACTGTTCATCTGGACCCCAGTCAGTTGAGTCATTGGTGAGTGCTGTGGTCAGTGTTAATCTGACCAGTGTGCAGGTGTTACATACTGTTCATCTGGACCTCAGTCAGGTGAGTCATTGATCAGTGCTGTGGTAAGTGTTAATCTGAACAGTCAGCAGGTGTTACATAATGTGAATCTGGACCTCACTCAGGTGAGTCATTGATCAGTTATGTGGTCATTGTTAATCTGACCAGTCAGCAGGTGTTACATACTGTTCATCTGGACCTCACTCAAGTGAGTCATTGGTCAGTGCTGTGGTCAGTGTTAATCTGACCACTCTGCAGGTGGTACATACTGTTCATCTGGGCCTCAGTCAGGTGAGTCATTGGTGAGTGCTGTGGTAAGTGTTAATCTGACTAGTCTGCAGGTGGTAATACTGTTCATCTGGACCTCAGTCAGGTGAGTCATTGATCAGTGCTGGGGTCAGTGTTAATCTGACCAGTCTGCAGGTGTTACATACTGTTCGTCTGGACCTCAGTCAGGTGAGTCATTGATCAGTGCTGTGGTCAGTGTTAATCTGACCAGTCTGCAGGTGGTACATACTGTTCATCTGGACCTCAGTCAGGTGAGTCATTGGTGAGTGCTGTGGTCAGTGTTAATCTGACCAGTCTGCAGGTGGTACATACTGTTCATCTGGACCTCAGTCGGGTGAGTCATTGGTCAGTGCTGTAGTAAATGTTAATCTGACCAGTCAGCAGGTGTTACACAATGTTCATCTGGATCTCACTGAGGTGAGTCATTGATCAGTTATGTGGTTAATCTGACCTGTCCGCAGGTATTACATACTGTTCATCTGGACCTCACTCAGGTGAGTCATTGATCAGTGCTGTAGTCATGGGTAATCTGACCAGTCCTCAGGTGGTACATACTGTTCATCTGGACCTCAGTCAGGTGAGTCATTGATCAGTGCTGTGGTCAGTGTTAATCTGACCAGTCTGCAGATGTTACATACTGTTCATCTGGACCTCAGTCAGGTGAGTCATTGGTGAGTGCTGTGGTCAGTGTTAATCTGACCAGTCTGCAGGTGGTACATACTGTTCATCTGGACCTCAGTCGGGTGAGTCATTGGTCAGTGCTGTAGTAAATGTTAATCTGACCAGTCAGCAGGTGTTACACAATGTTCATCTGGATCTCACTGAGGTGAGTCATTGATCAGTTATGTGGTTAATCTGACCTGTCCGCAGGTATTACATACTGTTCATCTGGACCTCACTCAGGTGAGTCATTGATCAGTGCTGTAGTCATGGGTAATCTGACCAGTCCTCAGGTGGTACATACTGTTCATCTGGACCTCAGTCAGGTGAGTCATTGATCAGTGCTGTGGTCAGTGTTAATCTGACCAGTCTGCAGGTGGTACATACTGTTCATCTGGACCTCAGTCAGGTGAGTCATTGGTAAGTGCTGTGGTCAGTGTTAATCAGACCAGTCTGCAGGTGGTACATACTGTTCATCTGGACCTCAGTCGGGTGAGTCATTGGTCAGTGCTGTGGTCAGTGGTAACCTCGTACAGTATTTCTCATACCTTTTTTTTCGTATTTTTTTTTTGATTTTCCAGAAAAGTTTTGCAGAATGGATTTACGAAGCTTTGTGAAAGTGGTCTTATGAACTGAATCGGTTACATTATTTGTCAGTCTCAGTTTATTCGGTTTACAGATTGGGCACATACTTAATGGGTATAATTGCACAAAAGTGTGCTGAGGTAATTTCTAACTCTTCTGAAAAGAAGAAATGAATTTTTTCTGCATATATTTTTTTGTGTGAGGATTGAATTTTTATAATGATTATGTTAATATTATTTTAATAATTATAATATACATGTATTTGACTTTGTTATTGGAGAAGATTTACCTTATTTACCAAAAACAAGTAAATAAATATGTACCTCCTCCAGGCATCGGCAGTTTTCCCTGGTTACCTGCTGGCCACACCCACAGTGATTGACCTGGACAGTGAAGGAGGGCCATTAGAGATTGTGGTTGGGACAGGGGCAGGTAACCTCCACGTGGTGGAGTCCTCAGGGGCTCACAGGAAGGGCTTTCCAGTCTCCACAAACAGTCTTACGTCTCAGGTATGGGATGGGTTGTGCAGCCTCTATAGACAGTGTGTTTTGAGTTAAAACTGTGGGGCTTGATTATGTTATTTTTCAACAATATATAACATGTACCGTGAATCTTGAACAATTTGTATTGTTTATTGTTATTTTTGGAGGTGTCTGTGTAAATCTTGTTTTACTAAAACTATCTTTTCATGAATATAAATATATAAGGTGGTGTGAATTACATATGTAAAGTCTGTGCACTATGGACATGCACCTGTATTGTGTAGTCCTGTGTCCCCTGTAGGTGGTTGTTGCAGAGCTGCTGGGAGATGGCAGGTTACAGCTTGTTACCGTTGATCCCAGCGGTAATGTGGCTTGTCACAACAGAGAAGGGCAGCTGGTCTGGGAGGCGGAGGTGTCCGGTCCAGTCATCTCCGGGATGAGGCTGTCTGACATAAATGGGGATGGGAAAGTAGACATTGTCATTACAACACAGGAAGGGTAAGATTTATTGTGGACAGAGTTGTGGTGGACAGGGGCAGAGTTTTGGTGGATGTGGACAGAGTTATGATGGATAGGGACAGAGCTGTTGTGGACATGGACAGAGTTATGATGGACATGGACAGAGTTATGATGGACATGGACAGAGTTATAATGCACAGCTCTGTCCCAGTGGTGGACGGGGACAGATATGGTGGACAAACAGAGTTGTGGTGGGCAGGGAGACAGTTATGATTGACAGGGACAGAGTTATGATTGACAGGGACAGAGTTATGATGAACAAGGACAGAGTTGTGGTGGGCATGGAGAGAGCTGTGATGGACAGGGACAGAGTTATGGTGGACAAAGACAGAGTTATGGTGGACAGAGACAGAGTTATGGTGGATAGGGACAGAGTTATGATGGACAAGGACACAGTTATGATGGACAGGGACACAGTTATGGTGGACAGGGACACAGTTATGGTGGACAGTGACAGAGTTATAGGGACAGGGACAGAGTTATGATGGACAGGGACAGAGTTATGATGGACAAGGACTCAGCTATGGTGGACAGGGACACAGTTATGGTGGACAGGGACAGAGTTATGGTGAACAGGGACAGAGTTATGATGGACAAAGACAGAGTTATTGTGGACAGAGACAGAGTTATGATGGACAGGGACAGAGTTATGATGGACAGGGACAGAGTTATGATGGACAAGGACACAGTTATGGTGGACTGAGACAGAGTTATGGTGGACATGGACAGAGTTATGGTGGATAGGGACAGAGTTATGATGGACAAAGACAGAGTTATTGTGGACAGAGACAGAGTTATGATGGACAGGGACAGAGTTATGGTGGACAAGGACACAGTTATGGTGGACAGGGACAGAGTTATGGTGGACAGGGACAGAGTTATGGTAGACAGGGACAGAGTTATGGTGGACATGGACACAGTTATGATGGACAGGGACACAGTTATGGTGGACAGGGACAGAGTTATGGTGGACAGGGACAGAGTTATGATGGACAAAGACAGAGTTATGGTGGACAGGGACAGAGTTATGGTGGACAGGGACAGAGTTATGATGGACAAAGACAGAGTTATGGTGGACATGGACAGAGTTATGGTGGACAGGGACAGAGTTATGATGGACAGGGACACAGTTATGGTTGACAGAGACACAGTTATGATGGACAGGGACAGAGTTATGGTGGACAGGGACACAGTTATGGTGGACAGGGACACAGTTATGGTGGACAGGGACAGAGTTATGATGGACAGGGACAGAGTTATGGTGGACAGGGACACAGTTATGGTGGACAGGGACAGAGTTATGATGGACAAGGACACAGTTATGGTGGACATGGACAGAGTTATGGTGGACAGGGACAGAGTTTTGGTGGACAGGGACAGAGTTATGATGGACAAAGACAGAGTTATGGTGGACAGAGACAGAGTTATGGTGGACAGGGACAGAGTTATGGTGGACAGGGACAGAGTTATGATGGACAAGGACACAGTTATGGCGGACAGGGACACAGTTATGGTGGACAGGGACAGAGTTATGATGGACAAAGACAGAGTTATGGTGGACAGGGACAGAGTTGTGGTGGATAGGGACCGAGTTATGATGGACAGGGACAGAGTTATGATGGACAAGGACACAGTTATGGTGGACAGGGACAGAGTTATGATGGACAAGGACACAGTTATGATGGACAAGGACACAGTTATGGTGGACAGGGACAGAGTTATGATGGACAAGGACACAGTTATGGTGGACAGGGACAGAGTTATGATGGAGAGGGATAGCGTCTAAGAGGACAGATAGAGGTATAGTTGACAAGAACAGTTTTAGTGGATATGAACATGTTATGACTTGCTGTAGTTGATCTGACCATCCTGGTATTGCTATATGTATGGCAGTACTACGTAAATGTGAAGCATGCTTGTCATTACTTTTACTTTTCATGAACTGGTTACAATACTACCTGCATACCTCTGTACATATGGAGTTTCATGAACTGGTTACAATACTACCTGCATACCTCTGTACATATGGAGTTTCATGAACTGGTTACAATACTACCTGCATACCTCTATACATATGGAGTTTCATGAACTGGTTACAATACTACCTGCATACCTCTGTACATATGGAGTTTCATGAACTGGTTACAATACTACCTGCAAACCTCTGTACATATGGAGTTTCATGAACTGGTTACAATACTACCTGCATACCTCTCTACATATGGAGTTTCATGGACTGGTTACAATACATACCTGCATACCTCTGTACATATGGAGTTTCATGAACTGGTTACAATACTACCTGCATACCTCTGTACATATGGAGTTTCATGAACTGGTTACAATACTACCTGCATACCATGTACATATGGAGTTTCACGAACTGGTTACAATACTACCTGCATACCTCTGTACATATGGAGTTTCATGAACTGGTTACAATACTACCTGCATACCTCTGTACATATGGAGTTTCATGAACTGGTTACAATACTACCTGCATACCTCTGTACATATGGAGTTTCATGAACTGGTTACAATACTACCTGCATACCTATGTATGTATGGAGTTTCATGAACTGGTTACAATACTACCTGCATACCTCTGTACATATGGAGTTTCATGAACTGGTTACAATACTACCTGCATACCTCTGTACATATGGAGTTTCACGAACTGGTTACAATACTACCTGCATACCTCTGTACATATGGAGTTTCATGAACTGGTTACAATACTACCTGCATACCTCTGTACATATGGAGTTTCATGAACTGGTTACAATACTACCTGCATACCATGTACATATGGAGTTTCATGAACTGGTTACAATACTACCTGCATACCTCTGTACATATGGAGTTTCATGAACTGGTTGCAATACTACCTGCATACCATGTACATATGGAGTTTCATGAACTGGTTACAATACTGGTTGCAATACTACCTGCATACCATGTACGTATGGAGTGTCATGAACTGGTTACAATACTACCTGCATACCTCTGTACATATGGAGTTTCATGAACTGGTTACAATACTACCTGCATACCTCTGTACATATGGAGTTTCATGAACTGGTTACAATACTACCTGCATACCATGTACATATGGAGTTTCATGAACTGGTTACAATACTACCTGCATACCTCTGTACATATGGAGTTTCATGAACTGGTTACAATACTACCTGCATACCATGTACATATGGAGTTTCATGAACTGGTTGCAATACTACCTGCATACCATGTACATATGGAGTTTCATGAACTGGTTACAATACTACCTGCATACCATGTACATATAGAGTTTCATGGACTGGTTACAATACTACCTGCATACCTCTGTACATATGGAGTTTCATGAACTGGTTACAATACTACCTGCATACCTCTGTACATATGGAGTTTCATGAACTGGTTACAATACTACCTGCATACCTCTGTACATATGGAGTTTCATGAACTGGTTACAATACTACCTGCATACCATGTACATATGGAGTTTCATGAACTGGTTACAATACTACCTGCATACCTCTGTACATATGGAGTTTCATGAACTGGTTGCAATACTACCTGCATACCATGTACATATGGAGTTTCATGAACTGGTTACAATACTACCTGCATACCATGTACATATGGAGTTTCATGAACTGGTTGCAATACTACCTGCATACCATGTACATATGGAGTTTCATGGACTGGTTACAATACTACCTGCATACCATGTACATATGGAGTTTCATGAACTGGTTACAATACTACCTGCATACCATGTACATATGGAGTTTCATGAACTGGTTGCAATACTACTTGCATACCTCTGTACATATGGAGTTTCATGAACTGGTTACAATACTACCTGTATACCTCTGTACATATGGAGTTTCATGAACTGGTTACATATGCAGATATTGCACTTGTGACACATGGATACACACATATGGAGTTTGTGTACAGTGTAGCACAGGGCTCTACCTAGTACACTGTGTTAAATATGCTATGTAGCTGGTTTTGGAAGTGTAACAATTTTTTAAAACTGAAGTAACAAATTTTCACTAAACATGACAAATATGTACATGTGATAATTTTGTACTTTGTTTCAGATCTATCCATGTGCTTTCTGGTGATTCAGGGAGCGAACTCTCTGGTTGGCCTGTAACCCTGGGGTTTCCTGTCACAGCCAATGTCCTCATCAGCAGACTGTCCAAACTCACTCCTCACTCTGTAGATATGGTGAGCATATAGTAACACTCTGTCCTCTCTATGTTCTCTGTTACTCTGGGGTTTACTGTCACAGCCAATGTTCTCATCAACAGACTGTCCAAACTCACTTCTCACTGTGTAGATATGGTGAGCAGATAGTAACACTCTGTCCTCTCTATGTTCTCTGTTACTCTGGGGTTTACTGTCAGAGCCAATGTTCTCATCAACAGACTGTCCAAACTCACTTCTCACTGTGTAGATATGGTGAGCAGATAGTAACACTCTGTCCTCTCTATGTTCTCTGTTACTCTGGGGTTTCCTGTCACAGCCAATGCCCTCATCAACAGACTGTCCAAACTCACTCCTCACTCTGTAGATATGGTGAGCATATATTAACACTCTGTCCTCTCTATGTTCTCTGTTACTCTGGAATTTACTATCACAGCCAATGTTCTCATCAACAGACTATCCAAACTCACTTCTCACTGTGTAGATATGGTGAGCAGACAGTGGCGCACTGTCCTCTCTGTGTTCTCTGTTAGTCTGGGGTTTACTGTCACAGCCAATGTCCTCATTAACAGACTGTCCAAACTCACTTCTCACTGTGTAGATATGGTGAGCAGATAGTAACACTCTTTCCTCTCTATGTTCTCTGTTACTCTGGGGTTTCCTGTCACAGCCAATGCCCTCATCAACAGACTGTCCAAACTCACTCCTCACTGTGTAGATATGGTGAGCATATAGTAACACTCTGTCCTCTCTATGTTCTCTGTTACTCTGGGGTTTACTGTCAGAGCCAATATTCTCATCAACAGACTGTCCAAACTCACTTCTCACTGTGTAGATATGGTGAGCAGATAGTAACACTCTGTCCTCTATATTTTCTCTGTTACTCTGGGGTTTACTGTCAGAGCTAATGTCCTCATCAACAGACTGTCCAAACTCACTTCTCACTGTGTAGATATGGTGAGCAGATAGTAACACTCTGTCCTCTCTATGTTCTCTGTTACTCTGGGGTTTACTGTCACAGCCAATGTTCTCATCAACAGACCGTCCAAACTCACTTCTCACTATGTAGATATGGTGAGCAGATAGTAACACTCTGTCCTCTCTGTGTTCTCTGTTACTCAGGAGTTTACTGTCACAGCTAATGTCCTCATCAACAGACTGTCCAAACTCACTCCTCACTGTGTAGATATGGTGAGCAGATAGTAACACTCTGTCCTCTATATTTTCTCTGTTACTCTGGGGTTTACTGTCACAGCTAATGTCCTCATCAACAGACTGTCCAAACTCAGTCCATGCTCTGTAGATATGGTGAGCAGAGAGAAACACACTGACCTCTCTGTGTTCTCTGTTACTCTGGGGTTTACTGTTACAGCCAATGTCCTCATCAGCAGACTGTCCAAACTCACTTCTCACTGTGTAGATACAGTGAGCATATAGTAACACTCTGTCCTCTATATGTTCTCTGTTACTCTGGGGTTTACTGTCACAGCTAATGTCCTCATCAACAGACTGTCCAAACTCACTTCTCACTGTGTAGATATGGTGAGCAGATAGTAACACTCTGTCCTCTCTATGTTCTCTGTTACTCTGGGGTTTCCTGTCACAGCCAATGCCCTCATCAACAGACTGTCCAAACTCACTCCTCACTGTGTAGATATGGTGAGCATATAGTAACACTCTGTCCTCTCTATGTTCTCTGTTACTCTGGGGTTTACTGTCAGAGCCAATATTCTCATCAACAGACTGTCCAAACTCACTTCTCACTGTGTAGATATGGTGAGCAGATAGTAACACTCTGTCCTCTATATTTTCTCTGTTACTCTGGGGTTTACTGTCACAGCTAATGTCCTCATCAACAGACTGTCCAAACTCACTTCTCACTGTGTAGATATGGTGAGCAGATAGTAACACTCTGTCCTCTCTATGTTCTCTGTTACTCTGGGGTTTACTGTCACAGCCAATGTTCTCATCAACAGACCGTCCAAACTCACTTCTCACTATGTAGATATGGTGAGCAGATAGTAACACTCTGTCCTCTCTGTGTTCTCTGTTACTCTGGGGTTTCCTGTCACAGCCAATGCCCTCATCAACAGACTGTCCAAACTCACTCCTCACTCTGTAGATATGGTGAGCAGATAGTAACACTCTGTCCTCTCTATGTTCTCTGTTAGTCTGGGGTTTCCTGTCACAGCCAATGTCCTCATTAACAGACTGTCCAAACTCAGTCCATGCTCTGTAGATATGGTGAGCAGAGAGAAACACACTGACCTCTCTGTGTTCTCTGTTACTCTGGGGTTTACTGTTACAGCCAATGTCCTCATCAGCAGACTGTCCAAACTCACTTCTCACTGTGTAGATACAGTGAGCATATAGTAACACTCTGTCCTCTCTATGTTCTCTGTTACTCTGGAGTTTACTGTCACAGCTAATGTCCTCATCAACAGACTGTCCAAACTCACTTCTCACTGTGTAGATATGGTGAGCAGATAGTAACACTCTGTCCTCTCTATGTTCTCTGTTACTCTGGGGTTTCCTGTCACAGCCAATGCCCTCATCAACAGACTGTCCAAACTCACTCCTCACTGTGTAGATATGGTGAGCATATAGTAACACTCTGTCCTCTCTATGTTCTCTGTTACTCTGGGGTTTACTGTCAGAGCCAATATTCTCATCAACAGACTGTCCAAACTCACTTCTCACTGTGTAGATATGGTGAGCAGATAGTAACACTCTGTCCTCTATATTTTCTCTGTTACTCTGGGGTTTACTGTCACAGCTAATGTCCTCATCAACAGACTGTCCAAACTCACTTCTCACTGTGTAGATATGGTGAGCAGATAGTAACACTCTGTCCTCTCTATGTTCTCTGTTACTCTGGGGTTTACTGTCACAGCCAATGTTCTCATCAACAGACCGTCCAAACTCACTTCTCACTATGTAGATATGGTGAGCAGATAGTAACACTCTGTCCTCTCTGTGTTCTCTGTTACTCAGGAGTTTACTGTCACAGCTAATGTCCTCATCAACAGACTGTCCAAACTCAGTCCATGCTCTGTAGATATGGTGAGCAGATAGTAACACTCTGTCCTCTCTATGTTCTCTGTTACTCTGGGGTTTACTGTCACAGCCAATGTTCTCATCAACAGACCGTCCAAACTCACTTCTCACTATGTAGATATGGTGAGCAGATAGTAACACTCTGTCCTCTCTGTGTTCTCTGTTACTCAGGAGTTTACTGTCACAGCCAATGTCCTCATCAGCAGACTGTCCAAACTCACGTCTCACTGTGTAGATACAGTGAGCATATAGTAACACTCTGTCCTCTCTATGTTCTCTGTTACTCTGGGGTTTACTGTCACAGCTAATGTCCTCATCAACAGACTGTCCAAACTCACTTCCCACTGTGTAGATATGGTGAGCAGATAGTAACACTCTGTCCTCTCTATGTTCTCTGTTAGTCTGGGGTTTCCTGTCACAGCCAATGTCCTCATTAACAGACTGCCCAAACTCAGTCCATGCTCTGTAGATATGGTGAGCAGAGAGAAACACACTGACCTCTCTGTGTTCTCTGTTACTCTGGGGTTTACTGTTACAGCCAATGTCCTCATCAGCAGACTGTCCAAACTCACTTCTCACTGTGTAGATACAGTGAGCATATAGTAACACTCTGTCCTCTCTATGTTCTCTGTTACTCTGGGGTTTACTGTTACAGCTAATGTCCTCATCAACAGACTGTCCAAACTCACTTCTCACTGTGTAGATATGGTGAGCAGATAGTAACACTCTGTCTTCTCTATGTTCTCTTTTACTCTGAGCTTTACTGTCACAGTTAATGACAGTAGTTATATTGTAACCAGCTTGTAAAGCAGTTTAAAATAATTGATTAGATGTTTGCTTTATTTCCATTGTTCTTTGAATGCACTGATGAGAGATTACTGTGTTAATTGGTTCCCTTAGGATATGTTTATTAAGTGATAAATTATGATAGAGTGTAATGGTGTACATGCAGTAGGTACATGTAACGGCTGTAAATGTCTACATATACATCCATGTAGGTACATGTACATGTAAGTTGTAGAAATTTATTGCTGTATACTTGTATATCTACACTGTTTATCACTGATATGAGACTTTCAGCATTTTGTCTTCCTGTCTTCTCCCAGATTATCCTCACAGATGATGGCAGCATACACCTGGTGTCCAGTGATCATCACTGCAGAAAACATATTCCAATTGGTGAAACCTCATTGGTCCAGGTCTTGTCACATGACCTGATCAGCCAATCAGAAGGCCTTGAGTTACTGATCGCCACCAAGGATGGGACATTGTTGTGCTTTGGTGTTGGTTATGGGCATGTGCAAAGTCTGAGTGACAATGGTGGGAGTGTGGAGGATAAAGTGCACTCTGTCCCTGCTGACCTCAAAACTTACAATGACTTTTATTATGGACAAAACAAGGTAATGTGTTTAAAGGATTAGAATTAGGTAAATGTTTAGCCTACTTTTACATGTACATGTTAAAAGTGTTAGCTGCTGAATGTAATGTGTAAGTCAGACTTCATGAATGTCGAGAAGAATTTGGAAGACTGTCCGATTCAGACATCTTCCAGCTTTAATGCAGTGTAGTGCCAAGCTCTATACATGTATCTCCATCAGGTTATATCTCGTGTGTACAGTATAGTGCCAGGTCATATATCTCCTTGAGGTTATATGTTGTGTGTACAGTATAGTGCCAAGCTATGCATCTCCCTCAGGTTACAGTGTATGTCTTGTGTGTACAGTATGGTGTCTGCAATTGACCACTTGAAAATAAATGTGAAATTTTAGTGTACATGCATGTTTATTTATTTTATTGAACTCAATGCTCATGAATAAATCACACCTGTAAAATTATGGTCAGAAATCCACTGACACACCTGCTGACATAAAATGTTATCAGAACAAGCGACAGCTGGGTTTGAACACAGGATATCATTGGCCTGTGACTAATGAATATATGTCCCTTGTTCAGATGTCCCTTTCACTCCTTTACCATTTTATTGCTTCGCACCTTTGTTCCAGACAGGAATTGTAATCACAAATCATTTACCAGGAATCACAGATGTATCCAGTACCAGCTTCTATCTGAGCTACAAGATCACTGGAATTCCTAAAAGCACAGGAGAGTTCCACATCAAGGTAGGCAAATCCGTTTGTCATAGACTTACTTTTCAAATAAAGTGATAAAGTATAATGCATGTAAGTACCATTTTAACTTGAGTACCTTCTTGTACTTTGAAAATGATTGTCGATTAAGTTTGTTTGTATTCTTTTTGTACATGGTAACGTTTCACCCTTATATATTTTATGGTCTTCGTTAATGGCATCAGCATAGTACTTTTTCAGACCTACTTGTTTGCAGGTTTACTTTGGACGCCATCTGTTGGCTCAGGCATCTCACTCACATCCTGGAGAGTATTTCATCACTGTGCAGTCCTGGTTGACTCCTAGTCATGGTCATGTGACTGTGGTTTTGACGAATCATCATGGCCAAGTCTACCAGGATTCCATGTCAGTCAGGTAAAGACACCTTTGCAGATGATGCAGATAAATGCTCAGTTCATTTCTATCTTATGTCGGAGCGTCGGCATTGGGGTCCAATAACAGAGAAAGCAATGCTAAACAAAATGTTATGGGAGGTATCAGGAGTATTGTGGGTATTGAGATTAAGGTTTGTACACACGTCAAGTACAATACCATGATTAAGGTTTGCACACACGCCGAGTACAATACCACGATTAAGGTTTGCACACACGTCGAGTACAATACCACGATTAAGGTTTGCACACACGCCGAGTACAGTACCACGATTGCCATGATTAAGGTTTGTTCAGGTTGGCCACAATACCACGATTAAGGTTTGTACACACATCGAGTACAATTCCAAGATTAAGGTTTGTTCACGTGGACCACAATACCACGATTAAGGTTTGCACACACGCCGAGTACAGTTCCACGATTAAGGTTTGCACACACGCCGAGTACAATACCACGATTAAGGTTTGCACACACGCCGAGTACAATGCCATGATTAAGGTTTGCACACACGCCGAGTACAATGCCACGATTAAGGTTTGCACACACGTCGAGTACAATACCACGATTAAGGTTTGCACACACGCCGAGTACAATGCCATGATTAAGGTTTGCACACACGCCGAGTACAATGCCATGATTAAGGTTTGCACACACGCCGAGTACAATACCACGATTAAGGTTTGCACACACGTCGAGTACAATACCACGATTAAGGTTTGCACACACGCCGAGTACAGTACCACGATTGCCATGATTAAGGTTTGTTCAGGTTGGCCACAATACCACGATTAAGGTTTGTACACACATCGAGTACAATTCCAAGATTAAGGTTTGTTCACGTGGACCACAATACCACGATTAAGGTTTGCACACACGCCGAGTACAGTTCCACGATTAAGGTTTGCACACACGCCGAGTACAATACCACGATTAAGGTTTGCACACACGCCGAGTACAATGCCATGATTAAGGTTTGCACACACGCCGAGTACAATGCCACGATTAAGGTTTGCACACACGTCGAGTACAATACCACGATTAAGGTTTGCACACACGCCGAGTACAATGCCATGATTAAGGTTTGCACACACGCGGAGTACAATGCCATGATTAAGGTTTGCACACACGCCGAGTACAATACCACGATTAAGGTTTGCACACACGCCGAGTACAATACCACGATTAAGGTTTGCACACACGCTGAGTACAATACCACAATGCCATGATTAAGGTTTGTTCAGGTTGGCCACAATACCACGATTAAGGTTTGTACACACGCCGAGTACAGTTCCACGATTAAGGTTTGCACACACGCCGAGTACAATACCACGATTAAGGTTTGCACACACGCCGAGTACAATACCATGATTAAGGTTTGCACACACGCCGAGTACAATACCACGATTAAGGTTTGCACACACGCCGAGTACAATACCACAATGCCACGATTAAGGTTTGTTCAGGTTGGCCACAATACCACGATTAAGGTTTGTACACACGTCGAGTACAATTCCACGATTAAGGTTTGTTCACGTCGACCACAATACCAGGATTAAGGTTTGTACACACGCCGAGTACAGTTCCACGATTAAGGTTTGCACACACGCCGAGTACAATGCCACGATTAAGGTTTGTTCAGGTTGGCCACAATACCACGATTAAGGTTTGTACACACGTCGAGTACAATTCCACGATTAAGGTTTGTTCACGTCGACCACAATACCAGGATTAAGGTTTGTACACACGCCGAGTACAGTTCCACGATTAAGGTTTGCACACACGCTGAGTACATCACCACGATTAAGGTTTGTTCACGTTGACCACAATACCACGATTAAGGTTTGTACACACGCCGAACACAATACCAGGATTAAGGTTTGTACACACGCCGAGTACAATACCACGATTAAGGTTTGCACACACGTCGAGCACAATACCACGATTAAGGTTTGCACACACGCCGAGCACAATACCACGATTAAGGTTTGCACTTAGCATGATACCACGATTAGGGTTTGTACACACGCCGAGTACAATACCACGATTAAGGTTTGCACACACATCGAGTACAATACCACGATTAAGGTTTGCACTTAGCACAATACCACGATTAAGGTTTGCACACACGCCGAGCACAATACCATGATTAAGGTTTGCACTTAGCACGATACCACGATTAGGGTTTGTACACACGCTGAGTACAATACCACGATTAAGGTTTGCACACACGTCGAGTACAATACCACGATTAAGGTTTGCACTTAGCACAATACCACGATTAAGGTTTGCATACACGCCGAGCACAATACCATGTTTAAGGTTTGCACTTAGCACGATACCACGATTAGGGTTTGTACACACGCGGAGTACAATACCATGATTAAGGTTTGCACTTAGCACAATACCACGATTAGGGTTTGTTTGTACACACGCCGAGTACAATACCACGATTAAGGTTTGCACTTAGTTAAGCACAATACGACGATTAAGGTTTGTACACACGTCGAGCACAATATCACGAGAAGGATATTCCATCGTTCATTAGGTGTATACAGATTAAACACCATAAATTTTTGAACTCCTGACTTATTAGCATCAGAGTTAAACTACATGTTAGGGGTGGTATCTCAGAAAGTACAGGGGGCCTCCGTGGCTCATTTGGTTAGCGCGGTAGGGCAGAGTAATGACCCAGGAGTCTCTCGCCAATGTGGTCGCTGTGAGTTCAAGTCCAGCTCAAACTGGCTTCCTCTCCGGCCGTAAGTGGGAAGGTCTGCCAGCAACCTGCGGATGGTTGTGGGTTTCCCCCGGGCTCTGCCCGGTTTCCACCCACCATAATGCTGACCGCCGTCGTATAAGTGAAATATTCTTGAGTAGGGCGTAAAACACCAATCAAATAAATCAATCAAATAAATCAAAAAGTACAGAAAGTACATATTTCAGTTTTTTTATGTACCATGCTCAAGATTTGCATTGATATGTTTCCATTTCCAAGTTGGGAACTTATGAAGTGGAGAAAGCCTTTATCTTGTTTTTTTTCAGTTACATGATAGATTCTATTACAAAGCACTTGTTCATTGGGTGATTGTGTTTGTTGCTAGGTTTCACAGAGTCTCTCTACAGGATCTCCAGTGGTTGTTGTGTGGACCATTCTTGGCAATCTTAATTTTGCTGCTGATATTACATGGATTTCCAGCTAAAGACTTATTACCTATGACTATGCCTTTTAAACAAAGATGACAAAATATGATTTTGCTAGAATCGTCGGTTTTGTTTCTGTACTTTTTAATAAACTCTTTTGTATGTAATTCCCTGATTTTGCGTGATGTTTTGTCTCTGTTAGGCCATACATATTGTACACATGTATGTAGTTGACCAATGGTGTTACCTGTTGAAATCCAGCTTGCTCTCATTCACCTGCAGCTTTAAGTCTTGAGGTATGCGATAAACCAGGGAAAAGGTGACTATTTCTTTAGTGATCCACTGTGGTTACTTCAACCATAAACCTGTCATTTTATTAGGGAAATATTTCTGAGCACCACGTTAGTTACAAGTAAAACATCAATAATATAATTTATTACACGAACACCTGTTAATATTTTTGAATTAGGCCCTTCTGTACGTATCCCCACCGTCCTGCCATCTGCAGATCACAAAGAGTAGCTAATCAAACGTCGTACAAAGATTTCTGATGTTGAAGGTAAATATACACATAAAGTCTATTCATTTAACGATGAATAAATATGAATGTTTTTTTTACGGTGACATTGTGTAGACATTCAGTGATCAAAGAATCTGTGGTTACCGCAAACGCTGTATGTGCTTCGTTCAAGGGGTCTCCCGAGTAACACGCATTGATCCACAGATCGCTATAGAGGCATGCTGAGGCTTACAGTGAGCAAGGTCCGCGAACCAGCTGATGTATTTCCCAAGCCTGTATGTACATGTACTTAGAAAGTCGGTTTGGAGCTCTTGGGTTTCGGGTTTAAAGGGCTCCGGTGTATCATGCAGTTAGTTTAGGGAGATCTACGTGTAGATACTCCAGGCAAATGATGACATTGATTGGAAAAAAGAGTGCTTCGTTTTGGTTGAATCGGGATTAGTATTTACAGTAGTCGCTCAAAAAAGTTGTTGTAGCCTTTTCTGTGTAATGTGTACTCCATGAAAACAACTGACCCTTTATAAAATTGACGAGTGCCGTTGGATGGTTAGTTGATTGGTATGCAGCTCCTCCTGATTGTACCTGGGCTGTATCTTGCTTGGTTCTGCCGCTACCTCAAACGGTTTTTCGGGCTCAAGTGTACGTCACAATACACCTGGGCTGTATTTTGCTTAGTTGCACCTGTACCTCAAACGATATGATGTGGTGTTCCCGAGGCTCTGTCTTATTTGGTTACACCTGTACGTCAAAATGGTTTGTCAGGTACAAATGTACGTGACGATATGATGTGGTGTTCCCGAGGCTCTGTCTTGTTTTGTTACACTTGTACGTCAAAACGTTTATCAGGTACAAATGTACGTGATGATATGATGTGGTGTTCCCGAGGCTCTGTCTTGTTTGATTACACCTGTACGTCAAAACGTTTATCAGGTACAAATGTACGTGACGACATGATGTGGTGTAGAAGAGGCTCTGTCTTATTTGGTTACGCCTGTACGTCAAAAGGTTATTCAGGTACAAATGTACCTAAGCGAGGCAGCAACAAATACCATTTCAAAAGTCTTTGGTATGATCCGAATTGGGTTTGATACTGGGTCTCCCCAGGTAGAAATGTACGTGACGATATGATGTGGTGTTTACTAGGTTCTGTCGTGTTTGGTTGCACCTGAGGATATGCTGTGGTTTTCCTGGGTCTCTGTTTTATTTGATTGCTCCTGTTCATTCAAAGTGTGTTAGGCACAAATATACGTGACGATACGATGTGGCTTTGCTGGGGCTCTGTTTTGCTTGGTTACGCCTGTACGTCAAAATGTTTGTCAGGTATCTGTTCAAATCTACGTGACGATACGATGTGGATTTTCTGGGGCTCTGTTTTGCCTGGTTACGCTTTTACGTGAAAAGGTTTGTCAGGTACATGGTCAAATCTACGTGACGATACGATGTGGTCTTTCTGGGACTCTGTTTTACTTGGTTACGCCTGTACGTCAAAAGGTTAGTCAGGTACGTGTTCAAATCTACGTGACGATACGATGTGGCTTTGCTGGGGCTCCGTTTTGCTTGGTTACGCCTGTACGTCAAAAGGTTTGTCAGGTACATGTTCAAATCTACGTGACGATACGATGTGGCTTTGCTGTGGCTCTTTTTTGCTTGGTTACGCCTGTACGCCAAAAGGTTTGTCAGGTACATGTTCAAATCTACGTGACGATACGATGTGGCTTTGCTGGGGCTCTTTTTTGCTTGATTAGGCCTGTACGCCAAAAGGTTTGTCAGGTACATGTTCAAATCTACGTGACGATACGATGTGGCTTTGCTGTGGCTCTGTTTTGCTTGGTTACGCCTGTACGTCAAAAGGTTTGTCAGGTACGTGTTCAAATCTACGTGACGATACGATGTGGTTTGCTGGGGCTCTGTTTTGATTGGTTACGCCTGTACGTGAAAAGGTTTGTCATGTGCATGTTCAAATCTACGTGACGATACGATGTGGTCTTTCTGGGGCTCTTTTTTTGCTTGGTTACGTCTGTACGTCAAAAGGTTAGTCAGGTACGTGTTCAAATCTACGTGACGATACGATGTGGTTTGCTGGGGCTCTGTTTTGCTTGGTTACGCCTGTACGTGAAAAGGTTTGTCATGTGCATGTTCAAATCTACGTGACGATACGATATGGTTGCTCGGAACCGTCTCTGGTTTCCGCCACCTTTTAAGCGACGGATGTTTGATAATGACGGCACGCGAATCAACGAAAACATTTCCGCTTTTTTCTGAATTATGTATGACATATTCGTCATAAATCTTTGCTTCGAAGCAAACATTTATATTTCTAAATTGACATCCCGGGTCAATAATCACAAGACCAATTTTCAATGATGTTAAACACAGATCACCAAAGAGCTGAGAAAGTCTACAAAGTTAAGAGTTAATCACGCAAAGAAGAGATATCAACAGTGTTCAACAATGCTGGAAAGACGCAGTGAAAATTCCAGGCGGATGAATGAAATGAAGTGTCCAAATCATGTACCGGTACAATGCTAGTATATTAGTTGTCAAAATCAAGATTGACCTCTGTACATTGCTCACCAGATGTAGCTGATTTTTTTTATCATTTTCATAAAGGCAAAGAACTACTAAAGAATGTAGCCAGAAAACCAGATTTGCCGAGAACATTCAATATAGCATTACCTTAATTCACAATGATTTCGAAGACGTCATGAAAGTCTCATTTGTCTCCTTGCCCCTGGAAATCATTTAGGCCAGGCCGTGAAATCAGTGAACAGGTTCGCACTTAGCTATTCCAAGAACATACGTCCATTTTTTATATGTAAAATTAATTTACTGTGTGTAGTTCTGGTGACGTAAGGGGTGAGGCCGTGTATGGAAAAAATCCATCTTTGGGTAGGTCGAGTAAACAGACCATTTATTCCAAGTGGGACTAAAACATGCGGCGATTAAAGGGCTTTTGTCATTGTTTATGCGTCATTTACAGTGGATATATCTAACTGATCAATAACCGTGGGGCGGGATAACAAGCAATCAAACCTTGTTTGTCCTCTTCTGACAGAGGGAGTTAACAACCACACGCACAAATTCAGCCGCTGTTATGACAACTTTTGATGTTTCCTGATGTTGAAAGAGTAATGTGCAATTAAGAGAAAAAAATAAACGTTTTTAATTTAAACGGTCACATGGCGTCTTCAACCGCGCTCTAAAACTGGTAACTGGCAGATCCTCTTTGCGCATGCATGTAAATGCCGGTCCAAATATTCCCCTGGTTACCGGTACCAGAAGTCCATTACCTAGAAGTGTGTAACTTTCCTATAGTTAGTTTCCACGGCCCTTTGCACTTTTCTTCCATCGCTAACACATTATGTGACGTGTCTGTCCAGCCATGTTTTTTTCCTCTCTATTGCGCAACGTGGGAAAAAGTGTTCAAAACGCGTTTATGTTGAAATAGACTTTTAAAAAAATTGCTACGATAGAGAGTTTTGTTAAAGGACAACACTGTCTTTGATAGTAATTGTTTTAGAGTTGCTTGGAAATATGAAAATAGTCAATGGACTCTTAACTGCTTTGCAACAATGATCAGAGAAATCGTAGTTTTTGTGGGAGCCGTTTAAATTAGATTTCCCTTGATTCAGTTCACAATTTCAACCCAAGAGGTTGGCATATTTCTCCACCAGGTGGCGCGACCTTCTACAGATGACGTAACATGTAACGTAATGTTCCGTGGAGATTAGTTGTAGAGAAGTTGCATACCTCCAGGTAATGGACTTCTGCCCGTGCTCATTAGTGAACTCTGCATTGTTAGTGGATAAAAGTTTTGATACATAAATCTAGGGGCATGAAGAGGGAACAGCACTACAGCACGGTCTTGCCATGCATGAGTACTACGTCACAAGTTTGCAAATGAACGATTCGTCATAGCTTAAAAAAAAAAAAAGAAGAGAAAAGTTCACCAGTAATAAAATTGCTAAGATTGATGTGAACGGGTAGAAACTGTAGTCAGTAATCATTCCACACCGTCAGGTTTATTCAGACTGAGGAATAACTGAGGACTGAGGAATATATATATATATATATATATATATATATATATATATATATATATATATATATATATATATATTCAGATTTAATACGCAGGTTTTGGGATTCGAAGTTACGACAACAGAGTGACGTCTCTTTGTGAAGTAAAATTGTTACTTCATGTAAAGCTAATGCCAATGTGCCAATTTTAACATGGGTCTTCAAATGTCATAAAAATCCACAAAACTGGTTCACCATGTATTCAAATCCCACCAACCTGGTACATCATGTACTCAAACCCCACAAACCTGGTTCACCATGTATTCAAATCCCACAAACCTGAAACATCATGTCTTCAAATCCCACAACCCGGGAACACCATGTCTTCAAATCCCACAAACCAGGTACACCAGGTATTCAAATCCCACAAATCTGGTACATCATGTATTCAAATCCCACAAACCTGGTTCACCAAGTGTTCAAATCCCATAAACCTGCTACACCATGTATTCAAATCCCACAAACCTGGTTAACCATGTCTTCAAATCCCACAAACCGGGTACAAAAGGTATTCAAATTCCACAAACCTGGTACATCATGTATTCAAATCCCACAAATCTGGCTCGCCATGTCTTCAAATCCAACAAACCTGGTTCATCATGTGTTCAAATCCCACAAATTTAGTTCACCATATATTCAAATCCCACCAACCTGGTTCACCATGTATTCAAATCCCAGAAACCTGGTTCACCATGTATTCAAATCCCACAAACCTGGTTCACCATGTATTCAAATCCCAGAAACTTGGTACACCATGTGTTAAAATCCCACAAATCTGGTTTACCATGTATTCAAATCCAACAAACCTGATACACTATGTATTCAAATCCCACAAACCTGGTTCACCATGTTTTCAAATCCCACAAACCTGGTACACCATGTATTCAAATTCCACAAATCTGGTTTACCATGTATTCAAATCCCATAAACCTGGTTCACCATGTATTCAAATCCCACAAACCTGGATCTCCATGTATTCAAATCCCACAAACTTGGTACACCATGTGTTAAAATCCCACAAATCTGGTTCACGATGTATTCAAATCCAACAAACCTGGTACACTATGTATTCAAATCCAGAAACGTGGTACACTATGCATTCAAATCCCAATAATCTGGTTCACCATGTATTCAAATCCCAGAAACAGGGTACACTACGTATTGAAATCCCCAAAACCTGGTTCTCCATGTATTCAAGTCCCACAAACATGGTACATCATGTCTTCAAATCCCACAAATCTGGTTCACCATGTATTCATATCCCACAAACATGGTTCACCATGTATTCAAATCCCACAAATCTGGTTCACCATGTCTTCAAATCCCACAAATCCAATACACCATGTATTCAAATCCCACAAACCTAGTACATTATGTATTCAAATCCCACAAACCTGGTTTACCATGTACTCAAATCCCATCAACCTTGTACATCATGTATTCAAATCCCACCAACCTTGTACATCATGTCTTCAAATTCCACAATTCTGGTACATTATGTATTGAAATCCCCAAAACCTGGTTCTCCATGTATTCAAATCCCACAAAGCTGATACACCATGTATTCAAATCCACAAACCTGGTTCACCATGTATTCAAATCCCACAAACCAGGAACACCATTTTTTCAAATCCCACAAACCTGGTACATCATGTATTCAAATCCCACAAACCTGTTTCACCATGTATTCAAATCCCACCAACCTGGTACATCATCTCTTCAAATCCCAAAAACCTGGTACATCATGTATTTAAATACCACAAATATGGTTCACCATGTCTTCAAATCCCACAAACCTGGTACACCAGGTATTCAAATCCCACAAACCTGGTTTACCATTTTTTCAAATCCCAATAATCTGGTTCACCATGTATTCAAATCCCAGAAACAGGGTACACTACGTATTGAAATCCCCAAAACCTGGTTCTCCATGTATTCAAGTCCCACAAACATGGTACATATCATGTATTCAAATCCCACAAACTTTGTTTACCTATTATTCAAACCCCACAAACCTGGTTTACCATGTATTCAAATCTCACAAACCTGGTTCACCATGTATTCAAATCCCACAAACCTGGTTCACAATGTATTCAAATCCCAGAAACCTGGTACATCATCTCTTCAAATCCCACAAACCTGGTACATCATGTCTTCAAATCCCAGAAAACTGGTACATCATGTATTGAAATCCCACAAATCTGGTACACCATGTATTGAAATCCCATAAACCTGGTACACCATGTATTGAAATCCCACAAACCTGTTCACCATGTATTCAAATTCCACAAACCTGGTTCACAATGTATTCAAATCCCACCAACCTGGTACATCATCTCTTCAAATCCCACAAACCTGGTACATCATGTCTTCAAATCCACAAACCTGGTACATCATGTATTTAATCCCACAAATCTGGTTCACCATTTCTTCAAATCCCACAAACCTGGTACATCATGTCTTCAAATCCCACAAACCTGGTTCACCATGTATTCAAATCCCACAAACCAGGTACACTATGTATTCAAATCACACAAACCTGGTTCACCATGTATTCAAATCCCACAAATCTGGTTCACTATCTATTCAAATCCCACAAATCTGGTTTACCATGTATTCAAATGCCACAAACCTGGTACATCATGTCTTCAAATCCCACAACGCTGGTTTGCCATGTCTTCAAATCCCACAAACCTGCTACACCATGTATTGAAATCCCACAAACCTGGTTCACCATGTATTCAAATCCCACAAACCGGGAACACCAGGTATTCAAATCCCACAAACCTGGTACATCATGTCTTCAAAACCCACAAATCTGGTACATCATGTATTCAAACCCACAAATCTGGTTCACCATGTCTTCAAATCCCACAAACCTGGTTCACCATGTCTTCAAATCCCACAAACCTGGTTCACCATGTATTCAAATCCCACAAACCTGGTACACCATGTCTTCAAATCCCACAAACCTGGTTCACCATGTATTCAAATCCCACAAACCTGGTTCTCCATGTATTCAAATCCAACAAACCTGGTTCACCATGTCTTCAAATCCAACAAACCTGATTCACCATGTGTTCAAATCCCACAAATTGGGTTCACCATATATTCAAATCCCACAAACCTGGTTCACCATGTATTCAAATCCAACAAACCTGGTTCACCATGTCTTCAAATCCCACAAACCTGGTTCACCATGTCTTCAAATCCCACAAACCTGGTTCTCCATGTATTCAAATCCCACAAAGCTGGTACACCACGTATTCAAATCCCACAAACCTGGTTCACCATGTATTCAAATCCCACAAACCAGGTACACCATTTTTTCAAATGCACAAACCTGGTACATCATGTCTTCAAATTCCACAATTCTGGTACATTATGTATTCAAATCCCCAAAACCTGGTTCTCCATGTATTCAAATCCCACAAAGCTGGTACATCATGTATTCAAATCCCACAAACCTGGTTCACCATGTATTCAAATCCCACAAACCAGGTACACCATTTTTTCAAATCCCACAAACCTGGTACATCATGGATTCAAATCCCTCAAACCTGTTTCACAATGTATTCAAATCCACCAACCTGGTACATCATCTCTTCAAATCCCAAAAACCTGGTTCACCATGTATTCAAATCCCACAAATATGGTTCACCATGTCTTCAAATCCCACAAATATGGTTCACCATGTCTTCAAATCCCACAACCTGGATCACCATGTCTTCAAACCCCACAAACCCGGTACACAATGTCTTCAAATCCCACAAATCTGGTTTACCATGTCTTCAAATCCCACAAATCTGGTTCACCATGTATTCAAATCCCACCAACCTGGTACATTATGTATTCAAATCCCACAAAACCTGCTACACCATGTATTGAAATCCCACAAATCTGGTTCACCATGTCTTCAAACCCCACAAACCCGGTACACCATGTCTTCAAATCCCACAAATCTGGTTTACCATGTCTTCAAATCCCACAAAATCTGGTTCACCATGTATTTAAATCTCACAAACCTGGTACACCATGTCTTCAAATCCCATAAATCTGATTCACCATGTATTCAAATCTCACAAACCTGGTTCACCATGTCTTCAAATCCCACAAACCTGGTTCACCATGTATTCAAATCCCACAAACCTGGTTCACTATGTAATCAAATCTCACAAACCTGGTTCACAATGTATTCAAATCCCAGAAACCTGGTACACCATGTCTTCAAATCCCATAAATCTGGTTCACCATGTATTCAAATCTCACAAACCTGGTTCACCATGTATTCAAATCTCACAAACCTGGTTCACCACGTATTCAAATCCCACAAACCTGGTTCACCATGTATTCAAATCTCCACAACCTGTTTCACCATGTATTCAAATCCCACACACCTGGTTTACCATGTATTCAAATCCCACAAACCTGGTACATCATGTCTTCAAATCCCACAAACCTGGTACCTCATCTCTTCAAATCCCACAAACCTGGTACATCATATATTCAAATCCCACAAACCAGTTAAATTATGTCTTCAAATCTCACAAATCTGGTACACCATGTATTCAAATTCCACATATCTGGTTCGCCATTTCTTCAAATCCACAAACTGGTACATCATGTCTTCAAATCCCACAAACCTGGTACATCATGTCTTCAAATGCCACAAATCTGGTTCACTATCTATTCGAATCCACAAACCTGGTTCGCCATGTCTTCAAATCCCACAAACCTGGTACATCATGTCTTCAAAATCCCACAAACCTGGTTCACCAGGTATTCAAATCCCACCAACCTGGTTCACCATGTATTTAAATCCCACCAACCTTGTTCACCATGTCTTCAAATCCCACAAACCTGGTTCACCAGGTATTCAAATCCCACAAATTTTGTTTACTATCTATTCAAATCCCACAAATCTGGTTTACCAGGTATTCAAATCCCACAAATTTTGTTCACTATCTATTCAAATCCCACAAATCTGGTTTACCATGTATTCAAATCCCACCAACCTGCTTCACTATGTCTTCAAATCCCACAAACCTGGTACACCATGTATTCAAATCGCCCAAATCTTGTTCACCATCTATTTAAATCCCACAAACATGGTACATTATGTCTTCAAATCACACAAACCTGGTTCACTATGTATTCAAATCCCACCAACCTGGGACACCATGTACTTAAATCCCTCAAACCTGGTTCACCGTGTATTCAAATCCACAAATCTGGTACGCCATGTCTTCAAATCTCACAAACCTGGTTCACTCTGTCTTCAATCCCACAAATCTGGTTCACAAAGTGTTCAAATTACACAGACCTGGTACACCATGTCTTCAAATCCCACAATCCTGGTTTACCAGGTATTCAAATCTCACAAATCTGGTTCACCATGTATTCAAATCCCACCAACCTGGTACATTATGTCTTTAAATCCCACAAATCTGGTTCACCATGTCTTCAAATCCCACAAACCTGGTTCACCATGTCTTTAAATCCCACAATCCTGGTTCACCATGTATTCAAATCTCACAAACCTGGTTCACAATGTATTCAAATCCCACAAACCTGGTTTATTCAATCCCACAAACCCGGTTCACCATGTATTCATATCCACAAACCTTGGTAGATTATGTCTTCAAATCCCACAAATCTGGTTCACCATGCATTGAAATCCCACAAACCTGGTACACCATGTCTTCAATCCCATAAATCTGGTTCACCATGTATTCAAATCCCACAAACTGGTACACCATGTATTCAAATCCACAAACCTGGTTCACCATGTATTCAAGTCCCACAAACCTGGTTTACCATGTATTCAAGTCCCACAATCCTGGTACATCATGTCTTCAAATCCCACAAATCTGGTTCACCATGTATTCAAATCCCACAAACCTGGTTCAAAATGTATTCAAATCCCACAAACCTGGAGAAACGAAGGAGAAACGTAATGCCATTGAATGCATGCTTACCTATTTTGTATTAGAATAAGATATATTCAGCATTGCGTTTTGGTGCTTTCTCCAAAATTCATTGGCAGTGCTATAAGAAGGTACACAGAATACAGAAACTTTTAATGTACAACGTACCGTCATACTATATATTCAGATCATAAGACTTTTGTGGGTGCTTTTTATAAGTATTTTGGGGTTGGTTGATTGAAGTACTGAAGCGACTGAAAACTGCCTCAATATTAGAGACATTTAGTCAGACGGGTAACATCGATATCAGTTGAAAGTAATCGCTTATTTACATAATGTTCATATCGCGGAATTGCGATCAATGGATCAAGATGTGAAACCATGGTTACCAACGCACGTGAGGTAAACAGCTTCAGGATGCCATGCAAGCAGTTTATCAATACAAGCACCGATACTTGCATTGTTGAAGGACATATTTCTGCCTTAACAACATTGTTCCATCAAGATACCTAGAAACTAAACAAGAGATTAATAGATCAGTCTTCTTGTCTGTAAATCTTTTTGTCGTTCCATCTAGATAAGGCTTAGCGATCAATAAATCGAACACTCAATTCGTTAAGAAACATTTGATATAGTTACCTACCCAACTGTTAACGCAGACCTTCATCTATTCCAAATTTCAGAAGTGGAAAAAACTCTACAGTCAGTTCGCCAGCCAGTTGATGTAATTAACCAATCAGTCATATGGTTAACCAGTCAGTCATATGGTTAACCAATCAGTCATATGGTTAACCAGTCAGTCATATGGTTAACCAGTCAGTCACATACATGTAGTTTACCAATCGGCCATCTAGATATACAGGAAAGGCAACACACTAATCGGCCATCCAGTCTTACAAGAAAACAACACACTAGCGGTCATCCGATCATACAAGAAAACAACGCACTAATCGGTCATCCAGTCTTACAAGAAAACAACGCACTAATTGGCCATCCAGTCTTACAAGAAAACAACGCACTAATCGGCCATCCAGTCTTACAAGAAAACAACACACTAATCGGCCATCCGGTCATACAGGGAAACACACACTGATCGGCCATCGCGTCATACAGGAAACAACACACTAATCGGCCATCCAGTCTTACAAGAAAACAACGCACTAATTGGCCATCCAGTCTTACAAGAAAACAACACACTAATAGGCCATCCGGTCATACAGGGAAACAACACACTGATCGGCCATCCGGTCATACAGGGAAACAACACACTAATCGGCCATCCGGTCATACAGGGAAATCACACACTGATCGGCCATCCAGTCATACGGGAAAACAACACACTAATTGGGCATCCATTCACACAGGGAAACAACACACTAATCGGCCATTCAGCCACACAGGAAAGCAACACACTAATCGGCCATCAAGTCATACAGGGAACCAACACACTAATCGGCCATCCAGTCATACGGAAAACAACACACTGATCTGCCATTCAGTCGTACAGGGAAACAACACACTAATCGGCCGTCCAGTCACAGAAAAAACAATATTTTCGTCAACAATGCTGTCACAAGAAAACAATATACCAGTCAACAATGCCGTCACAGGAAACAGCCTACCAGTCAATATGTAATATACAGGAAATCAATATACGAATCAACCATGTAGTCATTCAGGAAAGCATTAAACCATGCAATCCAGTTACACACGAAAACAATACTCCATTCCAGCCAAACAGTAGTTATTCCTTCATACACCATCCATGATGTTATCGAAGATACAGACAAAACCAGCAACCAGTCGGTAAACCATGCAGATGAAATCCCTTACCACATTATTAAACAAAACAAAACTTGTGCTTAAACATCTGTCGTACAAGTTCTTTGTCCCCGTCATTTGATTTTATATTCCTTTCTAGCTGTTCTAACGCCAATTTCCATTTTCCTCATACACACACCTGTCTCCGCTGACGTCGATGGTAAGGGCGCAGTGAGAATACGGGAGCAGTCGGTTAACAGAATATCAGTATAACGTCAGATCTCCAGTCGCCGAGCACCTCTGGAAACTTCGTAGTGAGAAGCAGAACATATAACACTTACCTGAGCAGGTAAATGCCGTCTATATCTTCTGAAAACTACGAGGTCTTCTGTAAGACACTACTGGCTCATAAGAATCTGGAGGGCTCATAAGAATCTGGAGCTTGTGCAAATTATTGGACGATACGGTGTTTATAAAAAGGTGGTCAGTTTGGAAGTCATGGCGGAGGGTGCGGCTGTGAGTGAAACACGTCCCGGGCCCCGGGATAGTGCCGGTGAGGAGACAGACGGCACAACGGTTCTGACACAGGAGGAGGAGGAGGAGGTGATGCATGCGGTACCTGGAGACAGCAACTCTAATGGGTCCACCGTCCAGGTACCAACCCCGTGGAGACAGGAACCAACTCCACCCCCAACCCCGATTGCCTTCTGCTCCTTTATAGCCAACAGGCCAAAATTAGCACTGGGTAAGTAAAATTATATTTTGCCAGAATGTAGCAAAGCGCACTAACCCTGGCGCATTTGGCACTCAAACTTTAACAAAAGCGTATCTAGTCCTAGCTATGGATGTGCGTACAGTTCTGTGACCATCCTAGCTACGGGCGTGTGTACAAATGTGTAACCGTCTTAGCTATATTTACGCACATCCGTAGCTAGGACGGTCACAGATATGCACACACATCCATGGCTAGGGCGGTCAGAGATTTGTACACATCCATATCTAGGACGGTCACAGATTTGTGCACAGAAGTGAGGTATGACTTCTTTGAGGAGAAAAGACACGAGCTCATTCTGCCATGAAATGTCTGATGAGATGAGCTCATTGTGCCATGAGATTTCTGAGATGAGCTCATTGTGCCTTGAGATGTCTGATGAGATGAGCTGATTGTGCCCTGAGATTTCTGATGAGATGAGCTGATTGTGCTCTGAGATTTCTGATGAGATGAGCTGATTGTGCCCTGAGATTTCTGATGAGATGAGCTGATTGTGCCCTGAGATTTCTGATGAGATGAGCTCATTGCGTCCTGAGATTTCTGATGAGATGAGCTCATTGTGTCATGACATGTCTGATGAGATGAGCTTATTGTGTTTTGAGATGTCTGATGAGATGAGCTCATTGTGCCATGAGATTTCTGATGAGATGAGCTCATTGTGTTTTGAGATCTCTGATGAGATGAGCTGATTTTGCCATGACATGTCTGATGAGATGAGCTCATTGTGCCATGAGATTTCTGGTGAGATGAGCTCATTGTGCCCTGAGATTTCTGATGAGATGAGCTCATTGTGTTTTGAGATGTCTGATGAGATGAGCTCATTGTGTTTTGAGATGTCTGATGAGATGAGCTCATTGTGCCTTGAGATGTCTGATGAAAAATTAACGCAGGGCATGCAGAGACGTGTTGAATGTATCCAGAAACGTGTGGTGAGTGAAATCTATCCGTGAAGATCTGTCTATCTGTCTTAAGATGTGACAGGTACTTGGGCCAGATGATCTGACGATCGATTATGGCCGGGTAATTTGTAATATGGCGATTTTTTCTCGTCGTGTAGAGGTCTTCTACAAGATCAATGCCTACTGTCAAAATTAACACCTGAAATATGTTGTCAGCTGAAATCTAAGCTTTTCATTGATTTATTGATCAAAGGTTCTTATGGCAAGGAAGGGACCTTAATTGCATCTAAATATGAACAAATAATTATAGATGTGCGTTAAACACATCCACTGTGGTTGTCATGGCAACCACAAAATATTTGCATTCATGACTATATAGGGTTATGATGTTGTCTAAAAGATTTCATAAAAGCAGACAATTGACAGCAAAACGAAACGTTGAATGAAACATCTTTTAAGCCAAACGGTTACATTTAAGCATAAGAAGTTACATTTGAAAGAATGTCTAATGTTAATGGGCTGGGAGAACATGTAAATACTCAAGTTATCTATGTAATGGGCAAGGCACCACATGGCTCAAACATATTTCTGTGGAAAACAGGATAGTCAAGCTTTTTGAAAAGTATCATACTTTATTATTTTAATGAATTTCACCGAATGACACGTAAAACAAAATGACATTTTTTGCACATCATTGAATACTGATGATCGCTACTCTCTTGTGTGTTACTGGCTTTATTTCTTATTTGTATAATTTCTTACACACCTTTGTCTTTGGGAGCTAGTGTTAAACGTTGTTTTGGAAATGGATCTTGCGATTATCGATTTGGAACGCTCATCACGGGCTACGAATGGTATATGAATGTCGGACATGAGGCTTATATTGTGTGAACCAAGGCAGCCATTTAAAGAATTTTACGCAATCAAACACGTTGTTATCAGATTTTTTGCGGCCTAAGCTATGACGTAGCCTTTACCTGTTCACTTCATGAAGTGACATATGATAACACAGAATTAATGATAAAACATCATTTCGAGATCGTTTATAACGATTTATTTACATGTAGTTAAAGGGCTATTTCACACAGTGCTATGAGAAAGACATTTATCATTTACGGATCACCACAGACGTAAAATCAGTTGATTTACAAGCCGTGTAATATTCAAATTGTGTCATACAGCATCATACCGTCTTAATTGCGGAATGTAACTCTGAAATCGACCAATATGAAAATGTTGGTAGAATTACGGGCAATAACGGCTTCTAATGTGTCCCCATAACCTGTTCTGAGTCTCGCCGAACCAAAAAACCGCACAAATTCACAAACTAAATACATTTCAGACACTGAGCCAGGAACACGCCGACCGTGCACCTGCAGGCTACTCGTAAACTTGAAATATACTCGTATAAATGAAATAGTACGTCCTAGTGTAAGAAATATCCTTCAAGTATGTCCAATTTTCAGAAGCTATTTATCACTTGGTCCTTCATGGGCGAATGTCAACATCTTTCATCTGTGATAAGCTAATGCTTAAACTATTATACGGCAAATACCTTCGACGTTAAAGAGCTAGAGTAAACGTGACGTCACCTTGATGTCAATAATGGAGACGTGCTGAAGCTGTGTCAAGATGAAGTTTCACTAAACTCTTACTGGGTTGGAAAAAATCTAATCTTTCAGTGGATATAAACATTAGTCACGTGTTATCTTTCATTTTAATTATTTATTTATTTGACATGTGTTTTATGCCATGCTCAAGAATATTTCACATACGACGGCGGTTATGGTGGGAGGAAACCGTTGAGAGCCCTAGGGAAATCTTGTGTTCCTTTGGAAAGCACTGTCTCCTTTTCTTCTACATGCTATCGCCTTTATTGTAATGTACCTTGTTTTGCGCGGACACTGGAGTGCTTTAATTTCTGGAGCCAATTATACTGTTTCAGAATCAATTTACTCACCCTCACAGAATCAATTGACTCAACCTCACAGAATCAACTGACTCAACCTCACAGAATCAACTGACTCAACCTCACAGAATCAATTGACTCACCCTCACAGAATAAACAGGAATGACAACAAGATAATGAAGAATAACAATATTGATTGCGGCAAAATGGTTTGCCTATATATATATACAATAATTTGTTTGCCGCTTGTCCAAAACAGTGTTTTATACAACCAAAAACTACGTTGTTATGTTAATTAACGTACATATTTGATTGTTTAACCCCACACTTTAGGATTTTTAACTGATACCACCGACCTTTGGCAAGTTACTGATGAACTTTCCCGCATATGACATGCACAGCATATTGGCGGAGGACAAGTGGTATTCAGTGAACGACAGACTGCTTATTACTACCAAAGCGCCACAAGCAGGGACTTAAAAAAAGAAACAATCCTAGATATATAATAGCTGTATGTAGATGGCCATTTCGCAGTTGAATTCTTACTTTTGATCAACCATATTGTCCCAAGCGTCAGTCTTTCGGACGACACCCTGGCTATTGCTTGTCAGTCTTTCGGACGACACCCTGGCTATTGCTTGTCAGTCTTTCGGACGACACCCTGGCTATTGCTTGTCAGTCTTTCGGACGATACCCTGGCTATTGCTTGTGTGAAGTACGCGTGAATCCAGCACATTCAATTTCTCAGGAACACTAGGGAGTTCCAGTACAATACACTGATAGTAATTCACTTGCACAATGTCTGTTCCCATGAGGACCTGGAATTCATAGTGATTATCATCTTGGTCATATATATGAGAATTTATACAATATCCTTGTTTTATGCAGAAGTATTTTCGACACAAGCATATCAAGGCTAAGTATATATCTAGTGTTTTCTTTTCCTCTCAAATCACTAATACTAGCACTGGTAGGCTTGCTCCTTGCAGTTCTGCACTATTTCAGTGGATCAACAACCACTGAATCAGATTGTGCATGACTGTTGTTAATTCTGCATGTTTGCCCTCCACAGGTTTAACTCTGGGTTGTCACCTCACCTTGTTGCTCTTGACAGTAACCCTGATTGGGGCCGGTTACGATCTCCTGCCTGTGGACTTCAGTACCGTGCCCTTGGAGCTGACTGAAGATGAAGCATACCTGAGAGTTCAGGCCTGGATTAACAGAGACAACGATCCTAATATTCTGCCCAAGGTGAAGGTGTCTAGTCCTGTTGATGAACGATCCACAAACATCGACACGATTCAGCTCATCTTTGAAGGCGAAAACGTGTTTAGCAAAGAAAGCTTTCAGGCCTTAAGTGAGGTGGAAAACAAACTGACCTCGACTTCTGGTTATGCTGATTACTGCCAGCTCACGACCGAGGGGCGGTGTAAGCGGCCCCAGTCTGTACTAAGGTTCTTTGACGGCACTCTTCCTCATCCGGTGTTCAATGACACTAAGTTCGAAAATATTGGTCTGGTTTTGCGAACCGCGAAGGCTGATGCAAAACTCTCTGCGCTGCTGGATTTTCATTTGGGTAAAGATTTCAGGATTGAGAACGGCTCAAACAAAGTGCACGGATCCATCACCCGGTCCTTGTTATTCTTCGGTTTCCCTTTGGACGGGTTCACCGACACTGAGGATAAAGACCAGAAGCAGTGGAACAAGGTACGAGACTTTCTGGTTGATAACCTCCGTGACCGGCTGTATGACTTGGTGGAAAACGGTTACTCGGGAATGGACATTGTTTTCTACAGTAACATGTTGTTCTCCGCGGATGTTAGCAAACAGGTTGGCACCGACCTTCTTTTGGCTGCCGCAAGTTTAGCTTTCATTTTCCTCGTCGTTCTTTTCCAGACGCAGTCATTGTTCATTTCCTCGTTGGCCCTATTCTCTATATTTACGAGTTTCACTGGCGCTAATCTTATCTACAGAGTCATATTTGACTACAAATACTTCGGGATATTCCACGTGCTCTCTGTATTTATCATTTTAGGAATCGGAGCAGACGATATATTTGTCTTCTATGATACGTGGCGAGCAACGAGACACGTGGCCTACCCGTCCTTGGCGCACCGCCTGTCTGCATGTTACCGACAGGCGGCTCTGGCTATGTTAATAACCTCCGTGACCACTATGACAGCCTTTATAGCCAACGCTTTCTCTCCTCTACTGGCTATATCCTCGTTCGGATTGTTTTCAGGAATTCTTGTGTTTGTGAACTATGTGAGCGTTGTGTCGTTTTTCCCGTGTGTTGTTGTGGTTTATCATCTGTATTGGTCAGACTGGTCATGGCCATGTTTCAGGAAGTGTTCACAAGTAGAGGTGAATGCAAAAATCACAGACAGCGCCCAGGACTTGACTCCATCTGAAACGATGACAAGCCGTAAAAACCCGGTGGTTCGCTTCTTTGGAGGACCATATTTTAAGATTGTCACCCATAAGATAGCCAAGTGGTGTATCCTCGTAGTGTGTTTTGCCACCCTTTCATGTTTCATTTTCTTTTCAACTAAGCTACAACCAGATGAAGAACCCGTAAGTACTCAGGACTCCTATGAGCAATTTCATTTTTGAAACCATGTAATAAGGTCTGGATTAATGTGAAGTTCAAGTAAATCATAATCATTACTTAGTAAGGTAAGAATTGTGCTTCACATGCGGCACTGTCATCTTTTAAAATTTCTATTGTCATATTTATGGGATATTATGATCTTTGTATAGTTTGGTAACCACAATTTGTCTTCCCAAAATTGTTCCTTGCATAGGTACGAATTTTCAAGAGTGCTCATAATTACCAGAGGGCGCTAGATAAGGCCAGCTCGAGGTTTGTACCAAGTCGAGAGGACCGGGTTGTGAAAGTGTATTTAATCTGGGGCCTACGGACACAGGACCGTTCGAAGTGCCATAGGACAAACTTCTTCAACTGTAAGGGGGAGACAATCTGGGACGACAGCTTCGATCTTAATCCGAAACCCGCCCAGGTTGCACTCCAGGTATAGCGTTACTGTCGGCTGTGTTATATTTTGGTGCTGTTATCTCCCTTGTTTTACGAATTTTATACACTATCGATGTACATTTTTCTAACCCAAATCCGACTGAAATCTGTTTGAGTTAGAAATTTTGCACAAGTATAACAGTACTGCGGCATGTTCGACTGGGCAATGCAACTAGAGGAAAGGTAAAATCAACCAATTAACACCTAGCAACACAAATATTGTACATTTACCTGATTGGTGATTAAAGGTGTTTGCATCTTTCGCCCCCGATGATTTCATTGATCCCTGGTGCTTCCTTTGCTTCTATCGCCCCATGATGATTTCATTGATCCCTGGTGCTTCCTTTGCTTTTATCACCCCCCCCCCCCCCCGATGATTTTATTTATTCTTATTGCTTCCTTCGCTTTACCCCCCCCTCAACTCCTCACAGTTTTAATGATTCCTGGTGCTTCCTTTGCTTCTATCGCTCTCTTCCCCCGTGCTTTTATTGATCTCTAACGCTTCTATTGCCACCTCCAAGATTTCAGCGATCCCTGGTGCTTTTTTTGCTTCTATCGCTGCCCCCCCATGCTTTCATTGATCTCTAACGCTTCTGTTGCCGCCTCCAAGATTTCAGCGATCCCTGGTGCTTTCTTTGCTTCTGCTGACTCCCAGAAAGCGAGTCTGAATACATCTCTGTCATAGCGGTGTTGCCATCGCCAGGTGATGAAGGAAGCACCTTAAAATCACAAAACCTGTGTCACATAAGAGGGATGAAAGCTTACAGGACATGATAGTATTACTCATTGTCATTAGCTAAGGTCGTAGGCGAAATCACCGAATAGTGTATTACTCTCCTGAAAATAAAGGATGCATTGGCGTGGCATATGAACTGATCTTTCTTTTCCCCTTTAGCGTTTGTGTGACAAAATTCGGAAACTAAGTGAGAAGGAGAACGAGGCCCTGTTCATCAGACGAAGTCCCATCAGCGGACTCTTAGAGGTGAACTGCTTCCTGGATGGGATGGACAAATTCTTACAGGTAATCGTTGTCCACTTATTACTGACTGAGACACGGCCTTATTACTGACAAAGACACTGCCTTTTACTGATAGAGACACGGTCTTATTACTCACTGAGACACGGCTTTATTACTAAATGAGACACGACCTTATTACTGACTGAAACACGGTCTTATTACTGATAGAGAAACGGTCTTATACTGGTAGAGACACGGCCTTATGCTGATAGAGACACGGCCTTTTACTGATAGAGAAACGGCCTTATTGCTCACTGAGACACGGCATTATTACTAAATGAGACACGACCTTAATACTGACTGAAACACGGTCTTATTACTGATAGAGAAACGGTCTTATTACTAACTGAGACACGGCCTTATTAGTAACTGAAACACAGCCTTAGTACTTACTGAGACACGACCTTATACTGATAGAGACCCTGTCTTATTACTCACTGAGACACGGCCTTATACTCATAGAGACACTGCCTTATTTCTAACTAAGACACGGTCTTATACTGATAGAGATACGGCCTTATACTGATAGAGACACGGCCTTATGCTGATAGAGACACGGCCTTATTACTCACTGAGACACGGCTTTATTACTAAATGAGACACGACCTTATTACTGACTGAGACACAGTCTTATTACTGATAGAGAAACAGCCTTATTATTAACTGAGACACGGCCTTATTACTGACTGAGACACAACCTTATTACTAAGTGAGACACGACCTTATTACTGACTGAGATATGACCTTGTTACTGACTGAATTCTGTCCTGGCTCACTGAGCTATGTGTTTACTGTGCCTGGCTCACTGAGCTATGTTTTTACTGTGCCTGGCTCACTGAGCTATGTGTTTACTGTGCCTGGCTCACTGAGCTATGTGTTAACTGTGCCTGGCTCACTGAGCTATGCGTTTACTGTACTGGCTCACTGAGCTATGTGTTTACTGTGCCTGGCTCACTGAGCTATGTGTTTACTGTTCCTGGCTCACTGAGCTATGTGTTTACTGTCCTGGCTCACTGAGCTATGTGTTTACTTTTCCTAGCTCACTGAGCTATGTGTTTACTGTTCCTGGCTCACTGAGCTATATGTTTACTGAGCTATGTGTTTACTTTTCCTGGCTCACCGAGCTATGTGTTTGCTGTTCCTGGCTCACTGAGCTATGTGTTTACTGTTCCTGGCTCACTGAGCTATGTGTTTACTGTTCCTGGCTCACTGAGCTATGTGTTTACTGTTACTGGCCCACTGAGCTATGTGTTTACTGTTCCTGGACCACTGCGTTGTTGATGCTCGCAGGAAGTTGTGATTTGGACATATCTTCTTATCTTTGTCATGCTTGTAGCAGATTTTAATTTGGCTACACCATCTTGTATTCATCTTGCTTACAGAAAGAAGACAGTGGTAGTCCTATTTCGGATTTCCGATTGCCAGTCACAGAGATCAGTATGATTAAGCTAATGGCAGCTCATCCGGACATCTACAATATGTCCATCCTTCCAGATAATTTCTACAGATTTTTCGAGGTACGTGATTGAAATAAATAACAGAGATTTCAAGTCAGGTTCATGCGATGATTTCCTTTGAAGTGATATAGCCCTGTTCTGGTCCTAAACCAAAAGGTTGGTTTTAAACGTTATAAGCTTAGCACTTGACAAAGGCAACATTTTAACATGAATCTCGACTACACTGACCAATGTCGCCGCGCGATATCTCTCACGCAAACAACAAGCAACCAAAAAAGCACCATTCCACAGAGCTTTAAATGTGTCTTAGCTAAACTCATTTGTCACTGCTAAAATGGCACTACGGTAATAAAGAGCCATTTGTCATGCACTGTTAATTTACGGGGTCATTCTTTTTTATCCCACAAGGTTGGGTTACGATTTTGGCTTACTGACGGATACTCCGGTAGCATTTCCCTCGACGCCATGGCGTATTCCGATCTCCTAGGAGAATCCATTGACCAGTTTGACACTGTCACCTTCAAGATAAACGCAACAGGTATTGACACGGACTTCTGAAGAATGGATTACTCTGCTGCTTTAACACTGGGATTGACGATGTACGAGATAAAAAATAACATCTCCTACCAGTATTAATAATTTGTGTGGACATATTTTCTACTGAGTCTCGTCGCTTTCGTGTTAAGGGAAGCAACTCATATAGTACTGACATGCTTCAAAAATGAAAGGGTTAAATCAGTTCAGTTTTGTTATCCTTCGCCTTACAGATTACAGGTATGGCACCAGGCTACGCTATGCCGCCGTCGTAGTGAACACTTCATTGTCTGCAGGTAATATGGGCTACCAGACAGGACTTCCCATACAAGAGGCCTGGGAAAAGTTTACCAGAGAGCAGGTTTGCATTCATTCATAGTGTTCTTTGATATCCATTTCAAAATACTCTGTTATACTTTGTTTGAGTGTTTAAATCTAGCGGAATTCGCATATTTGTATTTGCTCAAATGCCATCGTGTTAGGTTTATACAGCCATACAACCATACATGCCATACATGCCATACAGCCATACAGCCATACATACCATACAGCCATACAGCCATACAGCCATACGTACCATACAGCCATACTTGCCTCACATGCCATACAGCCATGCGTGCCATTCAGCGTCATATTTGTGGCTCTTTAAAATGACCTAAAACCACAGTATATGTTTGAGTCTCCTTCAATCACCGCTCTTCCGTGTTGTCATTCTCGGTATACCGTAGTCTCTATATTTCCTATTTTTGCTTAGATGAAGAGTCTTTCCCCGACTGTGTCAAGTGGGTATCAGTGTACACCTGAAGGCGGCAATCAGTGGCACTGGCTCAAGGTTCAACAGGTGAGCCCATTAGAACACAGGCCAAGATGTTTATTGGTCCGTCATTTCCATTTGTGCTCATTGCTGAGCACAGAGTAACAGCCTATTTCGTTCACCTAGCGGCATAACACCTACATGCTTTACAACCCTTAGCACTGTTCACTAGGTTCAAGTGTTTATTTGAATTCAAGTGGCCTCACTGGATTCAATTTAAGGTGACTAGACATTAGTGTGTTACTAGTCAGGGAAAACATCGTCTTCAGGGAGTACATCAAAATAGTCATGTATTGACGTTGTATTAGGCCTAAGATGTGTATTGACGTTGTATTGAGTCCAAGATGTGTATTGAAGATGTATTGAGCCTAAGATGTGTATTGACGTTGTGTTAGGCCTAAGATGTGTATTGTCGTTGTATTGTGGCTAAAATGTGTGTTGAGGTTATATTGAGTCTAAGATGTGTATTGACGTTGTGTTAGGCCTAAGATGTGTATTGACGTTGTATTGAGGCTATGATGTGTGTTGACGTTGTATTTAGGCTAAGATGTGTATTGACGTTGTATTGAGTCTGAAATGTGTATTGACTTTATATTTAGCCTAAGATGTGTATTGGCGTTGTATTGAGTCTGAGATGTGTATTGACGTTGTATTTAGTCTAAGATGTGTATTGACGTTGTATTTAGTCTAAGATGTGTATTGACGTCGTATTGAGTCAAAGAGGGTAATGTCAGTGACCACCTTTCACAAATAGGCCCAATGTCAACCGGAGTACTTCACCATGTGACATGCACTACAATGGCTTCATGAAAGTTTGAATACTGTGTATTTTCTCTTGTTTTATATCAAACTATTGTCTATCCAGACGCTTGCCCGTAATGCTGTGCAGGGAATCATCATAGGCATCTGCCTGGCCTTCCCTATCCTGGTATTGGCTACTCAGAACCTGGTCTTAGGCTTCCTGGCAACCCTCACTATCTGCTGTATCACAGTAACAGTTGTGGGTCTGATTCCCATGGTGGGCTGGAAACTTGGGGTAAGTACTGTATCACAGTAACAGTTGTGAGTCTGATTCCCATGGTGGGCTGGAAACTTGGGGTAAGTACTGTATCACAGTAACAGTTGTGGGTCTGATTCCCATGGTGGGCTGAAAACTTGGGGTAAGTACTGTATCACAGCAACAGTTGTGGGTCAGATTCCCATGGTGGGCTGAAAACTTGGGATAAGTACTGTATCACAATAACAGTTGTGGGTCTGATTCCCATGGTGGGCTGGAAACTTGGGGTAATTACTATATCACAGTAACAGTTGTGGGTCAGATTCCCATGGTGGGCTGGAATCTTGGGGTAATTACTATATCACAGTCACAGTTGTGGGTTTGATTCCCATGGTGAGCTGGAAACTTGGGGTAAGTACTGTATCACAGTAACAGTTGTGGGTCAGATTCCCATGGTGGGCTGGAAACTTGGGGTACTATATCACAGTAACAGTTGTGGGTTTGATTCCCATGGTGGGCTGGAAACTTGGGGTAAGTACTGTATCACAGTAACAGTTGTTGGATTGATTCCCATGGTGGGCTGGAAACTTGGGGTAATTACTATATCACAATAACAGTTGTGGGTCAGATTCCCATGGTGGGCTGGAAACTTGGGGTAAGTACAATATCACAGTCACAGCTGTGGGTCAGATTCCCATGGTGGGCTGGAAACTTGGGATAAGTACTATATTACAGTAACAGTTGTGGATCTCATTTCCATGGTGGGCTGGAAACTTGGGGTAAGTACTGTATCGCAGTAACAGTTGTGAGTCTGATTCCTATGGTGGGCTGGAAACTTGGGGGCAAGTACTGTATCACATTAACAGTTGTGGGCCGGATTGCCATAGTGGGCTGGGCACTTGGGGTAAGTACTGTATCACAGTAACAGTTGTGGGTCAGATTCCCATGGTGTGATGGACACTTGGGGTAAGTACTGTATCACTGTAACCGCTGTGGATCTGACGCCCATAGCGGGCTGGAAACTTGGGGTAAGTACTATATCACAGTAACAGTCGTGGGTCAGATTCCCATGGTGGGCTGGAAACTTGGGGTAAGTACTGTATCACAGTAACAGTTGTGGATCTCATTCCCATGGTGGGCTGGAAACTTGGGGTAAGTACTGTATCACAGTAACAGTTGTGGGTCTGATTCCCATGGTGGGCTGGAAACTTGGGGCAAGTACTGTATCTCAGTAACAGTTGTGGGTCTGATTCCCATGGTGGGCTGGATACATGGGGTAAGTACTATATCACTGTAACAGTTGTGGGTCTGATTCCCATGGTGGGCTGGATACATGGGGTAAGTACTATATCACTGTAACAGCTGTGGATCTGACTCCCATGGTGGGCTGGAAACTTGGGGTAACTCTTGAATCACTGTAACCATTGTGGATCTGATGCCCAAGGGGGACTGGAAACTTGGGGTAAGTACTTGGGGTATCAGTGTAACCGTTGTGGGTCTGATTCCTATGGTGGGCTGGAAACTTGGGGTAAGTACTTGGGGTATCAGTGTAACCGTTGTGGGTCTGATTCCTATGGTGGGCTGGAAACTTGGGGTAAGTATTATATCACTGTAACAGTTGTGGATCTGATGCCCATGGTGGGTTGAAAACTTGGAGTAAGTCCTGTATCGCTGTAACCATTGTGGATCTAATACCCATAGTGGGCTGGAAACTTGGTGTAAGTACTATATCACAGTAACAGTTTGATGCCTATACTGGGCTGGAAACTTCGGGTAAGTAATACATCTATATTACTGTGACCATTGTGGGTCTGATGCCCAAGGGGGACTGCAAATTTGGGTAAGTACTACATGTATATCACTGTAGCCGTCGTGGATCTGATGCCCATGGTGGGCTGGAAACTTGAGGTAAGTACTTCGTCACTGTAATAAATGAAGGGTGTGATTCCCATAGTGGGTTGGAATCTTGGTGTAATTAACCCCAACCGTTGTTAGCATTGTGGGTCTGATTCCCACGGTAGCTGGAAACTTGGGGTAAGTACTATATTACTGTAACTATTGTATGTCTAATGCCCATAGTGGGCTGGAATCTTGGGGTAAGTACTCTATCCCTATAACCATTGTGGGTCTGACTCCCATGGTGAGCTGGAAACTTGGGGTAAGTACTATATTACTGTAACTATTGTGGGTCTAATGCCCATAGTGGGCTGGAATCTTGGGGTAAGTACTATTTTACTGTAACTATTGTGGGTCTAATGCCCATAGTGGGCTGGAATCTTGGGGTAAGTACTCTATCACTATAACCATTGTGGGTCTGACTCCCATGGTGGGCTGGAAACTTGGGGTAAGGTCTTCTTCACTGTAATAGCTGAGGGTGTGATTCCCATAGTGGGCTGAAATGTTGGGGTTTTTTAACCCCAACCGTTGTAACCGTTGAGAACCTGATTCCCATGGTGGGCTGGAAATTAAAGTTCTTGGTCACTGTAATAGCTGTGGATCTGATTCCTGCATCACTGTAACTGTTGTGGGCTGGAAACTGGGGGTAAGAACTCTATCACTGTAACTGTTGTGGGCTGGAAACTGGGGGTAAGAACTCTTTCACTGTAACTGTTGTGGGCTGGAAACTGGGGGTAAGAACTCTATCACTGTAACTGTTGTGGGCTGGAAACTGGGGTTAAGAACTCTGCAACTGTTTTGGCTCTGATTCCCACGGTGGGCTGGAAACTTTGGATAAGTCCTGCATCACTGTAACAGCTGTGGGTCTGATTCCCATAGTGGGTTGGAACCTTGGGTGAGCTCTATAAAGTCATAATGGGCCGGAAGCTTGGGGGTTAGTCATGTTTTTTCACGGTACAACAGATACTGGGCATATTTTTTGAATTGGGCATTTTAATCCTGAGATATAAATACTGTTACAGGTCTATTACTTCACTGTGATGTGGCAACTTCCAAACTTTTTTGAACTTTTTTGAACTTTTGAACAACCAAAAATATGTCAAACTTTTCGACAAATGCCATAGACTTGTCATCGGTTCGGTTCAAGTGATATTTGGTGTGAATTTTTGTGTCACAGGTCCTGGAGTCACTGAACTTATCCTTAGTTGTTGGTCTGGCGGTGGACTATGTTGTGCATTTGGCCGAAGGATATCACATATCTGCTTGTTCTGATCGAGCCGGTCGTGTCCGGGATATGCTGGACCACGTGGGTGTCTCGGTAATCTCCGGCGCCTGTACCACACTCGGAGCTTCGCTCTTCATGCTCTTCGCCCAGATTCTGTTTTTCATGCAGTTTGCCATATTTATGTTCAGTACCATCGGGTTTTCATTGCTGTATTCCATGTGTGTTTTTACAACCGTCATGGCCCTGATCGGTCCTGAAGGTAACTCTGGATCCATGAAACCGTTTTTCAGGATAATATGGAACAAAATCAGAGGCCGGAAGCCCGGTGATGTAAACTGCCAGATATGCGCAGGTAAAGGGTTTCACAGTTCCACTGGTGTTTCATAGTGTGACATTTGTGAAACCAGTCTGTGCACTAATACCCTCCAGAGTGAACATCTGACCTTCCGAGATTGTCCATTACCAAATTGCAACTCTATAGATGACTTAACAATGTAACACTGTATGCAACAAAAAGCTTCATTTTAGAAATCCGCCACGCTGGAAGGCGGTCGAACAGATTTATGTCTCAGGAGAATTGCTGGTATGATTAAAGACAGCTAGCGTGCGTCTCTTGTGAATGGTATAATGATCATTAGTATTTAGAGAAAGACATTCGGCACCTTTATGGCCTTACTACTAATGACGTTGTGAATAGATAAACATATATCGAGTATGATACGAAAAAATCCTGGGTGAGTTATTTCACCAGTGTCCACAATTGCACAACTTCAGTTTTGTCCGTATATCGTGGATATGTGATTTTATTAGTGAATAAAATATAAAATGACCAGACAATGTGTTTGTCTTTGTGAGCTCATGTTGAGTCAGTGTTACTCCATAACTAGAGATTATCATCACTACGATTACTATAAAAGCGGTCCAGTATATTATCCGAGAATTTCACCGACAGACTTTGGAACAGCAACAGGTGCGATCTTTGAGAAATGTATAGTGTTATTTATTTGAATAATGCTTGTTTAAATCCCGACACAAGCAATTTTCACTGAGACAACGGCGATCGTGTTCATGGTCGTAGGAAACCTGAGGAAATTACGAGCTGTCGCAACATAACTGACAGATCTCAAAACTTGGAAGCGAGAGCTCGATTCATGTGGTCAGGAGCTGATCGAGATATAACACTTTAGGTCATGAGCCAGCGGAAGTCTCCTGTTTGAATAGATCGACTAATTAACCTGTACAACAGCTTGGAAATGAGACGTTTGTTCGCGTAGGGGCTAAGCGCTAGTGTATCCGAAATAACAACGTGGAAGGAGTTGTTCTACAGTCGTTAGTACATTGTATATCAACTTCAATTTTAAAAGTCGCAATGTCATCAGCCCTTGGGATCAACTCCGTACAAGCAGGTGAGCTGAGAGGAGTCACATTTTAAGCTGTCGTGTCTGCCAAGCCTTTCAGCTCTGGTGTCTGCCAAGCCTTTAGGCTCTCGTGTCTGCCAAGCTTTAAGCTCTCGTGTCTCCCAAGCCGTTAAGCTCTCGTGTCTGCCAAGCTTTAAGCTGTCGTGTCTACTAAGCCTTTAAGCTCTGGTGTCTACCAAGCTTTAAGCTGTCGTGTCTGCCAAGCTTTTAAGCTCTGGTGTCTGCCAAGCTTTAAGATCTGGTGTCTGCCAAGCCTTTCAGCTGTCGTGTCTGCCAAGCTTTAAGCTCTGATGTCTGCCAAGCCTTTAAGCTCTCGCGTCTGAAAAGCTTTAAGCTCTCGTGTCTGCCAAGCTTTAAGCTCTTGTGTGTGCCTAGCCTTTAAGCTCTTGTGTTTGCCAAGCCTTAAACTCTTGTGTCTGCCAAGCTTTAAGATCTGGTGTATGCCTAGCCTTTAAGCTCTTGTGTCTATTAAGCCTTAACCTCTTGTGTCTGCCAAGTTTTAAGCTCTGGTGTCTGCCAAGCATTTAAGCTCTTGTATTCGCCAAGCCTTAAGCTCTTGTGTCTGCCAAGCTTAAAGCTCTGGTGTCTGCCAAGCCTTTAAGCTCTCGTGCCTGCAAGCCTTTAAGCTCTCGTGTCTGCCAAGCCTTTAAGCTCTGTTGTCTGCCAAGCCTTTAAGCTCTTGTATTCGCCAAGCTTTAAGCTCTTGTATTCGCCAAGCCTTTAGGCTCTGGTGTTTGCCAAGCCTTATGCTCTGGTGTCTGCCAAGCCTTTAAGCTGTCGTGTCTGCCAAGCTTTAGGCTCTCGTGTCTCCCAAGCCTTTAAGTTCTCGTGTCTGCAAAGTTTTAAGCTCTGGTGTGTGCCTAGCCTTTAAGCTCTGGTGTCTGCCAAGCCTTTAGGCTCTGGTGTCTGTCAAGCTTTAAGCTCTGGTGTCTGTAAAGCCTTTAAGCTCTTGTTTCTGCCAAGCTTTAAGCTGTCGTGTCTGCCAAGCCTTTAAGCTCTGGTGTCTGCCTAGCTTTAAACTGTCGTGTCTGCCAAGCCTTTAAGCTCTAGTGTCTGCCAAGCTTTAAGCTCTGGTGTCTGCCAAGTCTTTAAGCTGTCGTGTCTGCCAAGCTTTAACCTCTGGTGTCTGCCAAGCTTTAAGCTCTTGTGTCTCCCAAGCCTTTAAGCTGTCGTATCTTCCAAGCTTTAAGCTTTCGTATCGGCCAAGCTTCATCAAGGCAATACATTTCACGAATCTTGAGCTGCACCAAGCCAGTCACATCTCAACACATCTATTACATGTTTGATTATTAACATTCAGTAAAAATTGAATCCAGTATGACAAACTTACATCAAAGAGATAGCCCAGTGTATCTATCTTTGTATTACATTTTATTTCAAGGGTAAATACAATATTCGTAATATTCCGGATGATAAAACAATTCTGTAGCTCGGAATAACTTTTCATGGTCATGGTCTCGTTGAGGTCCTCAACGTCGTCATATATATATATATATATATATATATATATATATATATATATATAATTATATATATATATATATATATATATATATATATATATATATATATATATATATATATATATATATATATATATATATGAAAATTTGTGGTGAAAACGTGTGAAAGTTTACTGAACGTGAAAGAATATGTGGTATGAATTTGTTCACCTTACAATTTCCTCTTATGTTGTCTGCATGCAACAGTCACATTGTGAAGTGGTCTCGTTGATTTCTCCAACAGCTTCATCTCTGTTATGATTTAATATTTTGATATATAATATATACATTTTTTTAACGCTGTATTTTTTTTGGGGGGGGGGGGGGAAATTTTGGAAACTTTTTTTTTGACTTTTATTTGGTATTTTGTTTTTCTTTTTTGGGGTTTTAAAATCTGTTTTAAATTTTACAATCCGAAGAATTTAAATCGCCTCATAAGCTGGGAGGCTTCAGGGCGGCGATGTGCTACAGGAAATAATGCGCAGTTGAGAATTTCCAGAGCGCCCCGTTTGTCGTCCCAGTCACAACCTTTAAGGCAGGGGAAGACCAGACGGTCCAGTGAAAAGCCGGTGTCTTTCTGCAGGTAATCACCGGTCAGGATGTAGAAAAACAGGGACCCAAGCGCCCAGATGTCCGCTTTCTGGGGATGGTATGGCTTCTTCTTGAATACTTCAGGTGGGGTGGAGATTGCATGGAGGTCAAATAAGCGGCAAAGCCGTTTGGGATTCACCTTCACCACGTGATCAAAGCCGGACAGTTTGACAAGACACCATTTCTTGAAGACCATAACACTTCCAGGCCGGATGTTGAGATGGGCCATGCCGGCGTTGTGCAGGAACTCAACAGCTGAGACTATTTGCCTGAACATGATGAACTTGGACATTCCACGAATTTGGGAGAACTGGGTAAACATGGCCTCTCTCAAATTACCAAAGGGAGCAAACTCTAGCCCCAGGCCATAGGTATTGTCTGTTTGAATCCAATCTACCACATTTATAATACCTGGGTGGCTAATGCCACTGACCACGAGGTATTCCTTGTCCAGTTTTTTCTTGGTAGACTCGCTGCAGCCTTTACGAAGGCAACTCGACGAATAGATCTCTGTCGGTCTTCTTGAACTTCGCGTGGAAGTAGTACAAGTTGGTGTTTGCATAAATCATCTTCAGTGGCAAGTAGTCAGACATCATCGCGGTCAGGAAAGATGTTGACTTGACCCGTTGATGTGTAGCTTTTGGGATTTATCTCAATAGTCCTGAAAGGCGACACATACCTACTTAATTTTATCTTGAATTATGTAAGTTACGCCAACGAGTACGAAAATGTAGTGTGGTTCATAGACTGAATCAGAAATAATATATTAGGGCACCCACCAGGACCCTGCGAAAGAGATTCGTTTCTAATGGGGAAATGAAGTGTGTTCTACATAAATCAAACGCCAATAAAATTCAAAGACTGATTATTGTGTGTAGGTTATGTCTAGGTTTACCTTTCTCGCCGGCATTGGCCACATGGACTGATTATGTGTACGTTTAGCTTTCACGCCGGCATTGACCACATGGACTGATTATGTGTAGGTTTACCTTTCACGCCGGCATTGGCCACATGGACTGATTATGTGTAGGTTTACCTTTCACGCCGGCATTGGCCACATGGACTGATTATGTGTAGCTTTACCTTTCACGCCGGCATAGGCCACATGGACTGATTATGTGTAGGTTTACCTTTCACGCCGGCATTGGCCACATGGACTGATTATGTGTAGGTTTACCTTTCACGCCGGCATTGGCCACATGGACTGATTATGTGTAGGTTTAGCTTTCACGCCGGCATTGGCCACATGGACTGATTATGTGTAGGTTTACCTTTCACGCCGGCATTGGCCACATGGACTGATTATGTGTAGGTTTACCTTTCACGCCGACATTGGCCACATGGACTGATTATGTGTAGGTTTAGCTTTCACGCCGGCATTGGCCACATGGACTGATTATGTGTAGGTTTACCTTTCACGCCGGCATTGGCCACATGGACTGATCATGTGTAGGTTTACCTTTCACGCCGGCATTGGCCACATGGACTGATTATGTGTAGGTTTAGCTTTCACGCCGGCATTGGCCACATGGACTGATTATGTGTAGGTTTACCTTTCACGCCGGCATTGGCCACATGGACTGATTATGTGTAGGTTTACCTTTCACGCCGGCATTGGCCACATGGACTGATTATGTGTAGGTTTACCTTTCACGCCGGCATTGGCCACATGGACTGATTATGTGTAGCTTTACCTTTCACGCCGGCATAGGCCACATGGACTGATTATGTGTAGGTTTACCTTTCACGCCGGCATTGGCCACATGGACTGATTATGTGTAGGTTTACCTTTCACGCCGGCATTGGCCACATGGACTGATTATGTGTAGGTTTACCTTTCACGCCGGCATTGGCCACATGGACTGATTATGTGTAGGTTTACCTTTCACGCCGGCATTGGCCACATGGACTGATTATGTGTAGGTTTACCTTTCACGCCGACATTGGCCACATGGACTGATTATGTGTAGCTTTACCTTTCACGCCGGCATTGGCCACATGGACTGATCATGTGTAGGTTTACCTTTCACGCCGGCATTGGCCACATGGACTGATTATAAGTAGCTTTACCTTTCACGCCGGCATTGGCCACATGGACTAATTATGTGTAGGTTTACCTTTCACGCCGACATTGGCCACATGGACTGATTATGTGTAGGTTTACCTTTCACGCCGGCATTGGCCACATGGACTGATTATGTGTTGGTTTATCTTTCACGCCGGCATTGGCCACATGGACTGATTATGTGTAGGTTTACCTTTCACGCCGGCATAGACCACTCGGACTGATTATGTGTAGGTTTACCTTTCACGCCGGCATTGGCCACATGGACTGATTATGTGTAGGTTTACCTTTCACGCCGGCATTGTCCACATGAACTGACTATAAGTAGCTTTACCTTTCACGCCGGCATTGGCCACATGGACTGATTATGTGTAGGTTTACCTTTCACGCCGGCATTGGCCACATGGACTGATTATGTGTAGGTTTACCTTTCACGCCGGCATTGGCCACATGGACTGATTATGTGTAGGTTTACCTTTCACGCCGGCATTGGCCACATGGACTGATTATGTGTAGGTTTACCTTTCACGCCGGCATTGGCCACATGGACTGATTATGTGTAGGTTTACCTTTCACGCCGGCATTGGCCACATGGACTGATTATGTGTAGGTTTACCTTTCACGGCGGCATTGGCCACATGGACTGATTATGTGTACGTTTAGCTTTCACGCGGGCATTGGCCACATGGACTGATTATGTGTAGGTTCACCTTTCACGCCGGCATTGGCCACATGGACTGATCATGTGTAGGTTTACCTTTCACGCCGGCATTGGCCACATGGACTGATTATGTGTAGGTTTACCTTTCACGCCGGCATTGGCCACATGGACTGATTATGTGTAGGTTTAGCTTTCACGCCGGCATTGGCCACATGGACTGATTATGTGTAGGTTTACCTTTCACGCCGGCATTGGCCACATGGACTGATTATGTGTAGGTTTACCTTTCACGCCGGCATTGGCCACATGGACTGATTATGTGTAGGTTTACCTTTCACGCCGACATTGGCCACATGGACTGATTATGTGTAGGTTTACCTTTCACGCCGGCATTGGCCACATGGACTGATTATGTGTAGGTTTACCTTTCACGCCGGCATTGGCCACATCGACTGATTATGTGTAGGTTTACCTTTCACGCCGGCATTGGCCACATGGACTGATTATGTGTAGGTTTACCTTTCACGCCGGCATTGGCCACATGGACTGATTATGTGTAGGTTTACCTTTCACGCCGGCATTGGCCACATGGACTGATTATGTGTAGGTTTACCTTTCACGCCGGCATTGGCCACATGGACTGATTATGTGTAGGTTTACCTTTCACGCCGGCATTGGCCACATGGACTGATTATGTGTAGGTTTACCTTTCACGCCGGCATTGGCCACATGGACTGATTATGTGTAGGTTTACCTTTCACGCCGGCATTGGCCACATCGACTGATTATGTGTAGGTTTACCTTTCACGCCGGCATTGGCCACATGGACTGATTATGTGTAGGTTTACCTTTCACGCCGGCATTGGCCACATGGACTGATTATGTGTAGGTTTACCTTTCACGCCGACATTGGCCACATGGACTGATTATGTGTAGGTTTACCTTTCACGCCGGCATTGGCCACATGGACTGATCATGTGTAGGTTTACCTTTCACGCCGGCATTGGCCACATGGACTGATTATAAGTAGGTTTACCTTTCACGACGGCATTGGCCACATGGACTGATTATGTGTAGGTTTACCTTTCACGCCGGCATTGGCCACATGGACTGATTATGTGTAGGTTTATCTTTCACGCCGGCATTGGCCACATGGACTGATTATGTGTAGGTTTACCTTTCACGCCGGCATAGACCACTCGGACTGATTATGTGTAGGTTTACCTTTCACGCCGGCATTGGCCACATGGACTGATTATGTGTAGGTTTACCTTTCACGCCGGCATTGGCCACATGGACTGATTATGTGTAGGTTTACCTTTCACGCCGGCATTGGCCACATGGACTGATTATGTGTAGCTTTACCTTTCACGCCGGCATTGGCCACATGGACTGATTATGTGTAGGTTTACCTTTCACGCCGGCATTGGCCACATGGACTGATTATGTGTAGGTTTACCTTTCACGCCGGCATTGGCCACATGGACTGATCATGTGTAGGTTTACCTTTCACGCCGGCATTGGCCACATGGACTGATTATGTGTAGGTTTACCTTTCACGCCGGCATTGTCCACATGGACTAATTATGTGTAGCTTTACCTTTCACGCCGGCATTGGCCACATGGACTGATTATGTGTAGGTTTACCTTTCACGCCGGCATTGGCCACATGGACTGATTATGTGTACGTTTACCTTTCACGCCGGCATTGGCCACATGGACTGATTATGTGTACGTTTAGCTTTCACGCCGGCATTGGCCACATGGACTGATTATGTGTAGGTTTACCTTTCACGCCGGCATTGGCCACATGGACTGATTATGTGTAGGTTTACCTTTCACGCCGACATTGGCCACATGGACTGATTATGTGTAGGTTTACCTTTCACGCCGGCATTGGCCACATGGACTGATTATGTGTAGGTTTACCTTTCACTCCGGCATTGGCCACATGGACTGATTATGTGTAGGCTTAGCTTTTACGCCGGCATTGGCCACATGGACTGATTATGTGTACGTTTAGCTTTCACGCGGGCATTGGCCACATGGACTGATTATGTGTAGGTTTACCTTTCACGCCGGCATTGGCCACATGGATTGATTATGTGTAGGTTTAGCTTTCACGCCGGCATTGGCCACATGGACTGATTATGTGTAGGTTTACCTTTCACGCCGGCATTGGCCACATGGACTGATTATGTGTACGTTTAGCTTTTACGCGGGCATTGGCCACATGGACTGATTATGTGTAGGTTTACCTTTCACGCCGGCATAGACTACATGGACTGATTATGTGTAGGTTTACCTTTCACGCCGGCATTGGCCACATGGACTGATTATGTGTACGTTTAGCTTTCACGCCGGCATTGGCCACATGGACTGATTATGTGTAGGTTTACCTTCACGCCGGCATTGGCCACATGGACTGATTATGTGTAGGTTTATCTTTCACGCCGGCATTGGCCACATGGACTAATCATGTGTAGGTTTACCTTTCACGCCGGCATAGACCACATGGACTGATTATGTGTAGGTTTACCTTTCACGCCGGCATTGGCCACATGGACTGATTATGTGTAGGTTTACCTTTCACGCCGACATTGGCCTCATGGACTGATCATGTGTAGGTTTACCTTTCACGCCGGCATAGACCACTCGGACTGATTATGTGTAGGTTTACCTTTCACTCCGGCATAGACCACATGGACTGATTATGTGTACGTTTAGCTTTCACGCCGGCATTGGCCACATGGACTGATTATAAGTAGCTTTACCTTTTACGCCGGCATAGACCACATGGACTGATTATGTGTACGTTTAGCTTTCTCGCCGGCATAGGCCACATGGACTGGTTATTTTTGTATATTGATCTACCGTACTAGAAAGACTTCACGCCATTCTATAGTCTAGCACAGTAATACACCAGAGAAAGATAAGACAACACATCTTCATCGTTGAAGGCCCCAAGCCGCACTGCTTTATTCAGAGAATACCGCGTGGCATGTACATCAGTATGCAAAGTGATACGTCACTGATACGTCACAAGACGTGATATATTACACTCCTCCCTTTTTAGATACGAAGTAACCTTGAGAACATTAACAAAGTTTCAATTAACTTTTAACTTCTTTAAACCTTGTAACATTTTGTTTCTTACAACAATGTTTCTTTTTACTTAGATACATTTTATGACACCAACATTAAAACATTTATGACACCAACATTAAAACAATATCACAAGTTTGCTCTAAAAAAGACAGTCAACAACCAAGACATAAAATCTGAGTACATATGTATCTAGAACTTTAGAACAGCTGCAGCACTGAATACATATTACAAATCAAGTCGTCGTGGAGGTCTACTTACTCTACCAGACCTTCGAGGAATAAACACAGGAGAATCACATGACACAGTGTCATCAGGTTTACAATCTTGATCAAAAACTTTCGGTGTACATTTAGTAGATTCAGGTAAAGCTACTGCTTCCTTTATTGGACTTGGCACATTAGTTTGTACACTCGGATCATTTACATGTGGATTTCTGACAATGCTTGGATTATTTGGTGCAACACATGTATCCTTCCCTAGTAATACGTCATTTGGATTTTGATCAGATTTAACATTTACAGAGTCATCACAAATAAGATGATCAGCATGAACATAGCGTTTGTCATTACCTGGAACTCGCACAATATAAGTGTGAGGACCTTTAATTGCAACAATGGTACCGGGGATCCATTTTACCTTTCCTCCCCTGATATTTCTTACCCGTACATGCTGATACAAATCAAATTTACGTACAGTGGGATTCAAACCATCGTGATGAAATTTGCTAGCTGTCTGTTTTCTTTCTACCTTTCTTTGTAAGTTAGGCTTTAACAAAGACAACCTAGTTCGCAGCGTTCGCTTCAGAAACAACTCTGGCGTAATACCAGTCGTAGTGTGAGGAGTATTTCTGTAACATGACAGAACATGGGCTATTCTACTTTGAATACTCTCAGACTTTTCACACTTTTTGAACATTCTCTTAAAGCTCTGAACATTTTTTTCAGCTAACCCATTACTTGCAGGATGGTAAGGGGGACACAAAGTATGATCAATATCATTACATTTCAAAAAATCAGAAAACAAATCAGCAATGAACTGGGGTCCATTGTCTGAAACAATTTGTTGCGGTAAACCATACCTTGCGAACAAAGACCGAAGAACAGTAATAGTAGCACTTGATGTGGTACTTGACATTGGAAAACGTTCTAACCACTTAGAATAACTGTCGACTACAATAAAAAATTGCTGACCATCGATTTCAGCAAAATCAACATGAATTCTCTGCCATGGCTCTGTAGCCCAAGGCCACAATAACAAAGGTACAGACTTAGGCACTTTTTGTGATTCTACACAACTCGGACATGTTCTGACTAAGTCTTCTATATCTTGATCTAATCCAGGCCACCAGACGAAAGATCTAGCCAAAGCTTTCATCCTACACATGCCGGGATGACCATCATGTAATTCATTTAACAACATTTCTTGAAGTTTAGTTGGTACAGCTACTCTCCTACCCCATAATATACAACCATCATCAATTGACAATTCATCTCGTTTTGACCAATAGGGTTGCAAAGTCATATCAGTACAATAATTTGGCCAACCTGAAGATGTAAAATCTAACACTTTACATAATGTAGCATCTTTACATGAAAAATCAGCTATCTGTTTAGCTGTCACAGGTAGATTGCTTAATACTGTACTACAAATATACATTTCATCAGGATCTGCAGTGTGAGAATCATCCACTGGTAATCTACTTAACATATCTGCATTTGCGTTATTTTCTGAAGATCTGTAGACAATATCATACGAATATCCACTAAGCAACAATGCCCAGCGCTGCATTCTAGCTGCTGCTAATGCAGGAATACCAGATTTGGAACCAAAAATTCTTGTTAGGGGTTGATGATCAGTTACAAGAGTAAATTTCCTACCAAACAAGTACAAATGAAATTTCTTAATTCCATACACAATTGCCAATGCTTCTTTCTCTATTTGTGCATAGTTCTTCTCTGCACAACTTAATGTACGTGATACATAAGCTACAGGTCTTTCTGAACCATCATTCAACTTATGGCTTAACACAGCTCCTAATCCATAAGGACTTGCATCTACACTTAATACTAAACGCATCTCAGGATTATAGTGCATAAGCACGCTATCACCTGTTAAAACAGTCTTAGCATATTGAAAAGAAGTTTCACACTCTTTAGTCCATTTCCACATTACTGACTTGTTAAGTAACGAATACAAAGCATGTAAATTTGATGACAGATTTGGTACAAATTTACCGTAGTAATTCAACATTCCAAGAAATGACTTAAGTTCTGACACATTCTGTGGTCTAGGTGCATTTCTAATTGCATCTGTCTTGCTTTGCAATGGTTTTATACCCTCAGCACACAGCTTATGACCCAAAAATGTCACACTTTCCTTGAAAAATTCACATTTTTCTCCATTTAACTTGACATTGTGTTTTCTCAATCTAGAAAATACTTTCTCTAACACAACAAAATGCTCTTTCTCAGTTTCAGTTGCTACAAATATATCATCCATGTAACATAGCACGTGATCAATATTTGACAATATTTTATCCATAGTAGCCTGAAAAATGGAAGGCGCTGTTTTGACACCAAAACATAACCATTTAGTTGCTAACAATCCTTTGTGAGTATTTAACACAAGCAACTTAGCAGATTCATCATCTAAATAAAGCTGATTAAATGCACTAGTCAAATCTAGTTTTGAAAACACTTTTGGCTGTGAACCATACTGGGATATCTTAGCAAACAGATCTTGAGTATTTGGTAATTTATATCCATCATCTTTAATCAATTCATTAACTGCTTTATAATCACCACACACTCTAATAGACTTATTAGGTTTCACAACATGGACTGTCGGTGAAGCCCATTCACAACTGTCAACTGGATACAAAATCTCTGATTCAATCAATCGGTCATATTCTTTTTCAACATCTCCAAACAAAGAATATGGTACAGGTCTAGCCTTCTGATATACTGGTTTAACATTATCTTTCAATGCCAATGATGCTTTAAAACCTTTAATACCATTACCTTCATACGTAAACAGTACACTGTTCTGTCGTAACAGCTCATTGAAACAATCAGAAAAATCATCAGACCGCGGTACATGTTTAGGTAACTTCTTTGTTAGACCAACTTCATTTACAGTGAAAATACTTTGCCAATCCAATTTGATATGTTTTAACCAATCTCTACCCAATAAACATGGTTTCTGACCTTTTACAACAATCAAGTCAAGTTCTACAAGTGGGTTTTCCTCGTACTTTACAGGCACTCTAATTTCTCCCAAAATAGGTACAGGTTCATTTGTATAACTACGCAATGTGATGTTTACATTTCTGAGCGGGAACATTGTTAAACAATTTTTATACAATGTTTCAGATACAGTCGAGCGTAAGGCTCCTGTATCAAGCACCATTTGTATGTTAGAATTTACTACAGTAATATCTACTTTAATAGGTTTCATGCTTTGAGTTTGATTTACATTATAATTACCGTAGAGTCCAAATTCATCATGATCAAATTCAGAATTACTGTCTCTTGACTCTTCAGCATCATTTGAAATGTCCACGTATTTCGCTGGATTTCTTGATTTGAACTTACTTTGCGAATGTCCACGACCGCCTCTTGTACCTCTGCTGCCGGTATTTCCACCACTGTTAGAATCACTTTTCGGACACATGGCCTTGATATGTCCTCGCTGTCTACACCCATAACACTCAGCGTCTCTCAGTCAACATTCTCCAGTACTATGGTTTCTCCCACCACAGCATTTGCAGCCATCGCCGGATGTACTACGGTGTGCTTGGTCACGACCGCGTCCTCTGCCTCGACGTCCGCCTCTCCTCCCGGGGAACAGTCGGTTCATCTCCGCTGTGCCGTCGTTCATGCTCTCTCGATTAGCGGCATTCGCTAATTCGTCCGCTAGGCATTTCCTTCTTGCTTCGTCAAATGTAAGATTTCGCACAGATAGTAGATGTGTCTGAGTACGTGACATCTTCTGATTCAGTCCCGAAACTAGCTTGTCTCGTAAGGCATCGCCTAGAAAATTGCCGTAATCACAAGTAGAAGCCAATTTCTTCAGACGGACAATAAAATCTGCCACTGATTCCTTGTCACCTTGTTTCGACACTCTGTCAAACCGAAATCTTTCTGCCATTACATTTGGAGTGGGCGCATAATGTTCTTTCAAGAGGTCCTTCAGTTCCTGATACGTTTTCGTTCTAGGGGCGTCTGGACTACACAAGTTTTTGAGAAGTTTGTATGCTTCTGGACCGATGAGCGATAGGAATAAATTTGCCTTCCTCTCGTTTTCGATGGCGTTCGCTGCCATAAAAGCGTCGCATCTGTCCGTGTAATCTTCAAAAAGTTCAACACTCTCATCAAAAACTCCTAGATTCCCGAAAACTGCCATTTTCCCTTATACGTAGGTACGTTTCGTCTCGTCGCCAGTTTTGTATATTGATCTACCGTACTAGAAAGACTTCACGCCATTCTATAGTCTAGCACAGTAATACACCAGAGAAAGATAAGACAACACGTCTTCATCGTTGAAGGCCCCAAGCCGCACTGCTTTATTCAGAGAAGACCGCGTGGCATGTACATCAGTATGCAAAGTGATACGTCACTGATACGTCACAAGACGTGATATATTACAATTATGTGTAGGTTTACCTTTCACGCCGGTATAGGCTACATGGACTGCTATCCAGAAACACATTGCCAAGATGATAAGCTGAATATAATGAAACGAAGGCCCAAATGTACGTGATATTAACTTGGCACTTGGAATAAATTATGCTTTCAGTACACATTCTTGGTTGGCATGGCGGCAATGATTTTTAATTGGCACCGTACCAGTATTTAATACTTTTATCACTAATTAATACGTTATCATAATATTGTTCAAGATATTCGAACACTTTTAAAGCGTCAGCGTCTTTTTAAACAATGATGCAGTGAAATCAGCCAGTCAGAGGCCTAAATAAGATGACAAGGGACAAGGCTGGTCAATGTTTCATGGATATTATATGCGTTTCTGATTGGTATCAACACTACCTGGCAAAAATATTTTGCTGCAACAGGGATAGAAACGAATCCTATGGCCTGAAAAGGCAGTGTTACAATAAGTTAACTTACCTACATAATGGATAGACAACAGCAGATTTATTGCCGTTTCTCGTAGGCTGAGTCGTACCTCTCTCAGCACAGAATTCACCAGTAGAATAGACGAGCTGAGGTTGTTCATAAGGGAGTAACTTAATCTCCCAATATCCTGTAGAAGTCCGCTGTCGACTTCAGGGCTCGATCCTCTCACCAAGTCATAAATATAACACACCGCGGTCTCCAAATAGCCATTATCTGGAGGTCTGTGGATTAAAATCATTGCATGTGAAAATATCCACATTAAAAGTGTATAAGCTGAGAACTATTATTTTCATCTCATTCAGGGGAGAGTTTAGTGCAGGGGTATATATGTGTCATGAAAACTGCCATACTGTTTCCAGGTTCAACAGATTAGTGTATTGTCATTAATTTGAAAGGGAAACCTGTATCTCTTCATTTGAAAGTGTAACATAGGTTATAAATGTTCATTTATTGCAGGTGTGAGGTAATTGATTTATTCATTTAAAAAAAAAACAACCAAAAACAAGAAAAAAAAAACAACAACAATAACAACAGAAATAACCATAAAAAAACATTATTTCTCGACGCTGACAGCAGTGACTTTATTTTCAAAATATGCCATGTAAAACATGCAGGCTTAATTCTAAGTGAATGATCCAACAACCACATCAGCCTTAGTTTATACCAAAACCGCCGTTTGCTTTACATCTGTGATATTATTCATTCGTCAAGCAATTAATTTACCTTGGACTTGTAAAGATATAATCCCATAGAGTCCTTCTTCTTGGGTTGCACACGTTTTCATCGAAGCCAATAAGCTGTAAAACGAAATCCCAGTCGGGTCTTTGTGGCTGTGTGAAAAACCACGTAAAAATGCTGGCTATGATGGTGACATCCGCCCTGAAAAGAACGCCATTCTGTGTTAAGGGGGCGGGGGTATGTGAAGTAAACTACACATCCACGGCAAATTTCACAAACCCCAGTGGTAACGTTTACGTTGGTTTATACTGGGCTGTAGTTTATTTTGGTGCGGAAATCAGCCACCTATACAGTTTCTTTGTATGAAGGTATTTTTACGAAAGTCTCCATAAGCTTGGGATAACTCTATACAGGTCTACATGTAAGGCACTTGTTTGTAGATTGGTTGTTGGGAAAGACAACTCCTAAGAACAACCACTTTTCTACACGTGACAGTTTACTGCCACTAAAACTGTTCATTATATATGAAGAGTTTGCTTACCCCACCTCTAGCAGCCCCAGGACAGTGGCCACTATCCCCAGGGCAAGCTTTGCAACGCTCGATCTTCTCATAGTCATATTGTTACGCTATGCTCACAGAAAGAGTCGATTGACAATGTTTCCACCAGGTGGAGACGTCACCATGGAGATGACGCAACAGTCACGTAAAGAAACGCGTGAAAGGTTACTCGCGCATGAGCTGGAACAAGGCACTGCTTTAATATTGTCGGTATTCACAAAACGTCAAAAGGCTGATTAGGCGTTTCTTAGCAAATAGAAGTACACGATATAGACCTTTCCGAACTGTCAATCAAGAACACGCATTTGATCAATCATAATCAAAACTGTTGCAAGCAGGTCATCCGGATGTCCCACAGATTGCTTACAAATGTTCTGTGACGTCATGACGTCACAATGTATTTCACTGGGATTGAAATGAAAATTAAACGTTGTCACATGAAGGGGTGGTCATTTTGGGACCAAACGTTCGTTTCAAGCTTATTACAATGACGTCACAGTAAAGACAGCACGACGTTACAATCATTGCAGACGTTGGACTACAAGCAAAAGCTGACGTCACAATGACTCCAGGTCCTATCTCACACTAGCGCCATGTCACGGATAACATCCACCTCCCTATTGTCATTCAGAGAGAGCGTCACAGAGGCCACGGATGTGATTAACGTTCCAAACGTTAGCCAGCGCGACTTTTAGAAGGTCATCTCCATGGTGACGTGTCCACCTGTTGGAAACATTGTCAGATCGACTCTTTCTGTGAGCATGGCATAACATGACTATGAGAAGATCGAGCGCTGCAAGACTTGCACTGGGTATAGCGGCCACTATCCTGGGGCTGCTGGAAGTGGGGTAAGTAACACTTCTTACCTTATCTAGAGAAATTATCTAGAGGAAAGAAGGCATAAAATGAAGAGAAGTGTAAAGATCACCAAAACCATATCTAGAATACCTTTACTCACTAACATTTTTTTAGATTCTATCTTACTGAATTAAACGTTATGTTCTGAATAAAGAAAACAAATAAAGGTGCTTTGAGAAACAGCTTCAAACGTCTGACCACGCTTACCTCATTTTTATGACTTGCTTTCCTTTAAATATACACCAGCTAAGCATAAACAATGCAGTGCTAACGACCAAAGGCTTGGCACTGTTGGTGACGATGAAACGTTATCACTGGAGACAATTATTTAGTTTGTCAAATCCACCATGGACGTATGACTTTCTCCCACATGACCATGTAGTCAGCGCCCAATCCTTTTTTTTTTCAGGACGGATGTCCCCATTATGACCAGTGTTTTTACATGGCTTGTCACACAGCCACAAAGATCCGACTGGGATTTCGTTTTCCAGCTCATGGGATTCGGCGAAAACGTGTGCAACCCAAGAAGAAGGACTATATGGGATTATATCTTTAGAAATCCAAGGTAAACCAACCAGTCAAAGAATGAGTGAATGATACTACAGAACCAAACTATACATCGTTTATGTAAAATATTCGTGCATTCTTGGCTTTAAACAACAATCGATTAATAAATATATACATCAATCTAATGTTTCGTTACGAACTACCGTGTGCCTTTGTTGGGCCTTTCGTTCAGAAATATGCTTTGTCTATACGGTTTCGTTTCATACAGAATATTTGGAAAGCACATTTAACCTGCTGTTGTTGTTGGCAACTTAGCGCAGATGGTGTATACTTTGTGATGAAATAAAATTATATATAAATTCAATGTTTTTAATCCACAGACCTCCAGATAATGGCTATTTGGAGACCGCGGTGTGTTATATTTATGACTTGGTGAGAGGATCGAGCCCTGAAGTCGACAGCGGACTTCTACAGGATATTGGGAGTTTGAGTTACTCCCTTATGAACAACCTCAGCTCGTCTATTCTACTGGTGAATTCTGTGCTGAGAGAGGTACGACTCAGCCTGCGAGAAACGGCAATAAATCTGCTGTTGTCTATCCACTATGTAGGTAAGTTAACTTATGGTGATTTTGTTGGTTGATTTTGTGTTTCTTTTTGGTAGTCACATTAAAATGATGTTTTACCGGTGCATGATGACGAATCTTTTACATACATGGTTTTCAGTAACCTAGTAGTAGTTACAAAGTGTAAAGAAGTATTACTGATTAACATTTACCAAGTGTCCCTTATACCTGTACACAGTTATGTGAATGTATAAAATATAAATGATTTCTGTGTTGCTTCAAACGTATGCCTACATTTAACTTTTAAAACGATTTGCGTTTACAAGGCAAACCTGGTATCATAACTAATGCATTACACACTTTAGGTCAATGATTTGCTTGTGAGGAGCACGCACGAATGCAACACTTCCTGTGTTTTGCTTGTAGATATCATAGAAGCCCTCAGCATCGGTCTTTGCTTGTGGATATTGACCCGATGGGTCATCTTCTGTCACACAAAAGGTATGTGCTATATATAGTTCCCTTTAGACAAATTGTGCTCGCCAATCTATCTTGTGTTCATTTTCGTTCAAACACTCACCCACAGGAAACATTTATTCGACACATGTTGTATTTCAGGAATTGTGAAAACGATCCCCAAAGCTTCAAGGTCTTTTCTGACCACGGTGGCTTCAGACTACTTGCCACTGAAGATGATTCATACAAACACCAACTTGTACTACTTCCGCGCAAAGTTCAAGAAGACCGACAGAGACGTCTTCGTCAAGTGCCTTCGTAAAGGCTGCAGCAAGTCTACCAAGAAAAAACTGGACAAGGAATACCTCGTGGTCAGTGGCATTAGCCACCCAGGTATTATAAATGTGGTAGATTGGATTCAAACAGACAATACCTATGGCCTGGGGCTAGAGTTTGCTCCCTTTGGTAATTTGAGAGAGGCCATGTTTACCCAGTTCTCCCAAATTCGTGGAATGTCCAAGTTCATCATGTTCAGGCAAATAGTCTCAGCTGTTGAGTTCCTGCACAACGCCGGCATGGCCCATCTCAACATTCGGCCTGGAAGTGTTATGGTCTTCAAGAAATGGTGTCTTGTCAAACTGTCCGGCTTTGATCACGTGGTGAAGGTGAATCCCAAACGGCTTTGCCGCTTATTTGACCTCCATGCAATCTCCACTCCACCTGAAGTATTCAAGAAGAAGCCATACCATCCCCAGAAAGCGGACATCTGGGCGCTTGGGTCCCTGTTTTTCTACATCCTGACCGGTGATTACCTGCAGAAAGATACCGGCTTTTCACTGGACCGTCTGGTCTTCCCCTGCCTTAAAGGTTGTGACTGGGACGACAAACGGGGCGCTCTGGAAATTCTCAACTGCGCATTATTTCCTGTAGCACATCGCCGCCCTGAAGCCTCCCAGCTTATGAGGCGATTTAAATTCTTCGGATTGTAAGATTTAAAACGTATTTAAAAAAATAATAACAACCAAAAAAAAAAAACAAAAAAAAAAAAAAAACAAAAAAACAAAAGGAAAATAAAAAAAAATACCTCAAAAATTATTATAAACAAAATGACAACAAAAAATACATAGAAATAAAATGCAAAAAATAAAAATAATAGTTTTCATTTCAGAGGTAGATATATGTTTTTTCGAATTATTATTTGCAGATGTTAGGGAGTGACAGCGTCGAGGTCCTCAGTGAGGCCATCTACTGTAATATTTATTTTACCATACATTCTCTTCACCTTCAAAACTTTCACACGAATATTTTTTAAAAGCAAATTGACGTGTAACGCCAGAATTTTCTTTCTTCACATATGTAAAATACAACAAATGACTGGAGTGAAGGTGTTCAGGACCTCAACAAGACTATAACCACGAGCAGTTATTCTCAGCTATAGAAACATTTCATCACATGGAATACCGTTTGCCCTTGAAATAAAATGTAATGCAAAGAGAAATGCTTTTTGTTTGTTTCTTTTTTTTCTTCGTGTGAGTACGTTATAACGTAACTAACTAAACTGATGATCTGACTGTATTTCTAAGGTTTTCCTAAGCAGGTAGCAGATTCAAATCTAGCTGGTAAAATCGCAAGGTATTCAGATACTTTGTGAAGGGTACAGGTCTTTGGTTTCTTCCAAGTATAAACCTAATATCTGCTGTCTAAGTGAAAATGGAACGGCCTTTGACCGGGTGATTAAAGTACTTATCTGTTAATCACTAGGTTGGTTCTATATCAGCCTCTGCCAGAAAATATTCGCTATTCGCTCGCCTCACTGTTCTCCGGACCTTGGTGACAAAACAGGGCTTTAATGACAAAACAGGGCTTTGGTGACAAAACAGGGCTTTGGTGACAAAACAAGTCCTTTTTGACAAAACAGGGCCTGGGTGACAAAACAGGGCCTTGGTGACAAAAAGGGGCCTTAGTGACAAAACAGGGCCTTGGCGACAAAACGGGGCCTTGGTGACAAAACAGGGCTTTGGTGACAAAAAAGGCTTTGGTGACAAAAAGGGGCCTTGGTGACAAAACAGGGCCTTGGTGACAAAACAGGGCTTTGGTGACAAAACAAGGCCCTGGTGACAAAAAAGGGGCTTTGGTGACAAAAGAGGGCCTTGGTGACAAAACAGGGCCTTGGTGACAAAAGAGGGCCTTGGTGACAAAAAGAGCTTTGGTGACAAAACGGGGCCTTGGTGACAAAAAGAGCTTTGGTGACAAAACGGGGCCTTGGTGACAAAACGGGGCCTTGGTGACAAAACAGGGCTTTGGTGACAAAACAAGTCCTTTGTGACAAAACAGGGCCTTAGTGACAAAAAGGGGCTTTGGTGACAAAACGGGGCCTTGGTGACAAAACAGAGCTGCCTCTAATACGTTGTGTTACATGACATTTGTTGGAGATGGCGGGTTTTCCACCATGAGCTTTTTCAGGTGTGAATACGTGTACATCACATGTGGGAAAGTTCCTTTGTTACTTGTTAAAGAAGGCTGGTTTACTCCGGGCACCCAAGCCATAAAACTGACAGACGTCGTAAAAGTGAAAGCTTATATATTTAGTCTATATCATGTTTTTCGAAAATCGTCAGTGGTGAAAAAATAGGTTTTGAATCATAAAATATATCCGCAGAGAGACAGGTGGCTGGCAAAAGTGGAACAACATGATATACATTCCTCTCAACATTTGTCAAAAGCTAACCAGAGGATCCGTATGTGCTCTATGCTTTATTATATTTTAAATAGGGCACAGTCCACATGACAGGTATTTTATGTAGTATGCAACTTTCCTTGTCCACCTGACAGGTATTTTATGTAGTATACAACTTTCCTTGTCCTCATGACAGGTATTTTATGTAGTATACAACGTTCCTTGTCCACCTGACTGGTATTTTATGTAGTATACAACTTTCCTTGTCCACCTGACAGGTATTTTATGTAGTATACAACTTTCCTTGTCCTCGTGACAAGTATTTTATGTAGTATACAACTTTCCTTGTCCACCTGACTGGTATTTTATGTAGTATACAACTTTCCTTGTCCTCGTGACAGGTATTTTATGTAGTATACAACTTTCCTTGTCCACCTGACAGGTATTTTATGTAGTATCCAACTTTCCTTGTCCACATGACTGGTATTTTATGTAGTATACAACTTTCCTTGTCCTCGTTACAGGTATTTTATGTAGTATACAACGTTCCTTGTCCACCTGACTGGTATTTTATGTAGTATACAACTTTCCTTGTCCTCGTGACAGGTATTTTATGTAGTATACAACTTTCCTTGTCCACCTGACTGGTATTTTATGTAGTATACAACTTTCCTTGTCCACCTGACTGGTATTTTATGTAGTATACAACGTTCCTTGTCCACGTGACAGGTATTTTATGTAGTATACAACTTTCTTGTCCACCTGACAGGTATTTTATGTAGTATACAACTTTCCTTGTCCTCGTGACAGGTATTTTATGTAGTAAACAACTTTCCTTGTCCATGTGACAGGTATTTTATGTAATATCCAACTTTCCTTGTCCACGTGACAGGTATTTTATGTAATATCCAACTTTCCTTGTCCACCTGACAGGTATTTTATGTAGTATACAACTTTCCTTGTCCACCTGACTGGTATTTTATGTAGTATACAACGTTCCTTGTCCACCTGACTGGTATTTTATGTAGTATACAACTTTCCTTGTCCACCTGACAGGTATTTTATGTAGTATACAACTTTCCTTGTCCTCGTGACAGGTATTTTATGTAGTATACAACTTTCCTTGTCCACCTGACTGGTATTTTATGTAGCATACAACTTTCCTTGTCCTCGTGACAGGTATTTTATGTAGTATACAACGTTCCTTGTCCACCTGACTGGTATTTTATGTAGTATCCAATTTTCCTTGTCCATCTGACTGGTATTTTATGTAGTATACAACTTTCCTTGTCCTCGTGACAGGTATTTTATGTAGTATACAACGTTCCTTGTCCACCTGACTGGTATTTTATGTAGTATACAACTTTCCTTGTCCTCGTGACAGGTATTTTATGTAGTATACAACTTTCCTTGTCCACCTGACTGGTATTTTATGTAGTATACAACTTTCCTCGTCCTCGTGACAGGTATTTTATGTAGTATACAACTTTCCTTGTCCACCTGACTGGTATTTTATGTAGTATACAACTTTCCTTGTCCACCTGACTGGTATTTTATGTAGTATACAACGTTCCTTGTCCACGTGACTGGTATTTTATGTAGTATACAACTTTCCTTGTCCACGTGACAGGTATTTTATGTAATATCCAACTTTCCTTGTCCACCTGACTGGTATTTTATGTAGTATACAACTTTCCTTGTCCTCGTGACAGGTATTTTATGTAGTATCCAACTTTCCTTGTCCACCTGACAAGTATTTTATGTAGTATACAACGTTCCTTGTCCACCTGACAAGTATTTTATGTAGTATACAACTTTCTTGTCCTTCTGACAGGTATTTTATGTAGTGTACAACTTTCCTTGTCCTCGTGACAGGTATTTTATGTAGTATACAACGTTCCTTGTCCACCTGACTGGTATTTTATGTAGTATACAACTTTCCTTGTCCTCGTGACAGGTATTTTATGTAGTATACAACTTTTCTTGTCCACCTGACTGGTATTTTATGTAGTATCCAACTTTCCTTGTCCACCTGACAGGTATTTTATGTAGTATACAACTTTCCTTGTCCACCTGACAGGTGTTTTATGTAGTATACAACTTTCCTTGTCCACCTGACAGGTATTTTATGTAGTATACAACTTTCCTTGTCCATGTGACAGGTATTTTATGTAATATCCAACTTTCCTTGTCCACGTGACAGGTATTTTATGTAATATCCAACTTTCCTTGTCCACCTGACAGGTATTTTATGTAGTATAAAACTTTCCTTCGTCCACCTGACTGGTAGTTTATGTAGTATACAACGTTCCTTGTCCACCTGACTGGTATTTTATGTGGTATACAACTTTCCTTGTCCACTTGACAGGTATTTTATGTAGTATACAACTTTCCTTGTCCATCTGACTGGTATTTTATGTAGTATACAACTTTCTTGTCCACGCGACAGGTATTTTATATAGTATACAACTTTCCTTGTACACGTGACAGGTGTTTTATGCAGTATACTAACGTTTAAAGACGGACGTGAATTCAAAATCCCCACAATGGACCAAGGTGAGACAGTACTGCTGGGGGAAAATTCCCACAATGCCTCAGGGTAAGAGAGCACGGCTGTGGTACAATCCACACACTGGACCAAGGTAAGAGAGCACAGCCGGGGTAAAACCCCACACTGCGTCAAGGTAAGGAAGCATAGTTGGGGTAAAATCCCCACACTGCCTTCAAGGTAAGAGGCCACAGCTGGGGTAAAATCCCCACACTGCGTCAAGGTAAGAGGGCACAGCTGGAATAAAATCCCCACAATGCGTCAAGGTAAGAGACCACAGCTCGGGTAAAATCCCCACACTACGTCAAGGTAGAGACCACAGCTGGGGTAAAATCTCCACAATGCGTCAAGGTAAGAGACCAGAGCTGGGGTGAAATCCTCAAACTGCGTCAAGGTAAGAGACCACAGCTGGGGTAAAATCCCCACACTGCGTCAAGGTAAGAGAACATAGCTGGGGTAAAATCCCCACATTGCGTCAAGGTAAGAGAGCACAGATGGGGCAAAATCCCCACATTACGTAAGAGAACAGAGTTGTAAAGGAAAATCCCCACAATGGGCCAAGGTATGAGAGCACAGTTGTAATGGAAAATGCCCAAATTGGGCCAAGGTATGAGAGCATAGTCGTAACGGAAAATCACCAAATTGGGCCAAGGTGAGACAGCAGACTTGTAAAGGAAAGTTCCTACATTGGGTCAAGGTAAGAAAACATAGCTGTACAAGAAAATCCCCACACTGAGTCAAGGTAAAAGAACATAGGTGTACAGGAAATTCCCTTCACTGCGTCAAGGTAAGAGAGTATAGTTGTATAGGAAAATCCCCACATTGCGTCAAGGTAAGAACGTATGTCCACGTGACTGGTATTTTATGTAATATCCAACTTTCCTTGTCCACATGACTGGTATTTTATGTAGTATACAACTTTCCTTGTCCTCGTGACAGGTATTTTATGTAGTATACAACGTTCCTTATCCATCTGACTGGTATTTTATGTAGTATACAACTTTCCTTGTCCTCGTGACAGGTATTTTATGTAGTATACAACTTTCCTTGTCCACGTGACTGGTATTTTATGTAGTATACAACTTTCCTTGTCCACGTGACTGGTATTTTATGTAGTATACAACTTTCCTTGTCAACGTGACTGGTATTTCATGTAGTATTTAAGTTCCCTTGCACACGTGACAGGTGTTTTATGCAGTATATTAACGTTTAAAGACGGACGTGAATTCAAAATCCCCACAATGGACAAAGGTGAGACAGTACTGCTGGGGTAAAATTCCCACAATGCCTCAGGGTAAGAGAGCACAGCTGGGGTAAAATCCCCACACTGAGTCAAGGTAAGAGACCACAACTGGGGTAAAATCCGCACATTGCTTCAAGGTAAGAGACCTCAGCTCGGGTAAAATCCCCACACTGCCTTCAAGGTAAGAGGCCACAGCTGGGGTAAAATCCCCACACTGCGTCAAGGTAAGAGGGCACAGCTGAAATAAAATCCCCACAATGCGTCAAGGTAAGAGACCACAGCTGGGGTAAAATCCCCACACTGCGTTAAGGTAAGGGACCACAGCTGGGGTAAAATCCCCACATTGCGTCAAGGTAAGAGACCACAGCTGGGGTAAAATCCCCACACTGCGTCAAGGTAAGAGAGCACAGATTGGGTAAAATCCCCACATTACGTAAGAGAACATAGTTGTAAAGGGAAATCCCCACATTCAGCCAAAGTAAGAGAGCATAGTTGTAATGGAAAATCCCCACATTGCGTCAAGGTAAGAAAACATAGCTGTATATGAAAATGCCCAAATTGGGCCAAGGTATGAGAGCATAGTCGTAACGGAAAATCACCAAATTGGGCCAAGGTGAGACAGCAGAGTTGTAAAGGAAAGTTCCTACATTGGGTCAAGGTAAGAAAAACATAGCTGTACAAGAAAGTCCCCACACTGAGTCAAGGTAAAAGAACATAGGTGTAAAGGAAATTCCCTTCACTTCGTCAAGGTAAGAGAGTATAGTTGTATAGGAAAATCCCCACATTGCGTCAAGGTAAGAACGTATAGTTGTACAGGAAAGTCCCCACATTACGTCAAGGTAAAAGAACATAGTTGTACAAGAAAATCTCCACATTGCGTCAAGGTAAGTGAGTAAAGTTAGACTGCGGTTCGCAGTTAGCAGTTAGGTATTCAACGGGGACAAATCCTTATTTCTATAAATTGTATATTCGGCTAGATCTCAATATATCTTGTATATTCGGCTATATAAATACTGGATCTACGGACATCATACTTGGTACATTTATAATACCCATGATTCCCGATTCTGACACCTGGGGGTGCTTCTGTGAATAGCAGTCTAAATAGCAGTTTGGCCCATATCTCCATAAATACTGCACATACAGACATAACATGTGGTACAATATTGACACTAAATGCAGGCTACCACGTGATGCCAATGATTCCCATTTCTGACACAAGGGGCACGCTTCTATGAGTAGCACTCTGGCCCATATCTCCATAAATACTGCACCTACAGACACCATGCTCTCTTACCTTGGCCCAATGTGGGGATTTTCATGTACAACTATGCTCTCTTACGTTGACGCAATTTGGGGATTTTCCTTTACAACAGTGCTCTCTTACCTTGACGCAATGTGGGGACTTTCCTGTACAACTATGCTCTCTTACCTTGACGCAATGTGGGGAATTTCTTTTACAACTATGCTCTCTTACCTTGACGCAATGTGGAGATTTCCCTGTACAAGTATGTTCTCTTACCTTGACGCAATGTGGGGATTTTCCTGTACAACTATGCTCTGTTACCTTGGCCCAATGTGGGGATTTCCCTGTACAACTATATTTTCTTAACTTGACTCAATGTGGAGACTTCCCTGTACAACTATGTTCTCTTACCTTGGCCCAATGTGGGGATTTTCCTGTACAACTATGCTCTGTTACCTTAGCCCGATGTGGGGATTTCCCTGTACAACTATATTTTCTTAACTTGACGCAATGTGGGGACTTCCCTGTACAACTGTGTTTTGTTACCTTGGCCCGATGTGGCGATTTTTCTGTACAACTATGTTCTCTTACCTTGACGCAATATGGGGACTTTCCTGTACAACTATAAGAAAACATAGCTGTGCAGGAAAATCCCACATTCTGCCAAGGTAAGAGAGCATAATTGTACACGAAAATCCCCACATTCTGCCAAGGTAAGAGAGCATAGTTGTACAGGGAATCGCCTCACTGGGCATAGTTGTACAACAATCCTCACACTGGGTCAAGATAAGAGAGCATGGTTGCATAGGAAAATCACCACATCGCGCAAGCTAGAGGTAATTCATCACCTTGTGTCAAGGTAAAGAGAACATAATTGTACAGGAAATTCACCACATCGCGTCAGCTGGACGTAAATCACCACATCGCGTCAGCTGGACGTAAATCACCACATCGCGTCAGCTGGACGTAAATCACCACATCACGTCAGCTGGATGTAAATCACCACATCGCGTCAGCTGGACGTAAATCACCACATCGCGCCACCTAAGGTGAATCATCAAATTGCGCCAAGTATCTGTGTTAACATGCGTAAATCCTACTCTGCGGCCAAATCAACAATGACTGAAGAATCTAAATATGTTTTAAAGATAAGCTGCCACTGTAGTTTAGGGAAATTTCTGAGAAGCAGCTTCCTGAAAGTGGAATATGGGAAATGTCTTAGAAAAACTCCATTAAGCAAATATGCGCTGGTTAGGAGTACACGACATGGCTCTGTTTGCTGAGACATCCACAAAATTTGTTTATACTTGGAATGCTAGAGAAATATTCCTGAGTACGGAAAGGTAGTCTCGAAAACACCAATCAAACAAATCAATAAATAGTTTCTATGCTTAGTCACCAACGCAAACTGCAGGAGACCACTCATTTATGACATGATGAAGAGAAAGGCCAGTCTACATCATATATCTTCACCACGTTTTTCATGTTTTAGATGTTTTTGTCACTGGAGTAAATGCAATGAAATGCATGAATGGTGTGTTTTTATTTTTAAGCACAATGATGTCACATCCACTTTATAGTCTTACATATTCACCTTGGCTAGAACTGTGTAAGCAGGCATTAAAAAATCTATTCCGGGTTTTAATTTTTTTACCTTTAAAGTAAAAGAAGTCTAAAATACAAGGTAAGGTTCATCATAAAGACAACTGAAAACTATGCTTTAAAACGCTTTCATTTATTTTTGTCAGATATTTTCAGTGTGTTGAAAGGCATTAACATATTTGAAAACCATGGTGGGTTTATGAACCATACTGGCGGTAGCGAGGAGGTCTGACAGGAAGGAATTTTTGAGAACATTCTTTCAGTAATCTTTTACTCATGGGTAAATGAGTTATTCCAACATTCTGTGTCGTGATTAGAGTTGGATAAACTTCCTGTGACCTCAGAGTTCCTAACCTCTGATAGTATAGTCCATAAAACCCTTAAGAGAAGTCAAAAGTTTGAGCGCTTTTAACTCTCTTCCAAAAATCTAATAAAAATAATGAAAGTATATTTATGCATAGCTTTAAGTGTTCTACTTAGTGACGCCTACTTTGATTTTTAGGGCCTTTTCCTTTAATACTGACGGCTAGTATTCAATTTACATGTTTACAGCATTTCAGATGTGACTATTACACGCTGAGTATAGGCCTTTGTTGGACAATTCCAGCAAATACACACATGTAGGCCTATAGTCAGTTCAGGAAAATGTTCCAGGTGCAATTAGTTAGAAAAAAGCTTTAATCGTTCTGAGAGTTTACATTACATTTGGTATGTGAGCGATACTGCGCCAAAATCAGATCAAAACAGAAAGTGAAAGAACGATACCACTATCAGACTATTATACACCCTTTCGTGTTGTTCTCATAAAGCGTGAGTATGTCAAACCCTGGACAGATAATGTAACAGGTATATGCCGTATGGACACTGTTAGGAGATCTTTACTTATACCTTTGTGTCAACAATCCGTCATTTAGAATTCAAATTCAAATTCAAATTTGCAAATCAAACAACGCTGATCAGGCAAATCTGCATTTCATGGAGAGTAAACGGTTACGGTTATCAGGACTGTATCTGTGGAATGCGTTACCTGAAGAAGGACACCATGCCTTTGTAGCTATCAGCAGAGAATATGCTTGTTTAACTGGTTCCACTTTTGCCCGAATTACAGCTTAAATTGAAATGATGGCGTCTGAAACATGATAAAACGGTTATTTTTTGGCTTCGCCTCCATTCGCAATTATATAACCCACCCATTCATACTGCACGACGGGGGTGGGGGGGGGGAGGGGCAAAGAAATACCTGCCACACTGGTTGATGTATAGCACTGTAATTTTAGGCTATAAATGTAGGACCCGATGTGGACGAAATGGCATTTCGATCAGAATTCAAGAAACTGGTGCATGAAGAGCGTCCTCAAAACATCTTATTTTTCCAACTTCCATTTTTTCATTTGTTCAAATGTTGCTATGGTTGAAGTTACATGCAGACGGACTGAAAACCAAAGTTCTCAGTTCTTCATTCCTATAGACTTGCGCATTCGGCTCTTTGCTATATTCCTGGTTCTCCAAGATTCATGGTTTCATCTCATGTTGACACATCTAGTATACTCGCGGGATCATTGCTTTATCTTACCACACTACGCCTGGCCATCCAAGATTCATGGTTTCATCTCATGTTGACAGATCTGGTATTATCGCGGGATCATTGCTTTATCTTACCACACTACGCCTGGCCATCCAAGATTCATGGCTTCATCTCATGTTGACACATCTAGTATACTCGCGGGATCATTGCTTTATCTTACCACACTACGCCTGGCCATCCAAGATTCGTGGTTTCATCTCATGTTGACACATCTAGTATACTCGCGGGATCATTGCTTTATCTTACCACACTACGCCTGGCCATCCAAGATTCGTGGCTTCATCTCATGTTGACAGATCTGGTATTATCGCGGGATCATTGCTTTATCTTACCACACTACGCCTGGCCATCCAAGATTCATGGTTTCATCTCATGTTGACACATCTAGTATACTCGCGGGATCATTGCTTTAGCTTACCACACTACGCCTGGCCATCCAAGATTCATGGTTTCATCTCATGTTGACACATCTAGTATACTCGCGGGATCATTGCTTTATCTTACCACACTACGCCTGGCCATCCAAGATTCGTGGCTTCATCTCATGTTGACAGATCTGGTATTATCGCGGGATCATTGCTTTATCTTACCACACTATGCCTGGCCATACAAGATTCGTGGCTTCATCTCATGTTGACAGATCTGGTATTATCGCGGGATCATTGCTTTATCTTACCACACTATGCCTGGCCGTCCAAGAATCGTGGCTTCATCTCAACTTAAAGTGAACATAGTTTGCCACTATATATACATAGAAAAAATAATATAGGACACAGTTATCACAGGAAAATATGTAAAAAATTGTATAAATTTTTGAAAGCCGAGAAGATGAAATTCAGAATTGGGGATATAGCACTGACGGACAATTCACTCGGAGTCGCCATGTTGTAGAAGGCCTTATGAACTTGGCCAATCACCAGAGTTGAAAGCGCCACGTGATAATTGGCTGTCATCTCAAAAAACATATTACCTCTCGATTGCCAGTGTGGTTTCTTATAGTGGATAGACAGATATCGATGCAATAAATTGGATTTTGCGCTTTGTTTAAGTGTTAAGCTGATGCATTTTGAACCACACATTTATGAACAAAGCTGAGAGCGGCTGTCTGTGTCACAATGCCTACAGGATACTGCAGTAATTTGTCAGGGTGAGCTGGCAAAAAAAAAACGCCTCGGTAGAGTCATTGCTTGAAGAAAAACACTACGACTTCGCATTAGTTTTTCCTTAGCAAAGTCAGATTTATAACGAAAATATTCTCCCAAAACCTAAATGAAAGAGTTTGTTATCAATCAGAAAGTCCTCCTATGTTCGGTAAATTCCCTGAAGTCGGCACAGCTAGCTGGGCCAAATGCTTACACCCATGCAGGACGAGGACGAGCAGGACGGCTAAAACATGACGCTTGTGTCCACGAATATCGCCATGACCGAGCGTCAAACTAAAAGAAACACGGAACAGAGCCTGATAATCTTTGGCTGGGTATCGGGCGTTTTTGTCTGTATTTTCTCATTGTCACATTCCTTAATACCGAGGGTACGGAAGAACCCCTAGGTTTTGTAACGTCACTCTAGATAGATGGCAAAATGGCGTCACCAAATGAGTGGTTAGGTTCTGACGATTGTTTGCTATTTATTTCGTTCATAAGCGGTGTAGGATTTTTCAAATATTTAACATTTCTGGAATACTACTTTATTAATTAATTCAGCTTGAGCGGCTGGCTTTATGTTCACTTTAATAAATCTGGTATACTCGCAGGATCGTTTGCTGTATCTTTTCACACTATGTCTGGCCATCTAAGATTCGTTGTTTTCGTCTCATGATGAAAAGCCCATTACTCACGAGATCGTGGCTTCATCTTATGGCGGTAAGCATGACCACCCAGTCTGGTGACTGCACCTCGGTTTCTCGTGGGTCTTTTCATTTCAATTTATCCTCCATCCTGACATGACTATTATCGGGGCTGAGAAATTCGTCACACACCACCTCAAGTCGTCATCCGCTACAGACATACATCTGAGGTGGGTAGTCGTGGCTCCACCGTATAGAATCCGTGGGAAGGAAGACTTGGGGGTACTCGCTGAGCTGGTGCAGGTCACGCTCCACCCCCTGGATGAACAGCCGGACATTAGGACAGTGGCCGATGTTGAGGGCCAACAGGTCTGGGCAGTCCAGGTCCAGGCTATGTACGTCTTTACAGCCAAACATATTCAGGTATTTCAGGGGTGGGGCCTGGATACTAACGTTACTCAGATCTCGGCACTTCTCGAGGTTCAGGTGCGAGATATTCGGACATCCGGTTAGCGCCATCTGGAGGACGTAATCCGACATCTGACAGCGATAAAGCACCACGGTCCGTGCCAGAGGAGTGCTCACAGACAGGAGGTTAACTTTACAATCGAAAAGCCGAAGGAAGCCTATAGAGCCCATTGCGTGGATGACCACACGATTCCAGTATCAACTGGTCATCACTGCAGAGGTTAAGCTCGATGGAGTCGACACTGACGCACTGTATAGTCATTGTCTTAAGAGCAGGGACGCCGACCAACGCCACTTTGCATAGATGATTAGCTGTGATGTATACATGATTTAGAGTGATTATGTCATTCTCTGCCTCTGTGTGTAATAACCTTAGGCTAGGGCTTCGTATATGCAGTGTTTCACACGAGAAGTCCCCCAGCAAACATAGCTCCTGAAGAGATGGCACGATGTACTCGTCCAACGTCAGACTGTCTTGGGATATACAACCTAATCGTAGACATGCTATAGAAGGGTTCAGTTTTAGTGTCTGACGGAAGGAACGCATCTCTATTTCATCACAGTTACATAGCTCTAACACGGCGAGCTTACTGCTTTGATAGTCAGTGTCCGTAACACACTGCTTGCCATCCACACTGACTCTCCGCAACCTGGGCGCATCCAGTTCCAGGTGCTCCATGGACTCGAGGCCTTGGTCAATGGTTATCATGCGGAGGTTCGTGGCTGTTATACTCACAAACAGGACGCCCCACAGATTGAACAGGTAAATTTTCTGAATGGACTCTGACACCAGCCGTATACCATGGAGATGCTGTAACAGATAAAATATACGCATTAAGAATAAACTGAGGAAAACACATCCGTGTATATTTTTGAAAAAATAATATCAAATGTTAACAAAACAACCTGGTTAAAATCACTTGCATTGTTTATGATCATAAAAATATATCTTTCTTCGTTTTGGCTTTACAATTCCATTAGAACAGCCAGAATGTTCCATTTGCTCAGTAGGTTTTCATATGTGTAGTTTAATGGTTTTCTGTCTTTCCTTAAGGTACTTGGGCACCAACGTCTTAACATGTAGCTTAGACAGGTCTCTCTAGTATTACCTACAGTGATTTGATCAATGGTCAAAGAACAGCACAGTTATTCCAATAACAGCCGAATGGTACACAAACATCACACACCACCAAAGCGTTAATATAATCACTAACGGCTAGGCTGAAGCATACCACGAAAGACGATGTCCATATATGGCAATAAGCTATCGAACACTTGTTTCCAGTAAAAGATCTCTTAAATAAATCCCATTTCCATGACAACATTGATTGACCCATAAGAAACAGATGTCGCAAACCTTGGTGAATACAATATGTGACCCTATTCTCACGTTACAACCCATATATTTGCACATACAGGTTCATTCACAAAATCCTAGAACCCACCCACGAGAAACCCGGTTGCCCAATGACCATTGAGTTTAAGCGCGGACTATATACCCTATGTACTCTATGTGAACCTACTATGGATGATTCCACAAAGCAATTTTCGACTCCAGTCAAAATTTTAACTCAATATAATGCCCAAAACGCTCAATTGATGTAAGTTTGTTTTAACATAACATTAGTGAAAAATTCAGAATTTTAACAAGAATCTCAATATAGGCTTTTAAATCAAATTTTAAAACTGTCTTAGAAGATTTGGCCCCAGTTCCGGGTTGAAATCCCCTTCAGCAGGTTTGGTGCTGCTGTCGCAGGTTTAGGAGTTAATAGTTTGTCTAATCAAATTCATCTTGCAGGTGTTCAAAAGAGAATCAACATGTTTAACACGTAAGCCATTATAAACATTCAGTTTCATGATGAAGGCTAATTAGTTCACTCGTGTGTACAATTAAGATGTTATCATCGGCGTGTTTCCATCATCAGCTGCTGTCACGATGACCACCCATAGGCTAACTTAACCAGCTCAAGTGTTTCAGTTAATGATTGACACTGTCAGGCTTCTCAACGACAGGGTAAAACACATCGTTCTATGCATAGCGTTGATACGCTTGTTTATTAAGTAACTGTTGTAACAGCTCTCATACACCCGAAAAATGTGACATACATGAACTGCAGGAAAGAAGAGAAGAGGCTGTGTTTTAGCAACCCAGTGATCGATATCCCTGATTGTTTTACGGGGGTAATCACAATCCATTGTACGCGGAGTTAACTAGCAGTCCATGAAAATACGTATAACCAAAAACTAATCTTATACACAGTTCGATTTTTCCTGGAGGTACGAAAACGTGCCACAAACTACAATCTGTGTTATTTGTGGTCTGTGACAACAATGTTAATGCATTATTAGTAAGTTGGTATTTTTCAAAACCACATGTTACAGAAGTTGAGTGATATTGTTTGGTAGGCAACGTGGTAAAACAACATGAAAGAATACAAACGAAATCTAATCATACACAAACACACTATACAGTGGATTTTTGTTTTTACAACAGTAAATAAACTGCCATGTATAAACAAACGCAACAGGTGTTGAACTATTTCTCAGTCACTTGAGTTACGGAGACAAAGAAGGGCTGATGAAATCATCGATTCACGCTTCCACGCTTCCGCCAATAGTTTACCTCGTCACACCGCTCAGATAAGCTATCACGCTACAAACACGATCATATGCCAGTCCACAGTCTCGAGGAATGTTGGTGACGTCAATGTGACGTGTGTACATTCGATCTGTCAATTTACCTTCTAACTGAATTTTTAAAATATAGGTATAAGGCAGATAAACGATAACTGCTTGAACATCTGGAACTGCGCGCTGAGATGACGTCACGTCCTTGAACATTAGTAGGCATATGTATCTTTTTTGCAGTAATTAAATCCACAAATTGAACAAAGTATATTAAGTATTATTTAAAGTTATAAATAGTTGAATTCTCCATCAAAGGTAAATTACCATCTCTGCTTTTGTTAAAAGCACAAGATTTTGTGATACTATTAAAACATGTCGTATATATCCTTGACACAGCTGCTCCACCTCTGTCAAAGTTATCTATGGCATATGTACACAACTCGCTGGCCGGTCTGTGGTTAATGGATGTGGCTCCAGATCTCTGTACTATCGTATTGTCCGAGACGCTCAATTGATGTAAGTTTGTTTTAACATAACATTAGTGAAGTATTCAGAATTTTAACAAGAATCTCAATATAAGCCTTTAAATCAAATTTTAAAACTGGCTTAGAAGATCTGGCCCCAGTTCCGGTTTGAAATCCCCTTCAGAAGGTTTGGTCTTGCTGTCGCACGTTTAGGAGTTAATAGTTTGTTTGGATGTGGCTCCAGGAGCCTGACCTCCACAACAGGTGACAAAGATCTCTGTACGATAGGCTATATGGATGTGGCTCCAGGAGATTGTGTAATGTATACCTGAACAACACCTGTTTGTGTACTGTATACCTGAACAACACCTGCTGCTGAGTAAGGAATGTCCAACATACCCTTTGTACTAGCATAGAATTTCACTGTAAAAATAGGAACGGCTCAACAAGACTACCGTACAAGAATTGATTATAAAGGTGTAATAAAGAACATGTTATCTATATGACAGTGGTGACATTCATGGGAGGAGGAAAGCGGAATGGCCAGAGTAAACCACCCACCTTTGGTAAATAACTAACGGACCTACGCACATGTGATTCTCTTTGAGCGAGATTATTGGAAATGCCACATCGCTGGAACGGACCTTTCAGCGGTTATTGACGCCAAGGCCCGGAAGACACTCAGATCATGGAATATCGAAAATACTCTGCCTGATTGACAGACAAGCATACAATAACCGCGGGGCCATGACCCTATCTCACTCTAGTTCTACAATGAATCCACCTTCCCTCCGTTGATTGTATACGGCTACATCCACATATTGGAGCTAATTGGAGTCACTGTAGGACTAACACATCCCATCGGCTCATCCAGAATCTCAAGCTTCAGGTACGTGAAAAGAAATGCAGGAATACGATGTGCAAGTTGAATGAACGTGGAAAGGGAAATCAAAAAAAAAAAAATAATGTGATAATCCCCAAAAGTTCCAAAATCATTCTCCTCTACAGGATACATGCCTAATCACGATTGCTATGAACAAGGGTATACCATAATGAATGTAGAAGTCTTCTTGATTGGTGTAGGATATACGCTGGTCAAGACAAAGCAGAGCTATCATCCGTCATCAAAGAGAGGGCAGGTATTTAAAAAAAAACCCAGAAAATAAAAGAAATTAATTAATCAGCAATTCGGTTAAGACTGTGAGCTTAAAGGTAAATGCAAATGGTAAGGGAAACACCCCACAAAATGGCAAGAAAGAAAGTAACAGAAATGGAACCAATGGCAAGTATAACATAGGCGTGTGCGACTGACGGCTGGTGAATGTAGCCTGTCACTACCACCAGCTGTCCTATACCCTCATCCACATATCGTATGCCTACCTCACAATTGCTGATACTAAGTTTACGAAGCCTGGGCAGGTTGTTAATGATGTCCCACAGCTCGTCCATTTCGATCGGGACGAAGTGTAAACAGAGTACAGTAACAAGTTTGGCGAAGCGGGACTCGGCCATCCCTTGGATCACCCGAAACCCTTCCAGCATGGATCGCTCACTACGTACATCATTCAGTGGAAGGCCCGAGTTTATCTTCAGTTTCACGGACTCCAATTCTTGTAAGGAGGTGAACAGTTTAGACACGCCGACAGAGGTGACGAACCAACAGGCGTTCAAAGAGATCTCTCTCAGTCTAGGGAAATGTTTAGCTATAAGTTCCATGTCGTCGTCGGATAGCGCATATCCGCCGTTTATCTGGACCTCTTCTAGCTGGCGTAGCGGGGCCAGGCTCTCCACCACGGCACGTGTCCATAGTACGGGCAACCGTAAACACTTCAGGCCACACAGCCTCGGAATCTGAGAAAACACGCTCTCGTACACCGGTGAGTTCTCTCGCCAGGTGAGTTTCTGTATATGACAGCCGTACACACGGAATATCGTACAGAGCATACTGAAGTGCCAGTGTTTGAACGTTGTGGGGTCCACATGGACGGAGCGCCAGAGTGAGCTGGTGCACTGGAGAACGGACTGCCACTTACGACAAACCATCGAAATAGTGGGCAACTCATCCTCAATCGGATGAAAGTATCCAAATATACGCGCCAACAACTCGTTCGGAAGGTCATTCACATTGGTCACTGGTCTCCAGGCCGTGTCATCGCTCCACGGTGCCGACAAGTCCACCCAACCGGCGGATTTCGGACGAGCCATTTGGGATGCGGAATGCCCGATCAATGCCAACCTCACTGAATTCACCCAGACCAGCGTACAACCCCTCGCCGTGTGACAACTTTACACTTTCATTCATAAAGTTTACGCCCACACAATTGCCTGATTATATGCTCGTCCTGTGAAGAGAGCCATATGCATACTGAAGGCGGATAGCCTGATGTACCATGTGATCAATGACGTGGCTCACGCGCCTCGTGGTCGCCATGAATGAAAGCGGATCGATATTCACATGGCCTGTTGCAGATACACGCCAAGTCAGGATGACTGTATTCCGCTATGTCACAGCACGTTCAATATTTGACTTGCTTGCATACATTCCGACTTTAACACACACACACCAAACAGCTGTTGGCGTCGATATCAGTATTGGGACTGATCCGAGTCGTGGTGGCCTCGTCTCGACTGTCCTATCACATAATTACCACATACCATACACGTACGCCAGCACCAGGAATGCCACTCGCACAGGCTGCTTGTTGACATTTTCGTTCTTCTGATACATATGTATTATAAACAACTCATAAACAGACATGAGACTGGCTAATTATTGCCTAAATGGTCCACACTTGAGCAAAGCACAACTAGGTCAATCATGACGAGTAATGGACGTATCTGACGTCATCGTGCAATACGGGAGCATCTACGGGTGGACATGTTCTCGAGGATTCTCTGAACTACATGCATTTGACAATCTGGGCGCTGAGTACACTGTATAACAATTTGCATGTAATTCACTTTTGATTCCCTCGTTTCTCGTCATTAGTTATGCTAACTGGATGGATGTGAAAGACTGTGTCCATCTGCCACAACATCATCAAGGCAATCTGTAAACCATACAATCTAGTTGATCAAAAGTACCGAGTCTAAAACGTGGAATTGTGACAGAATCCCTATATAAAGTTAACCATAATGGTAACAGTAATATAATAATACCTGGGAAGACATACATGCACTATAAGAGCTCTTTAAGACCATTCGAATCTATTGGCGCCCAAGCAGACAGTTTGTTGCAAAAGCCATAGTTGACGTTTCGGGTCACTAATAGCGTGACCAATTTCTCAAACACCGTTCAAAACAAACATATAAAATAAGAAATTAAGACGGACTCCTACAAAGAGAATGAGCACGGAAAGATGCAACGAATAGTGCAGGTGAATGTGGCAAACCAGTATTCAACTAGTGTACCATGATCGTTCATATGAAATTGCTTATAATGAAAATTAGTCTCTCAGTCGAGCTTTGATTGCATGACGGCGATCTTATTCAACACGATGAAGATACAGCCGCTAAGCGTGGGTTAAGCGGAAGTACTTGCAGACACACTTGCCAGAGATTCCGGACAATACATTCATATTTACTTAGAACTAAGCTCATTGTAAAATTTAAGACAACGAACCTCGGGTATATTGTTATCCTAGTAATCCAAATGTTATTTATTTATTTATTTGATTTGTGTTTTACGCCGTACTCAAGAATATTTCACTTATACGACGGCGGCCAGCATTATGGTGGGTGGAAACCTGGCAGAGCCCGGGGGAAACCCGCGACCATCCGCAGGTTGGTGGCAGACCTTCCCACATACGGCCGGATAGGAAGCCAGCATGAGCTGGACTTGAACTCACAGCGACTGCATTGGTGAGAGACTCCTGGGTCATTACGCCACGGAGGCCCCCGGTAATCCAAATGACCGTTATATAACGCTATACTCAATATGCCCCCAATATTCATCTAGATGATACATGCTATTTGCTACGTATTCCTTTTAGCACTAGGTGTTGCAATTTTTCGACTTGTCCCTTCATGGTCCAAGACGGGAGTGGTACATTCACTGTAAGAGCTCTTTAAGACACTACTGCCACTATCGGGATTGACAGTCATGTCTCCTACCCTCAGCTTCTATAACTTTTCAGTGTGGTTAATGAATGGTCCAAAATGTTACCGTCATATAACATTGCATTCCTACCTAGAAAAGTTCAGAAAAATGCTAAATACGCCGTATATAGTATTTATTTATTTATTTGATTGGTGTTTAACGCTGTAGTCAAGCATATTATACGACGGTGGCCAGCATTATGGTGGGAGGAAACCGAGCAGAACCCGGGTAAAACCTACGACCATCCACAAGTTGATGGTAGACGGAGGCGAACCAAATGTTAATTACGACGTAGTAGTCAAAGGCTAGTGAACTACAACAATATATCTAAAACAAAAAGACAATGGAGCTTTGTGGAACAGTGAACTGCTGAGACTTTTAACTTGCCGAAATGTGGACAGCGACTAGAACCACCGTCAAGAATGGATAGATTATTGAGAATGTGAATGCGTTGCCAGGGTCACCATGGGAAGGTGTTCAACAGAGATAGGGAACCCACAAAAACAGATGTACAAGGGCAATCCCTCTAGTACAAACACTTGTTATCAAGAAGCAGATTGTCTTAAACTGTTTGTCTGTGATTCATCAAAAAAAAAAAAAGCTGATTAAAGCGTAGCCTACTCTGAAGATAGCGTGGGTTGAAACTACCGTTCCACAGTCCATCAACAGCCAATTCATATCCCTTCCATAAATTCTAGAAATGGAATTTTCCTATGCCACGCTATAAGTCTACATATACTGTTGAACATGTCAGTGTGCAAAATGTGAATCAGCCGTCTTGACTCTCATGTGCTACCAGACATGGTAAAGACTTAAAAATTGAAAATTCCATGTAAACTACGCACAATCCTAGGACATCGAGTCACAGTTATATATGGTGCTTGTGGTGACGGATGGTGCTTGTGGTGACGGGTGATGCTTGTGGTGACGGGTGATGCTTGTGGTGACAGACGATGATGGTTGTGGTGATGGATGATGATGCTTGTGGTGACAAGTGATGATGCTTGTGACAGATGGTGCTTGTGGTGACAGATGATGATGCTTGTGATGACAGATGATGGTGCTTGTGGTGACAGATGATGATGCTTGTGGTGACAGATGGTGGTGCTTGTGGTGACAGATGATGATGCTTGTGGTGACGGATGATGATGCTTGTGGTGACAGATGATGATGCTTGTTGTGACGGATGATGCTTGTGGTGACAAATGATGATGCTTGTAGTGACAGATGATGATGCTTGTGGTGACGGATGGTGCTTGTGGTGACAGATGATGATCCTTGTGGTGACGGATGATGCTTGTGGTGAAGGATGGTGCTTGTGGTGACGGATGGTGCTTGTGGTGACGGATGGTGCTTGTGGTGACGAAATTATCATTTCTCTTATTAGGCATACTAATGTTTGGTCTTTTTTTGCGAACAGGTTTTTGCGAACGACTAATAATACGTGATGGAAGCCAAGAGATGGATGACACATGAAGTAATATGCGTCCAAGACATAATCTAGGTACAAAAATTCATACGCATTCAAAGAAGCGCCACGAAATAGCACAAACTACCATAAAAATATCTACGATGCCTTTTTTCTAAGAGATCTTCACTTACATAGGCTAATGCAATGATTTTCTTATCTTTCTTCAATGTGTCTTGTGTCGTAATATCCTGGCATAGAGCCCTCACATGCTCACTCGTCAATAGCCCTGTCCTGTTGCAAAGAACAGGTCGTTGACCATCAAGGTCGGGTGTGTCAAGGTTGAGTGTGTCAAGGTTGGGTGTGTCAAAGTCGAGTGTGTCAATGTCGGGTGTGTCAAGGTCGGGTGCTCCTACGCCAGGAGGTTTTTCAACAACACAGCAATCTAACTTTTGTGTCCGTCTCACTGCGGCCTACCGGTCCTGAGCCATATGTTTGGTTTCCTCTACACAATACTTTCTCTACTCAAAGCTCGGTTATCTCCATCAATATCTTGAACCACAATATACGTTCGTTATCCATTACTTATCTCACATATCTCATCTCATAACATAGTTACCTTCATCCAAATCTTTGATTCCATCCCCAAAATAGCTTCGTTACTTCCACCAATACAGCTTGGTTGATTCCACACATAACTTGATTTCCCCCACCAATACAGCTTGCTTGATTCCATCCATGGCTTGATTTCCGTCACCAATACAGCTTGATTTTCTCCACCTATACAGCTTGATTTCCTCCACCAATACAGCTTGGCTGATTCCATTCATAGCTTGATTTCCCCCACCAATACAGCTTGATTTCCTCCACCAATACAGCTTGGCTGATTTCATTCATAGCTTGATTTCCCCCACTAATACAGCTTGGTTAATTCCACCCATAGCTTGATTTCCCTCACCAATACAGCTTGATTTCCTCCACCAATAGAGCTTGCTTGATTCTATCCATGGCTTGATTTCTTCCACCAATACAGCTTTGCTGATTCCATCCATGACTTGATTTCTTCCACAAATACAGCTTGGTTGATGCCATCCATAGCTTGATTTCCCTCACCAATACAGCCTGATTTTCTCCACCAATACAGCTTGGCTGATTCCATCCATAGCTTGATTTTCCCAACCATTACTGCTTGGTTGATTCCATCCGTGGCTTGATTTCCCAACCATTGCAGCTTGCTTAATTCCATCAATAGCTTGATTCCCCTCACCAATACAGCCTGATTTTCTCCACCAATACAGCTTGGCTGATTCCATCCATATCTTGAATATCCCAACCATTACAGCGTTGGTTGATTCCATCCATAGCTTGATTTTCCCAACCATTACTGCTTGGTTGATTCCATCCGTGGCTTGATTTCCCAACCATTACAGCTTGGTTAATTCCATCCATAGGTTGTTTTCTCTCACCAATACAGCCTGATTTTCTCCACCAATACAGCTTGGCTGATTCCATCCATAGCTTGAATTTCCCAACTATTACAGCATTGGTTGATTCCATCCATAGCTTGATTTCCCAACCATTACTGCTTGGTTGATTCCATCCGTGGCTTGATTTCCCAACCATTACAGCTTAGCTAATTCCATCCATAGCTTGATTTCCCTCAGCAATACAGCTTGGTAACCTCTACCCATAGTTTGGGTCCCCCCGCCCCCCACCACCACCACCACCACCTTTTCTTTCTCTCCCATATGGTCTTTTTCAGCTACCCATAGCTTGGCTTCCTTCACCCATAGTTTGGTTTCTTCCACTAACAGGATAAGTTTAATCCACTCCATCCCCCCCCCCCCCCCCCCCCACACACACACAAAAAACCAGTAACAATATAAGGTCTCACATAACGATATAAAGTAACAAAATCATTCCCGAGTATTGATTAAAGCCCGAGTTAAATATTCCCACAAAGAGGTATGTCATTACTGATGGCATACAAATATTGTTCCCAGAGATACTAAAGTGTCAATGCTGATGTAAAAGACACCATGCCTCCAGAGGTAAAGAAGGGGCTCTGTTGATGATGCTGACATACTGCTGATGAATTGATCCCACAGAAGTATCTTTGCAGATGATACAGAAACACTGCCCGAGGTACAGAAGTAGTAGAGGTACAAACACTGGAACATTGTCCGAGAGATATAGAAGTCGCTCTGCTGACAATACAAAAGCATTGCCCTCTGCAACACAAAAGTAGCTCTGCTGATGTCATCGGCATGTTGGCCCATGCAATACAAAGGTATCTTTGTTGATGATACAGGGCATTGCTCCAGAGATACAGAAGCTGCTCTACTGATGATTCAGAAACATTGTTCCCTGTTATGCAGAAGCAGATCTGATGATGATGCAGAAACATTGCTCTCTGCTATGCAGAAGAAGATCTGATGATGATGCAGAAACATTGCTCCCTGCTATGCAGAAGCAGATCTGCTGGTGATACAGAAACATTGTTACCTGTTATGCAGAAGCAGATCTGATGATGATACAGAAACACTGTTCCCTGCTATGCAGAAGCAGATCTGCTGATGATACAGAAACATTGCTCTTTGCTATGCAGAAGAGGCTCTGCCGATGATACAGAAACATTGCTCTCCGCTATGCAGAAGATCTGCCGATGATACAGAAACATTGCTCCCTGCTATGCAGAAATCGATCTGCTAATGATACAGAAACATCGCTCTCTGCTATGCAGAAGAAGACCTGATGATGATGCAGAAACATTGCTCCCTGCTATGCAGAAGCAGATCTGCTGATGATACAGAAACATTTCTACCTGCTATGCAGAAGCACATCTGCTGATGATACAGAAATATTGCTACCCATTATGCAGAAACAGATCTGCTAATGATACAGGCACACTGCTACCTGTTATGCAGAAGCAGATCTGCTGATGATACAGAAACAATGCTCTCTGCTATGCCAAAGCAGATCTGATGATGATACAGAAACATTGCTACCTGTTATAAAGAAACCGATCTGCTGATGATACAGAAACATTGCTCCCTGTTATGTAGAAGCAGATCTGCTAATGATACAGAAACATTGCTACCTGTTATGCAGAAGCACATCTGCTGATGATACAGAAACATTGCTCTCTGCTATGCAGAAGAAGATCTGCTGATGATGCAGAAACATTGCTCTCTGCTATGCAGAGGCAGATCTGCTGATGATACAAAAACATTGCTCTCTGCTATGCAGAAGAAGATCTGCTGATGATGCAGAAACATTGCTCTCTGCTATGCAGAAGAAGATCTGATGATGATGCAGAAACATTGCTCTCTGCTATGCAGAAGAAGATCTGCTGATGATACAGAAGCATTGCTCCCTGCTATGCAGAAGCAGATCTGCTGATGATACAGAAACATTGCTACCTGCTATGCAGAAGAAGATCTGCTGATGATACAGAAACATTGCTCTCTGCTATGCAGAAGAAGATCTGCTGATGATACAGAAACATTGCTACCTGCTATCCAGAAGCAGATCTGCTGATGATACAGAAACATTGCTCTCTGCTATGCAGAAGAAGATCAGCTGATGATACAAAAGCATTGCTCCCTGCTATGCAGAAGAAGATCTGATGATGATGCAGAAACATTGCTCTCTGCTATGCAGAAGAAGATCTGATGATGATGCAGAAATATTGCTCTCTGCTATGCAGAAGAAGATCTGATGATGATACAGAAACATTGCTCTCTGCTATGCAGAAGAAGATCTGCCGATGATACAGAAACATTGCTCTCTGCTACGCAGAAGCAGATCTGCCGATGATACAGAAACATTGCTCTCTGCTATGCAGAAGAAGACCTGCTGATGATACAGAAACATTGCTACCTGCTATGCAGAAGCAGATCTGCTGATGATACAGAAACATTGCTACCTGTTATGGAAAAGCACATCTGCCGATGATACAGAAACATTGCTACCTGTTATGCAGAAGCTGGTCTGCTGATGATACAGAAACATTGCTACCTGTTATGGAAAAGCACATCTGCCGATGATACAGAAACATTGCTTCCTGTTATGCAGAAGCAGATCTGCTTATGATACAGAAACATTCCTACCTGTTATGCAGAAGCAGATCTGCCGATGATACAGAAACATTGCTCCCTGTTATGCAGAAGCAGATCTGCTGATGATACAGAAACATTGCTCTCTGCTATGCAGAAGCAGATCTGCTGATGATACAGAAACATTGCTCTCCGTTATGCAGAGGCAGATCTGCTGATGATACAAAAACATTGCTCTCTGCTATGCAGAAGAAGATCTGCTAATGATACAGAAACATTGCTACCTGCTATCCAGAAGCAGATCTGCTGATGATACAGAAACATTGCTCTCTGCTATGCAGAAGAAGATCTGCTGATGATACAGAAGCATTGCTCCCTGCTATGCAGAAGCAGATCTGCTGATGATACAGAAACATTGCTACCTGCTATGCAGAAGAAGATCTGCTGATGATACAGAAACATTGCTCTCTGCTATGCAGAAGAAGATCTGCTGATGATACAAAAACATTGCTACCTGCTATCCAGAAGCAGATCTGCTGATGATACAGAAACATTGCTCTCTGCTATGCAGAAGATCAGCTGATGATACAAAAGCATTGCTCCCTGCTATGCAGAAGCAGATCTGCTGATGATACAGAAACATTGCTACCTGCTATGCAGAAGAAGATCAGATGATGATGCAGAAACTTTGCTCTCTGCTATGCAGAAGCAGATCTGCTGATGATGCAGAAACAATGCTCTCTGCTATGCCAAAGCAGATCTGATGATGATACAGAAACATTGCTACCTGCTATGCAGAAACCGATCTGCTGATGATACAGAAACATTGCTCCCTGATATGCAGAAGCGGATCTGCCGATGATACAGAAACATTGCTCCCTGCTATGCAGAAGCAGATCTCCTGATGATACAGAAACATTGCTCTCTACTATGCAGAAGAAGATCTGCTGATGATACAGAAACATTGCTCTCTGCTATGCAGAAGAAGATCTGATGATGATGCAGAAACATTGCTCCCTGCTATGCAGAAGCAGATCTGCTGATGATACAGAAACATTGCTCTCTACTATGCAGAAGCAGATCTGCTGATGATACAGAAGCATTGTTACCTGTTATGCAGAGGCAGATCTGCTGATGATACAGAAACATTGCTCTCTGCTATGCAGAAGAAGATCTGATGATGATGCAGAAACATTGCTCTCTGCTATGCAGAAGAAGATCTGATGATGATACAGAAACACTGCTCTCTGCTATGCAGAAGAAGATCTGCCGATGATACAGAAACATTGCTCTCTGCTACGCAGAAGCAGATCTGCCGATGATACAGAAACATTGCTCTCTGCTATGCAGAAGAAGACCTGCTGATGATACAGAAACATTGCTACCTGCTATGCAGAAGCAGATCTGCTGATGATACAGAAACATTGCTACCTGCTATGCAGAAGCACATCTGCTGATGATACAGAAACATTGCTACCTGTTATGCAGAAGCAGATCTGCTGATGATACAGAAACAATGCTCTCTGCTATGCCAAAGCAGATCTGATGATGATACAGAAACATTGCTACCTGTTATGCAGAAGCTGATCTGCTGATGATACAGAAACATTGCTCCCTGTTATGTAGAAGCAGATCTGCTAATGGTACAGAAACATTGCTCTCTGCTATGCAGAAGAAGATCTGCTGATGATACAGAAACATTGCTCCCTGTTATGGAAAAGCACATCTGCTGATGATACAGAAACATTGCTTCCTGTTATGCAGAAGCAGATCTGCTGATGATACAGAAACATTGCTCCCTGTTATGCAGAAGAAGATCTGCTGATGATACAGAAACATTGCTACCTGTGATGGAAAAGCACATCTGCCGATGATACAGAAACATTGCTTCCTTTTATGCAGAAGCAGATCTGATGATGATACAGAAGCATTGCTCCCTGTTATGCAGAAGAAGATCTGCTGATGATACAGAAACATTGCTCCCTGTTATGGAAAAGCACATCTGCCAATGATACAGAAACATTGCTACCTGTTATGGAAAAGCACATCTGCCGATAATACAGAAACATTGCTACCTGTTATGGAAAAGCACATCTGCCGATGATACAGAAACATTGCTACCTGTTATGCAGAAGCAGATCTGCTGATGATACAGAAACATTGCTACCTGTTATGGAAAAGCACATCTGCCGATGATACAGAAACATTGCTTCCTGTTATGCAGAAGCAGATCTGCTTATGATACAGAAACATTCCTACCTGTTATGCAGAAGCAGATCTGCCGATGATACAGAAACATTGCTCCCTGTTATGCAGAAGCAGATCTGCTGATGATACAGAAACATTGCTCTCTGCTATGCAGAAGCAGATCTGCTGATGATACAGAAACATTGCTCTCTGTTATGCAGAGGCAGATCTGCTGATGATACAAAAACATTGCTCTCTGCTATGCAGAAGAAGATCTGATGATGATGCAGAAACATTGCTACCTGCTATCCAGAAGCAGATCTGCTGATGATACAGAAACATTGCTACCTGTTATGCAGAGGCAGATCTGCTGGTGATACAGAAACATTGCTCTCTGCTATGCAGAAGAAGATCTGATGATGATACAGAAGCATTGCTCCCTGCTATGCAGAAGAAGATCTGCTGATGATACAGAAACATCGCTCTCTGCTATGCAGAAGAAGATCTGATGATGATACAGAAACACTGTTCCCTGCTATGCAGAAGCAGATCTGCTGATGATACAGAAATAATGCTCTCTGCTATGCCAAAGCAGATCTGATGATGATACAGAAACATTGCTACCTGCTATGCAGAAACCGATCTGCTGATGATACAGAAACATTGCTCCCTGTTATGCAGAAGCAGATCTGCTAATGATACAAAAACATTGCTACCTGTTATGCAGAAGAAGATCTGCTGATGATACAGAAACATTGCTCCCTGTTATGGAAAAGCACATCTGCTGATGATACAGAAACATTGCTCCCTGTTATGCAGAAGCAGATCTGCTAATGATACAAAAACATTGCTACCTGTTATGCAGAAGAAGATCTGCTGATGATACAGAAACATTGCTCCCTGTTATGGAAAAGCACATCTGCTGATGATACAGAAACATTGCTACCTGTTATGCAGAAGCACATCTGCCGATGATACAGAAACATTGCTTCCTTTTATGCAGAAGCAGATCTGCTAATGATACAGAAACATTGCTCCCTGTTATGCAGAAGCAGATCTGCCGATGATACAGAAACATTGCTACCTGTTATGGAAAAGCACATCTGCCGATGATACAGAAACATTGCTCCCTGTTATGCAGAAGCCGATCTGCTGATGATACAGAAACATTGCTCCCTGTTATGGAAAAGCACACCTGCCAATGATACAGAAACATTGCTACCTGTTAGGGAAAAGCACATCTGCCGATAATACAGAAACATTGCTACCTGTTATGGAAAAGCACATCTGCCGATGATACAGAAACATTGCTCTCTGCTATGCAGAAGCAGATCTGCTGATGATACAGAAACATTGGTACCTGTTATGCAGAAGCAGATACGCTGATGATGCAGAAACATTGCTCCCTGCTATCCAGAAGCAGATCTGCTGATGATACAGAAACATTGTTACCTGTTATGCAGAGGCTGATCTGCTGATACAGAAACATTGCTCTCTGCTATGCAGAAGAAGATCTGATGATGATGCAGAAACATTGCTCCCTGCTATCCAGAAGCAGATCTGCTGATGATACAGAAACATTGCTCTCTGCTATGCGGAAGAAGATCTGATGATGATGCAGAAACATTGCTCCCTGCTATCCAGAAGCAGATCTGCTCATGATACAGAAACATTGCTCTCTGCTATGCAGAAGAAGATCTGCTGATGATACAGAAACATTGCTCTCTGCTATGCAAAAGAAGATCTGATGATGATGCAGAAACATTGCTCCCTGCTATCCAGAAGCAGATCTGCTGATGATACAGAAACATTGTTACCTGTTATGCAGAAGAAGATCTGCTGATGATACAGAAACATTGCTCTCTGCTATGCAGAAGCAGATCTGCTGATGATACAGAAACATTGCTCCCTGTTATGCAGAAGCAGATCTGCTAATGATACAAAAACATTGCTACCTGTTATGCAGAAGCAGATCTGCTGATGATACAGAAACATTGCTCCCTGTTATGGAAAAGCACATCTGCCAATGATACAGAAACATTGCTACCTGTTATGGAAAAGCACATCTGCCGATAATACAGAAACATTGCTACCTGTTATGGAAAAGCAAATCTGCCGATGATACAGAAACATTGCTCCCTGCTATGCAGAAGCAGATCTGCTGATGATACAGAAACATTGCTCTCTGCTATGCAGAAGAAGATCTGGTGATGATACAGAAACATTGCTCTCTGCTATGCACAAGCAGATTTGATGATGATACAGAAACATTGCTCCCTGCTATGCAGAAACCAATCTGCCGATGATACAGAAGCCATAGGGACAATGCCTTCCTCACATATACCGACTGGTTGAAATGAAAATTAGCTAAAATACTATTAAATTTACTGTGACAGCATACAAATCTGACTAGTGTGCAATGGTGCATATGGATATATTTACTTTTGACATTGTTACACTGTCCCACACAATTTCCACAAGAATATGGTTGTTGGCTCAATTCAGCATTGCATGTATTCATAGATGTGCCTCAATGGAATGATGATCTGTTGACACCATACACAATCACTGCACACAGGACACCAAGCATGATGTCCCACCTGCTCAGACTGAGTTTATGGAAACTGGGTTACACTGTTAAAGACTTCTTCAGAGCTTCATCTGTCCCCTTCTGTCCCAAAACAGACAATAATTACAATGTACATGTATAATTTGTGTGGAAATGAACCCAGCTCTCCGGTTTGTCCCAATACCTCTGTCTGTTGTCAAAACACCTGATGTACTCATACTACCAAAGAGACAGCCTAAACTGCATGTTCTATGCATTCAAGGCTGACACATACTGCCTGGCAGTTGCAGAAGTCTGCCAAAATACATCACAGAACACTAATTATAATGGTGAAATGTATTTGCAACGTGTTATATACACATATTTGTGCAGAAACTTTGTACATATATACACACATAGAAGGATTTCATTCAAACAACTCTTATGTACATGTATGTTTTATTCTAAAATTTTATTTTACAGCTGATAATATACGCTTCTGTAATTTTATAAAGTGTTCCACACGGACTGAGTTTTCTGTTCATAAAAAATAAATGTTTTTGTGTATTCAGAAATGAAAATCACCTTAAATCGCTAAAACCAAACAAAACAAATATCTTCGTCTCAAGTTGACCTCATGAGGATTTTAGCTCTGCTTGAATCTGTGAATATTTCTCCACTTGTTCTTCTAAAGATTGACAAACATTGCTGAGATCTTCTCCTAGGTCAGTTTGCTGCTGCTCCTGCTGGAGTAAACAGAAAAGACATTAGTCAACTTCTACAGCTAAAAAAATTATATGTCTACATTTCCTTAGCACAGCAAAAGTAAGAATTCATTAAACCTCCAATAGCAAGATGTAGGCCTGTTACTGTGAGTGCCAAGCAAAATGCTTAATAAACATACAGCCCCGTTACTGTGAGTGCCAAGCAAATGCTTAATACACATGTAGGCCTGTTACTGTGAGTGCCAAGCAAAATGCTAAATACACATTTACGCCTGTTACTGTTAGTGCCAAGCAAAATGCTTAATACACATGTAGGTCTTTTACTGTGTGTGTCATGCAAGACGCTTAATACAGATGGAGGCCTGTTACTGAGAGTGCCAAGCAAGATGCTTAATACAGATCAAGGACTGTTACTGTGAGTGGCAAGCAAGATGCTTAAAACAGATCGAGTCCTGTTACTGAGAGTGCCCAGCAAGATGCTTAATACAGATCGAGGCCTGTTACTGAGAGTGCCCAGCAAGATGCTTAATACAGATCGAAGCCTGTTACTGAGAGTACCAAGCAAGATGCTTACAACAGGTCGAGGCCTGTTACTGAGAGTGCCAAGCAAGACGCTTACAACAGATCGAGGCCTGTTACTGAGAGTGCCCAGCAAGACGCTTACTACAGATCGAGGACTGTTACTGAGAGTGCCAAGCAAGATGCTTACTACAGATCGAGGGACTGTTACTGAGAGTGCCAAGTAAGAGGCTTACTACAGATCGAGGAGTGTTACTGAGAGTGCCAAGCAAAATGCTTACTACAGATCGAGGCCTGTTACTGAGAGTGCCCAGCAAGACGCTTACTACAGATCGAGGACTGTTACTGAGAGTGCCAAGCAAGATGCTTACTACAGATCGAGGACTGTTACTGAGAGTGCCAAGTAAGAGGCTTACTACAGATCGAGGGACTGTTACTGAGAGTGCCAAGCAAGATGCTTACTACAGATCGAGGACTGTTACTGAGAGTGCCAAGCAAGATGCTTACTACAGATCGAGGAGTGTTACTGAGAGTACCAAGCAAGATGCTTAATACAGATCGAGGCCTGTTACTGCGAGTGCCAAGTAAGAGGCTTACTACAGATCGAGGACTGTTACTGAGAGTGCCCAGCAAGATGCTTAATACAGATCGAGGAGTGTTACTGAGAGTGCCAAGCAAGATGCTTACTACAGATCAAGGAGTGTTACTGAGAGTGCCAAGCAGATGCTTAATACAGATCGAGGAGTGTTACTGAGAGTGCCCAGCAAGATGCTTAATACAGATCGAGGAGTGTTACTGTGAGTGGCAAGCAAGACGCTTACTACAGATCGAGGACTGTTACTGAGAGTGCCAAGTAAGATGCTTACCACAGATCGAGGGCCTGTTACTGTGAGTGCCTAACAAGATGCTTACTACAGATCAAGGCCTGTTACTGTGAGTGCCTAGCAAGATGCTTACTACGGATAAAGGAGTGTTAATGAGAGTGCCAAGCAAGATGGTTAATGCAGTCAACAACCTTTCTAGATCAGATCTGACAGCTGTTTAAAGGAGTCCTGTGGTAGATGGTAGCAATATGATTGCCTTACACTCACCTTTATCTTTGTGGCACAACTTTTCAGCAAAAGTTTACAGGAAGAAGCCAGAGGTAACGCTTGAGCCGGGGAAGATGACTGGATACACTTGGAATAGGCTGCGCAAACAAAGACCTAAGATTAACGATGCCCCACTGTTTTTCTCAGATAAGGCCACACCAATCTGAGTTGTTGTTTAACGGGTGGAGTGAATGTTTTTTAATGTTGATGGAGGACATAAAAATAAACTAGAAAATCATCATGGTGGAAAATGTGGACTCTTTCAGTAATTTTTTCTGTTGAAGATATACTACATATTGAGGAAACCTTGAAAAACAAGAAAATCACAAAACTACAAAAGGTGGCTCATATTTTTAACTTTTGGCTCATCTGTAAAACACAAACCAAAAGTTTAACCTAAACAAAATTGTTGTGGTTTTTACCATTGCTGAAAACTGAGACCCTTAATAACAACATAACCAGTAATGATGTATCATAATGATCTAACTATAGAAGTCCACATCAGGTTCTGAAATAGGCACCGAGACGTGTAAGAATGGCTGACGACAGGGCGCCATTCTGTCCTACAAGTTGTGGTTTTTACCACTGCTGAAAACTGAGACCCTTAATAACAACATAACCAGTAATGATGTAGCACAATGATCTAACTATAGAAGTCCACATCAGGTTCTGAAATAGGCACCGAGACGTGTAAGAATGGCTGACGACAGGGCGCCATTCTGTCCTACAAGTTGTGGTTTTTACCACTGCTGAAAACTGAGACCCTTAATAACAACATAACCAGTAATGATGTAGCACAATGATCTAACTATAGAAGTCCACATCAGGTTCTGAAATAGGCACCGAGACGTGTGAGAATGGCTGACGACAGGGCGCCATTCTGTCCTACAAGTTGTTCCCAGAAATTTTACCAAATTTCACTGACAATACAGCATGACAAGGCATTCAGAGAACACCAGTAGCTCATCTGATTGAGCAGTTCACAAACTTGCATACGACTGCAGAGAAGTGACTTCATGACTTATGACTATGGCTTATGGGTCATAGAGCTGTAAATCGTTGCAGTGGTAAAAGGTGTCATTGTAGGCAATGTTCTTTGATATGCAAATTGTGAACTGCATTTGCCAATCTGTATACTGGGGTGGCGATTGCAACCCTGTGACTGGCTGACCAAATGTTGGGCTATGGTAGTAAAAACTTCCCTGTGGGGGAGCCTGAGCACCAACTCACTGGAGTGGTCTTTGATATGCAAATTGCTACCCATGGCTTGCTATCAGTGCACTACATATGTGTATGACCAATGCAATCCTCTGATTGGCTGAGCGAATCACTGTCAAAGTGGATGGTTTAATCATTCCAAAGAAGTCTAGAAAAGACACATGCATTGACCAGTGCCATAGGCTCCTAGTACTAATACAGATGTGGATTACCTGAAGTTTCTTCAGATAATGGGCATACTACAGAAAATGAAGTCCAAAAGGTATGTAAACTTTGACACTCCATACATCTAATAAAATAGCCAGAGGGACAATAAGCTTCTCTAAATATGTGTTTGTAAAAGAAACTATATTTCTTCATGAAATACTAGTAGAAATCTATGTTTAAAGGAGGACAGTGAAAGTTTGCAAAACAGAAAAATGACAAATCTGGTAAAATCACCAGGAGACCCTGATTATCCTACATGTAGGTGGTCTTGTGCACCAGGAGGACCTGGTCATCCTACATGTAGGCGGTCTTGTGCACCAGGGGGACCTGGTCATCTTCCATGAAGGCGGACTTGTGCACCAGGGGGACCTGGTCATCCTACAAGTAGGCGGACTTGTGCACCAGGGGGACCTGGTCATTCTACATGTAGGCGGTCTTGTGCACCAGGGGGACCTGGTCATCCTACATGTAGGTGGTCTTGTGCACCAGGGGGACCTGGTTATCCTACAAGTAGGCGGTCTTGTGCACCAGGGGGACCTGGTTATCCTACATGTAGGCGGTCTTGTGCACCAGGGGGACCTGGTCATCCTACAAGTAGGCGGTCTTGTGCACCAGGGGGACCTGGTCATCCTACAGGTAGGCGGTCTTGTGCACCAGGGGGACCTGGTCATCCTACAAGTAGGCGGTCTTGTGCACCAGGGGGACATGGTTATCCTACATGTAGGCAGTCTTGTGCACCAGGGGGACCTGGTTATCCTACAAGTAGGCGGTCTTGTGCACCAGGGGGACCTGGTCATCCTACATGAAGGCGGACTTGTGCACCAGGGGGACCTGGTCATCCTACATGAAGGCGGACTTGTGCACCAGGAGGACCTGGTCATCCTACATGAAGGCGGTCTTGTGCACCAGGGGGACCTGGTCATCCTACATGAAGGCGGACTTGTGCACCAGGGGGACCTGGTCATCCTCCATGAAGGCGGACTTGTGCACCAGGGGGACCTGGTCATCCTACATGTAGGTGGTCTTGTGCACCAGGGGAACCTGGTCATCCTACATGTAGGCGGTCTTGTGCACCAGGGGGACCTGGTTATCCTACATGTAGGCCGTTTCGTGCAGCAGGGGGACCTGGTCATCATACATGTAGGCGGTCTTGTGCACCAGGGGGACATGGTTATCCTACATGAAGGCGGTCTTGTGCACCAGGGGGACCTGGTCATCCTACATGAAGGCGGACTTGTGCACCAGGGGGACATGGTTATCCTACATGTAGGCAGTCTTGTGCACCAGGGGGACCTGGTTATCCTTCATGTAGGCGGTCTTGTGTACCAGGGGGACCTGGTTATCCTTCATGTAGGCGGACTTGTGCACCAGGAGGCCCTGATTATCCTACATGTAGGCGGTCTTGTGCACCAGGGGGACCTGGTCATCCTACATGTAGGCGGTCTTGTGCACCAGGGGGACCTGGTCATCTTACATGTAGGCGGTCTTGTGCACCAGGGGGACCTGGTTATCCTACATGTAGGCGGTCTTGTGCACCAGGGGGACCTGGTCATCCTCCATGAAGGCGGACTTGTGCACCAGGGGGACCTGGTCATCCTACATGTAGGCGGTCTTGTGCACCAGGGGGACCTGGTTATCCTACATGTAGGCGGTCTTGTGCACCAGGGGGACCTGGTCATCCTACATGTAGGTGGACTTGTGCACCAGGGGGGCCTGGTTATCCTACATGTAGGTGGTCTTGTGCACCAGGAGGACATGGTTATCCTACATGTAGGTGGTCTTGTGCACCAGGGGAACCTGGTTATCCTACATGAAGGCAGACTTGTGCACCAGGGGACCTGGTTATCCTACATGTAGGCGGTCTTGTGCACAAGGGGGACCTGGTTATCCTACATGTAGGCGGTCTTGTGCACAAGGGGGACCTGGTTATCCTACATGTAGGCGGTCTTGTGCACCAGGGGGACCTGGTCATCCTACATGTAGGCGGTCTTGTGCACCAGGGGGACATGGTTATCCTACATGTAGGCGGACTTGTGCACCAGGGGGACCTGGCCATCCTACATGTAGGTGGTCTTGTGCACCAGGGGGACCTGGTTATCCTACATGTAGGCGGTCTTGTGCACCAGGGGGACCTGGTTATCCTACATGTTAGCAGTCTTGTGCACCAGGGGGACATGGTTATCCTACATGTAGGCGGTCTTGTGCACCAGGGGGACCTGGTTATCCTACATGTAGGCGGTCTTGAGCACCAGGGGGACCTGGTTATCCTACATGTAGGTGGTCTTGTGCACCAGGGGGACCTGGTTATCCTACATGTAGGCGGTCTTGTGCACCAGGGGGACCTGGCCATCCTACATGTAGGCGGTCTTGTGCACAAGGGGGACCTGGTCATCCTACATATAGGCAGTCTATGTATCCATGTATGACAGCCCATTATACAGGAGCTGAGAAAAACAAAGCTTAACTGGACACCAACACCGCCAATGACACTTTCCCCCCTCTCACAATACCTCGCCTTACTTTGTACAAGAGAGCTAAAACACCTGAGTAACATGAACAGACTACGGTTACTGAAGCAAATACACTCATATATGGTCAAATTTTTAGATGAATTTCTTTGAACTACAAAAATGTACAAAATTTACCTTCTGCTAGTTTCAAAGATAGCTTCCCAACTTTCATACATTTCTTCGCATCTTTTTCCCAGTTATTCTCTTGAACTGCATACTGATGAGCCTTCTTCAAATACTGAAGACACTGCAACGAAACACATACACAACATAATCAACAAAACAGGCAAGCAATACTTCAGAGTACATTGTTAAATGTCCAAATATTCAGCCAAACCATGACAATACATGTACATGTTGTACAGACCGCCACAAAATAGCTTCATTAAGCATAATCAACAATAGTATAACTGAGTGTCATAAATACTTTAATACAATTCAGGCATACATTGTACATGTACCTATAAATTGTGGAATTAACTGCCATTTGTTGACATCATTTTCTGACCTTCGTCGCCGGGCTCAAGAGTCAGCCGCGCGTGAATGTTGACTGAAAGTACAGTCTATAGTTTTACCTTGTCCTGGAATCCTTCCTCATCAGTGTCACAGAGTAAAGCATACGCTTCCCATGCGTCTGCACTGGTTATACCCTGAAAGGCAGAAACCCCAAGTAAGGATCAGCACATATCCAAGTACATCTAAACCCACCCCTGCACAGAACTGGACAGGACAATTAAGGCTGTACGAACCCAACTAATTTTACAGGTGTGATCCTCCCACCATAATGCCCGCTGCCGTCCTACAAGTACATCTAAACCCACCCCTGCACAGAACTGGACAGGACAATTAAGGCTGTACGAACCCAACTAATTTTACAGGTGTGATCCTCCCACCATAATGCCCGCTGCCGTCCTACAAGTACATCTAAACCCACCCCTGCACAGAACTGGACAGTACAATTAAGGCTGTACGAACCCAACTAATTTTACAGGTGTGATCCTCCCACCATAATGCCCGCTGCCGTCCTACAAGTAAAATATTTTTGAGTGCGGCATAAAAACACCAATCAAATAAATAAATCTCATCTTTGAGAAATCATCACTAACCACAATACTTACTCATCTCTCGATACATCTCAATTTTTATTTCGTTGTTGTTTTTTTACTATCCTGGCTAAATCATGAATGATAATTAGCTAACCTCCTGTGTTGCAGTATACTACTGTTTACCTTTGATGCAATTCTCCCAAAGAGCTCCAAGGCTTTTGGTCTTAGTTGACCACAAGGCTGACCTTTTGCATCAGGAATGTTTCCAGCTATGGCCATGCAGAGTATCTTCAACACCTACAGAGATCACAAGTAAAACAAGCTGAGAAAATTCACAAAACCATGCATGATACACTGACCACCAATATGTACTTGTGCTTTCATTAGCTAAACATTCTTGTCACAAAATGTTAGTCATACTTTTTGAAACAGCACTGACCTCCACATCCATGTATTTGTCCTTGAGATCTAATAACCGGTGATAAGCCTGGATGACCTCTGTGAACTCTCTGCAGTCTGTGCCTATCTGAAACACAAATGAAAAAATGATTACTAAGTACAAGGTATTTTCCAGTAAATCACGCAGCACATTACATGGATAAGTCAAATTTCTGTGTATTACTTTCAGCCTCTGAGTGTTACCACAACGTAATTTACTACAACCAGTCTACATTCATTGCAAAATGTGTGTGATAAAATAAGCATTCTGAGAAAACAACAACAATTATTCATAAAAATTAGACTCTAAAGACATTACCACCAAAGCATTCTCCCAAAGTCTCCAACTGGTGTAGCAACATTTGATAGCATCCTGGAGTATGGAAAAAGCTCTTGGTCTAAAATATAAAACAATACCAAACTCTAAAGCATTCGAAACATTTCATAATAGCAATAAAAAGTTACATTCCAATCCATTGTTTGGATCTTAAGATATCCTGAGTTGATTGAGATCTGAAAAGATCATTAATGTTACGCTGTAAAGTAATTGTGCTGATTTAGGTCAATGTGTATACCCTATTTGTAGAAGGCAGGTGATTTCCAACAAATTTGGCCGTGGGTTTCTCTCTGGCTCTGTTCGGTTTTTTTCCACCGTAATGCAAACCACCATTGTATAACACTAATATTCTTATACTAGTATGGCATAAAACACCAATCAAATACAAATAAGTAACCTTAATCCTGCACTGGTTTAACATGACACATCAGCTTGTTCTTGCAGATACTTACTTCTGATTTAATCTCACGTACGCTGTAGAAAGATTTGCCCAAGCTTCAAAATTCTGAAAAGATAAATAAATGTACTCTCACCAGACAAAAATGTGTAAAATAACCATAATTAATCTCAGTCTTTAACCATAATTTCCAGGCTTCACATGGCCGCCAAAATTTTCATGTGAACTTTTCTGAAGTTTTTAGAGACTTTGTACAAAGCCTTTGTAAAGGACATGGTCTACAACTCACATCATAATCCAGTGTGACACAACGGTGGAAGGCCTGGGCTGCTGTCTCATAGCGCTTGGCCCCTAATGCAGCGCAGCCATAGGTAAACCATACAGGGATCTGCCAAATGGGAAATGAGTACTCCATACAGACATTACATATAAGTACAGTTAGGTAGGTACACGTCCAAGATTCAGGGAGATCAGATGTAACAGAGGAATCTCAGTTCTCACAGAAATAGGACATTAGGTAGGTACACGTCCAAGATTCAGGGAGATCAGATGTAACAGAGGAATCTCAGTTCTCACAGAAACAGGACATTAGGTAGGTACATGTCCAAGATTCAGGGAGATCAGATGTAACAGAGGAATCTCAGTTCTTACAGAAATAGGACATTAGGTAGGTACATGTCCAAGATTCAGGGAGACCAGATGTAACAGAGGAATCTCAGTTCTCACAGAAATAGGACATTAGGTAGGTACACGTCCAAGATTCAGGGAGATCAGATGTAACAGAGGAATCTCAGTTCTCACAGAAACAGGACATTAGGTAGGTACACGTCCAAGATTCAGGGAGACCAGATGTAACAGAAGAATCTCAGTTCTCACAGAAACAGGACATTAGGTAGGTACATGTCCAAGATTCAGGGAGATCAGATGTAACAGAGGAATCTCAGTTCTTACAGAAATAGGACATTAGGTAGGTACACGTCCAAGATTCAGGGAGACCAGATGTAACAGAGGAATCTCAGTTCTCACAGAAACAGGACATTAGGTAGGTACATGTCCAAGATTCAGGGAGACCAGATGTAACAGAGGAATCTCAGTTCTCACAGAAATAGGACATTAGGTAGGTACACGTCCAAGATTCAGGGAGATCAGATGTAACAGAGGAATCTCAGTTCTCACAGAAATAGGACATTAGGTAGGTACACGTCCAAGATTCAGGGAGACCAGATGTAACAGAGGAATCTCAGTTCTCACAGAAATAGGACATTAGGTAGGTACACGTCCAAGATTCAGGGAGACCAGATGTAACAGAGGAATCTCAGTTCTCACAGAAACAGGACATTAGGTAGGTACACGTCCAAGATTCAGGGAGACCAGATGTAACAGAGGAATCTCAGTTCTCACAGAAACAGGACATTAGGTAGGTACATGTCCAAGATTCAGGGAGATCAGATGTAACAGAGGAATCTCAGTTCTTAGAGAAATGAGGAAAAAATGAAACAACAAACAGAAAACTGGTTTCTTTGGTGCCAGAAAATGTGATACAACAGGCACTGATAACAGCTTTACTGTAATTCTTCAACCTTTCTGGAAGTTCGCAAGACTTCTATTTTCTATTCAGGCATATTTTGAGGGCATTCTGTGTAAATTATACTTTCCCTGAGGCCCTGAAAACCCAACCAATGTAGTTTTGTCTCCAAAATCAAATTAAAAACATGTGCAAATCACACAGAAAGTTACTCTCCCAGGGGAAAAGGTTGAGGAATTAGGGTAGTTCAGGCAGTTCAAGAATTATCAGGCAAGTGAGTTTTAATTCAATCTCGTTTCTAATCAGTTTATAGCTCATCCTGATCAAAATACCTCATACTGCATAAAAACCCAGTGTCTGGTATATGTGTATCATTAGTGCTTCAAGGTTTTCTACACTGTACATGAACCCAGTGTCAGGTTTTATACATAGTACATGTATGTTTTCAGAATACAGTTTATTTGTTATTAGCCACTAATCTGAGATAATCCACGTACAGACGCTGGTATTGCACTCATGTTACTTTATAACACGTTTATAAAAAATTTTCTTGTACCACATAATACTAACCTGTAGGGAGTTGATTTTAAGAGATTTCTCAAAGCATTCCAAACTCTTCTCAAACTGCAACACAGTTTTGTACAAAAGTACTTAGTATTTACTCACCATTTACCAATTTTTACAGATCTTTTATAGTTCAGTAGTAACAACCACAATTATGGTTTAGCCCAAATTCTGAACAAAGTATGAAAAGTGAAACAAATGCAAGGATATAAACAGGTCATGAGTGTTGTACACTGAATACATGTGAGATGAGTGGAGGAACCAGGAAACCACTGAATATCCCACCTGGGACACCAGCAGGTATAAACCTACAGCTGTTTGGACAAAGCAGCCTCACAGGTCAACCTGCACATATAAAACTATAGCTGATTGGACAAAGTCGCCTCACAGGTCCACATGCACACACAAACCTACAGATGATTGGACAAAGCAGCATCATAGGTAAACCTGCTGACAGAACCTACAGATGATTGGACAAAATGGTCTCACGGGTGAACTTGCAGATATAAACCTACAGCTGATTGGACAAAGTAGCCTCACAGGTCCACATGCACACACAAACCTACAGATGATTGGACAAAGCAGCATCATAGGTAAACCTGCTGACAGAACCTACAGATGATTGGACAAAATGGTCTCACGGGTGAACTTGCAGATATCAGCCTACAGCTGATTGGATAAAGCAGCCTCACAGATATAAACCTACAGCTGATTGGATAAAGCAGCCTCACGGATATAAACCTACAGCTGATTGGATAAAGCAGCCTCACGGATATAAACCTACAGCTGATTGGATAAAGCAGCCTCACGGATATAAACCTACAGCTGATTGGATAAAGCAGCCTCACAAGTCAACCTGCAGATATAAACCTACATGTATTTGGACACATCAGCGAAGATCAACCTACAGATAAAAAACTACTGCTAATTAACAAAGCAGCTTCACAAGTCAACCTGCAGATGTAACCTACAGCTGATTGGACAAAGCAGCCTCACAGGTCAAAGTAGCCTCACAGGTCAACCTGCACATATAAAACTACAGCTGATTGGACAAAGCAGCCTCACAGGTCCACCTGTAGATACAAACCTACAGCTGATTGGACAAAGTAGCCTCACAGGTCCACCTGCATATATATACCTACAGCCGATTGGACAAAGTAGCTTCATTGGTGAACCTGCAGATACAAACCTACAGCTGACTGGACAAAGCAGATTTATGGGTGAACCTGCGGATATAAACCTACAGCCTATTGGACAAAGTAGCCTCACAGGTCTACCTGTAAATACAAATTTACAGCCAGTTGGACATAGTAGCCTCACAGGTCAACCTGCAGATACAAAACTACAGCTGACTGGACAAAGCAGCCTTACACGTCAACCTGTAGATACAAATCTACAGCTGTTTGGACAAAACAGCTTCACAGGTCAATCTACAGATGTAAAGCTACATCTGATTGGACAAAGCAGCACCACAGGTCAACCTGTTCATATAAACCTACAGCCCATTGGTCAAAGCAGCCTCACAGGTCCACCCGCAGACATAAACCTCCAGCTCACTGGATATATCAGCCTCACAGGTCAAAATATTCCATGCCCTAATTTTCAAGGGGTTCTTGCTATTTAATTCCTTTAAGACCATCATGAGATTTATGTAATAAAATTAAAACTTTGGATTAGAGAACAATCACAGATAAATATTTATTCGCAAACAAGTTTTTTATTTGGTTGTTATCTAATTCTTTATGGAAATAAAAACCCTGACTAAATATGAATCTTTGATTTCTTGACTGGTGTTAACTTCATACTTTATTTATTTATTTGATTGGTGTTTAACGCCATACTCAAGAATATTTCACTTATCAACTGATAAGTGCTAACCAACTGAGCCACGGAGGCCCCTTCACTCATAAAACAGTGTTCATGTACAGGTGGAAGAAACCAGAATGTCTGGGGTAAACTATTGCCCGTCACCTTGTACATGTACCTCCTGACCTACATCTTCTGACCCAAAGCTAAACTAGAGATAGCTGGGTTTGAACATCCACTCTTAACAGTCAAAGGACTGAGAGTGGCAGAGAGCCAGAGAGGGTCTGACAAATCACACCATTCAGGTATTGTATAAAGTCTGATATTACATGAGATGACATAACTTCTCGCTCACCATTTGCTTGCCCATGTACAAATATGCTATACCCCTCTGAGCTCTGGCACTCCGATGATTGGACAGTTCCCACGCCTTCTCATAATATTCTATATCCCTCGTCACATCACCAAGGAAACAGTATAAATTAGGTGTTTCTTTGATGGAAAGCTGTTCTCTGATTAGAGTTTCTGCCTGAAAAACATCCAGATTACCAGCATAATCAACTCAACATACCTGTACATATGTGGTTGTATTTTGTGTTGACATTGACATTTAGTTTTTTTTTGGACATATATATTGTTTCCTCTGCTTTTAATATTTTGTATCACTTCATAAACTGCAGCATTTACTTATTTATCTTACTGGTGATTCACACCAGATAAACTCCAGTAAAAGTATGGATGCAGTTAAGCTTGGAAGAGCAGATATACAATGGCCCATATAAATACAAATTTATAGAATTATTTGATGAACTTGAAAGCTTTTTTCCTACTTTTTCAGTCTTTCCAATTTTGTGGTAGCAGGATATGACATCTTCCCACTTGTGTAACCTTTCAAACACCTCACAGGCAGACCCAAACGCTCCCAAACTCATCAATATGTCCGCTAGTTCAGTCTGCATTGTGGTCAGGGATGGTGTCTTTACGGTGTGGAAATATGGCAAACGCTGCGAGGCTTCTGGGTGAAGCTTGTCAGCCAGCCTTACAAGCTCCTGGTAAGGAGAATTATTCACATGTATCCAACTGTTGTTTAACACAAGACTCAAGAATTTTGGTAAGCATATAGTGACAAACAGAAATAATAGCTCACAAAGCAACAGACTAGTGTCAATAATTTGAGTGCTTACACTGGCACATGTGCAGTACAAATTAAAGTTCCATCTGAGGCAGACTGTTAGGTATTTGATGGATTTAATAGTTTATGTACTGTGCTTTTAGACAAGGTCATTTCACAGTTCTGTCTAGTTTTCTTTCATGTAAATCAAAATAACAAAAAACATGACATAATCTGCAAAGAAACAACCATCACAGTTACAGGCTCAACTGATTTATCCTTTCTCACCTCTATTTGCCTCATGGAGCGGTCCACGCGCCGACTACTGGACTTCTGAAGTTTGGAGCGCAAGTAAAGCACCGCCAGTTGCACAGACCACACGCGGGGCTGGGAGGTTACTGCCTGTGAACATGTACGGCATAATGACAACAATTTGTGAGGCAGTTGGGGAATCACGGCCTTGTAAACAGACATGTCACTACAAGCTTAATATGCTGATAATCAACTTCTCTAAACCAGCCAAAATAATTTCCCAAGACTTCATAGCAGATCAGTTTTTCACAACCTTTCTCAAATATGTTGGCATTAAAATTTGCACAAAATCTCCTTGAAATGAAGTATCAAGAATATCTATTTCCAAAGTTTTAGGAAAGTGGTCCTGCAAAAAGCCAGCATGTAAAAGTTCACTTATTGGGATTTATTTGAAAATTTAACCAGACTTACGCTGATCCAGGCCTCCAATTCCTCGTTTAAGGTGTCATGTGATGCTGCCGTCCTTCGATGGTCTTCTCTGTGATAACACAAATAGAAAACAACTAGGATCCGGTACAACAAACCACAGGAATACAGTGTGGGGTAAGTGTTCATTCATAGACCACTTTGGTGGCTGGTTAGAGCGACTGCCTCAATGTCAGAAACCCAGGTCAGATCATATACAAAGACTGTCAAAATGGTGCTTGTTGCTGCCTCGCTTGGCAATCAGCACTGAGAGGTTAGAGCAAGGAAACGGGACTTCTTGGCTTGTTGTCAGTATAATGTCACTGATGGGTGGGCTATCATATCTGGTGTCTTCGGCACAACACTTTGTTGGCATAGACTCACCATACACTGGTTACTCAGCGATAGGATATGGAAATATATAGGTTAATCTTCATACTGAGCTTGGCATCAATACGAGGACTACTGACATCATATACATGTATTTCCATATTCTATCACGGATTTATTTATTTATTTGACTGGTGTTTTATGCCATACTCAATACTATGAGCAGCTTTCCAGTCCTAGCAGTAGGTAGTGGGAATTTCCCTTTAGTTCAGTTGGTAGAGCGCTGGACTTTGGCTGCTGAGACCAGAGTTTGAATCCTGGTGTGACCCACGCAGTGAAATCCTTCACACACACACACGCAACACGCAGGGACATGCACATGCGCACACGCAACACGCAGGGACATGCACATGCGCACACACACACACACGCAACACGCACGGATACACACATGCGTACACACGCACACGACCCACTCACAGTAATCCTATCATTAGTACTGCCTCCAGGTCAGAGAAAGTTACAGTGGACACTTCTGAGGGGTTAGTAAAGTTGATCTGCTCCAACACGGTCTCATCATTCAAAGCCAGGTCCTTTGAAAAGAAAAAAAATGATGTATATCTGTTAAATCTAGTGTGTACAGACTGCTATAAGTGTGGACATACTGCTATAAGTGTGGACAGATTGTTATAAGTGTGGACAGACTGCTATAAGTTTATACAGAATGCTATAAGTGTGTACAGACTGCTATAAGTGTGGACAGACTGCTATAAGTGTGTACAGAATGCTATAAGTGTGTACAGAATGCTATAAGTGTGTACAGACTGCTATAAGTGTGTACAGAATGCTATAAGTGGTCTTCAATGGAATAATTATCACTGCTGCTGATAACTATGGTTCGACTGGGATGTGACAAACAAAAAACATAAACACATAAAGTAGAACTCACACGTACTGCAAAAAAACAAAACTTGTGTTGTTTCATCTGCAGCTTTAGGTCAGTGCTTTACCCCGAGCTCTGAAGTAAAGCAGTTTGTCAGATGGTTTAGGCCAGAGCTTTACCCCGGGCACTTAAGTAAGGCAGTTTGTCAGACAGTTTAGGCCAGTGCTTTACTCCGGGCACTTATGTAAAGCAGTTTGTCAGACAGTTTAGGCCAGTGCTTTACTTCGGGCACTTAAGTAAGGCAGTTTGTCAGACAGTTTAGGCCAGTGCTTTACTCCAGGCACTTATGTAAGGCAGTTTGTCAGACAGTTTAGGCCAGTGCTTTACTCCAGGCACTTATGTAAAGCAGTTTGTCAGACAGTTTAGGCCAGAGCTTTACCCCGGGCACTTATGTAAGGCAGTTTGTCAGACAGTTTAGGCCAGTGCTTTACTCCAGGCACTTATGTCAAGCAGTTTGTCAGACAGTTTATGCCAGAGCTTTACCCCGGGCACTTAAGTAAGGCAGTTTGTCAGACAGTTTAGGCCAGAGCTTTACCCCGGGCACTTATGTAAAGCAGTTTGTCAGACAGTTTAGGCCAGTGCTTTACTCCGGGCACTTAAGTAAAGAGGTTTGTCAGACAGTTTAGGCCAGAGCTTTACTCCGGGCACTTAAGCCTTCTCCACCCACAAACCTTTCCGCCAATATACTTGAAACCATGCTCATCTGAGCACTTCGCCTGCACAAGGCAGTAACAAGCAGAAAATTAGGAGAAAGATAACATGGGGAGGTATAGGGAAATTGAACCATATTCTGAGAACTACATCTGATAATAACCAGAAATTTTTAATTGTTAAATCAGTACGTCACACTTAAATTATGAATGTTAAGAAAGCCTGTGGACCTGTGAGGCTGTGACATAAAGTTTTGTATTAACTCCCATATTATTGACAATGTTTTCACCACCATGTCTGCGCAATGTTTTCACCACCATGTCTGCACTATGTTTTCACCACCATGTCTGCGCTATGTTTTCACAACGATGATGACGCAATGTTTTCACCATGCTGTTGGCCCCATGTTTTTACCCCACTGTCGGCCCGATGATTTCACAACGATGTTGACGCAATGTTTTCACCATGCTGTTGGCCCAATGTTTTCACCACGATGTCAGTATGATGTTTTCTCCATGATGTCAGCCTGATGTTTTCACCACAATGTCAGCGCGATGTTTTCACCATGATGTCGGCGCAATGTTTTCACCACCATGTCTGCGCAATGTTTTCACCACCGTGTCTGTGCAATGATGTTGGCACGATGTTTTCACCACGTTGTCGGCATGATGTTTCACCACAATGTTTTCTCCATGATGTCAGCGTGATGTTTACACCACGGTGTAGGCACGATGTTTTCACCACAATGTGGGTGTGATGTTTTCACCACAATGTTGGCGCAATGTTTTCACAGTGATGTCAGCGTGATGTTTTCACCACGATGTTGGCGGAAGTAAAGCGTGTTTGCTCAAGCACATGTAAAATGGCAAATGTCTGCAAATCTTCAATAAGTGAAATTCCAAATCAGATATAAATAAAACTTGAAATAAAACAGTCTAAAATTTGCCACAGTTTCAATTAAAAAAAAGGAAAATAAATACAATAAGTATGAAAGACCAAACACATAAGGCTTTATACTGGATATTACCTTACCTTTGGTAACTGCAAAGATTCATCACAGTTGGTCACTGTTTTGATGGTATTCGTCTCAGTTGTCTCCCCTGTTTGTCTGCTCACCACAACAGCTAGTTGTGCTTTGTGCTCCACTTGGAACTTTGTCCTTTTGCCCAATGCACCTGATGAAAAATAAATTAACAGTCACAAACTCAGCAATAGGTGCAAAGTGAATTTCCCATTTACACCTGGCATTCCAATCCCTCACCTTTGCTACCATAAAGAATGTGCCAATGTTTAGTGTGTCAAGAATAAGCAATCCCCTGAATGTGTTGATGTTTAGTGTGTCAAGAATAAGCAATCCCCTGAATGTGTTGATGTTGACAAAGATAAAAGCCAGCTTATTTATTTATTATTTGTTTATTTTATTTATTTGATTGGTGTTTTACGCCGTACTCAAGAATATTTTACTCATACGACGGCAGCCAGCATTATGGTGGGTGGAAACCGTGCAGAGCCCTGGGGAAACCCACGACCATCCGCAGGTTGCTGACAGATCTTCCCAAGTACGCCCGGAGAGGAAGCCAGCATGAACTGGGCTTGAACTCCCAACCACATTGGTGAGAGTAAAGGTGAATTGAGGAAGATGTTGATGGCACCACATGCTGATGGGGAGGCGACATATGTTTTATTCCAGCAAGATGGCGCTAGTGGGAAGAAGGACCTTGAGCCACTGTTGCGACAAAAATAGACTGTAGCGTAACATGTACAATATGATAATAGACTGTAGCGTAACATGTAAAATATGATAATAGACTGTAGCGTAACATGTACAATATGATAATAGACTGTAGCGTAACATGTACAATATGATAATAGACTGTAGCGTAACATGTACAATATGATAATAGACTGTAGCGTAACATGTACAATATGATAATAGACTGTAGCGTAACATGTACAATATGATAATGTATCAGTTTTTAATGTTACTTCATCATGAAGATCTGGGAAAAGAACATTTGACATTAATAAAATGAGGTCAAGGTCCTTCTGCAGGGTGTTTGACATGTTCTCATTGTTCCTGACCCTGGTGTCAGTGTGAAGTCTGGTTATCAACTTTCTGAACCTTTTCCTTCAAGCTGATAATTCCCTATCACAAAAACATGTTATTTTAACAGCAGATCCAAATCTGTGGTTACCCACAGGCACTGACACTGTGTTTTCTTCAGCAGAGTTTTATAAACAACACTACAGCACATTAAGTGATTAAGACAACACATCACGAAAATGAACTGTGCCCATGGATGAATGATTGGTTGGTGTTTATTGCAGTGTTCAAGAATTTTCTCTTCAATGACGGCAGTCAAGTTTATGGGTACATGATGACAGCTGGATTTGAACTCACAACCTTAATGGTCAAGGGCTTACCTTTATTCCTCAACCCTTTTGCATATGAAAGAGCGACTTTTAGTGCAATTTATGCACATTTTTCATTTTCATTTTAGAGACAAAAGTACATTGGTTGGGTAGACCAGTTTCAGGGCTTCACAAAATGTATAATTTTATCAGTCTACACAGAATAAAGCCCTCAGAATATGCTTAACTAAACACACAAAGAAATATGCGAAAAGTAATGGTAGTGGTGAGCCAGCACTTAACCATCTAAGCCAGATTATAGTAATGGTAGCGCTGAGCCAGCACTTAACCATCTAAGCCAGATTATAGTATTGGTAGCAGTGAGCCAGCACTTAACCATCTAAGCCAGACTATAGTAATTGTAGTGGTGAGCTAGCACTTAACTATCTAAGCCAGCCAGCCTTCATCTGTGTTCATGACAATCAACAGTACAAGACACTTAAGAGAGATTTTCTGATTACCTGTAAATTCCACTTTAACTCCAGACACCGTCTCTGCTGTCTCAAAGTGTATCTTGGCTTGTCTGTACTCATAGTACATGTGACATAGATGACCACACTCAAGGTGAAACTGGACAATCAGGTGTCTGAAAAACGTCAGCACATCAACACTGCTATAACAACTTCTATGACTTAATGGGAAGCAGCATCCCAAGTATGAAAGTTACTGCACAAGATAGATCCCAAGTATGAAAGTTACTGCACAAGATAGATCCCAAGTATGAAAGTTACTGCACAAGATAGATCCCAAGTATGAAAGTTACTGCACAAGATAGATCCCAAGTATGAAAGTTATTTCACAAGATAGATCCAATATATGAAAGTTACTGCACAAGATAGATCCCATGTATGAAAGTTACTGCACAAGATAGATCCCATGTATGAAAGTTACTGCACAAGATAGATCCCTTGTACGTAAGTTACTGCATAAGATAGATCCCATGTATGAAAGTTACTGCACAACAGATAGATCCCATGTTCGTAAGTTACTGCACAACTACGATTGAGTGAGTGAGTGAAAGTTTTAACGTCGCTTTCAACAATATTTCAGTTTTATCGTGACAATAAAACGTCAAGTAGTCGATCTACTACGGATAATTCATTTACCATTCAGTCAAAAAAGGACATCAGAAGTCACATAACAAACACAGACGGTAGTTTAAAATCACAGCTTTCCTGCCATACCAATGGTAGAGAGAAAATCAAAAATGGTATCACTTTCTACAGAATTCAGAATTTCTAAGAGAGCTCACTGATAAAAGGAATCTCGTGCAGGAGCAAAGTCGGCACAGTCAAGCAATATGTGCTTGACTGTGAACTGTTGATCACAAGCACAGCAATGAGGGGCATTTTCTCCTTTCAACAAATACCCATGCGTAGCACGTGTGTGACCGATACGACACCTCCTCAAAATGCAAGAGCGGAGACGATGCCGTGAAAGGGAAGGTGCTGGACAACCAACAAACTGACGAATATCATGCAGTTTGTTGGTTGTCTGGTCATCCCATTGAGCCTGAAACAAGCGCTTGCTATAGGAGCAAATAAGTGACCGCAAGTCCGAATATGAAACGTCAGTTTGAGTAGTAATGGAATGCAGAGCCGCCTTATCGGCTTCATCTGCAGCAGTATTCCCTGGGATACCCATATGCCTGGGCACCCAACAAAAGACAATGATAAAATCTTCATTAAGTCGTTTAAACATCTCCCTGACAGAATGTCTAGATGTACAGGCGAACCAGCCCGAATTGCCTGGAGGCAGGAAAGGGAGTCAGAGCAGATGAGAAATCTGCTACCTCCGAGCTCCAGGATGGACCAAAGTGCGCACAAAATTGCCTTGGCTTCCGCAGTAAATACAGAACAGGAATTTGGAAACCGAGTTGAAATGGTTCTGGGTCCAAGGACAGCGGCAGAAGCCACGCCTTGAAGCCACGTGGAGGAACAATGAATGGCTTCTGAGCATATAAGTCTTCAAATTCCAGATGGAAGACACAATCAAAGGCTGGGTTGGATGGATTGGCTCTAAGCTTGGTGATATACTGTAAGGATAGTTTAGTTCTTCGAAGCTCCAGGGGAGGCTCGTTTGCCTCAACATACAGACTCTCCACAGGAGAGGTACGGAAAGCACCTAAGCACGACCGTAGGGCCTGGTGATGTACAGTATTGAGTTTCTTCAACTGGAAGCGTGACGCACCTCCATAAACACTGCAGGCATAGTCTAGCTTAGAACGAATCAGTGCTCGATAGAGCTGAAGTAGGGTTTCATGATCCCCTCCCCATCGAGCACTAGAGACAACCTTCAAAATATCAAGCGCCTTTAGGCATCTGGCTCTAAGATAATTAATGTGAGAATTAAATGTAAGGGTCACGATTAACGATACCGTTCTTAATAAAGGATTCTAGACGAACAAGGTGATCAACAGTACTGCGATTCTTTCGAAATCCACATTGAATGTCGCATATCAACTCATTAGTCTCCAAAAACCAAACCAAGCGATTGTTAATCATCCTCTCCATAATCTTGCATACACAACTGGTTAAGGAAATAGGACGATAGTTATTTGGATCGGTAGAATCCTTTCCGGGCTTTGGGATGGGGACAATAATAGCGTTTTGCCATGAGGCAGGAAAATTCCCGGAAATCCAAATGGTATTAAAAATTCCTAGGAGCACCCTCAAGGAAGATTCTGGAAGGTGTCGTAAAAGCCGATAGTGGATATCATCTGGCCCTGGAGTTGAGTCATGGGCCTTGCTCAGGGATGCGGATAGTTCATGTAGAGAAAATGTAGCATTGTAGGATTCTTCATTTGAGGATGTAAAATCAAGAGGACTTGCCTCGGTCCGTTCCTTGTTACGCTGGAACTGAGGCAAGTAATTATCTGAAGACGAATGGTGCGCAAAAGAAGCGCCCAGCCTATTGGCTATGTCAAGTTTTTCTGTCAAAGAATTATTCCCGTCTTTAAGACGACTGACAGTGACATTGGATCCCTTGCCTTTGATGCGTTGGATCATATTCCAGACTTTTGACATAGGAGTACGATGATTAATCTTAGAAACATAACGTTTCCAAGAGTCACGTTTGGACTGTTTGATAGTCCTACGGGCTTTAGCTTGAGTACGCCTAACATCGTCTAAATTACCGGGAGAAGGTCTACATCGGTACACGCGCTCAGCACGTTTCCTGAAATGCCTAGCTCGTTTACAGTCCTCCGTGAACCACAGTTTCTTAATACGGGGAACCGCACAAGATTTCGGGATACATCTGGAGGCTACATCGATTAGCTGATCCGAGAATAACTGGATAGGATCAACTGCATCAAGAAAAAGGTCACTAGTAAGTGTTTCACCACACAGAACAGCAAAGCGGGGCCAGTCTGCTTTATCATAATTAAAGTGTGGAAGGGAGGAAGATACCAGCTCCTCAAGGGTAAGTATGGTGGGGAAGTGGTCGCTTCCGCACAGATCATCATGGACGCTCCAGCTGAATTCCGATCTTAGCCCTGCATCAGCCAGAGCTAAATCAAGGATCGAATAAGTGCCCTTTGCCATATGAAGGTAAGTATGTGTGCCATCATTTAAGATGCATAGAGAGTTATTAGATATAAAATCCTCCAATACAGAGCCCTTCTGGTTACGTTTAGAGTCACCCCAGAGAACACTGTGGGCATTAAAGTCACCCAAAAGAAGACACGGTTTAGGTAATTGATCATAAAAATTTTGCAGCTCTTGTTGGTGAAGAGTAGAAGAAGGTGGTATATAAATAGAACAGATTGTTAATACTATACCCAGTGTGATATGCACCGCCACCGCTTGCAAATCGGTGTTCAGTGCCATTCTATTGTGTATTACACCCTGCCTAATCAAAACAGAAGAACCACCTGATGCCTTTCCATTCGACATTGATAACTAGGATCAGTCATTAGAGTTTCCTGCAAGCTAAAAGCTATGGGATTGAGGTCTTGAGCTAACATCTGGAGCTCTGCGAGGTTACACCTCAATCCTCTACAGTTCCACTGTAAGATCTTTGTAGTAGCCATTATTAACATTTATTTGTTCTTTTTCTTTTTTCTGGACTTTTTATACATCGCTGCCCTACGCTCAGCAAAATCCTCCTGTGACATCGTTATCAACTTCCTCTGCTTTTTAACCTTGTCAACTTTTAGAGTCGCGTCGCAATGTGCGATAATATGACCCCAGGGATGTTGAGACAGGTACCAAGACCTCACCCTTGCCATTGATATAGGCAGGCAAGTCTTCGGGTACATCCATTTCCGAAAGAGATTCCTCCATATTTGATTCTCCACCAGTCCCAGCCATATCAGATTGCTGAGAGCTTCTCTGAGGATCAAGACAATCTGCTATATCTCTAGTGTCTAACTGTGACATTGTAGACAGGTCAGGGCTGAACGTGCTACCTCATGAGGACGGGCTCTTACCAAGTGCACCTTTGGAGGGCGTCACGCCACTGGACTGCATCTCCTTAATGCAGGATGGCGAAGTATTCGAAATTTCTGACAATCTAGGGGATGAGGAGGTATTCGAGATTTGACTCATACTGACAACCCACTCCGAGCTATTTGACGTCTGAGATGCCTCGCAAAGGCTCTGGGGCCCACCTACTACTGGCGATTCGCTTATCTTCCTGACCTTATTTGTAGCATCAAAAAGCTGGAGGTAGCTGGAGGACATGGAGTTGGTGACAACTTGCCACTCTCCAGCTTCCTCGTTGTCAGCAGCAGAGTCATCCAAAGTCCCCTTATTTTGTTGACTGGAAGGAACAGACTCGCCAGAAACCCCAATTTCCATATCATCCCCATGTCCCTCACTATAATTACCATCATCATCTCCTCGACCTTCATTCTCATCTTTATTGTCACCTTCAACTTCATAAACATTACTATCTTTATCATCATCATCATTATCATTGCAATCGTTATCGTCATTATCACCATTGTCATTTTCATCGCTCAACGGGCAGTCCTTTTGAAAGTCTGTTTACACTTGAGGCATTTATCCTTTAAAGGACAGTCGGCCTTGAAATGTTCTGTGCTATCACAGATGTGACAGGCACGGACCTGACCTCTGTACCACAAAGGAATTCTAAAATTCCCAACCGAAATTGATTGTGGAATGATCTCGGTCACACCACTCATGTAAATACGGCGCATACCATTCTCAAGTGACCTATCAAAAAGGTAATGTTCCCGGCTGACGTGATGGACCATGCCATACCGGGACATCAAACCTCGAATAGTGTCATCGGGCACCTCGATCGGACATTGAGATCTAACCAGGAGCCTTTGCTCCTCCACATCATACATTGAACAATCTACCCGCTAAGAGCGACAGAACGTAATGTCACACCACCCTCAGACTGGGTGACCACTAAACAAAAGCTGAGAGCACAAAGGCTAGTTCCACAGCCAGCCAGGGACTTACTCTATTTACAACCCCCCTCACCCACTAGCGAAGAGAACAACTAAATTTCGTGCAAGGATCCACGAACCTACAACCAGCAGCTTAAATGCTGTTCTTTGTCTGCGCCGCTAGCCCGGGATTGAATAAACCTCGACCGGGCAGGCTGACATCGTTCACTGTCCTATGCCTTAACCCGTATAGTCGCTGTAACACAGGACACACGACAACTGGTGTCTAAGCCAAGCCACGCAGGCCGGCCAAACAGCCACACGAATCTAAGACAAAAATGTCTATAAACTAGTCAAAAATAAGAAATTCTTCAATGAAAAGTATACGAGACTAATCCTCGCAACTCGGTGCAACTGTTGATTGCAAAAGCAATGATAAATTCGCTAAATTTCAGCTGAACTTTAACTGAGACAGACTGAGCGACCAAACAACACGTCCGACCTCTCTCCAAAAAATACAGAGTACTTCCACAACTACGATGTCTTGACAGGCGTGTGTATGATGTTCTACAAAACAGCCACGCTTTCAGTCAAATTTTTTAAGGAACAAAGAATACAACTCACCTGTTATTTGGTGAATCAGTCAACAAGAGCTCTTTCTTTGATACTGATGAGAGAAAAGGCGAAAGAACAAATGATATGCAACATGGTTAGTTTACTACTACTGAAATAGATTCCGGTGACACTGTTTTTCAGTTTTGTCTTATTTCATGAATATTATATATCAAAGGACCATTAGTAAACAATAACTAACAACAACAAACTGGGAGTAGATCGAGACTGACAAAATGCATCAGTAAGTAAGTAAGACACATTGTGCATGTCTGGTCTCTCTCATATAACAAATTAACCTAAACTGTTTCAAGGACCCTACACTTATCTACGCATTCCATGACAACGGATTTCAATGATGGTGACTTGTCGTCCAGGAACTCCTGTTGTAAACGTATACATCTCATTAGCCACCAGTCTGCTGTCTGCAACACACACAAGATATACTTCACACTTCAATACAGGCACATTCTTCAAGTGAATACATCTAATGTGAACACAATACATTTCCCTGTGCTGGTTAAGAAATGATCACATGGAAATACAATACACTGATGTCATGTCCAGGTTTTACAGTCTGAAGTAGATATCATTTCCAACACTGATAAATTGAGACCAACAAAAATACTGACAAATAGCCCTGCCAACTGAGCTACTTGCCAATAGTTTTCGTTGTCCTTGATATATCTGTGATGGAAATGATGTTGATGTATTCCCCGAGGACGACTACAAATGCCTTTCAAAAAGTCCTCTCAACAGATCTGAAAATGTTGTTTGTTACCACTGTATTTTATTGGAATAGTGGTTTACTCCACATATGCAGTGGCAGGAAACCAGGCAGAGCCTGTGGAAACCCCAAACTATTCACAGCATGAGCTGGACCTGAACTCACAGCCACCATGTTAGTGAGATCTTTATTTCTAATGTCACTGTGTCTGTATGCATGTAACCTTAGTGATTAAGTCACAAGTAGTACTAAATTTACTGCCAAAAGTTTCTGTATCTATATACTTGTACCTGTAACTGCTGAAGTTGTTTACATTCACACAGCAAAGTCTTTGCAACAAATAGATATTCAGGGGAGACAACCAACTCATATAAACCTTCTCCGTCACTGCTGAGGGAAGCCATAACACACTGCTTGAGGTCAACTTTCTGAGGAAAGAAAACGAAACATGCAAAATAACATCAAAACATTGAGTGATTCATAAGCACTGAAAGAAATGTTTAATCATGGAGAGACAAAAAATAAAATGAAGTGACTGATTTGTGACAACAAGCTCTAACATATGCCAAAAATTTCAAAAATGCACACCACTATCAAGAACACAGTATTGATCATGCAAAGAAAATATGTTCCCCCATTAGACACCTTAATACTTAAATAACAGTTACTGTACAATACCTTCTCCTCTATGTGGAAACATTCCAGTAAGAAGGATGATGGGCAGACGGTAGTTTTAGGCCCTGTCCAGTTGTTTTGAACAAACAGCTGCAAACATGAAACAGCCACACCCAATACACACAGACACCTGCAAATACAAAACAGGAATTCTTAGTTGTTTTAGATAGGCATATGTAATACACATTCAATCACAACTAATTCCATGTGCTGTGAACTACATGTATTTCCTCCATCTAAACCTTCAACATTCAAAGCTGCAAAATAAATTGAGCCAATACATTCAAAATCATTCATATACATGTATTATATCCTTCCATGTATATATCCCTCCATGTATATATCCCTCCATGTATATATCCCTCCATGTATATATCCCCTAAAGTGCTGGATTTATGTAAATAATTTATAACATTCCACTATAACTAAATTTCACCTTTGCCAAGACAGAGATTGCTACACTTTCACATCCATACTGTACATGTATCTAACACAAAAATACCAACATTCTATTTGATACAGATTTGATATAATGTTAGCACAGGAAAAGTCAATATTATCTAAATATTATGCCTTTTTATAAAGCTGTTCATAACAATGATGCCAAAATACTGTGATATGGATTAGAGTGGCAGTTGTTTTTACTATAACAAACTAAGTTATATCAAATCTTACTTTAACTTTGGGTCTCCACCTTCTGACGCAAGGAATTTCTGTACATTATCTGTGAAGAAACCTTTAAGTTCTTCTGGAGTCATCTCCTTATTTGGATTATCTCCCTTCAGGATTACCCTGGCCACCTGGTGATCAAGTACAGACTCATACTTTCCATTCAGAAGCAGTGTTAGGTTTTCGGTGATCTCTCTGCTGCCTATGATAAAAGAAATCATGGACACATGAACTAATGAGTTAAAATACCAGGCGAAATACAACACATAACCACATACAAGGAAGGGGCTGCAAATTAAAATTCAGTATACCTATCCTTAAGCAGCCTATCTGTGTGAACTCTACATCTAAATGAGGGTTTATTATGATAATCCAGTAAGCTTGGTGTCACCAGGTCTGATCCACAAATCATAAAGGATGGAAAACTCTGTATGGTTAGGCAGATTAGGTTGAGGGCAGCAGTGTTTCCACTTTACACTAAACACCCCCAAACACTGTACAGCAGCAGTTGCAGACGCTTCAGGAATGAAAAGTTGTACAAGACTCCACGCCCTTTTTGGGTCAAACTCGAATAACAAGCGTCCTGATGGGCTCTTCCATTCTGAATTTAAATCATCATTATCAGAATACTGTACCACAAATTGAAAGACACTCGGCCCGCTCACAGCTGAAATTTTCATTCTCAGTCGTAAGTAAAATTTCATAATCAAGATTAGGTTGGCAGAAATAACATCTCCTGCATGTTATCTTTAAAACTATCACAACCATATGATTTCTTTTTCCCCAGAATTTTTAATATTTCAAATTATTCATTATTATGAATAACAGTGTGCAGATAGTGGCTGGGTGGTTTAGTCTAAGTGAAAAAAAAAAAGACAAGCATGCAAACCACCCATGGACTGAGTCGACACATGATTGGTTGGTTTAATAGGAGGTGTATATGGCCGCATGTACACAGCCTCTAGGCATATCTTCCAGGGTCTTTCACATCCGAGGCCATTATACCTGTACGCCTGTATGCTGACGCCTGTGAGCAGGTGACTATGTCTGACGCCTGTTTGCTGATGCCTGTTTTCAGGCGGCTCAGCCTGACACCTGTATGCTGACACCTGTATTCAGGTGACTATGTCTGACGCCTGTTTGCTGATGCCTGTGTGCAGGCGGCTATACCTGATGCCTGTATGCTGACGCCTGTGTGCAGGCGACTATGTCTGACGCCTGTTTGCTGACGCCTGTTTTCAGGCGGCTAAGCCTGACACCTGTTTGCTGACGCCTGTATTCAGGCGGCTATGCCTGACAGATGTATGGTGAAACCTGTATTCAGGCGGCTATGCCTGACAGATGTATGCTGACACCTGTATTCAGGCGGCTATGCCTGACAGATGTATGTATACACCTGTATTCAGGCGGCTATGCCTGACAGATGTATGTATACACCTGTATTTAGGCGGCTATGCCTGACGCCTGTATGGTGACACCTGTATTCAGGCGGCTATGCCTGACAGATGTATGCTGAGGCCTGTATTCAGGCTGCTATGCCTGACGCCTGTATGCTGACACCTGTATTCAGGCGGCTATGTCTGACGACTGTATGGTGACACCTGTATTCAGGCGGCTATGCCTGACAGATGTATGCTGACACCTGTATTCAGGCGGCTATGCCTGACAGATGTATGTATAGGCCTACACCTGTAGTCAGGCGGCTATGTCTGACAGATGTATGTATACACCTGTATTTAGGCGGCTATGCCTGATGCCTGTATGGTGACACCTCTATTCAGGCGGCTATGCCTGACAGATGTATGCTGACGCCTGTATTCAGGCGGCTATGCCTGACGCCTGTATGCTGACACCTGTATTTAGGCGGCTATGCCTGACGCCTGTATGGTGACACCTGTATTCAGGCGGCTATGCCTGACAGATGTATGGTGACACCTGTATTCAGGCGGCTATGCCTGACGCCTGTATGGTGACACCTGTATTCAGGCGGCTATGCCTGACGCCTGTATGCTGACACCTGTATTCAGGCGGCTATGCCTGACAGATGTATGTATACAGACAAGGTTCAGTATGAGCTGTTGCCTTCTACCAACATAATATAGCTCATATGAAGTATATAAATAATAGCAGTATATGGAAGCTGTATTTTGCTAGTTTCACTTCGCAGCACTCCGTCTATCAGCATATATAAAATAGGAAAGTTACAGTAATGCAGTACATAAGCTGTTTCCGTCCACCATACACATATTTATCTCATTTATATTTCTTGCTTCCACCTTCTCCTTGGCTTACCATACCCTGTACCCTATGTGTCATTGGAATAACACATTTCCATGTACTTTTATTTTCATGATATTAATATAATGATGACTGACGTCAGTAATGACATGACAATGCAAATTTGTTGTTGAAATACACCGCATCTAGCTAGTGGTCAGATTTGCTCTCATCAGAATCATCTATTCAGGGCAATTTATACGGTTAATTTGAAGAAATCCTACCTGAAATAGCACACATGGGACGGATTCCTTGGAGGAGTATTTCTTCTATTTTTTCAGGGGTATTCATTTTTTCACATTCACTTGTGTAAATCGTGAGATATGCTGGAGAAAACTACCAGACTTCTCCTGTCAACCGTCCACACGTGTTTCCGTCTGTGATGTTGTCCTCTTCACTTTTTCACCTCAGAAACAAAAGAGCTCCAGACATGAAACGTGTAAAACAGATTATTATTATGGATGATTCACATTACTATATCAACGTTAAATCTGTGAAACATTCCTCTCGGTACGCCAACCAACTGATATATCGCAATTAAAATATATATGACGATAATTAATTATTTTATGGACTTACAGCCCCTAATTGGTCAGGTTATCTCCCTTTTTAAAACGTATTTCCGGCTTGACATGGTGACTTGTCGGCGCCACAGCAGATCAGACGGCGTGCACTGAAGTCGTCTCAGGGATAAGCTTCAGTGTTGTGGAAGGCAATGACAATCATTGTAACAATGGCCTGTGATTCAGGGAACAAAGCTCCTCTCCCGACAGGTCCTGCAAACTTGTGCTTTGACAAGGACGAGTTTATGAAGGTAAAGTGGGAATACGTTTTGACAAAATCCTCTCGAAACTTGACACTTCAGTAGTGCACATATGATATTCCAGCTCGGTTAAGGCTGTTCGCTATGTTGTTACGCTGCTGTCTCCGTTACAGAAGATTCACTCACAGATTACCTTGGTTCTGTAACATAACGATAGTTGTAAAGAATCGGGTTCTTCCTGTGTTTGTCGTTGACCAGCTCCTCAATGTCAGATATAATCATTGTCATGATTGTGAAAAGCTGTTCACTTATTCATTCAACAATCTGCAGCGGTGGCGTAATGAAAAGAGCGTCTGCCTAATAAACCGTAGATCAGGGTCTGGTTTCACGAAGCACTCTTAATGTTAACCATCACGGCAACCAGTACTGTAGGCATTATGTCGTCATGGTAGTCGAGAACCCGTAACATTAAGAGAGTTTCATGAAACTGCATGAGCCCTGGGGCTTATAATAAAATCATAACAACCATGTTAACATTGGTAATCTTTGTACTATGTCACTTGCCATAAGGCATAACAACCATGTTAACATTGGTAATCTTTGTACTATGTCACTTGCCATAAGGCATAACAACCATGTTAACATTGGTAATCTTTGTACTATGTCACTTGCCATAAGGCATAACAACCATGTTAACATTGGTAATCTTTGTACTATCTCACTTGGCATAAGTCATAACAACCATGTTAACATTGGTAATCTTTGTACTATATCACTTGCCATAAGGCATAACAACCATGTTAACATTGGTAATCTTTGTACTATCTCACTTGCCATAAGGCATAACAAACACGTTAACATTGGTAATCTTGGTACTATCTCACTTGGCATAAGTCATAACAAACACGTTAACATTGGTAATCTTGGTACTACCTCACTTGGCATAAGGCATAACAAACACGTTAACATTGGTAATCTTGATACTACCTCACTTGGCATAAGCTAAAACAAACACGTTAACATTGGTAATCTAGGTACCGGTACTACCTTACTTGGCATAAGTCATAGCAAGCATGTTAAAATTGATAATCTTGGTACTATTTCACTTGGCATAAGCCAAAACAAACATGTTAAAATAGGTAATCTTGGTACTATCTCACTTGGCATAAGTCATAACAAGCATGTTAACATTGGTAATCTTGGTACTATCTCACTTAGCATAAGCCAAAACAAACACGTTAACATTGGTAATCTTGGTACTATCTCACTTGGCATAAGCCAAACAACCATGTTAACATTGGTAATCTTGGTACTATCTCACTTGGCATAAGTCATAACAAACATGTTAACATTGGTAATCTTGGTACTATCTCACTTAGCATAAGCCAAAACAAACATGTTAACATTGGTAATCTTGGTACTATGTCACTTGGCATAAGTCAAAACAAACATGTTAAAATTGATAATCTTGGTACTACCTCACTTGGCATAAGTAATAACAAACACATTAACATTGGTAATCTTGGTACTATCTCACTTGGCATAAGCTAAAACAAACATGTTAACATTGGTAATCTTGGTACTACCTTACTTGGCATAAGTCATAACAAACATGTTAACATTGGTAATCTTGGTACTATCTCACTTAGCATAAGCCAAAACAAACATGTTAACATTGGTAATCTTGGTACTATGTCACTTGGCATAAGTCAAAACAAACATGTTAAAATTGATAATCTTGGTACTACCTCACTTGGCATAAGTAATAACAAACACATTAACATTGGTAATCTTGGTACTATCTCACTTGGCATAAGCTAAAACAAACATGTTAACATTGGTAATCTTGGTACTATCTCACTTAGCATAAGCCAAAACAAACATGTTAACATTGGTAATCTTGGTACTATCTCACTTGGCATAAGTCAAAACAAACATGTTAAAATTGATAATCTTGGTACTATCTCACTTGGCATAAGTCATAACAAACATGTTAACATTGGTAATCTTGGTACTATCTCACTTGGCATAAGTCATAACAAGCATGTTAACATTGGTAATCTTGGTACTATCTCACTTAGCATAAGCCAAAACAAACATGTTAACATTGGTAATCTTGGTACTATCTCACTTGGCATAAGCCAAACAACCATGTTAACATTGGTAATCTTGGTACTATCTCACTTGGCATAAGTCATAACAAACATGTTAACATTGGTAATCTTGGTACTATCTCACTTAGCATAAGCCAAAACAAACATGTTAACATTGGTAATCTTGGTACTATGTCACTTGGCATAAGTCAAAACAAACATGTTAAAATTGATAATCTTGGTACTACCTCACTTGGCATAAGTAATAACAAACACATTAACATTGGTAATCTTGGTACTATCTCACTTGGCATAAGCTAAAACAAACATGTTAACATTGGTAATCTTGGTACTACCTTACTTGGCATAAGTCATAACAAACACGTTAACATTGGTAATCTTGGTACTATCTCACTTGGCATAAGTCAAAACAAACATGTTAACATTGGTAATCTTGGTACTATCTCACTTGTCATAAGCTAAAACAAACATGTTAACATTGGTAATTTTGGTACAATCTCGCTTGGCATAAGCTAAAACAAACATGTTAACATTGGTAATCTTGGTACTATCTCACTTGGCATAAGCTATAACAAACATGTTAACATTGGTAATCTTGGTACTACCTTACTTGGCATAAGTCATAACAAGCATGTTAAAAATGGTAATCTTGGTACTATCTCACTTGGCATAAGCCAAAACAAACATGTTAACATTGGTAATTTTGGTACTCTCTCACTTGGAATAAGCTAAAACAAACATGTTAACATTGGTAATCTTGGTACTACCTCACTTGGCATAAGTCATAACAAACACGTTAACATTGGTAATCTTGGTACTATTTCACTTGGCATAAGCCAAACAACCATGTTAACATTGGTAATCTTGGTACTACCTCTCTTGTCATACAGCATGAGAGGAATAGACCAAATGCTAGTTGGCCTGGTGTCAGTGTATTAATTTGACTTGGTCTTGGGCATGTTTAGTGAGACAGCACTACCAGTATGTGTATTGGGTCTAGTCGGCTTCAAGGAGACACAGTGATATGACCAAAATAATGTTGATAATATGTTGAGCCGCATAAGAAACACAAATCTCCGAGTGATCACTTGACAACATCGGTTTTTCTGCATTTACTATCCTTTCTTTTTCAAGAGTACATACCACACTGGGCGACCATGCTAAGAGTAAGGTTTGGAAGGGGCCAGCAGTCTATCTGTCTGTCTGCCTGAAAACTTAAACATTTCTGGCTTTACGTACATGCCAAGCCAAACAGTTTGAGATAACATAATAGAATAACATTTTCACAAAGTTTAAGACTGTACATGTTTAAAGTTTAAAGTTGTAATGCTTTGTCTCATATTTCAGGATAGTTTCAATGTTGACCAGTTTGTGATTGACTGTAGGAAGAGAGTTCCCCTGGAGAAGCTGAGAGATGACTTAAATGTTTATCTCAAGATTCTGAGGACAGCCATGATTGAACTCATTAACAAGGACTATGCTGACTTTGTCAACTTGTCCACCAATCTGGTAGGTTCAAATGAATGATGGAAGTTGACATCACTTTGTCAATATTGCAGCCATATTGTGGCAAGAGTCTGTTAAAATAATTCTCTGTGTTTCCATTCTTTAAATAAAATTGAGCAACACACAGCAGAATACCGCTTCGGTGGCCTAATGGTTAGAGCGTCCAGCTCGAAGTTGGGAGACTTGGAAAATGGGATTGTTTGGTACAGTGTCAGTATAATGTGATTGGATGGGTCATGTCTGGTGTCTTCGGCATGAGACTTGAGTGCCTACAGCACACTGACAGCATGGACTTGCCCTGCCACAAGAAGACACAGTACACACACACCTAATGGTATACAGTGTGTGTACAGACACTGTGTATGGAGATTACTCTTCATCATATTGTGGATGAAAACTGGCTAATTACGCTGTACAACCCCAAGCATGCATGCCTACATAGCAGGATACTGATAAGTGTTCTGGATGCACATAATCATAATGAATAAAACAGTATTGTAATGTGCAGCTAACCTAAGTAAGTACATGTATGTATGAAGTTTCTTACATCTGTAGTAAATATTATTGTAAGAGTTATAAGATTCTGGAATATTTATATATATATATATATATATATATATATATATATAAAGTCTAGAGGTGTGACTGCTCTATAAAGAAAGCCTGATCCAGTCATAGTTTAGCTGTGTGAAGGTACATGTACCGTCTGCTGGTGTAACATACCTGTTCATCAGTGGCTCAGTTACATGTTGGGTAAGTGACATCTTCTGGTGAATTACAGGTGGGGATGGACAAAGCTATCAACAGCTTAAGTGTACCACTCGGGCAGCTAAAGGAAGAAGTACTGGTAATATGTAGATAAAAATATATTTTTACATCAGTTCTTTGAATGCTAATGAGATTGTAACATCACCTTCAGCAGAAAGGAATGAGTGGAAGTCAAACATTTTTTTCTCCTGTGACTCATTTTCTATTTCTTTATGTGCAGTTCATTTGAGAGGAGTTAGATTCATTTGCATATCTGTTTCAATTCAGAAATGTTAGTAATCCAGTGAACAATAAATATTAAAGTATGTAAATTCTTGATACAATATAAGCTAGCTGTTAACACTTGTTCGTGTAGCACCCAGGCCAAGCTGGCTCTTCCCAGGTCATGATTTAGCTCTGTGTCACGAAGTCTATCAGGCAGCTGGGGCTTGCTGGTTGATTCATGTGTAGACTTATTCTAAAGACACTGTAAAAGACCAGTGTGATAAATATGTCATTTTATGATAATGTTTCTCTGTAATCTTCTCCCATTTTGAAATAAATGAATTCACATTTGGAGATATTAGAACAGGTATACTAGTCTCGCTGTTTTTGATTGATGTGTTGTTGATTGATGTGTTGTTGATTGATGTGTTGTTGATTGATGTGTTGTTGATTGATGTGTTGTTGATTGATGTGTTGCAGACGGTGAGATCAGCCATGGACTCTGCCATATCAGCTGTGGAGGAGAAAATCAAATACCGACAACATATCAAAGAGAAGAAAGTGAGTTACCAGAGGTCTGGTCTCTCCTGTGATGCACTTACATGTGCAGTTTGACATTTCCTTCCAACATGAAGACTGAGAAAAGTTTACTACCTCTTAATCAGTGGCATGATAGGTTTGAAACCAGCCCCTGCTATTTTGACTGTGAGGTCAGGAAGTTTGCTTGTTGCCAGCTGAGGGTCAGTGATTTATCCTGGACTTTGTGCAGTTTCCTCCACCCATAAACTTAATGAGGTCATTTTAGAGACAGAGCCCATTTAAGTGCTGTCATTTTAGCGAGAGCCCATTAAACTGCTGTCATATTAGTGTGAGAGCACATTAAAGTGCTGTCATTTTAGCAAGAGAGCCCATTAAAGTGATGTCATATTAGTGTGAGAGCACATTAAAGTGCTGTCATTTTAGCAAGAGAGCCCATTAAAGTGATGTCATATTAGTGAGAGAGCACATTAAAGTGCTGTCATATTAGTGAGAGAGCACATTGAAGAAAAAAGGTATGATGGGAAAGGACTAGTTCAATCTATCTAGTGCAATTGTAAATGACGTAAAATTTCGCCAGTGACTGAATTGTACATGTTGCCTGATTCTGACAGTTCTGTTGATATAAAAAAGGTGTCTTCTGGCTTCTTTTGAAGGCACGATGATATCCTGCTGAAAAAATGTAGGGGTCCGCACTGAAAGTAATATGTTATAAAATTTTTTGTCGTATAAAAATACAATTTTTCGGTTCAAAATTTTTGGTCATTTACTGTATGTGCTGCAGTATTATATTGATGGTGTTTTTATACTAGTACCTGTATGCAGACCAGAGGCACAGTGTTTATGTGGGGCACAGTGTTCATGTGAGGCACGGTGTTCATGTGAGGCACAGTGTTCATGTGAGGCACAACGTTCATGTGAGGCACAGCGTTCATGTGAGGCACAGCGTTCATGTAAAATGAGATTATGTGAGAATAATGCTCTGTCCTCAACAGTCATGTTTGCAGAGACTTGTGAATATCACCCAGTCTGTGGAGAAGATTGAGCGGCTCCTGAAGATCCAGCATACAGAAGATGGAGAAGACAGTCCGGGAAGGAGGTCAGGCTTGATTTATAAACAAAGGAAATCTCCTTAATTTCCATGTTATTAATGAAACAAAGTGGAATCTGTAACTGAGGCCAAGGGAATCTCATATAAAGAAAGAGAGGCAATTGGCATCAAATGCGTTAGTTTTCATTTTTTGAAAATGTCGTTTCAAAATGTTACAGTTTCTTATTTCTAGAGTTCGTGCCTGCACTTGATTGGCTCCTCTGTGGATGGGCTTTATTATAGTAGGTACACATACAGGAATGAGTCTGTGGATGGGCTTTATTATAGTAGATACACATACAGGAATGAGGCTGTGGATGGGCTTTATTATAGTAGGTACACATACAGGAATGAGTCTGTGGATGGGCTTTATTATAGTAGGTACACCTACAGGAATGAGTCTGTGGATGGGCTTTATTATAGTAGGTACACATACAGGAATGAGTCTGTGGATGGGCTTTATTATAGTAGGTACACATACAGGAATGAGTGTGGATTGGCTTTATTATAGTAGGTACACATACAGGAATGAGTCTGTGGATGGGCTTTATTATAGTAGGTACACATACAGGAATGAATCTGTGAATGGGCTTTATTATAGTAGATACACATACAAGAATGAGTCTTTGGATGGGCTTTATTATAGTAGGTACACACACAGGAATGAGTCTGTGGATGGGTTTTATTATAATAGGTACACATACAGAGATGAGTGTGGATGGGCTTTATTGTAGGAGGTACACATACAAGAATGAGTCTGTGGATGGGCTGTATTATAGTAGGTACACATACAGGAATGAGTGTGGATTGGCTTTATTGTAGTAGGTACACATACAGGAATGAGTCTGTGGATGGGTTTTATTATAATAGGTACACATACAGAGATGAGTCTGTGGATGGGCTTTATTGTAGGAGGTACACATACAAGAATGAGTCTTTGGATGGGCTTTATTATAGTAGGTACACATACAAGAATGAGTCTGGATTGGCTTTATTATAGTAGGTACACATACGACAATGAGTCTGGACTGGCTTTATTATAGTAGGTACACATACAAGAATGAGTCTGGATGGGCTTTATTATAGTAGGTACACATACAACAATGAGTCTGGATTGGCTTTATTATAGTAGATATACATACAAGAATGAGTCTGGATGGGCTTTATTATGATAGGTACACATACAGGAATGAGTCTGGATTGGCTTTATTGTGATAGGTACACATACAACAATGAGTCTGGATTGGCTTTATTATAGTAGATACACATACAGGAATGAGTCTTTAGATGGGCTTTATTATAGTAGGTACACATACAACAATGAGTGTGGATGGGCTTTATTATAGTAGGTACACATACGACAATGAGTCTGGACTGGCTTTATTATAGTAGGTACACATACAAGAATGAGTCTGGATGGGCTTTATTATAGTAGGTACACATACAACAATGAGTCTGGATTGGCTTTATTATAGTAGGTACACATACAACAATGAGTCTGGATTGGCTTTATTATAGTAGGTACACATACAACAATGAGTCTGGATTGGCTTTATTATAGTAGGTACACATACAGGAATGAGTCTGGATTGGCTTTATTATAGTAGGTACACATACAAGAATGAGTCTGTGGATGGGCTTTATTATAGTAGGTACACATACAGGAATGAGTCTGTGGATGGGCTTTATTATAGTAGGTACACATACAGGAATGAGTCTGGATTGGCTTTATTTTAGTCCCATGGTATCATGCTGAGTCTTTTGACAGCACTCGTGTGTAAAGTGGCCCTCTTGACACAGCTAAGAGGCCTGTGACCCATTAAGCTGTGGCAGAATTCACTTCCTGCTAGCAAGTAAATCTATGGGTTTGATTTGATTTGATTTGATTTGATTGGTGTTTTTACGCCGTACTCAAGAATATTTCACTTACACGGTACACGGCATTATGGTGGGAGGAAACCGGGCAAAGCCAGGAAGAAACCCATGACCATCCACAGGTAGCTGACCTAAGTCTATTGGTCCTGCTGCTCTAAAGTCACCAAAAAGATACTTTGTGGTGATTACTCTATGTGTCTTACTTTTCAGTCACTTGAGTGGTCAACTGATTGAACGTGTTGCCACAGAATTCAATAAACTGCAGTTTTATGTCACAAAGAGTAGAGGACTCCCACTGGTGGAAAAAATTAAACCTGTGAGTGAACTTCAATTGTCTCAGGTGTTAAGTTATAAATTTGATTAGTTTAGTAATTTTTGTACAACTCAGTTAACTTAAGAAACAGCATGAAAACAGTTTTTTACATATGGATAATGTAAACTTTGAAGGACAAAATACAGGTGTCTTGGTGAAGGTATGCTTTATGAAGTACAGACATGCAGACAGTTAAAGCAGTGGTATTTTTGTAACTTGAACATGTGTGATGGACAGAGTCATTAAATATAAACAGGCATTTCATTGTCACCTTACCTGTACAATTCTGTAATAATCCATGTAGGTAATGGGTCCTATATCAGCTGATATTGTATAATTGTTCTCAGAGAATTGCCAACATAACGACCACATTACAGTACAGTTTGGAGGATTCATTCCTGGATGGGCTTGAGACCGGGAATGTGGAGATACTGAGACAATGCCTGAGGACATATGCACTGATTGACAAGATTAAAGATGCAGAGAATCTGTTCAGGCACAATGTTGTCAAACCATACATGGAGGAGGTGGGTAAACATTAAAGAGTTACATGTACTTCAGTGTCATAACCACTCTGTCTTAAAAGCAAAGTCAAACGATACAAATTGAGATAGTATGAAGTGCTGTCCTAAATGACAAAAATGACATTGTTTTAAAGTCATAATTGTAAGCCCCAGAAAATATTATGATAACAGAAGGTGTCTGTCATTTGCATGTTTGCGTGGCGTAATGTGTGCAGGGCCTGAGTTGGGTGTACAGGAGGGTGCTGGAGTTGTTGTAGTTAGTCATCATTGTTGTTACCTGTTGTTTGTTATCAGGTGATCACAGAGCAGTTTCTGCGTGTCAATGACCAGGGCCTCAAAGGTGTATACGGGAAGGTGCTGGAGTTTGTCCCTAAACATTGCAGTTTGCTGAGAGAGGTGACATCTGGCAGTTCACACGGGTGGGTTTTGATATACGTTAGTATCATCAAATGTGCAGACCCCTTGCAGGGTGCTTATGGAATGGTCTCTCGTGTGTATCATGAAAAAATGGGAAAATATGGTGACATCACATTACTTCGTTATTGCACAATTTTAAGTCTTTGCAGCTCAGTTTGTATAGATGATGAGGTAAGACATGATACTATTTCAAGTTTGAAATATGATTTCAGATGATTTTGTTTGTTTTTGAAAATTGCCTTTTGTGTTATTGTGTGAATGATAGAGGCTGGAAAATAACACTTTTGCAGTAAAGCTTTTAATCAGATTTTTATGATTCATCAAATTTGTAAACAGTATAATTCACAAAAACATCTTAATATCTTAATGAAGATAAATGAATTGTCTAGTGGTGTTATGTACAGGGAGGTGGTGAGAGGCTATGATTTCCTGGTCAGTGCTGTGTGGCCAGAAGTGGTCAGCGGGCTGGAGGCCAGAACTGCCTCTATATTTGCTCCGGGGAACCCTAACACCTTTCATGAGGTAAGCAGTAGCATAACTGACAGAAATAAGTGAAAAGATCAGCTGCTCTAATTTCTCAACCTTTTCACATGAAAGGGCAACTTTCATGGCAATATACGCAGAAGCATGATTTGATTTTGGAGACAAAACTAAACTGTTGGATTGGCCAGCTCAAGAGCTTCACAGAAAATACACTTTAATCAATCTACTTGGAATAATGCCTTCAGAATATGCTTGAATAAACACCTTGCAAACATGTGAAAAGGTTGAAGAATTACAGTGTGTAATAACAGTGATGAGGCACGGGATAACATTTAAGAGGAGTAAGTGAGTGCTTGGGGTTTAACATTGTACTTAACAATTTTTCAGTCATATGAAGATGAAGGAGAGACGACTGAGATGACGTACCGAAGGCAGTAAGCCGCCCTGCCCAAGCCATTATACTGATACGGGTCAACCAGTCGTTGCACTATCCGCTTAATGCTGAATGCCAAGCGAGGAAGTTAGAACTTCCTCTTTTTTTAAGGCCTTAGATGTGACCCGACATAACCCTTTACCCTGGGTCTACCACTCCCAACATTTAAAAGGAAGACAAAACTTTACTGTACTGGGCAGTCCATTATCTTAATTATTTCACTTCAGCAATGCTAAGCGTGTAGTTGATGCTTTGGACCAGTATGATTTCCACTGATAAACAAAAAATATTCCAAGGCTGCATGTGTAGATTTTCTTCTTCATTAACAGTGTCTTTGAGTTATGGTGATTTTGATTTACTGTACCATTACTGTGGTACAACATGTACACGTAAATATAAAGATTGATAAGGTATGTTTTGGTATATTTTGGCGGTACGGGTCGGTGGACATTTCATTGCTAGTCACACGCTTAGCATTGCTAAAGTGAAATAATTAAGATAATGGACTACCCAGTACAGTAAAGTTTTGTCTTCCTTTTAAATGTTGGGAGTGGTAGACCCAGGGTAAAGGGTTATGTCGGGTCACATCTAAGGCCTTAAAAAAAGGGGAAGTTCTAACTTCCTCGCTTGGCATTCAGCATTAAGCGGATAGTGCAACGACTGGTTGACCCGTGGTGATTATGGCATTTTCTAAACTTAACTGTCTTGTCTGTTGATTCTTGGTGTTGTTTTCTCACAGAAATATACAATAAGCATGTGGTTTGTGGATCAGTTTGAAAACCTTTGTGGATCTCAGGCCAGTGTGAAGCGGCTGAGGGAACACCCAAGTTACAGCACCTACATGTCCAAGTGGAGCCTGCCAGTCTACTTCCAGATCAGGTCAGTCTACAGTTCCTCAGTGTTTTGTTGAAGCAGCAGTTTTTTGATATTCAGATTCATCTTAGGAAGAAGTTTGCATTGTGCCTTTTGAAGTCTCAAAGCCATATCTTATTTCATTGACACCACCTCCGTGGTTTGATGTTTTCTATAAAACATAATATCCCCATACACTGAATCATTTTGTGCTTTGATGAAATATCTGGGTATTTTTTATGTTTTACCGCTGTGTCTTTTATTTGCAGGTTTCAGGAAATTGCTGGTAGCTTTGAATCTGCCCTGTTTACAGCTTTTAACAACTCCAGTAAGGCAGGTATGGTGGACACTGTTCTGAGGCAGATGTGTTGGTTCAGGAGAGCCTGCAACACTATCACCTTTGTATATATTTATTTGATTTGTTTGTTTTACACTGTACTCAAGAATATATTTCACTTATACGTTGGCAGCCAGCATTAGGGAGGGAGGAAACTGGGCACAGCCCAGGGGAAAACGACAACCATTCGCAGGTTTCTTACACACCTTCCAACATATGGCCGAAGAGGAGGCCAACATGACCTTTGTATATCAACAATTGTTTTAAAATGTACATGGGTCCAGTAAAGATGGAAAGAGGTACATGTTATTGTATGGAAGCTAACTACCACTACATTGATCTCCCATTACCTTACATTTAGTACTTTGTGTTCAACAGACAGTCATAAGACAGAACTGTTCAAAATATTAGGCCTGTAATACCACAGCAACATGCTGTGCTTCAGTGGAGTGGCATCTAGAAATTCTGATGGCTCACTCTGCCCAGATGATTTCCTGACTAGTCCACAGGGTCATAGGTCAAAAGCAAGAAGCCAGTCAGAAACCTCTGACATTTTGCCCTTTCACCACTAGGTTCTCTGCTAGACGCCATGTAGTGTGAATTGTTAGGAGCTTGGCAGGTCTATCGCCAAGCAACATTTGAATCCCAGTTATGCTGTATAGGTATGGATTTATGGTAACATCACCTCTGCCAAGGAGAATGATTATTTCATCATGCCAATTGGTTTTAATGAAACTTTGTGCATAGAGCAAGTAAGAACTGAATAGATTGGGTCAGGTGTAGATGTAGAAATGTATGCTGTTTCCTGTGGTTGCAACCTTCACTTAAAGTTTCAGCTGATGTTTAGTTGACATCTGTTTCAGGTAGCAGTGAGTTTTTGCTGAATGCCAGCGAGGCACTGTGGGTATGTTTGGGGAAGTGTTGGCAGGAGCACATATATCTGCAACCGTTGTGTCATCGCTTCTGGAAGCTTACACTACAGCTCCTGTCTCGCTACACTATCTGGTTGGACGATGCTTATAAGGCTGAGGTAATGGTCAGATTGTGTGGTATGTCTGTGTTTGTGCGTGTATGTCCTGATAAACCAGCTGTGCAGCTTTTGTTCTTACAAGAATGAAATTCTGATTCTGTTGCTGTTAGTAAGGACTACCAACAACAATATATCAATATGTTCTCTTATTCACTCACTAAAATGACATTTTATGGATTAGGCAGCTGTAAATTTAGTACTTGCATGTAATATCCTTGATGAAGTTTTATTAATTGTGCAGCTATTGCTTTTGATTTTATGGCTTTTAACACTATTGCATACATAATTTAGCCCGAATTTATCCTGAGGCCTAGCAGGCCATCTAGTGTTTCTGTATCTTAGCATGGATACCCTGACAGCCCTTTGAAATGAAACCCAAGGTGGGCGTGGCACTAATGGATAGCTAATTAACGCACAACAATGATAGAGTAAATATGTTGGAAATAATGCACATTTTGTTTATTTTGAATGTGTCAGCTTAGAAAGCTGCCCAAAATAAGGTAAAATTAAGTAAAATATTACTATTTTCAATGTTTAGGTTTCAAAGTCAGCAGAGAAGTCTGCTCAACCTGCTGTTGAGAAATCAACAACAAATGCGAATGAAAAGCCAAATGGAAATAATTCTGTGACCAGTGCAAACTCATCAGGAGCCGTGCAGGCTTCACCTCCGGTCACCATGGGCCAGATCGTTTCTCTGATAGCTGATGCTGAAAAAATAGCTTCAAAGGTGCGTGGTGTTACAACTGTGAACTGTGTTCTAACTTCTAATTTATTGCTTTCCTGTGAGTATTCTGACTTCTTAAGTCGTATATAGCATATATTGTGTTTAATTTGCCTTTTGGAATAAATTATGGTATGATATTTTTCTACATTATACACAGTTTTTCTTTAGATTTTATGTATTTTATGTATTTCAGATTATGCCGTTGCTGAACACACTGATCAAGCCGAGGATACAGGCGTTAGGCTACACACAGACACAAGCTTTGGAAGGTAAACTCTTATCAAGTTGTCTTTGTGATTTTTTTCTCATGGCATGAAAGGAAGTTGTATCAATATGCAGCTGTGTAATTTTAATGCGATGTACTTATGTTTCTGTTGTTTAAAAAATCTTTTGTTCATGTATGGTATAAAAGGCCTGGCATGTTTAATAATGAAATACATTCATAAACTTCAAACTATTAGTGACTGATGAACTTTTTGGCTCCAGTGTGTTTCAACGAGAATCGCGAGGCTGTTGTTCAGAGGTTACCTCAGTACCGTACATTTATTGTGGAGGATGTGAGCAGTCAGTGCAGTGTGCACCTCAGACAGGTGAACGATATCCCCCGCCTCTACCGCAGAACGAACAGAGAGGTAATCACATGTGTGTCAGCTGAGAATTGAACTGTGTGACATAAGGAAGGTTGACAGATGGATCAGATAAGCAAGGCTTTCTCTAGTGCACCAGCCATTTCTAATTGAGATTAATTTTACTGCTGTGTATTGGTACTTATATGAATAAGCTATATGATTTATTTATTTACTTGATTGGTGTTTTACTCCTGGGCGGAGGATTCCAGGCAGAGCCCATGGGAAACCACAATAACATAAGTTATGTGAGGCACAGGACATGTTTGTATTGGTTTATCTGTGTTCAGCGAAGTTCAGGTGGAGTTTAGCCACCAAGCAAAAGCTTACAGACTTGTACTAGTTGCGATGTTCACATCCAGGATGATTATCTGTGAATATCTCAATTCAGCGTTGCTTTTAGGCCTGTACAGGTATATCTTTATGAATAAAAGATTTTCATTGCTACAAGCAAAGATTAACAAATATGAGCTAGGGCCTGGTTCCAAAAACTGTGCGTAATGTCAAGCTTTTAAATTGCATGGCAGGCAGTATTGTATGTGTTACATTATTATAGAAGTGGGGCCTCTGTGGCTCAGTTGGTTAGCTCGCAAATGAATCCCCATATCCAATAAGCTGCTGTGGAGTTCATTGTTACTGTTACGACAACACATGATTGAGACTCGCATGTATATTGCTCGTGTAAATTTATAGTTATAATCAGTTGAGCCTACAACAGGTGTGTGGAACTGAGTTCTGTACTGGTGTATTCCCATGTGAGTTACCCACTGCGCACTGTACTGGTGTATTCCCATGTGAGTTACCCACTGAGCACTGTACTGGTGTATTCCCATGTGAGTTACCCACTGCGCACTGTACTGGTGTATTCCCATGTGAGTTACCCACTGAGCACTGTACTGGTGTATTCCCATGTGAGTTACCCACTGAGTGCTGTACTGGTGTATTCCCATGTGAGTTACCCACTGAGTGCTGTACTGGTGTATTCCCATGTGAGTTACCCACTGAGTACTTTACTGGTGTATTCCCATGCGAGTTATCCACTGAGCACTGTACTGGTGTATTCCCATGCGAGTTATCCACTGAGTACTTTACTGGTGTATTCCCATGCGAGTTATCCACTGAGCACTGTACTGGTGTATTCCCATGTGAGTTATCCACTGAGTACTGTACTGGTGTATTCCCATGTGAGTTACCCACTGAGTGCTGTACTGGTGTATTCCCATGTGAGTTACCCACTGAGCACTGTACTGGTGTATTCCCATGTGAGTTACCCACTGAGCACTGTACTGGTGTATTCCCATGTGAGTTATCCACTGAGCACTGTACTGGTGTATTCCCATGCGAGTTATCCACTGAGTACTGTACTGGTGTATCCCCATGCGAGTTATCCACTGAGTACTGCACTGGTGTATTCCCATGTGAGTTACCCACTGAGTACTGTACTGGTGTATTCCCATGTGAGTTACCCACTGAGCACTGTACTGGTGTATTCCCATGTGAGTTACCCACTGAGTACTGTACTGGTGTATTCCCATGTGAGTTACCCACTGAGCACTTTACTGGTGTATTCCCATGTGAGTTATCCACTGAGCACTGTACTGGTGTATTCCCATGCGAGTTATCCACTGAGCACTGTACTGGTGTATTCCCATGCGAGTTATCCACTGAGTACTGTACTGGTGTATTCCCATGCGAGTTATCCACTGAGTACTGTACTGGTGTATTCCCATGTGAGTTACCCACTGAGTACTGTACTGGTGTATTCCCATGTGAGTTACCCACTGAGTACTGTACTGGTGTATTCCCATGTGAGTTATCCACTGAGCACTGTACTGGTGTATTCCCATGTGAGTTACCCACTGAGTACTTTACTGGTGTATTCCAATGCAAGGTACCCACTGAGTGCTGTACTGGTGTATTCCCATGTGAGTTACCCACTGAGCACTGTACTGGTGTATTCCCATGTGAGTTACCCACTGAGTACTGTACTGGTGTATTCCCATGTGAGTTACCCACTGAGCACTGTACTGGTGTATTCCCATGTGAGTTATCCACTGAGCACTGTACTGGTGTATTCCCATGCGAGTTATCCACTGAGCACTGTACTGGTGTATTCCCATGCGAGTTATCCACTGAGTACTGTACTGGTGTATTCCCATGCGAGTTATCCACTGAGTACTGTACTGGTGTATTCCCATGTGAGTTACCCACTGAGTACTGTACTGGTGTATTCCCATGTGAGTTACCCACTGAGTACTGTACTGGTGTATTCCCATGTGAGTTATCCACTGAGCACTGTACTGGTGTATTCCCATGTGAGTTACCCACTGAGTACTTTACTGGTGTATTCCAATGCAAGGTACCCACTGAGTACTGTACTGGTGTATTCCCATGTGAGTTACCCACTGATCACTGAGCACTGTACTGGTGTATTCACATGTGAGTTGCCCACTGAGCACTGTAAACGTGTATTCCCATGTGAGTTACCCACCTGTTATTCTCCAGGTGCCCAGTAAACCGTCAGCCTATGTCAGTGGGCTGGCCAAGCCTCTTAGGCGATTCCTGGATGAGCACAGCCCATTGCTGACATCTGACAACCAGAACCAGCTGGCCGCTCAGGTCTTCTCCAGCATCACTCTGCAGTGAGTAACCAGTTAAAACTTGAATTGAGATTTTGGGATTGTATTCCAAAAGATATCCACAAGGTATCAAAAGATATACACAAGGTACCAAAAGATATCCACAAGGTACCAAAAGATATCCACAGCTGATCATGTGGATCTTATTTTATCTCCATGTACATCAAACATGTCAAGTGTGTGGAGTAATGTGTACTAGCGTATGCAAGGTGGGGTGGGGTTTGGGGCTCCAGTAAAATTGTTTTGCGCAGGATGGTCAAATCCTTGTTTGGAAATATTCCTAGAAATGGAAGAAGCACTACATGTGAGTACGTAACACAAATACATGATTGTAAATTTTTGTCTCATGCTTCAACAGGTATTGTTCTGTTACGTCAGATGTTTTAACATCTGTGAAAAAAATGGAGGACAGTTTGAAATGTTTGAGTAATGTGTACTTGCGTATGCAAGGTGGGGTGGGGTTTGGGGGCTCCAGTAAAATTACTTTGCACAGGATGATCAAATCCTTGTTTGGAAATATTCCTAGAAATGGAAGAAGCACTACATGTGAGTACGTAACACAAATACATGATTGTAAATTTTTGTTTCATGCTTCAACAGGTATTGTTCTGTTACGTCAGATGTTTTAACATCTGTGAAAAAAATGGAGGACAGTTTGAAACGTTTGAAGAAAGCCCGTGGTACGGGCCCAACGGCGGGGTCACAAGGGATGTCAGATGACGACAAAATACGACAACAGCTTATCCTGGACATTGACTGTTACGGACAACAGGTTGGTCTCTATATTCTTACAGTACTTCACACACGAAAAGTAACTTATCAGTCTTTTACCTGAGCACTTTGTACAATCAATGGTTTCCTTGGGCACTCTGTATAACCAACAGTTTCCCCAGGCACTCTTTATGACCTCTTTGTATGACCAGCAGTTTTTCCAGACACCCTGCGTGACCAGTCATTTACCCGGGTACTCTGTATGATCAGTCGTTTACCCGGGTACTGTGTATGATCAGTCGTTTACCCGGGTACTCTGCATGACGAGTCGTTTACCCGGGTACTCTGTATGATCAGTCGTTTACCCGGGTACTCTGCATGACCAGTCGTTTACCCGGGTACTCTGTATGACCAGTCGTTTACCCGGGTACTCTGTATGATCAGTCGTTTACCCGGGTACTCTGTATGATCAGTCGTTTACCCGGGTACTCTGTATGACCAGTCGTTTACCTGGGTACTCTGCATGATCAGTCATTTACCCGGGTACTCTGTATGATCAGTCGTTTACCCGGGTACTCTGTATGATCAGTCGTTTACCCGGGTACTCTGTATGACCAGTGGTTTACCCGGGTACTCTGTATGATCAGTCGTTTACCCGGGTACTCTGTATGATCAGTTGTTTACCCGGGTACTCTGTATGATCAGTCGTTTACCTGGGTACTCTGCATGATCAGTCGTTTACCCGGGTACTCTGCATGACCAGTCGTTTACCCGGGTACTCTGCATGACAAGTCGTTTACCCGGGTACTCTGTATGATCAGTCGTTTACCCGGGTACTCTGTATGACCAGTGGTTTACTCGGGTACTCTGTATGATCAGTCGTTTACCCGGGTACTCTGTATGACCAGTCGTTTACCCGGGTACTCTGCATGATGAGTCGTTTACCCGGGTACTCTGTATGATCAGTCGTTTACCCGGGTACTCTGTATGACCAGTCGTTTACCTGGGTACTCTGTATGATCAGTCGTTTACCCGGGTACTCTGTATGATCAGTCGTTTACCCAGGTACTCTGCATGATCAGTCGTTTACCAGGGTACTCTGTAACACCAGTCGTTTACCCGGGTACTCTGCATGACCAGTCGTTTACCCGGGTACTCTGCATGACCAGTCGTTTACCCGGGTACACTGTATGACCAGTCGTTTACCCGGGTACTCTGTATGATAGGTCGTTTACCCGGGTACTCTGCATGACCAGTCGTTTACCCGGGTACTGTGTATGATCAGTGGTTTACCCAGGTATGATCGAATCCAGGACAAAAGCCCCGCAGAGAAAAACCCTGTTGTTGTAATTAACCGACAAAACATATCCGACAGTCTAACAAACATGATGTTAAATATTTGTTGAAGGGAATTCATATAGTGTGACTTTGTTTTTCATCTAAAAATTTGTCTTCAAAGCGTATTCCAGTCTTTTCACTTGGGTTTAACAGCTTTCCTCTGAGAGGTGTTATACATGTGCTTTTCAAAACAATATCGCGAAAAATAATATGTGACTGATGTGTCTAATATTATTATCAAATTTCCATGTAAAGTGTTTTTAATGACAAGAACAAATGTTTAATCTGTGAAATAATAATTTTGAATTATATTTGGCTGAATATGTAGTGCTAATCAGGTTGTGCTGAACTTGACAAGGCTGTACAGGAGGTGTGTCAGTTGTTTAATTCATATTTTGTGGTATGTAAAGCTAAATGAGTCTAATAGAATCAATTTTGTTTTTTCTCAGATGTCCCAGTTTGGTGTACAGAGTGAAAATGTACAAGCTTTCCATCAGTTACTGGAGTTAGCAGAGACAGCCAAGTCATCCATGAACAGCCAGAGTTGATTAAGTCAACTTAACTACATCCTAATACATCCTCAGCATTCCTAAAAGAGTGTGCTGTGATTATCCATCTAAATTAACAGACATTAGTATAAAACAGAAGGTGGCCGGCATGTGATCATTTGGACAAAGCATCCTTATCAGACCAATGAGGTCTGAACAGACCCGAATACATCTACAGTACATGGTGTTCACTGCGTTCTGGCACAGGGTGTCTCATATTTATATCAAAGTAAATGTTAACCCAATTAACTTGTACATTATCATTACTGTAAAAGAAATCTACATCTATAAGTGTGTATTATGAACTCTGAGATATTTTTTCATGCGCTATGTCACATCCAATATAGACTACAAGCAGGGGAAAGAGCACTTAGATTTGTCATCTGATTGTATGATTTAGTCATGATCTGTGAAAATGGAGGCACCAATTCAGTTCATTAACATATTGCCTGAATTTTCAATGAAAAGAGCTTATTATTTTGGGAGTTTTTTTCACAATGCTTATTTTTTTTAGTTTCAGTGGCATTGAGGATGAGCTTTGCTAGTTGATTTGGTGCATTGGAAAGGAGGAAAGATCTGAAAACAACACTCATGAAATTTAACTTTTTTAAAACTGAGACTTTGGTATAGTGGGAGAATGAGAATTTCATAGATAAAATATACCATGTAGAAAGTAATCATGTCAGTTGCAATTCAGGATGACTTATCCCTGCAGCCTTTGCTTATTTAGAATGTGGTTTGAGTTGAAAGTGGGTTATTAATATTACTGAACTCTCATATGTTCTGTGTCATAGTGTTGTTATTAAACATTATATTAGACATATCCATTATGTTTTTATTCATTTGGTTATGGATAAATGTCACAAATTCTATCTCTTCTAGTTCTTGAGAGGTGGGTAAATGTATATGTAGTATACAGAAAAAATTTTGCTGTGTAGATCTCAATATTTTTTTCCTAATTTCAGTTTTGAGGCCTGACAAATTTATGAAAAGGCAGTTTCAGCAGCATGGATAAAGACAAAATAATAACTATTATGTGAAATTATGAAAGGGCATGATTTATATAAGTTTTTATTTTTTTTTTCTCTTTTTTTTGTGTAACATTAGTAATTCGATAATTCCTTTCCTCACTTTCAAATTCAAAAGAAACCATTTGTTACTATTCTTCTTTGCTCACTTGGAAGACAGGATATATAACATAATGATGTCGCATATATTACATTTCACTCCTTTCAGTTTTAATAAAATATTGTTAAAAAAAGAAGAAATATTGTTTAAACAAAAAAAAACAACACAATTACCTATGTCAGAGAGTGTATGTACAATAGGGGGGAAAACCTTTCATGGTGAATTAAAAATGTGTAAGAAAAAAAATGTGATATTATTTCTTTTCTGTTCTTGTGAAAGTTCATCTCCTATGTGTGCAGCACGTGTATGTACAAATACAGAGTGTGTGTATATACAAATCTGATTTGTCTTATTCCCAGGGATGAGACAGACACTGGGATGAAAAACAGGAAACTGTACATCATTCTCAAAATTTTGACATTTTTAGCATTTCTGAATTAAATTCTGAACGTTTTTCTGTATATAATGTTAAAACAAGTGTAAGGCAAGTCCTGTGATCACCATGACCACGTATAACAAACACCTTATGGCTGTTACAGCTGCTTACATCGCTTTAATAAACAATTACGAGTAAAACAACATGTTTCAATTCTGCTACCCTTGTGCATGAATAAGTAGACACTTGATAACTTTTGCCAACACTTACTGGTACCTTTTAACACTTCAACAGGAAACAATGTGGAAGTGTAACTGAATGCATAATACTGTATTTCACCAAAAGTTAAAATGATATTTTTCATGCCAATCCTTACTTTTTTCCTCATAAGAAATAATCAAACTTCACAAAAATATCTTGTGTTGCCCTATAAGGTGGATCAACCAATCAGGATCAAGCAAAATGTGTCACTTGGAAAATTCTAAAAATTATAACAGAGTAATTTAAAGACAAAGATAAAAGCTGCTGGTAAGAAAAAATATCACAGAGAAATTCTTTGTGTAAAAAGTGGATAGAAACCCGTTTCACTGATTTACATTCAATTCTGAGACACCCAAACCATTTGACCAGTGTGGTGAATTGGATAATAAATAAAATAAAACGAAACATATATAGTGTACCAATAACACTATTCTGTGCCCTATCACCTCACAGAGGCAGCTCCATACCGCAGTTCCTTTTCAAACTGCTCTGCAGTAAATGTTCCCTCCAGGCGCTCAAAGTTTGGATTAAACACAGAATATGCACTAAGCTGGGAACGGTCTCTTGACCCAGAATTCATTGTTCTATATATAATGATCAATGATGACACAATGAAAAAAACTGCACCAAATCCGATCTCCACAAACAAGGCCCACAAAATGACCCAAAGAAGGATTTTCAGTATCAGTGATATGGTGTGAAAGAGTTTTTCTCCTTGAGTAAGTGGCATCTGTATCTCTTCTTTCCTATGATGGGTGTGAGCCACACTGATTCTGTCATCTTTCCTTCTGCTATTGTCAATGTTCTGAACTGGGGTCTGGCTATCTTCTGAAGAAGGGTCACCATCTTTCCTCTGAAACAGATCAACAACAAACTTCATCCTGCATGCACATTTAAGTATTAGTTCGAAATGGCAATAATATAACAGGTGATCATTTTAGCCAAAATTAAGAGACCATTAACACAACAGTCAAATATGACTCCTCAATCATTATCCATTTAGAAAACATCTGTTTCAATCAGCACTTACCTGTGTGTACCTATATTTGCATTCTACTGCGTTCGTTTCGTTAGATACGTTTTTGTTCAATTGTGTCAAAGTTTCAGAATTACTGGTAGGACAAACCTAGCCAACACCAGGAAACTTGGAAAATTTACTGCAGGCTGTAAGTGTCGGCGTTAATGAAAAGATATGTTATCAATGCTAAATCATCCTACTGACCCCTGCTGCAAATTCGGAATAGAGAGAAGGGGCCAAATGGTACCGTACAACGAAGTACTCTTTGACCTCTGGCTGAGTTACATTGTAGTAAACAGTGGCGTTGATCCGACCATGAAACTGCTATTGCTGATACACCCGGAACACGTTCATGTATAGTACATGGTACTACCGTTATTAGCCCTAGATATGCGAGCGCCAACCAAATATAAAAAAGCGAAGTGATGATCATCCAAAGGTAACCCCGGAGATCGAACATTCAATGACCGTGTGCCTCTAAAACGTCAGCAGTCTCAGTTGGAGACTTATACTAAATTTACCTGTACACAGTTAGTGGGTCTGTTCCGGAAGCCAATGTTCTCTAAAAAGCGAGTCCTCCAATTTGTATCTTCTGTGTATTTCTGGTGTTCTTTTGACTTTCTCGCTCTGTACTCAGCAAGTTTCTGTTCCATTTCTGTTTACGTGTCCATACCTTTCCTCGCCTCCATTTCTGAAGAGGTTAATGTGTTTGATACTGATCATTATCTCCCTTAGTTCAGCCCAATTGTTCCGAATGTTAAACGACTTTAAAGACTGCTCAAGTATTAAAATAGGCGAACAGCTGTCGACGACAGTTTGGTGACGGTTACATTTCAAAAATAACGAATTAAAATTGGATATTACTAGGTCTACATGCTCAACAGATAACAGTGCGGTAAATTAAACTGTATACTAGTATTCTAGCCTCCAACAAACTGTGTGTGTGTTGGGGTTTAACGGCGTACTTCACAATTGTAATCTTTGAAAGAGGTGAGTAACCTAACTGTATCTCGTGTCCTCTTGTCAAGCGTCTGCAGGTACGTTTTCTAAGCTTTATATGCGTCTGTCGTCTTTGAACAGCATGCATGGGTTATATTAATTATGCCTATTCTATCCAAGTCCCATCTTTCAATATACTGTCATTGCATGTTTATAAAACCATTAGGACCTACAAATTAACCCCCCCCACCACCACCACCCCCACCACACACACACTACCTTCAAAAAGTATTAGAAGCGCACGATTCAGTCCTAAATACCGCCGCCCCAGCAGAGCGTCACATTCAGATACCTCTGAAGTACTAATGTGTAAATGTATAGCCTACACATGCAATGCATGATGTCTGTGCAATATTTACTGTTATACAATACAAAAGAAAACAGCACAAAGAGTAAATCCAGAGCAACGACGACAGTGAGATATTTCGCCAGTGGTTACATTGTAAACTGTGAAACCCATCTTCTGTAACTGCCCATTTAAATCAGTTATATTTCAACTGTTCGTGTCAATGCTTAAAAAAGTATCAACTTCCATGTAATAATAATACAGTGATGATAAGTGCAATTTATTAGACGTCACTGGCCTAATATTACTCAAAGTGCTGTGTTGTCATCGCATTTGATGAAAATTTACATGTAAACAAAGGCATTTCATTCGTCGTTTTGCCAACAGCACTCTTTTCATGTTTCATGTACTTGTCATATTCAGATATACTGATTTTCAAATCATAATAAAGTCAAGACCCTAACTGTTCTGCCTGTATTGACTCAAATTCAATGCAAAATTATTGAAATGAATTAACAGTTATTAAAATTTAATTTTAAGCCTCTGATCTGTGGCTCTGGTATAGTGTTTGGCTGAATTGTTCGGATATTTTTCTGGGCATATTTAACCATATTTTGTGCTGGTGTGTTCACGTTTTGTTTGAATGAGTTTTGATTTTGACATTTTCATGACGTGTTGAATTCAAGCGTACATGATGTACAGGTATTTACTAGTATTGGGACAATGACATGATTGCGAAGATTATGCATTCCTCGAAAGTATTCATATTCTTTTGACATATCATAAGACAAACGCTCAGACATAGAACTAGACCTGTTCAAAAACCAATTAAAGAGATGGATCCATGTATGGACGTATATAGTAAATGGACACAGCCTACTGTGTTCGTGATAAGGTGTGAACAGCGCACTGAAACAGGGCACAAAAGTACAGCCGACTTGCCCTGCACGCAGTGTTGTATGGTGCTGCACATCGTGTATACATAAGGTATATACATGTACATATGACTGTGTCTTACAAATACACAAAACACGAGGTCAGGCCATATTTTGTCGGCCGTTTGATTGACATGTACGTACTTGTTGGAAAGTGTACACCATTCACTAGTCGAGGGGCACATGTAGAGATTGAAGCTTTAAGCTAGACGTTTCTGACCATGGGAGAATGCAGCATGCATGCATATCAAAGCCTGATTACCCATTTTATAACAAGAAAATTAAAAATTATAAAATGTGTAATATTCAGGCATAGTGTACATAGAAACGTAATTCACTAACTGCATACAAATATACCAACGATTGGTGTGTATTTTTAATTTATTTATTTGATTGGTGTTTTACGCTGTATATTTATTGACCAATTAACATTTAAATACAGGTTAGCTGATGACATGCTTTGCGTTATCCTATAATAGAATATTAGCACACTGATTCGGTTATCCCAGTTTCTTTTTGGTGGAGGCATGGTAAGTTTTTTCAAGTACCGATATGACTTGAGACAAAATTCCCCACTTTGCACAGCCGCTTGTGAAAACGGGTTTCTCGGAAATGAACGTGGAACATTATCAAACGTCTTTAAAATGGAAACGGACATACTCTATGCAGATGAGTAATCAGAAAACAATGGTAAAGTAGTGCTTGTGTAGTTTCTCATCGTTTTTTAAAAGAAATAAAAGAATACTCATAATAAAAAAATGCAGATTGGACATCAGGTCAACTGTGGAGGAATGCAGAACACCCTCAAAAAACTAATCTGTTCATTTTGACAACTTCTGTTGTCTGAGTCATGCTAGAATGTATTCTGTTATTGCAGCATATTATTCTGTTAAATATGACACACATATTCTATTAATTCAACAGAAAGACTGTATTAGACTGACAGGACATTAGGTTAAATATTACAGAATATTTTGTTATTATAACAGTATACATCCTAGCATCACTCAGACAACAAAATTTCTCTTTAAATTAAAAAAAAAATAATTTTTTGAGTGCAGTCATTATATATCAGGAGATACTCATGTTTTATGGACATAAATTCTTCTATCTTTCTTATGCCTTACAAATGTACCTCTTCTGGAAATGTATTTTTATCTGGATCTCTACAACGGTTTGACTCTAACTCAGGTTAAAGTTGTATTTAGCTTCCTTGTATGTCTGATGCATCTAAAGAACACATATTGGTGTAAATATATTTTAGTACCACGAGTTACATGTGTGCTTACACAAACCTCTCCAGCTTTGGGAAATACTTCCCACGAGTCACGTATATTTTATGTTAAGCTGACGCACAGGACGTGATTTCAGAGACAGCGATAGGATCTGATTGACCTATAGTTGTGATCCAGAGATAAATTTACCTTCACTGCTTACAGGTATCATGGTCAGAAATTATTAATATCCAAACAGCATGTATTGAGCTGGACTTCTTCTTTTGTTGATCACTTCCATATATCCATGCTCCCATACCCTGAATAAGTGATACTCAGCTATATTGCAACAAATACGTCCGGTCACATATAGCATGGCATTTCCTTTGAACCAGCCAAACTGCACATTTTGAATGTCTTAATTTATTAAGCTTTCTTCCTCGTCTTATTACCTTATTAAATAATGGCTTATACTAATGCTACAACACTGCCTGTACTGACTATATAAAGGTATTGTCCTATACCGATATGGTGAGTTCAAATCATTTCATGCTTGCTTCCTCTCCGGCCGTACGTGGGAAGGTCTTCCAGCAACCTACGGCTGCTCTTTGGTTTCCTACGGGCTCTGCCCGGTTTCCTCGTATCATCATGCTGGTCGCCGTAGTGTAATCGAAATATTCTTGAGTACCGCGTAAAACACCAAGGGAATAAATAAATAAACAAATATACCGGTGTGCATACCCGCCATACAGGTGCTAATCACCAACTGTACGTGACTAAGTCAACCTATATTTGTACATTGCAGGATGGACTTTCTGGTCGCAGAGTTCTGACATCCTAGGATCGAACCTCTGCAAAATGGAGAGTATATAAGACATACCGGTACGTTAATTACTTTAGGACGACTTAACCAGTTTTAAACACATTATCTATCGAGGCCCACCGTAACTCATATATATCGCATCACATTAAACACAAACACTGTGCAGGTTTCCAAAATTCATTTCGGCTAATATCCTACATCACTCGGATTAGACAATTAATATAGGCCTGCGCTGACTGATTACCCATGAAAAATTTATAATGCAAGCATGCAATTGTAGTGTCATGACGAGGGATTTTCCTTTGTTAATCATCATTTTGGTAGGCCTATCATCTCTGAATAAAAATGAAAGGTCTTTCTGACAATTTACAACCGTGAAACACAGCGTGGTCGGCGTCCTAGAAAAACTAGGTTATGTGTGGTACCTACGATACTGGCTAATAAATAAAAGCTGTAGGCCTGCATGTACGGTACTAATTTTGTGCATTTGTGTTAAATACTTGTCTCTAGGAGCGGGCTGATATATTTACAGTTGCATGTAGTTACATGCAGTGAACCGGAAGCTCTCGGTATGTATATCGCTGATGCGCAATTTAGGCAAGTTCTGCTGAAACAAAATTGTGATAAATTCGGGATAAACTATGCGTTTTCCTTTTAATAAGAATTTTTATTCAAACCGGTTAGCCGATGTCATTTGGTCAATGAAAAAAAAAAACAAAACCCCAAAACCCCATTATTTCAGGGTTGGAGGTGGGGGGTCTTAGCTCCCTCACTTTAATTTCATTCATGATTAAATATTATAGATTTCGAGGGGCGTTAATGTCACTGGCATGGATAGGACAACCGGTATATCAGCCACTATAGGCGTGTCTACCACTGTGGAAGTACATGTACAGGATATACTACTTGAAGACGACTGAGACTTGCGTGCCATCTCAGCTCATCTCGTGGAGGGAAGCGATTGCCCGCCCATCTACGACCCTCAGAGGTCAGAACTGGCAGTGTGCCAATCAGCGACCGCGTTTCTAACTTGACACAGTCGGTGGTAACCATAGACATCAACACGCTAAGCGCACACGCAACCACACGGTGAGTGGATTTCGCTGTAAGCTCGTTTTCTACCGGTCTGTGGATTTACCTGTCATGTAATGGATTATGTCTGGAATGTGGCTTCTGTTACCTGGACAGGTGCGTGAAGAGAAACGCGGTAAGCCGCAGGTTTGACAAGAATGGGATAGGATTAAACGAGATCAAAGCTCTCATTAATTAAGCTGATGTCGTTGTTGTGAATGCCTATAGAGTCAGTCGTAAACTGTGGTATACTATCACAGCCCTATCTTGTCTCATAAGTTTACCTTGAACACCACTGTACTTCCCTTGCTGGCTTCAGTATACTACTGCTGGGCACCAAATAATTTGTCTGTCCGTAGTCACAGTGTTCTCAGTGGTCAGTTCCAGGTAGGTGTTCCGATGTGGCATCACGAGTAAATTCACGCCAGCATGAAACTATACTGGATTTTGGATAAATTTCACTCCAACCTCCGTGTTTGGTATTTAGCCACATGGTAGACAGCTCGATCTATGACAGGAGTTTATAACAACATTAAAACAGCCAGTATTTGCACAATGTAGTAAACTGCAGTCTAGGATATATAAAAATGGTCACAGAGTTTGTATATGGATAACAACTTATAATTTATTGGTTTTAAACGTTTCAGCATATTTGAAGATACATGTAAGTTGGTTCCTTCTGAACACTTATGGTTTTACCTGAGTATTTAGGATGTGCTTTACCCAAACTTTGATACTATCAATCTTGCTCTGGGCCATATAATGTTTTACAGAGACCTTATACACTGCTGCGTAATTGCCAGTTATGGGTGGTTGAAGAATTACTTAGGCTAAAAATGTTGTACAGTATCGGTAACTTTGTTCTGAGGCCATGTTGTGCCACATTTGGCTAAGCATAAAACATAGTCATCCAGTGACTGCATGACTGTTTTATGGCAGTTCCATTACTTACAGTCCGTTATATGTGATAAAACTTCTTAATTTACACTTTTTCAAAAGTATTTCCAAAATTTTTTTTTGATGCATCTGATACCATCTGTTCTTTAACAGCTAGTATTTATTACTGTGCATCTTTTCTGTCTCATTGTAGGAATGTTTCTTCACTGACTTAGGATTTGGGTGTGTGACTCTGAACCTTTAACGTGTATAGATGACTTCACCTAAAACTGCAACGATGCCAAAAACAGGTTTCCCAACAGCCAGCAAAGTACTGCTGAAGTATGAAAAACAGAGGGCCTACAGACAACATCGACAAAAGGTATGGTACATGAGGGACATCGTATTTATATTGTGACACTGTGGGCAATCCTTCCTCAGAAGTCAGTTTTAACCTGTAAAGTTTTGGAGAAAAGCTGTTAGTCCTAGGTCACAGGTAAAGTTTAGACAGGTGATGTGGCCCCTAGAGAGGCCTGGTCATAAAATTTAGACATGAACAAGGAGGTAGAACCCCTAAGAGGTCTGGTCACATGAACCAGACGGTAGAACCCCGAGAGAGGTCTGGTCGCAAATTTAGACATGAACCAGAAAGTAGAACTCCTAGAGAGGTCTGGTCATATGAACCAGGAGGCAGAGCCCTTAGAGAGGTCTGGTCACAAATTTACACATGAACCAGGAGATAGAACCCCTAGAGAGTTCTGGTCCCATAAACCAGGAGGTAGAACCCCTAGGGAGGTCTGGTCACATGAATCAGGAGGTAGAACCCCTAGAGAGTTCTGGTCCCATAAACCAGGAGGAAGAACCCCTAGAGATGTTTGGTCACAAATTTAGACATAAACCAGGAGGAAGAACCCCTAGAGATGTTTGGTCACAAATTTAGACATAAACCAGGAGGTAGAACCCCTAGAGAGGTCTGGTCACATGAACCAGGAGGTAGAACCCCTTGAGAGTTCTAGGGAACATCTGTCTGTTTCACTGATTTTTTTCCTTGTTCCGTATTTCTGTTAGTTGTACCATTGTTATATGTGTGTAATATGTGACAAATTTCCAAAGACGTATCTTGTCTGGACATGTTCTCAGCTTCATGATGTTACACACTGTATTATGTTGAGTGAATCATTACAAATGCATTACAGTTTAGTCTGGCCTCTTTATGTGTGGTAAGAAAGTAGATCAAGAGTTCAACATGATAAACCAACCAGTGTTAATGTGACTAGACATATTCCTGATGCTTTATACATGTACATACATTAATGTTTATGACAGTAGAAATGGCCACAGTTGAGTGGTTTAAACTCACAGGTGTTACATGTATCTAGAATCTGACGGGTATCTAAGTAATCATCGCTATAAACACTTGATTTTAATCCTAAGTTCACAGTTTTCATGATACCTGAGCCAAACCTGAGCAATGCATATACCTGTAAGGAACCTAATCAGTGGCTACTGAATGGCCAGTGGTCCACTACCCTCAGGCCTCAACCGTGACTTTCTGCAAATCAATGAGAAATCAATAAATGTGAGAGAAGCGGAGGAAGTTTGAATTCCTGAAGGGCATGCTGTCGATTTGAACGAAGTGCCGATCAATCAAGAGCTATTGAGAAGATGTCTGGCAAATGGAAGTGTTGAGGAGAAATGATTGTGACCTACTGCTGAACTCACACATAGGTGTGAGTGCTTTCAAAAAAGACATACTCCCAGCAATATGCTCTCTTTAGAATTTTATTTGACTGCATGAGGACATGAGAGGTTGTTAAACTAAATGTTCACATGCTCATGCATTTATTTGGTTTGATTTTATACTGAGTTTGAAGGTCAGAATTTCTTTCTTCGGAATACAAACATTGCTGAACACAACCCATTGTGCTCCGACTTAACAATATTAGGTTCAGTATTACAAGTTTGAAAATGCATTTCACCCACTATGTTTCAGCACATTCATCTTCGCACCATGAATGTAGGTCCCAAAAATGTAACAATGGCATTATTTAAAACCTCATGTTTTGCAGTGGATAGTGACAGATCCATTGAAACTACTGTTTAGTACAATAAGTCACTGCGGCTCAGCAGGCCAACTGCTCGATACGTCAGTGGACCCACATTCGTGGAGCTAATAGCAAATCAGAGAATTGCATCTTTGTCTACATGTACATCCAAACAGAATAGTGTTAATTCATAGCCTCTAAATCGGCCTGAAGCTTACAAACAATATGGGAGATCTGCAAATTAGACCTCAGTTGCTCCGTATTCAGCTGCATTGTTGGAAAAGGAAAAAGAACTTTATATGATTGTTGAATGTTTGTGTTTCCATGGATATGGGCCTCAGAAAAGACAGACTCAGCAACATGCAATTTAAATTATTTACTCACTGTGTATCTGGTTTACACATTGTTGAATCCATGTAGTACATGTATATGAAAAGAGTGGCTTGGAAAAACATATTGTTTTTAATATATATCTGCATAAGCTGGTTGTTTGTACATGTGGCTATACAAAGATATGACTATATAGGGCATATATTTATTTAACCATTTTTGTATCAGTTTAAGATAAAAGGAATCTGAATGGAATAATGTATAGATGTACAGAGCTACAGTATTGTTATGCGTCGGTTTCTACAGGTAATCGTTAATTATTCAGCTAGCTAATTAACTGCGCTAAGTGAGGGAATCCATCATGTGATGTTTCTGTGGCATTATTTTGGGCTGGATTCTTTCTTTACGTCTTGGTCAATATGCCAGTCATTGTTCTTGAGTGGCTTGTACCATATTGATATGTGAGGTGTTGTACATTTCGTTCCCAACAGCACAACTGTTTGTAGCAACATGCTAATACGTATGTTATAGGAAATCCTAGGTAAATAGTGTATTCATTTGCCTCACATCAAGTTCATGAAGCTTTGGGCTGAAAAACCAACATTTCTCTTGGTAATTTAGATGTGTATAAGTAAGAGATCTAGCTATTGAAACCATCTCAGTTTCTTCAGGGTGATGTCTGGATGATCATGGTTTATATGCAGGTTAGATGATACATGTCATTTTCTTTAGGGTGATGTCTGGGTGATCATGGTTTATCTGAAGGCTAGATGATACATGTCAGTTTCTTCAGGGTGATGTCTGGGTGACCATGGTTTATATGCAGGTTAGATGATACATGTCAGTTTCTTCAGGGTGATGTCTTGGTGATCATGGTTTATATGTAGGTTAGATGATACATGTCATTGTCTTCAGGGTAATGTCTGGGTGATCATGGTTTATGTGCAGGTTAGATGATACATGTCAGTTTCTTCAGGGTGATGTCTGGATGATCATGGTTTATATGCAGGTTAGATGATACATGTCATTTTCTTCAGGGTGATGTCTGGATGATCATGGTTTATATGCAGGTTAGATGATACATGTCATTTTCTTCAGGGTGAAGTCTGGGTGATCATGGTTTATATGCAGGTTAGATGATACATGTCATTTTCTTCAGGGTGATGTCTGGATGATCATGGTTTATATGCAGGTTAGATGATACGGGTCATTTTCTTCAGGGTGATACCTGGATGATCATGGTTTATGTGGAGGTTAGATGATACATGTCAGTTTCTTCAGGGTGATGTCTGGGTGATCATGGTTTATATGCAGGTTAGATGATACATGTCAGTTTCTTCAGGGTGATGTCTGGGTGATCATGGTTTATGTGGAGGTTAGATGATACATGTCATTTTCTTTAGGGTGATGTCTGGGTGATCATGGTTTATCTGAAGGCTAGATGATACATGTCAGTTTCTTCAGGGTGATGTCTGGGTGACCATGGTTTATATGCAGGTTAGATGATACATGTCAGTTTCTTCAGGGTGATGTCTGGGTGATCATGGTTTATGTGCAGGTTAGATGATACATGTCAGTTTCTTCAGGGTGATGTCTGGATGATCATGGTTTATATGCAGGTTAGATAATACAGGTCATTTTGTTCAGGGTAATGTCTGGGTGATCATGGTTTATATGCAGGTTAGATGATACATGTCATTTTCTTTAGGGTGATGCTGGGTGATCATGGTTTATCTGAAGGCTAGATGACACATGTCAGTTTCTTCAGGGTGATGTCTGGGTGACCATGGTTTATATGCAGGTTAGATGATACATGTCAGTTTCTTCAGGGTGATGTCTGGGTGATCATGGTTTATGTGCAGGTTAGATGATACATGTCAGTTTCTTCAAGGTGATGTCTGGGTGATCATGGTTTATGTGCAGGTTAAATGATACATGTCAGTTTCTTCAGGGTGATGTCTGGATGATCATGGTTTTGCAGGTTAGATGATACATCTCATTTTCTTCAGGGTGAAGTCTTGGTGATCATGGTTTATATGTAGGTTAGATGATACATGTCATTGTCTTCAGGGTAATGTCTGGATGAACATGGTTTATGTGGAGGTTAGATGATACATGTCATTTTCTTCAGGGTGATGTCTGGATGATCATGGTTTATATGCAGGTTAGATGATACATGTCAGTTTCTTCAGGTTGATATCTGGATGATCATGGTTTATGTGCAGGTTAGATGATACATGTCAGTTTCTTCAGGGTGATGTCTGGGTGATCATGGTTTATGTGCAGGTTAGATGATACATGTCATTTTCTTCAGGGTGATGTCTGGATGATCATGGTTTATGTGCAGGTTAGATGATACATGTCAGTTTCTTCAGGGTAATGTCTGGGTGATCATGGTTTATATGCAGGTTAGATGATACATGTCAGTTTCTTCAGGGTGATGTCTGGATGATCATGGTTTATATGCAGGTTAGATGATACATGTCATTTTCTTCAGGGTGATGTCTGGATGATCATGGTTTATATGCAGGTTAGATGATACATGTCATTTTCTTCAGGGTGAAGTCTGGGTGATCATGGCTTATGTGCAGGTTAGATGATACATGTCATTTTCTTCAAGGTGATGTCTGGATGATCATGGTTTATATGCAGGTTAGATGATACATGTCATTTTCTTCAGGGTGATGTCTGGGTGATCATGGTTTATGTGCAGGTTAGATGATACAGGTCATTTTCTTCAGGGTAATGTCTGGGTGATCATGGTTTATATGCAGGTTAGATGATACATGTCATTTTCTTCAGGGTGATGTCTGGATGATCATGGTTTATGTGCAGGTTAGATGATACATGTCATTTTCTTCAGGGTAATGTCTGGGTGATCATGGTTTATATGCAGGTTAGATGATACATGTCATTTTCTTCAGGGTGATGTCTGGATGATCATGGTTTATATGTAGGTTAGATGATACATGTCATTTTGTTCAGGGTGATGTCTGGATAATCATGGTTTATATGCAGGTTAGATGATACATGTCATTTTCTTCAGGGTGATGTCTGGGTGATCATGGTTTATCTGAAGGTTAGATGATACAGGTCATTTTCTTCAGGGTGATGTCTGGATGATCATGGTTTATATGCAGGTTAGATGATACATGTCATTTTCTTCAGGGTAATGTCTGGGTGATCATGGTTTATGTGCAGGTTAGATGATACATGTCATTTTCTTCAAGGTGATGTCTGGAAGATCATGGTTTATATGCAGGTTAGATGATACATGTCATTTTCTTCAGGGTGATGTCTGGATGATCATGGTTTATATGCAGGTTAGATGATACATGTCATTTTCTTCAGGGTGATGTCTGGATGATCATGGTTTATGTGCAGGTTAGATGATACATGTCAGTTTCTTCAGGGTGATGTCTGGATGATCATGGTTTATGTGCAGGTTAGATGATACATGTCATTTTCTTCAGGGTAATGTCTGGATGATCATGGTTTATATGCAGGTTAGATAATACAGGTCATTTTCTTCAGGGTAATGTCTGGGTGATCATGGTTTATGTGCAGGTTAGATGATACATGTCATTTTCTTCAGGGAGATATCTGGGTGATCATGGTTTATCTGAAGGTGAGATGATACATGTCATTTTGTTCAGGGAGATATCTGGATGATCATGGTTTTTATGCAGGTTAGATGATACATGTCAGTTTCTTCAGGGTGATGTCTGAGTGATCATGGTTTATATGCAGGTTAGATGATACATGTCGTTTTCTTCAGGGTGATGTCTGGATGATCATGGTTTATGTGCAGGTTAGATGATACATGTCAGTTTCTTCAGGGTGATGTCTGGATGATCATGGTTTATATGCAGGTTAGATGATACATGTCGTTTTCTTCAGGGTGATGTCTGGATGATCATGGTTTATATGCAGGTTAGATAATACAGGTCATTTTCTTCAGGGTAATGTCTGGGTGATCATGGTTTATGTGCAGGTTAGATGATACATGTCATTTTCTTCAGGGTGATGTCTGGATGATCATGGTTTATATGCAGGTTAGATGATACATGTCATTTTCTTCAGGGTGATGTCTGGATGATCATGGTTTATATGCAGGTTAGATGATACAGGTCAGTTTCCTCAAGGTGATGTCTGGATGATCATGGTTTATATGTAGGTTAGATGATACATGTCATTTTCTTCAGGGTGATGTCTGGATGATCATGGTTTATATGCAGGTTAGATGATACAGGTCAGTTTCTTCAAGGTGATGTCTGGATGATCATGGTTTATATGTAGGTTAAATGATACATGTCATTTTGTTCAGGGAGATATCTGGATGATCATGGTTTATATGCAGGTTAGATGATACATGTCGTTTTCTTCAGGGTGAAGTCTGGATGATCATGGTTTATATGCAGGTTAGATGATACATGTCATTTTCTTCAGGGTGATGTCTGGATGATCATGGTTTATGTGCAGGTTAGATGATACATGTCATTTTCTTCAGGGTGATGTCTGGGTGATCATGGTTTATCTGAAGGTTAGATGATACATGTCATTTTCTTCAGGGTGATGTCTGGATGATCATGGTTTTGCAGGTTAGATGATACATGTCATTTTCTTTAGGGTGATGTCTGGGTGATCATGGTTTATCTGAAGGCTAGATGATACATGTCAGTTTCTTCAGGGTGATGTCTGGGTGACCATGGTTTATATGCAGGTTAGATGATACATGTCAGTTTCTTCAGGGTGATGTCTGGGTGATCATGGTTTATATGTAGGTTAGAAGATACATGTCATTGTCTTTAGGGTAATGTCTGGATGATCATGGTTTATATGCAGGTTAGATGATACATGTCAGTTTCTTCAGGGTGATGTCTGGATGATCATGGTTTATATGTAGGTTAGATGATACATGTCATTTTCTTCAGGGTGATGTCTGGATGATCATGGTTTATATGCAGGTTAGATGATACATGTCAGTTTCTTCAGGGTGATGTCTGGATGATCATGGTTTATATGCAGGTTAGATGATACATGTCAGTTTCTTCAAGGTGATGTCTGGGTGATCATGGTTTATGTGCAGGTTAGATGATACATGTCATTTTCCTCAGGGTGATGTCTGGATGATCATGGTTTATATGCAGGTTAAATGATACATGTCAGTTTCTTCAGGGTGATGTCTGGATGATCATGGTTTATATGCAGGTTAGATGATACATGTCAGTTTCTTCAGGGTGATGTCTGGATGATCATGGTTTATATGCAGGTTAGATGATACATGTCAGTTTCTTCAGGGTGATGTCTGGATGATCATGGTTTATATGCAGGTTAGATGATACATGTCAGTTTCTTCAGGGTGATGTCTGGGTGATCATGGTTTATGTGCAGGTTAGATGATACATGTCATTTTCCTCAGGGTGATGTCTGGATGATCATGGTTTATATGCAGGTTAAATGATACATGTCAGTTTCTTCAGGGTGATGTCTGGATGATCATGGTTTATATGCAGGTTAGATGATACATGTCAGTTTCTTCAGGGTGATGTCTGGGTGATCATGGTTTATGTGCAGGTTAGATGATACATGTCATTTTCCTCAGGGTGATGTCTGGATGATCATGGTTTATATGCAGGTTAAATGATACATGTCAGTTTCTTCAGGGTGATGTCTGGGTGATCATGGTTTATGTGCAGGTTAGATGATACATGTCATTTTCTTCAGGGTGATGTCTGGATGATCATGGTTTATATGCAGGTTAGATGATACATGTCAGTTTCTTCAGGGTGATGTCTGGGTGATCATGGTTTATGTGCAGGTTAGATGATACATGTCATTTTCCTCAGGGTGATGTCTGGATGATCATGGTTTATATGCAGGTTAGATGATACATGTCAGTTTCTTCAGGGTGATGTCTGGATGATCATGGTTTATATGCAGGTTAGATGATACATGTCATTTTCATCAGGGTGATGTCTGGGTGATCATGGTTTATGTGCAGGTTAATTGATAGATGTCAGTTTCTTCAGGGTGATACCTGGGTGATCATGGTTTATATGCAGGTTAGATGATACATGTCATTTTCTTCAGGGTGATGTCTGGGTGATCATGGTTTATCTGAAGGTGAGATGATACATGTCATTTTCTTCAGGGAGATACCTGGGTGATCATGGTTTATATGCAGGTTAATTGATAGATGTCAGTTTCTTCATGGTGATGTCTGGATGATCATGGTTTATATGCAGGTTAGATGATACATGTCAGTTTCTTCAGGGTGATGTCTGGATGATCATGGTTTATATGCAGGTTAGATGATACATGTCAGTTTCTTCAGGGTAATGTCTGGGTGATCATGGTTTATCTGAAGGTGAGATGATACATGTCATTTTCTTCAGGGAGATACCTGGGTGATCATGGTTTATATGCAGGTTAATTGATAGATGTCAGTTTCTTCATGGTGATGTCTGGATGATCATGGTTTATATGCAGGTTAGATGATACATGTCATTTTCTTCAGGGTGATGTCTGGGTGATCATGGTTTATGTGCAGGTTAGATGATACATGTCAGTTTCTTCAGGGTGATACCTGGGTGATCATGGTTTATCTGAAGGTGAGATGATACATGTCATTTTGTTCAGGGAGATACCTGGGTGATCATGGTTTATGTGCAGGTTAGATGATACAGGTCAGTTTCTCGTCATAATCTACCAGTCTCCGATCAGAAGTAAATATAGAACCAACACTGAACTATGTGACTAATAATACAAAGAAACTATGAGCGATTTTGGTTTGTTTGGTTCAACTTTACCACCTATCTCGGTGATGTTTAACTGTGCTCTTTAAAGTATGGCAAGCTATTGTGATAATTTGGGGGAGGGGGGGGGGTGGCAGGGGGGGGGGGAGTGGGTGTATATGGTTTGACTTGCTTGTACATGTTTAGGCTTGGCTGGGTGTAAACAGTGTACATGTTTAGGCTTGGCTGAGTGTATACAGTGTACATTTTTAGGCTTTACATGTTTAGGCTTGACAGGGTGTAAACAGTGTACATGTATGCATGTACATGTTTAGGCTTGGCTGAGTGTATGTTTAGGCTTGGCTGCGTGTATACAGTGTACCTTTATACTTGTACATGTTTAGGCTTGGCTGGGTGTATACAGTGTACATGTGTGCTTGTACATGTTTAGGCTTGGCTGGGTGTATACAGTGTACATGTATGCTTGTACATGTTTAGGCTTGGCTGGGTGTATACAGTGTACATGTTTAGGCTTGTACATGTTGTGTTGTACATCATTGGTAGCTATTGCAATAAGCAGCTTATCTGGCTACCTGGCTTTTGGAATGCCTGTCCATCTGTTTACTATGAGGATGTTTTGCCCACAGAACTATTCCTCCATTCTGTATCATACATACATGTGCAGGTGCACTTTGGTTGAACGATTTCAGTTCAGTGATTTACGTGTAGCTTCCATGCTACCACTGTGCAAAGATGGATTTGGAGCGTCAAAAAATGAGAGCGTTAAATGGATACGGTTTCACAAAACTTCATAAGTTCATTATTAAAATTGCTTAACTTGAAGTGTTTCTTGAAGTAGCTTAACTCAAGTACCACAAAAGCTTATTATTGTGTCGCTTAACCAAAGTACATTAGCTTTTAAGCTAAAAATAAATTTGGAGGCTTCGTGAAAGTTGATAGATGTGATGATACATTGTGTGAAGATGTGCCTGTGATTTTGGGGTAACATTCCCTGGGTAGTTTTCCAAGTTATTGCTGTTGTGAATGAAAGCTGGAGAGCTTGCTCACACAGTTCCTTATACAGTTTTCAGTAAATTTCTTAAAAAGTTTGTGTTATGATGACATATGAAAATGTGTACAATGATGTATGTGCGTCTTAGGTTAAAGAGGTATCAGAGGGTCATGACTCCATTTCATTAGTGTTAAGCAGCAGGTTGGTGGGTGATGTGGGGTGCAGTGATAGGTATATGTCTTTTAAAACATGCTGATATTGTATGTAAAAAATTTATAAATCAAATATAACTTTCTCATAAGCTTAGTTCTGTCAGATTTCGGTCATGTGAAGATGATAATCCCTATGCATACATTCTTCTCATTTTTAGGACACTTAGTGTGTCCTTTTGAGCCAGTATGCTTATAATTGTAGCAGAAACATTTAGTTTCTTTTTTTCACACGGTTAGTCCATTTAATAAACAACATATTCATGTCTTTTGTTTTCCTTCAAGAGAAATGTAATTTCAGTGCTACTAATACCTGTCAGAAAAATGAGAAGAAGTAGGGTACCCAGGGTTTGTGTTGATTTAACATGTACATTTTTAAACATGTCTTCTGACCTAAAGGGGGATGTTTTATTTCTCTCCTTTCATCTCCTCTAACCTGATAATATGAGTTTTTGTGTTTCTGACGTTTGTCTTCAAATAATAACCTGGGTGAAGTGCTCAGTAAAATATAACATGTGACTGATCTATTATTTTCAAAGATCTGGAGCTCAGTCAAACATGTATGTACTCTTGTAGGATTGAAAACTGTCTATTCATCTGTTTCAGATGCAAGACATGCGGCATGGCATAGACAACTCCAATCCTCAACAATACCCTCACCTGGTGGTGAGAATGAAGAGATTACAGGTAAGTTATCACACACCTGTTATGTTAGGTGTCAGGATATGTGTGATGAACAACTCTAGTCCTCAGCAATAGCATCAGATGGTGGTTAGAATGAAGAGATTACAGGTAAGTTATCACACACCTGTTATGTCAGTTGTCAGGGTGTATGTGATGAACAGCTCTAGTCCTCAGTAATAGTGTCACCTGGTGGTGAGAATGAAGAGGTTACAGGTAAGCTATCACACACGTGTTAGGTTTAGGTGTCAGAGTGTATGTGATGCACAGCTCTAGTCCTCAGCAATAGTGTCACCTGGTGGTTACACATGTCATCACACACCTGTTAGGTTTAGGTGTCAGAGTGTATGTGATGAAAAGCTCTACTACTCAGCAGCAGTCTCACCTGGTGGTTAGAATAAAGAAGTTACAGGTAAGTCATCACACACCTGTTTTGTTATGTGTCATGATATGTGTGATGAACAACTCTTGTCCTCAGCAATAGTGTCACCTGGTGGTGAGAATGAAGCGATTACAGGTAAGTCATCACACACCTGTTTTGTTAGGTGTCATGATATGTGTGATGAACAACTCTTTTCCTCAGCAATAGTGTCACCTGGTGGTGAGAATGAAGCGATTACAGGTAAGTCATCACACACCTGTTTTGTTAGGTGTCATGATATGTGTGATGAACAACTCTTGTCCTCAGCAATAGTGTCACCTGGTGGTCACACATAAGTCATCACACACCTGATATGTTAGGTGTCAGGATATGTGTGGTGAACAACTCTCGTTTTCATTTCATGTTTTAGAAATGTACATGTACAGGAATCTATGCAAGAATGTTGATGCATGAATCTGAGATAATAATTACTGTTTAGAAGAATGCGTTACACACATATATACATGTACATGTACCTTCGTTGATACAAGTTGTCATGGAAAGCAGCTGTACTGAATTTATGATGCCAATCTGAGTAATTAACCTGTGTTCTTCACAGCAAACATTCCAGGCAGGTTGTTATGTTTTGTGTTCATCCGTTGGCATGGTAACCTGTTACTATGGCAACTAACAAACATTCGTGTAATAGTTAGCCTGTAGACCTGTGTTACTGGTGGCTGGCAGTTGCTTAGCTGTGTGTGTTCCCTCATTGGAAATTTAGGTGTAAAGTTAGTTTACACGGTAGGCTGAGTCAGAACTAACTCATCGGTTTGTAGAGATTGATGTGGCAGGGGTAATGGCCCAATCTCACCCTGCCAGAGGAAATTGAGCAAACCGGTCTATTGTGTATGTTATTGTGCTAGTGATAAATGTTACCAGTCTGTAATTAGACATTCAATAAAATGACATAGTGTTTTCAGTATGCTGAAAGAACCAGGGTAGGATACATACCAGGACATGTGGCAGAGGAAAATGACAGATAATGTTTACTTAGTAAGCAAGGAAAACCCACAACTGTCTGCAGGTTGCAGGCAGACCTTCCCACGTACGGCCGTACAGGAACTTGACATGAACTCACAGTGACGCACTGGCAAAAGGCTCCTAGGCCATTGCACCTTGATGGCATGCCAACCATTACCAGTTTACTGACAACTAGAATGGTCTATCATAAGTAGGGACAGGCTGCTTTGAACTGGAAAATGAAATGACATGGCACTTTTGTTTTGACATGTACGTTAATCTTTAGGTGGTCTTTAACATAGCGTAAAAGAGACATATTGCTGACAGCGAAAAAATTTAGCTGTTATTTTAGCCCTCCTGTACAAATAATTCAGAGTTGAGACAGGAAGTTTGCTAACATGTGTATGTATCTGACTTTGAGTTGACAACTGATCGGTCAGTTTTATCCCAGTTTTCCTATTTCGAAACAGTAACCAAAGACTGGCTTTTTTTGACTCGGCTACTTCCCCCTTGTTGTTTAGACAGCGGGAGATGTTTAACGATATGTGAAATGTCTGACTAATGTAGTTCAGTTTTGCAGTACTGGTCTTTGGGAATTATGAAAACTGTATAACATATTATTGATAGAAAGGAAGGTTGTATTTGGTTTACTAGACGTATAATTTACTTTGAACCTGTCATGTTTTTTACATGTGCAATCCATGAATGAACTTTGCATTGTGGGAATCTTTGCATTGCCTTATTAGCATGTTGTTTTGTTGGTCAAACAGTTTAGACCATTGACAGATTTCCCCTTATAATTCTCTCAGTTGACATTTTTTCAAAAAATATAGGCCCAGAAGGTTAAGAGTCAGGCGCAACGCATTTTCGTTTGGCTGAAGCAAAATTTTGAATTTCTTTCAGCCCTGTGTCCCTTTAAGGTTAATCCTTAACTAATACTGTTAATACAGGGGAGTAAGATATATGGCTCTGTGGTAAGACACCTGACTCGAACAGAGGTGCACTAGGTACAGGTTCGATCCAAGTCTTAAAAACGGGTTTTGGTGACTAGTGAATAGTGGGAAAGTAAGCCAAGGTCGGTGGTTTATCCTTGTCTATCATTGTCTATCATAGAACTGGCCACCATTTTGTAGAAGTAACTATAAACAAATAAATCAATAAACAAAAACAAAAAAAATTAGTAAATTAACAAGCGAAGTAAATTGCATTCGTAATGAATGAGGACTGAATTCCAGTGAATAAAACTGACGAATTACAGGAGAATATCTGAGGAAATGTGCTATTCTAAGGCAGCTATGGCTCCAGTGTGCAAACCACACTTAGTACTATTGCCATTATTAGTCAGTTTACAGTTCATGATAAAGTGATCGAATAAATGTAAGTGTATGCTGTACAAATTATGCACAGGTACATGCAGCTGGTGAGTTAGCATGAGACTTTTAAACTATCTACTTTATTTTGTATTTAAAATGGAAATTGTGAATATTTTTGGTAAACCTGTTCTGCTTAAACTTTGACTTCGTGACAACTCTGTCAAGATGCCAGAGAAGTGTGTTCATCTTTATCCCATGCTTCATTGAACTGGTGAAAAGCAAGCATATGTTTTGAATTTTGTAATTCTCTTTGGTTCTTGGTTTTGTGCAATAACTGCTTCAAATATTATCCATTAATTTTGGAATAAAGTTTGTGTGTGGGTTCATTTTGTGTTGGAGATAAATCATATTTTGTAATCAGTTATTAGTTATGATGGCTTTTAGAATCAGCACATAGAATGCTATTCTGTGAACGACTGAGTGGTCAGAAAATGACTATGGCCATTGTTTTTGTTGAGCTGACTGTGATATTGATTAATTGCGTTGTTAGTGGTCAGTTGTGTCCACTGATTAAGCCTTTGTTACATGTCCCAGGTGTGCACCGGTCACTTCTACAGGACCATTGATAGCTGGTTCAGACTTCCAGTGGTTATTGCAGTACAGAGCACAAAAGGCCATCAGAAGTATTGACTGCAAGGTATTAGCTGTCATGGTTGTGAATAATGTAACAATCATGCACGGTTCTGAATGGAATGAACACCGGCCAAGCTCTCTGATGTTTTATAACACCTGCATGCTAGTCTGCCTCCATCTTTATACAGGTTATACTTTCCTATCAACCTATTGTTTTTATTTATTCGCATGAAGCTCAGCTCTTTGGTTTTATTTTCTAATAATAGTTACTGTAATTAAACTCAAGAGAATAACTTCAGGGGTTTTGTTGTAAACAAAATTCAGGGATGTTTCGCTGATTGATTATTGTGTTAAAAGTACATCCTGATTGCTATTTTTTGAGTGTCAATGCAATATGATTATAAAATAAAAATGATACAAGTTACATTCATTCTCATATAGGGTTTATACCCCAATTCTTCTTATTTTTCTGACAGATGTTAGTGCTAATACCAAATTTTCCATTTCTTTCACAGCTTTTTGGAAAAGTAAAGATATGAATAAGTTGTTCAGCACATGGTCTGACCATGTGAGAAAAACCAGTTAAATACTCTGGCTACAATTACATATATACCGACCTGAAATGAGCAGACCAGGTGTCCCAATAATTAGAAGTAATGGGCTTACGATAACTGTCTGGCTTAGAGGGTTAAAGTGCGGGCTTACAGTGACTGTGTGGCTTAGAGGGTTAAAGCACTGGCGTACGATAACTGTCTGGCATAGAGGGTTATAGCGCCGACTTACAATAACTGTCAGACTTAGAGGTTTAAAGCGCGGGCTTACACTGACTGTGTGGCTTAGAGGGTTAAAGCACCGGCTTACGATAACTGTCTGGCATAGAGGGTTATAGCGCCGACTTACAATAACTGTCAGACTTAGAGGGTTAAAGCGCGGGCTTACAGTGACTGTGTGGCTTAGAGGGTTAAAGCACCGGCTTACGATAACTGTGTGGCATAGAGGGTTATAGCGCCGACTTACAATAACTGTTAGACTTAGAGGGTTAAAGCGCGGGCTTACAGTGACTGTGTGGCTTAGAGGGTTAAAGTAGCGGCTTACGATAACTGTGTGGCATAGAGGGTTATAGCGCCGACTTACAATAACTGTCAGACTTAGAGGGTTAAAGCGCGGGCTTACAGTGACTGTGTGGTTTAGAGGGTTAAAGCAGCAGCTTACGATAACTGTCTGGCGTAGAAGGTTATAGCGCCGACTTACAATAACTGTCAGACTTAGAGGGTTAAAGCGCCGGCTTACGATAACTGTGTGGCTTAGAGGGTGAAAGCGCTGGATTACAATAACTGTCTGGCTTAGAGAGTTAAAGTGCTGGTTTACGATAACTGTCAGGTCCTTGACCATAAGGTCATGTGTTTGAATTCAACTGTTGCTGTTTTGGCTGCATATGGCTGCACATGGCTTCATGAAGGTTTGTCAGTTACCTAACAAAGGTAGATTGTGTACTTCACCAGTAATCCTGGCCACCATCGTACAAGCTAAACATTCTTGTGCAAGGCATTAAGCACCAAGTAATTAAATACAATTAATGTATAGTTTTTGAGATGTTTTCTTTGGGGATATTTATTTTCTTTGAAATGTGACCCTGAGGAGACTAATATGCAGGTGTGAATAATTAATTGCTAGTAGACATGCAGACATGATCAAGCAAATTAACACGAATGTTTACTGAAGTGAACTGCACTCAGTGCTAATATAAACATACATAAATAATAATTACTCTATGTCTATGTCTGACGCTGGCTCTTCCTGAGGCTGGCTCTCTCTGATGGAAATGTGTTTGTCTTGCCTCAAGAAGATTGAACAAGCTCTTTTATCATTCATAACTAGTAGTGAGATCAGTTTTCTACTGTATGTAATGTTAATGTGGTACCACATGTATTGCTATGTGCAGTATTCTCAGCGGTACATGTATATGTGGCATATCTATAGTTTCCTTCAAGAAGCTAGATTAACAGTGTGATTTGGCATCGGTTTTACTTATTCACTTTTTGATTAGTATGATTCCGGCTAGAGAAGCATTGATTAGTTGTGGACCCAGTGCCCAACTGTGTTTCATGATATCAGTGATTGCCTGTACAGGGAGGGATGTGTGTACAAACCCAACTGTGATGTCATGATATCAGTGATTCTCTGTACAGACAGGGATGTGTGTACAAACCTGACTGTGATATCATGATATCAGTGATTTTCTGTACAGACAGGGATGTGTGTACAAACCCGACTGTGATATCATGATATCAATGATTCTCTGTACAGACAGGGATGTGTGTACAAACCTGGCTGTGATATCACGATATCAGTGATTTTCTGTACAGACAGGGATGTGTGTACAAACCCAACTGTGATATCATGATATCAGTGATTCTCTGTACAGACAGGGATGTGTGTACAAACCCAACTGTGATATCATGATATCAGTGATTTTCTGTACAGACAGGGATGTGTGTACAAACCCGACTGTGATATCATGATATCAGTGATTGTCTGTACAGGCAGGGATGTGTGTACAAACCCAACTGTGATATCATGATATCAGTGATTGTCTGTACAGACAGGGATGTGTGTACAAACCCAACTGTGATATCTTGATATCAGTGATTTTCTGTACAGACAGGGATGTGTGTACAAACCTGACTGTGATATCATGATATCAGTGATTGTCTGTACAGGGAGGGATGTGTGTACCAATGTCTGTAGGTTTGACAAAGAGATATGATGGTTAGAGATCTGCAGGACAATAGATCCTGGCATCTAGGAAATGTAATCATTGTATGAATACACAGCATTCGCTGCAAGGGCTGTCCAAATTGGCCTTGTATGATGTTTTTAATCCACACACCACATGGAGGCAGCCAAAAAGTATCTATACATCTATGAACTAGGTGTTTACTTATGTATATAAGCCTGCAACGATCGTCTATCTTATCCATGTCCATGTTGGTGGAAAAGTTGTTTGTTCCTGTGAAGGTGTTTGCATGTATGTTTATCCCCATTAGGATTGGGTGCTTCCAGGCCTGCAGTGTATGGATAGTAACTGGTAAGATAGGTACTTGATCTCTGGCTGGTAAATACAGGAAAGGCATTGGTATCTTGACAGGTAAAATAGATGCTTTATCTACATGAAATACATGAAAATCAATGGTCTTGAGGAGTAACATAGTTGCTTGACCTCTGACTGGTGAAGACATGTATGTACTTGGCCTTTGAATGGTAAAATGGGTGCTTGATCTCTGACTGGTGAAGACATGTATGTTCTTGGCCTTTGACTGGTAACACGGTTGTGTGATCTCTGGCTGGTGAAGACATGTATGTACTTGGTCTTTGACTGGTAACATTGTTGTGTGATCTCTGACTGGTGAAGACATGTATGTACTTGGTCTTTGACTGGTAACATGGTTGTGTGATCTCTGACTGGTGAAGACATGTATGTTCTTGGTCTTTGACTGGTAACATGGTTGCATGATCTCTGACTGGTGAAGACATGTATGTACTTGGTCTTTGACTGGTAACACGGTTGTGTGATCTCTGACTGGTGAAGATATGTATGTACTTGGCCTTTGACTGGTAACATGGTTGCTTGATCTCTGGCTGGTGAAGACATGTATGTACTTGGCCTTTGACTGGTAACATGGTTGCTTGATCTCTGGCTGGTGAAGACATTTATGTTCTTGGCCTTTGACTGGTAACATGATTGTGTGATCTCTGGCTGGAGAAGACATGTATGTACTTGGCCTTTGACTGGTAAAATGGGTGTTTAATCTCTGACTGGTGAAGACATGTATGTACTTGGTGAGTGACTGGTAACATGGTTGCTTGATCTCTGGCTGGTGAAGACATTTATGTACTTGGCCTTTGACTGGTAACATGATTGCATGATCTCTGGCTGATGAAGACACAGATGTACTTGGCCTTTGACTGGTGACATGGGTGTTTGACCTCTGGCTGGTGAAGACATGTATGTACTTGGCCTTTGACTGGTGACATGGGTGTTTGATCTCTGACTGGTGAAGACATTTATGTACTTGGCCTTTGACCGGTAACATGGTTGTGTGATCTCTGACTGGTGAAGATATGTATGTACTTGGTCTTTGACTGGTAACATGGTTGCTTGATCTCTGGCTGGTGAAGACATGTATGCACTTGGCCTTTGACTGGTAACATGGTTGTGTGATCTCTGACTGGTGAAGACATTTATATTCTTGGTCTTTGACAGGTAAACATGGTTGCATGATCTCTGACTGGTGAAGACATGTATGCACTTGGTCTTTGACTGGTGACATGGTTGTGTGACCTCTGACTGGTGAAGGCATGTATGTACTTGGCCTTTGACTGGTTACATGGTTGCATGATCTCTGACTGGTGAAGACATGTATGTTCTTTGTCTTTGACAGGTAACATGGTTGCATGACCTCTGGCTGGTGAAGACATGTATGCACTTGGCCTTTGACTGGTTACATGGTTGTGTGATCTCTGACTGGTGAAGACATTTATGTACTTGGTCTTTGACAGGTAAACATGGTTGCATGATCTCTGACTGGTGAAGACATGTATGCACTTGGTCTTTGACTGGTGACATGGTTGTGTGACCTCTGACTGGTGAAGGCATGTATGTACTTGGCCTTTGACTGGTTACATGGTTGCATGATCTCTGACTGGTGAAGACATGTATGTTCTTTGTCTTTGACAGGTAACATGGTTGCATGACCTCTGGCTGGTGAAGACATGTATGCACTTGGCCTTTGACTGGTTACATGGTTGCATGATCTCTGACTGGTGAAGACATGTATGTACTTGGTCTTTGACTGGTAACATGGTTGCTTGATCTCTGGCTGGTGAAGACATTTATGTACTTGGTCTTTGACAGGTAAACATGGTTGCATGATCTCTGACTGGTGAAGAGATGTATGTACTTGGTCTTTGACTGGTGACATGATTGTGTGATCTCTGACTGGTGAAGACATGTATGTACTTGGCCTTTGACTGGTAACATGGTTGCATGATTTCTGGCTGGTGAAGACATGTATGTACTTGGTCTTTCACTGGTAAAATGGGTGTTTAATCTCTGACTGGTGAAGACATGTATGTACTTGGCCTTTGACTGGTAAAATGGGTGTTTAATCTCTGACTGGTGAAGACATGTATGCACTTGGCCTTTGACTGGTGACATGGTTGTGTGATCTCTGACTGGTGAAGGGATGTATGTACTTGGCCTTTGACTGGTAACATGGTTGCATGATTTCTGGCTGGTGAAGACATGTATGTACTTGGTCTTTCACTGGTAAAATGGGTGTTTAATCTCTGACTGGTGAAGACATGTATGTACTTGGTGAGTGACTGGTGACATGGTTGTGTGACCTCTGACTGGTGAAGACATGTATGTACTTGGCCTTTCACTGGTAACATGGTTGCATGATTTCTGGCTGGTGAAGACATGTATGTACTTGGTCTTTCACTGGTAAAATGGGTGTTTAATCTCTGACTGGTGAAGACATGTATGTACTTGGTGAGTGACTGGTAACATGGTTGTGTGACCTCTGACTGGTGAAGGCATGTATGTACTTGGCCTTTGACTGGTAACATGGTTGCATGACCTCTGGCTGGTGAAGACATTTATGTACTTGGTCTTTGACAGGTAAACATGGTTGCATGATCTCTGACTGGTGAAGACATGTATGTTCTTGGTCTTTCACTGGTAACATGGGTGTGTGATCTCTGACTGGTGAAGACATGTATGTACTTGGCCTTTGACTGGTGAAGACATGTATGTACTTGGTCTTTGACCGGTAACATGGTTGCTTGACCTCTGGCTGATTATACTCGCTTTATATACATTTGCACATGTACCAATGACGGGTAAAATGTAGGCTTGACCTCTGAAAGGTAAAGTATGCATGTACTTGCTTGACCTTATATAAACCTGTGACATGTAAAATACATGCTTGACCTTATGTAAACCTGTGACAGGTAAAATACATGCTTGACCTTATATAAATCTGTGACATGTAAACTACATGCTTGACTTTATATAAACCTGGGACAGGTAAAATACATGCTTGACCTTATATAAACCTGGGACAGGTGAAATACATGCTTGACCTTATATAAACCTGGGACAGGTAAAATACATGCTTGACCTTATATAAACCTGGGACATGTAAACTACATGCTTGACCTTATATAAACCTGGGACAGGTAAAATACACGCTTGACCTTATATAACCCTGGGACAGGTAAAATACACGGTTTACCTTAGATAAATCTGTGACATGTAAAATACATGCTTGACCTTATATAAACCTGGGACAGGTAAAATACATGCTTGACCTTATATAAATCTGTGACATGTAAACTACCTGCTTGACTTTATATAAACCTGGGACAGGTAAAATACATGCTTGACCTTATATAAACCTGGGACAGGTAAAATACATGCTTGACCTTATATAAACCTGGGACAGGTAAAATACATGCTTGACCTTATATAAACCTGGGACATGTAAACTACATGCTTGACTTTATATAAACCTGGGACAGGTAAAATACATGCTTGACCTTATATAAACCTGGGACAGGTAAAATACATGCTTGACCTTCTATAAATTTCTGACATGTAAAATTCAGGTTTTAGTTCAGGTCAAGTAGAAACATATCAGAATGTTTTACTGAGGCAAAAAACTGACACAGTCTGTCCATACCTTGGAGACAGGTTGCAGGTGGGATGAGTAATGACACAGACATGAGCCTTGTGTTACTTTTATAGTGATGAAATCAGGGAGAACGTGTAGTTCATCTGATGCTTGTAGGTATATTGATCAGGTATACAAACAGTGGGATGGTAGTGTTGCTGTATATTTCCCTAAGGGTCACAATAAATTCCTACATCCTGCTTACTGAACTAATTACTTCTGGCTGTTGAAATATGGAAGGTCTCAGATATTACTGATATAGCTTCTAGCGAGTGGAGTTTAAACTCACTTCCTCCTCCCATTGTTTCTCATTTCATGCAAATAATTAAATATGTGGAAGTTAATTGGCTGTAAATAATTTTGTGTCGAACCTTTGGGTGTTATTGGTAATGCTCTATTTGTTATGAATAAAAATCAACTGATAATTGAACTGGGCACAAAGATTTCTCTCTGCTGGATATTAAGAAAATCATTTCAGCTTCATTTTATTTAAACAGTTGTGAAGACTATAGCTGTTTATCCCAGGGTTTATGTATACATGTAAACAGGGTTGAAATCTTTTAACATTTGGGGCCCAGTAGCCGAGGTGGTTTGCATGCCAGTGCGACGCATTGACCCCTCTCACATATGCAGTCGCTGTGAGTTCAAGTCCAGCTCGTGCTGGCTTCCTCTCCGCTTTTACATGAGAAGGTCTGTCAGCAAACTGCAGGTTGTCGTGGGTTTGCCCTGGACTCTACCCAGTTTCGTTCCATCATACGGAGGCCGCTGTTTTATACTGCACTACTGTTTATACTGTTTGAAATACTCTCGAGTACAGTGTAAAGCACCAATCAAATAAATAAATAAATCTTAACATTTGTAGAGACACAGTGTAAACTGTGCGGTGTCATCTGTCCATTTGATACTGCCAGTGTTCTGTATCCAGAACAATCTTTTGTCCGAAAAAAAAGAGTGAGAATAAGATATCAGATGACTTGGGTAATTGAACAGGTCGCTTGCAGTGTTAAATGAGAATGGTTGGCATTTGGCGAGATTTGAACATGTGGTTTTGGAATTATACATGAGAGTGAAGAATTTTTAGATATCCCTCACCAACAGCTTTGTCACCGCAGAGGAGCCTGTCCCTGAGCTGATAAGGTCATGATGGATGGAGGTTATGATGACAGTGTAAAATCAATATCTTCTGATAGGTATGATGACTTTCTGCCACAATGCCCAGCAGTGACTGGAGGGTAGTATTAGACCCAGCCCAGGGAGGAGCAGAACTAGACTGTAGATGTACTTGTGTGTCAAAGGGGATAATAACATGATGGATTATCCCCTGCTGGCACTTAACACCTCACTTAGCACCTCATCAGTGACACAGTGCTCCCATGTAATATGTCACATGAGGACCCCGCATAACTACAGTGCCTGCAGAATTTGTTGTCTTGTTGTATTACCATCATGTTATTTTATAATTATAATATCTGTATTTATCGAAGGCAGCTCGGTCAGTTTACAGTGAAACTATTGTGTAGTTTGAAGAATGAAGCTACATACATTCATACATACAAAAAGCAACAGGACAATCAGTAGACAGTCCAATCCGTGAAGCCGTCCCAACCAGCAGGAGAAGTAGGGTAGTGGGAGACAGCCCATTACTTCACCCCTTTCTGCTCCCCTGTTGGCTGGAGCCCACTACTCACATATACATAGAAAAAACCAGGTGAGTGGGAGATGGCCCCTTTCCCATCCCCTCTTAGGTTTGAACAATGCACATGTGTGCAAGAGTGTTACATCTTAAGAAAAGGCTTTCTATAAAAATCATCTATGTATAAATAAGAAAATAAAAATAAAAAAATACCCTTCCTAAAAAAACAAAACAAAAAACAAATCAAAATAAAAACAAATCAAAATATAAATAAAAAAGGATATTTTAGGTTTGAACATATCACATTTAGATTCTGATGAAGTAAAGTTGAGAGAGATGGGATATTGGCACAGTGAAAGCATACATGCGTGCATGTACATTCAGTTGTCTGAATATAACTGTCATTATAAGTTGTGTGACTGAAAGCTTGATAGACGTGGAGGTTGTGGGTTTCCCCCGGGTGCTGCCCGGTTTCCTCCCACCATAATGTTGGCAGCCGTCGTATAAGGGAAATATTCTTGAATACGGCGTAAAACACCAATCAAATAAATAAATAAATAAATAGATCTTTTCCATGGATTGGGAGGCAGTTCCATATTTTGATGCCTATATGTGTCAGCACCATGATCAAAGTGTTGTCATGATTGAGTACATGTATCAGCACCATGATCATGTCATCACGATTAGGTACCTCTGTCAGCACCATGATCACAATGTTGTCATGATTAGGTTCATTTGACAGCACCATGATTGCAATGTTGTCATGATTAGGTTCATTTGACAGCACCATGATTGCAATGTTGTCATGATTAGGTTCATTTGACAGCACCATGATTGCAATGTTGTCATGATTAGGTTCATTTGACAGCACCATGATTGCAATGTTGTCATGATTAGGTTCATTTGACAGCACCATGATCACAATGTTGTCATGATTAGGTTCATTTGACAGCACCATGATCACAATGTTGTCATGATTAGGTTCATTTGACAGCACCATGATTGCAATGTTGTCATGATTAGGTTCATTTGACAGCACCATGATCACAATGTTGTCATGATTAGGTTCATTTGACAGCACCATGATCACAATGTTATCATGATTAGGTTCATTTGACAGCACCATGATCACAATGTTATCATGATTAGGTTCATTTGACAGCACCATGATCACAATGTTATCATGATTAGGTTCATGTGTTAGCATTATGATCACGATGTCATGCTGACCATGCAGCAGCTCTTGATTGATAACAAATCTTACAAGGGAACATCCCTGAAGTTGGAATATATGTGATAGCTTACCTTTCTATGGAATCTTGTGTATGTTCCCTTGTCTCTGTATAGACATTGTCTTCATGTCTGTTCACCAGTTTTGTCCTACTCATTACCATGTTCATAAATGATTCAGCCTGACATGTTCAGGCAGGATTATCCAGTGTCAGACTAAAGTATACCTATAGTACTGTGGTGTCACAGTTATTGCTGAAAGATAGTCAGAGTGGCAATAAATCATACCTGTGTCTAGCTATACACCTATGTATATGTAAATGGATCAATATTGACATCAAACTGTAATTTGTTATTTAAGCTTTAGTTGAAGTATTATGAGCCTCTGTGTTTTTTCCTTTGTATGTGTACCTGATCTCATCACAATAAGGGATGCTGTTGGAGCTGATGAGATTTTGTGTATCACATCCATGTATTGTTCTAGGCTGAGATACATGGTAAGTGGTGTAATATGTTGTGGTGATATGTTCACAGAAGGAAGAAGAGCGTCAGATGATCATTGATCACGAAAACGAGCTCCTGGTGAACAAGATGCGGAAGATCATGACACGCAAAGGTCGCCTTGATAACTGGAATGATTATGAGCAAAAAAGGTAGTATTAGAGGTGTATTAGATTCTGACAGAATTGGTCTGATGGCTATACAGGTACATGTAGGTACCAGGTTTATCCTTTAAGATCCTATTATGACCCTTTCACATAACAGTAATGTTGTAGTACTGCAGACTTCCATGAGTGTGTAACTGACCATATTGATGGCTGTGAACTGTTTTATGATCACTATCTGCTGCCCATAAGAAAGGCAGGGTGTGTGTCTGCTTTAGAGCATACTTCAACCTACAGCTTTGTACTAGATCTCCATGGAAACATGGTTGTTCTCCAGAATTTTTTCTTTTCTTTTTTCAAGCTAATCTCTGCCATCTGTATTGTTGAAATTTTCCAAATCTGTTTACCTGTACTAGGCATTGAAAAATAATTGTAAGGTGCAGAGAAGTAACCATTTGCTGTCATTTGTCTACCATATCAGCAGGTATTTGTTTTGTTTTTCAATATGTGATGATTTTGCATTATTTTGTATAAACTGGGTTTCAGTTTACATACGCCTTATCGGGAGCGACGATTGGAACAGATTGCTGTTGATAACCTTGGTATTGCCAAACGATTGGAGAGGGTTGGCCCTGTCTACCATGTAAAAAACTGGGTATGTACCATGTCCAACTTTCATAATCAACTAACATCGGATGTTAAGTAAAAAAGTGAAAAGTACATCTGAAATACAGAAAAGTCAACAAATGTACATGTACCAAAAAATATATATATATATCTGATGTACAGAACAGTTAAAATCACAGGAGAAAAAAGGCCATTTAAAGTAGAGAAATTATAAGTTAACAGTCATGAAAAAGAGTTCATCAGATACATGTGTACAACAAATCAACATCAATCGTGGGAAAAATTCACCTGTATCCAGACATCATCAGGTACATGTGTACAACAAATCAAGATCAGTCCTGGGAAAAATTCACCTGTATCCAGACATCATCAGATACATGTGTACAACAAATCAAGATCAGTCCTGGGAAAAATTCACCTCTATCCAGACATCATTGCATACTACCGCAGTCAAAGTTTAGAATCTTTGTGTCATGTATATGGAATTATTGTCTGACAGTGTACAGCAAAAAATTGCCTATATATGGAGTTACATGTAGGTGTGGATACCTTTTATAACAAAATGGTATTTATATGTATATGGATGTAATCTGTACACAGAAACCAGTTTCCAGATGCTGAACTTTAATAGGTGGTAATCTTTTCAGTAAGTTTCTCTTTTGTTGCAGGAAGATGATTTTCATCGTCATGAGGAAATCCTAGAGAGAAGAGCCGAGGAAACTAAAGATTATGATGATGTTTTGACTCCACGTCGACAGAAGCGACTGTCAAAGACAAGACAGGTTTGCAGCACATATTTGCTGATATTGCTAATGACGATTCACATGAGATATGTTAAGAATGAAAATATAGATATGTAATTATCTAAATATTGCTGTTCTTACTGATGAGCTTGTGTATATGTATGCATCAGTTTGATGAGCAGTATGCAGCGGGGATGCATGGATCCCCGGTATATATCAGCTCAGGTGGTAGAGCATCCACTTCGGGGGTCAATCCTGGGTCGAGTCACACCTAAGACATTAAAAGAGGATGTTGTAACTTCCTCGCTTGGCATTCAGGATTAAGGGGACATGCAACGGCTGGTTGACGTATCAATATAATGGCCCAGGCAGGGCGGCTGTGGGAACATAGCCAAAAATCGTGAATGTTTCAAATGCAAAGTTTCAAGATCGCGAACAATTGATTCTCGAGGGCAACATCAACTTTCACACCATTTCCAAGTAAATTTAACGATTGTAATTTTGACAAGTTCGCGATTGGTCTTGATTAGATGAAATCACATTTCAAACGAGACTTGAGCACTGTCCTGTCGCAGAGTGATATAATGACCTCTCTGAAAACAGCACAACTCTGATATCAGTAGGCCTACATGCATGCATGGACCTATAATCCCAAACTCTGATCACGTCACAGTAACTTTTTGATCGGTGCATGGACTACTCTACCTCCACAATCACAATAAACATAATAAAAATCACATACCTTTCTTGACAGAGATCAAGTGACATAGCCAAAGCTCTGTGACCCGAAGAAGCCCAGGACGAATAAAATATCCCAGCTTTGATATGCCGGTTTGTGCACCATCAATGAAAATTAACGGACTGCTCTGGGAATAAATTGTACAGCTGTAACAGTAAATGTGCTGAACTAACTAAAATTACTGAAAATGTTCCCAGATTGAAGACCTACTGGTAGTTTAATGTAATGGTAGTGTAATGGCATGTATACTAATGTGAAAGCATGTGTCAGTCAGCCATGGTTGAAATCATGAGAAAAGAGGGGCGACCAGTCAAAATGATGATATTCTGAACCACTCATTGTCTGCTCAGCTCCGAGTCACACTTCGTGAGCAGTTTTCTGGTGTTACGTATTCACGTTTCAGAGAATTGCTTCATCACCTTTATTAATCTCCTTGTACCAGCAATGAGAAAAGGTGTGGCAGCCTCCACTGGGCTACAGTGCAGCACCACGCTGGGTCAGTTGCATCGGCAGTAACAAACAGTCACATTTCATATCTACATCTCCCATTTTATTGTAATGCGTATGCTCTATTCTGTTTGGCACGGTCTGTTTTAAAGCATAGATTCCAATCTTAAAATTCTTGACATATAGAAGGCTGAGAAGTACACGGCCAAAAATTGTCCTACCGCCTATTGTTTTGTGTTCAATAAGACAATAACAATACATGTGATCTTTATGTATGCTTTGCTGTATATTCCGAGATCATACAGTCGGCCAGGAATATGGTGGCTGATGATGAAATGGCAAATTCCCAGTCGTAATTGTTTGTGTGCTGTTTGTCTCCAGTCATGCAGATTTGTGAATCAGTAATGAGGCAAATTGTTTTGGTTTAACTGAAGTTCTGAGGGACTTTATGCTATATTCTTTATAATAAAATAAATTAAATCTGGATCGTGTATTTACCATATAGCTAACTCCCATTACCTAACTGGCCATATCTGTAATAATTTATCTTGTTTTTACAACATTTACTTGTATATATTAGTACTTGCAGCAGTGATTAAATTATAAATTAAGAGTATTTAAAAAATTTTGTGAAAAAGTGTAGTTTTCTGTTGAATACGAAAGCATATAAATAATCTATAAGACTTTGGTGATAACCAACTTAATTCAGGTAAAGGACACACTCGTGCATATGTTAATATTAGCTGGGGATTTTCAAAAAAATGCCAAGTACATGTATGTGGGCTAAAAGGTGTATGCCAGGCAGATTATGTGTAACAGCAATAAAGAAAAATATGTTTTGTTTTGTGATAGTGGAAACTGGGATTGCCATGTGGTATGTTCCCTGTAATAAAATGAAGAAATTCTCCTCGGCCTTATCTGACTAAGTTTGGTGGAATTCTCCTTGATGAAATCACGCTGTTCTTGCCACGTTTTACAGAAGGAAATTCATCTTCATGAAGAGGAAACATTCAGTATTCAGGGTCAGAGTTGTAGTTATCTTCTTGGAAAGTATACTGACATGGAGTACAATATATACAGTATCAGTGACAAGTGCTCCTAGAGGGGATTAACACCTGGAAATTAAATTCTGTCATGCCTGTGATCCTTTTATCAGCAGGTGTGATAAGTTACTGAACTCACTCACACACCAGGTGAAGCACACCTGAAAGAGGAGTTTGCTATAAAGAGCAAATAAATTGAACATTATGTATAATACTTTATATTACATTAATTTTTACAAACTCTAAGCCGTATCATTCGAGGTTCAAAGTGACTTTCTGAACTCTGAATGGATTACCTAACCATTCCTATCGACTGACTGCAACTGTAATGTACAAAGCGAAATAAAATAATGATGAAACTCTCGGAACATTACATAATGAAAAACAAAGCTATCAAGCAAAATTGTCTCTGTTATCTGTGCCTATAACCTCCCTTTGTTGATTGCTCTACCACATTAGCGGCACCATATGTTGTACAACTGATAGAGAACTCCTGAAAAGTGAAAGATTTATACACTGTCTGAAAACACAGGTTTAGGTTTTTATGCAAAGATTATTATATGTAACTGTCCTTCCAATGTATACTGGCAGTGGCACTCTGGTATGTAACTTGACACGGAATTTATAGTATCCTACATGTTCATCTCTATTTGGTCTGCCGGTACCCGCACTTTTTCTGTTCAACCCGAAAAATAAAAGAAAAATGTGTTGTATGATTTGCACAAATAGCTTAACCAAAACAACAGTCAGTGGGGCACGATCATTGATATCGGTATCCCGCCATTACTTTTCAGATTCCCTTTCGTCATCTCTCGGGGTGGGGGGTGGGGGTGGGGTGGGTGTCAAGTGGAACTACTTTCGTCTTTCTTTGCTCCTGACGACAGTGATCTCGTGTTTGCCCGGAGATCTTAAAGTCTCAGTCGGAATCCCATTCACACCAATCGTGAACAGATCGCGAGGTGAGGAAGGCCTCTTGATCTGTTTTTAAACTGATCAGACGCGAAATTTTCAGGTTGCAAATGATTGGTTCATTAACGATATTTGGCTGCGCTCCCTTACTTGCCTTCAGTTAGTCGTCTCAGTGATGGAGCACTAGATAAAATAGTGGTGGAAATCCTTCCTACAACAAGGAGGCACATACACACTCTCTAAGGACTCCGTTATCATATGAAAAATTGTTAAGTACGACATTAAACCCCAAGCTCACTCACTCACTGCCCAGTAAATATTGTATGCTTAAATTCAGTGTGCATGGAGTATGAGCAGGAATTTCTTTTGTTGATGAAACCATGGAAGTTAGCCTGTTCAATATGTAGAACAGTGAGTGGGTATATATATAGAACAGATTCTGCATTGATGATAATTACAGCAAAGAAAAGCCAGGAAAGGAGCTGTGTCTGGTGATGAGGACAAATATGAGGATGACTTTGAGAGTGACAATGACAGTGTTGATGCTAAAGGCAATGAGAATGAAGAGAAGGACAGCACAACGAAGAGAGACAGGAGGGACAGCTCTCAGGAGAGGAAAGAGGAAGAAGATCAAGGAAAACTTCCCAGAATTGTGAGATCAAAATCCAGTGAACAATTCTTAATGTATTTGCCCTCAAAAGTGCATTTTGAGAGAAAAATAAAGGCGATAACATTGCATTTTTGATGCTGAAACTTCAAAAGACCTCAAAGCACCTTTCTCAGATCAATGTAAGTGTAAGAATCTGGCAGAATGAGTAACGTACTTGTGATGGACAAACTTTTATTTCAAATACAGGAATAGGTTTTTATGGTATACACTATTTATTTATTTAATTGATGTTTTTGGTTTACACTAAGTAGCCCATGGTATTTTCCTGTTTCTATTCAGTGATCACTTTTCCATCATAAGCCAGTGTATTGAAATGAAGAATTAAATAGCTTGGCTCTGCTCAGTGACAAGTGGTTTTTAGACAGAAGAAGTAAGAAAACCCCTAAATTTGATCTATTTTGATATGTTAAGTATAGACAGAACATTTCTCATGTTATGGATAAATCTCCCGGCAAAGATTTGTGCAACAATGTTATAAATGTTCTTTGTCATCAGGAATGCAGGAAGAAGGATAAAAATAGTACAAAGGACAAAGGAACGACCAAGGTGTCCAAACTGCCGGCTGTCAGTCAGACCAAAAAGGTGAGGTGATCACTGACCTGACACATGTGCTGTCATAGGATGTAGAGCAGCTACTGTATGCGTTTGCCTATAAGTGTGATCTAGTTGTCTTCTCATGTGGAGCAGATGGTTAAAGGGCTGCAGATACACTGTCAGCACACAATCTCAATAAAGACAGCTGGCAAGCACACTGTCTGCATCTGGTGAACATACTGAATGCATCTAGTAAGCATACTGAATGCATCTAGTGAGCACACTGAATGCATCTGGTGAGCATACTGAATGCATCTAGTGAGCACACTGAATGCATCTGGTGAGCACACTAAATGCACTTGGTGAGTATGTTGTATGCAGCTGATGAACACACTGTGTGTTGGTGGTAAGCTCTGTAAAGGTAACTGGCGAGCACAATGAATGCATCTGATGAGCACACTAAATGCATCTGGTGAGCATACTGAATGCATCTAGTGAGCATACTGAATGCATCTGGTGAGATGTTGTATGCAGGTGATGAACACACTGTCTGTTGGTGGTAAGCTTCGTAAAGGCAACTGGGGAGCACTCTGTATGCATCTGGGGAGTACACTTTATGTAGGTGGTAAGCTCACTGAAGGCTGCTGGTGAGCACACTGCACGCATGATAAGCTCATCTAATGCAACTGGTAAATATATTCTATGCAGCTGGCGAGCAAACTGGATGCATCTGGTGAGCACACTAAATGCAGCTAGAAAGCATGTACACTGCATGTTGCTGTCATAAGATCAATTGTAAAAACAAATCTTTACTAAGTGTGTAGGATGAGTGTTAGTACAAATCTTTACTAGGTGTATAGGATGAATGTTAGTACAAATCTTTACCAAGTGTGTAGGATGAGTGCCAGTACAAATCTTTATTAAGTGTATAGGATGAATGTTAGTACAAATCTTTATTAAGTGCATAGGATGAATGTTAGTACAAATCTTTTCAAAGTGTATAGGATGAGTGCGAGTACAAATCTTTATTAAGTGTATAGGATGAATGTTAGTACAAATCTTTACTAAGTGTGTAGGATGAGTGCTAGTACAAATCTTTACTAAGTGTATAGGATGAATGTTAGTACAAATCTTTACTAAGTGTATAGGATGAGTGCTAGTACAAATCTTTACTAAGTGTATAGGATGAATGTTAGTACAAATCTTTACTAAGTGTGTAGGATGAGGGCTAGTACAAATCTGTACTAAATGGATAGGGTGAATGTTAGTACAAATCTTTACTAAGTGTGTAGGATGAGTGCTAATGCAAATTTTTATTAAGTGTATACGGTGAATGTTAGTACAAATCTTTACTAAGTGTGTAGGATGAGTGCTAGTACAAATCTTTACTAAGTGTATAGGATGAGTGTTAGTACAAATCTTTACTAAGTGTGTAGGATGAATGTTAGTACAAATCTTTACTAAGTGTGTAGGATGAGTGCTAGTACAAATCTTTACCAAGTGTGTAGGATGAGTGCTAATACAAATCTTTACTAAGTGTGTAGGATGAGTGCCAGTACAAATCTTTATTAAGTGTATAGGATGAATGTTAGTACAAATCTTTACTAAGTGCATAGGATGAATGTTAGTACAAATCTTTTCAAAGTGTATAGGATGAGTGCGAGTACAAATCTTTATTAAGTGTATAGGATGAATGTTAGTACAAATCTTTACTAAGTGTGTAGGATGAGTGCTAGTACAAATCTTTACTAAGTGTATAGGATGAATGTTAGTACAAATCTTTACTAAGTGTATGAATGTTAGTACAAATCTTTACTAAGTGTGTAGGATGAGTGTTAGTACAAATCTTTACTAAGTGTGTAGGATGAGTGCTAGTACAAATCTTCACTAAGTGTGTAGGATGAAAGTTAGTACAAATCTTTACTAAGTGTGTAGGATGAGTGCGAGTACAAATCTTTATAAAGTGTATAGGATGAGTGCTAGTACAAATCTTTACTAAGTGTATAGGATAAACGTTAGTACAAATCTTTACTAAGTGTGCACGATGAGTGCTAGTACAAATCCTCACTAAGTGTATAGGATGAGTGTTAGTACAAATCTTCACTAAGAGTGTAGGATGAATGTTAGTACAAATCTTTACTAAGTATATAGGGTGAATATTAGTACAAATCTTTACTGAGTGTGTAGGATGAGTGTTAGTACAAATCTTTACTAAGTGTATAGGATGAATGTTAGTACAAATCTTTACTAAGTGTATAGGATGAATTTTAGTACAAATCTTCACTAAGTGTATAATAATGAGTGTTAGTACAAATCTTCACTAAGAGTGTAGGATGAATGTTAGTACAAATCTTTACTAAGTGTATAGGATGAATGCTAGTACAAATCTTTATTAAGTGTATAGGATGAATGTTAGTACAAATCTTCACTAAGTGTGTAGGATGAATGTTAGTACAAATCTTTACTAAGTGTGTAGGATGAATGTTAGTACAAATCTTTACTAAGTGTGTAGGATGAATGTTAGTACAAATCTTTACTAAGTGTGTAGGATGAATGTTAGTACAAATCTTTACTAAGTGTGTAGGATGAATGTTAGTACAAATCTTTACTAAGTGTGTAGGATGAATGTTAGTACAAATCTTTACTAAGTGTGTAGGATGAATGTTAGTACAAATCTTTATTAAGGGTGTAGGATGAATGTTAGTACAAGTCTTTACTAAGTGTGTAGGATGAGTGTTAGTACAAATCTTTACTAAGTGTGTAGGATGAATTTTAGTACAAATCTTTACTAAGTGTGTAGGATGAATGTTAGTACAAATCTTTATTAAGGGTGTAGGGTGAATGTTAGTACAAATCTTTACTAAGTGTGAAGGATGAATGTTAGTATGCATGTTATATACATGTGGTTATCCCGAGGAAAAAGCTAACTTAAATATAGCAACTTTAATATATAAGAATGCTGACATGCCATTTTTTGTGTATGCATGTGTGCGCGCTGGAAGTGGATAACCTGTCTTTTTTAATATGGTCATGCATATAGGAGCTCTTTCTATTTAGTTACAAGCATAACCCACATGTATGTTAACATGTTTTACACAATTCAAAGGACTCACTGGAGGACAAGTTTGCAGTTTACAGAGACAGAAAGGTATCCATTGGAGTCTGTTATCAATATTGCATGTTCACAGACTTGTGACTCTCTTGCTGTATGTATCCATTGTGGAGTGTTGTATATACATGTATGTGAGAAGTATCTCCTGAACAGTCATCACACTTCATTTTAATATCAAACTCTGTCAAGTCTGCGTGCGATTTCCTGCGATTTTGTGACACATCATTCGTGAATTACACTTGGAAAATAATGAACCAGTAAAGCCTTTATGGTTTAGTGTTGTGGAAGATCTCAGATGATTGCATCTCCTTGGAATGACCAGTTGTACCAATGGGATGTTGACAGTTTTTGTCCTATCATAACTGTAATCGTGTATGCCTGAGTGGCCTGCTTACAATAGTTAACATGTGTTCAGTTGCGCTAGTTATTGTAATGTAGACCTGTCTCTGTTTCACATCAGCAGTATACATGTACAGTATACTGATGTATGTGACCCCACAGCACTATACATTTACTGTTTGGATGTATGAGACCCCACAGCACTATACATGTACTGTTTGGATGTATGTGACTCCACAGCAACATACATGTAGTGGTTAGATGTATTGACTCCACAGCACTATGCATTTACTGTTTGGATGTATGTGACCCCACAACACTATACATGTGCTGTTTAGATGTATGTGACCCATAGCAGTATACGTGTACTGTTTAGATATATGTCCCCCTCCCCCCTCGGGGCAGTATACATGTACTGCTTGGATGTATGTGACCCCACAGCAACATACATGTACTGGCTAGATGTATTTGACTCCACAGCACTATGCATTTACTGCTTGGATGTATGTGACCCCACAACACTATACATGTGCTGTTTAGATGTATGTGAACCCACAGCACTATATGTGTACTTTTCTGGATGTATGTGACCGATAGCAGTATACATGTACTGTTGAGATATATGTCCCCCCCCACCCTCGGGGCAGTATGCATTTACTGTTTGGATGTATGTGACCCCACAACACTATACATGTACCGGTTAGATGTATTTGACTCCACAGCACTATGCATTTACTGTTTGGATGTATGTGACCCCACAGCAGTATACATGTGCTGTTGAGATATATGTACACCCCCCCCTCGGGGCAGTATACATTTACTGTTTGGATGTATGTGACCCCACAACACTATACATGTGCTGTTTAGATGTATGTGAACCCACAGCACTATATGTGTACTTTTCTGGATGTATGTGACCGATAGCAGTATACATGTACTGTTGAGATATATGTCCCCCCCCACCCTCGGGGCAGTATGCATTTACTGTTTGGATGTATGTGACCCCACAACACTATACATGTACCGGTTAGATGTATTTGACTCCACAGCACTATGCATTTACTGTTTGGATGTATGTGACCCCACAGCAGTATACATGTGCTGTTGAGATATATGTCCCCCCCCCCCCCCCTCGGGGCAGTATGCATTTACTGTTTGGATGTATGTGACCCCACAACACTATACATGTGCTGTTGAGATATATGTGAACCCACAGCACTATGTGTGTACCTTTATGGATGTATGTGACCGATAGCAGTATACATGTACTGTTGAGATATATGTCCCCCCACCTTGGGGCAGTATACATGTACTGCTTGGATGTATGTGACCCCACAGCAACATAAATGTACTGGTTAGATGTATTGACTCCACAGCACTATGCATTTACTGTTTGGATGTATGTGACCCCACAGCAGTATACATGTCCTGTTTAGATGTATGTGACCCCACAGCAGTATACGTGTGCTCTTTAGATGTATGTGACCGATAGCAGTATACATGTACTGTTGAGATATATGTCTCCCCAGCCCCCTCCCCCCCCCCCCATCGCCGGGACAGTATACATGTGTGTACATGTACTGTTCAGATGTATGTGATCCCACAGCAACATACATGTACTATTTAGATGTATATGACCCCACAGCAGCATGTACACATGTATGTACTGTTTAGATGAATGTGAACCCACAGCGACATACATGTACTGTTTAGATGTATGTGACCCCATAGCAGCATATATGTACTGTTTAGATGTAGGTGACACCACAGCATATGTGTACTGTTTAGATATAGGTGATCCCACCCCACATGTACTGTTTAGATATGTGTGACCTCCACAGCAGTATACATACACAGTTTCGATGTATGTGACCCCCACAGCAGTATACATACACTGTTTAGATGTATGTGACCCCACTGATCTTTCTTGTGTGCATGGTCTGTCCTGTCATATTCTAAGAATTATTGTTGTCTATCTTCACCAGAATGTATTTTCTTCCATCTGCACGAGATGTAGATTTGATGTATTGCTTTTACAGCTCGTGCATGGTATTGCTGTAGAACTTACCTTTAATAGTATAATTATCTTAGCATTTCAGTTCAAATATTGTTGCTTTTCCACGTCTCTTCTCAATCCTGAAACCAGAGTAACATAAGTAATGAGAAAAGTTTTATCTTACAGTGAATGCAGTGAAATTTGTATACATGTGTATACTAGTGAGGAAATAAAGTTAACATGATAAATGAAACCAAAAGTTTATTTTTAGAGACAAATAAATTTCAGAAAATATTACTTTTGGTACTGAAACTGATTTTTTTTACCAGTAGGATATTACCATACTTTGCAAACTAGCTTCAAAACAACTTTCTAGGATCAGTAGAACATTCAGAATGAGGCAACATAGCCATGGGCAAAATTTTAGGTGGTTTTAATACCTTCAATTTAGCTAATGTGCCATCCTGGTGCAATAACCCAGGTGCCTCTCACCAATACAGTTGCTGTAAGTTAAGTCCAGCTCATGCTTGCTTCCTCAGCAATTATAAATTGGAAGGTTTCTTCCTGGTTTCTAGCTCCATCATGCTGGCTGCCGGTGTATAAGTGAAATATTCTTGAGTACGATGTAAAACACCAGTCAAATGAATAAATAATTACCTTATAAGCATGTTTTATTCTATTCAGACAGTATTTTTGTTTAACTAAAAACTATTTCAGCTTCTGCATCAAGATGGCATTCTCTATTTTTCCCTTATACATCTGTTCAAACTATTACCTTAATTTCATATTGGGCTGTATAAATTCATTCTATTTCAGTATGAAGCTAAGCAAAAACTGATAAAAGCCCAGCAGAAAAAAGCCAATGAGAGCCGTAAGTCTTTATCTTCACTCAAATCCAAAGAGAATTTGTCAGAGGATACAGAGAGTAGGTCAGGCTCTGTAAGGAGGGATTCATGGACAAGTGAGAATGCCATTGTCAGGGGAGATAACCAACCAGCAAGTAAGAATCAAGTGGAGGATCCAGAAACGGGGGAATATGGACAAGCAAAACCTGAAGCAACTGTATCTGAGTCAACAAGCTTAGCATCAAATTCTGTTGATAATGGTGATGATCAAGATGAGAATATTGCATCTGAGCCAAATGCATCAGGTGAAAAGAAGTTTTCATCCAAAGAAGACCAACCAACACCAGGTGAGCAAACCAAAGGGCAACAGACACCAGTTGAGCAAGGTAAAGGCCAACAGACACCAGTTGAGCAAAGTGAAGATCAACCCACACCTGGTGAGCAAAGCGAAGGCCACCCCACACCTGGTGAGCAAAGCGAAGGCCAACCCACACCTGGTGAGCAAAGTGAAGGCCAGCTCACAGACCTGATGTCTTCTAAACATGCCGAGTCAACTGCTAATAGTCGTTCTAGTGGTGGTGATGAACGGGTAAATTCTGTGGGAAATGCCTCAACTACAAGTAGCCAATCAATGGAGAGAAGATCTGTGAAAGAGTCGCAGCGTTCTGTTCAGTCCATCAGAACTAACAGAGCAGAAGATGCTGTCAGCGTGTTCAGCCAGGCAATTGTTTACCTTTTACATGTGCTTGTTATGTCATGTGCTGCAGACACGTACATGTATGTCAGTCACTGGTTTTTTTCTGTTCATGTTTTCATGATTCTTTATGCTTTATTTAATTATAGCCTACTTTTGTTTATGGGTTATTCGTATAATGAATTATTGTGAAATTAAATTGCATTGCTGTTTTTAGTTGTGTATGTGTATCCCACACTTTCTTAGCATAAAAAATATGATGATATTTATAGTTGTTGTTGTTGTAATTGTTTCCGTGGTTATCATTTTTATTGATTTATTGCTGTTTGTGTTTTTGACTTATTGTGTGTGTTGATGAATAGTCTGTTTTTACATTGTTTTTGTTTATCTGTGCTCATTTTCTTTAACCATTGCAGGTTTTTAACTCAGCTAAATTTGTTTACTGTTAAACATTAAAACGAATACAGAATCCCTAAGTGTTTGCCGTACACCTTTAATTATATTCTCATGCTTGCATGTGTAATACAGGTTTTGCAAAGTGTGTAATAATTAGAAGCATAAACACCAATGAGACAATGTTTAAATTCAATGTAAAAGAATGCTAAAATTAAAATTGAACACTGTGCATGTGTGTAGCACGTTTGCTTGTTCCGCCACAGAGTGAAGGGGGGACTACTCTTGCAGAATCAGATGCCAAACAGCTGTTCAGAATATGCAAGGAACTGGGTAGGTGCATGTAATAATGTTTTTGTTGTGGGTCTTGTGTAACATGGTAAAAATTGAATGGCATCAAATTTGGTAATAACAATCTTTTGAATCAAAGTTGTTGGATATAAATTATTTTTTGTGGTGCTACTTGTACATACACTGAGCAGTGGAAGTTTTATCTCTATGTTCCTTGACAATTACTTTTATTAGATAAACCAGAGGACGTGTTTATCAGAACTTTGGTGAGACGAAGCTACCAGCAGAGAATGCAGACAAAGTCCAAATTCCGAGATCTGTATGACTTGGTAAGTCCACAAGAAATCACCTAAACAACAACATGTAGCATTCAGCAGTGACATCGTAGAAACTATTCAGAAGTGATGTATATGAGGTCTTTACTGTATTACCTCTCGGGTCACATCACAGCAGCAAGGTCATAATGTGAAGTTTTTGATGCATGGGGCCTCGTCTTTTGATTCATGCAGTCTGTAGGTTATGTGCAGATGTTCCACCATAACACAGCTAGCTCGAAGCACACCTGGGAGAGTGAACACAAGGGGGGTAACTCAGTGGAGCGTAGCTGTCTTCCTGCTATGCTGTGGGTCTGAAAAATCAATATACAGGGTAGCTCTGGTTAGTGCAAATATGTATTAAACAGGAGAAAGCCCACTGCAATTACAACCCATTTAGTCATGTGCTGTAATCTAACGATCACTATGTATTCATTTCTTTTGTATTTTCAGGACTTGATGTTGGAATTACGACAAGGGTTGAGAGAGCCATGGGTTCCTCTGATCAACGCATTGTTAACAGAGAAAGAGGCCTCAGATGTGTCAACTGTTCACAGTGCTTTAGAGGTAACACAAGGGTTGATGATGCTAGTACAGTGTATACATCCGACGGTCACGTTCATAAACATTGTTATACGAGGGTTGTAGGTCTTTCCAATTAGTAGAGAAAGTCATTCACTAACAGGAGGAAGTGTGAGACAGATACTTGTTGCACCAGCATTCATTATTACAGGTACATAGCAAGGTGCTGTGGCGTCCTGCCTAATGGTTGAGGCACAGATTCTATGCCAAGGTGCAGATATGGTATTCTGCCTAATGTTTGATTCACACATTCTGTGCCAAGGTGCAGATATGGTGTCCTGCCTAATGGTTGAGGCACACATTCTGTGCCTAGGTGCAGATATGGTGTCCTGCCTAATGGTTGAGGCACACATTCTGTGCCTAGGTGCGGATATGGTGTCCTGCCTAATGGTTGAGAAACACATTCTGTGCCAAGGTGGAGATATGGTGTCCTAAGTAATGGTTGAGGCAGACATTCTGTGCCAAGGTGTCCTGCCTAATGGCCCAATCACACGTCATTCTTTGGCCAGATGCGGATATGGTGCCCTGCATAATGGTTGAGGTACACATTCTGTGCCAAGGTGCAGATATGGTGTCCTGCCTAATGGTTGAGACGCACATTCTGTGCCAAGGTGCAGATATGGTGTCCTGCCTAATGGTTGAGACGCACATTCTGTGCCAAGGTGGAGATATGGTGTCCTGCTTAATGGCTCAAGTGCTTAATGGCTCAATGGCTTAATGGCTAAATTTTTTTCATTATTGTTTTTATTTATGCTTTATGTTCAGTTTTGTTTTCTTTACAGAACAAAGACATTTCATCAGTAGTAGAAATACTATGCACCAGGAATACAAACTCTTTGAACAACTTAAAGGAAGCTTATAGGAAAGGTAAAATTGATTTTTTTTAAAATGATAAATGGGCTATTAGTTATGGTCTGCAGACATTGTTAAACAGGAAATGTAAATAAATGTCATGCATTTAATGAATTTTTTGTCAGTCTCAGTGGAATGAACCGTGTGCCAGTTTTTCAGTTCATCTATCAATTGCACCCTACTGTAACTGAGTGAACGCTAATTTGCATTGTGGTTATTGCACTGCAGAATACGCCATCAGCTTGGAGAGTGACATTTCAGAGAAGACAAAGAATCCTGTGCAATTGCTCTTACTGACACTGCTCAAGGTGATCTCTCTTTTGTGTAGTAAAGTATACTTTGACTTGCTAGTCTTTGGTGGCTCAGTTAGCTAACCTGAGGAAGTCAGTCATCTTCTGAGGAGGTTTGTGGTGTGCCTGGAGTATGGGCATGGATTTAACAGGGAAGGATCTTCTTCCTTATAAATCTCACCACAACTTACATATTGTATATCATCTGTGACACAAGACTTCATTTTAAGAATAAATTTATTCATGTTAAATCATTTGCCTACTGTGTATCGATCACCCTTCCAAGAAATTAGTATGGACTCAGTGTTTTAACATTTGCTTTTCACAAAATGTAGCTTTTGTTTTAACCATTGTGTTTATATGTATCCCATTAATTAAGCCTGTGGAGCTTTCCTTTAGTAATACATATACATGTGTGTTTTTCTGGGTGCAGGGTGGTAGAATGGAGTCCAATGATTTCAATGAAGATGAGGCAGAGAAAGATGCCAGGGAGTTGTTTGAGGTGAGATAGACTTTTTTAGAAGTAAAGTGAGTGGAGTGGACATGTGAGGATTTGCTAGAGTTATTAAGCTTTGATTTGTGCAGACCCGTGTTTCAGTTGTTCTCCAGTTGTGCTCCATTCTGATATACATTAAAATGAGACTTGAAATACACCATGTGTAATGTACAAGTATATGCACTTTACATGTGGTAATGTTTCCCCCTATCCTGTGTCTTCACTTCTCATAGATGCTGTAAGTAAAAAAATCATTGGTATTCTGTATGTGGATGTGTTGAGACTAGAAGGCAATGTGACATACATGAAATAAATTTGTGAATTCAGGTGTCCATTATTAGCTCCCAAAATGTTTACCGCGTATGAAAATTTAATGTCAGCAGTTATTTTCCACCATTAAACATTGATTGTTTTGTATTTACATGTGTATATTGACAGTCAGGAGAAGGGCGATGGACCAGTGATACTGGAAAGTTCATTAAACTTGTCGAACAGAGAAATTCTGCTCAATTTAAAGTCATCCTTAATATGTTCAAACAGGTAAGAACTCTTTATTCAAGGTGACCTCACATGTAGTTGTTGTATGAGGATATCTGTACAGGAGCATCTAATTAGAGATGGTAACTCTTCTGTGGTTTTATTATAAACATAGATGGTTTTGTAGTTCTTGTAGTGGAAACCAAACTTTCTGAAATACTCATGTAAAAATGAAAAGGGGTGTTTGAGAAATTTTGTAATTATACCAAAAATTACGAAAAGTTGATCTTGATTTATAATCATAACTTTTATGTTTGATTTGTCAGATATCTGGTGGTAAGGACATTTTGGTGTCTGTACGCCATGATTGTCACGATGCGGAGGATTATGTAGAAGCAGTGTCAACACTGGGTAAGTCTCCTGTCTCAAGGTTTAATTCCCCCATTGTACTTGGATTCATAAATCTTAATTTTGCAGATAAGAAGAGGTGATATTACTTTTCTCTGAGGGTTTGAGGGGCAGAGGAAGGCGCTTTGTTTTTAACCTACTAGAGCAGCACAGTGATCAAGAGCCTCTCACTAATGCGGCCGCTGTGAATCCATGCCCGATTCATGCTGGCTTCCTCTCCGATTGTACATGGAGGATCTGTCAGCAACATGCTGCTGGGGGCCTCCGTGGCTCAGGTGGTTAGTGTACTAGCACAGCGTAAAAACCCAGGAGCCCTCACTAATGCGGCCGCTGTGAATCCATGCCCGATTCATGCTGGCTTCTTCTCTGATTGTACATGGAGGGTCTGTCAGCAACATGCTGCTGGGGGCCTCTGTGGCTCAGGTGGTTAGTGTACTAGCACAGCGTAATGACCAAGGAGCCCCTCACTAATGCGGCCGCTATGAATCCATGCCCAGTTCTTGCTGGCTTCTTCTCTGATTGTACATGGAGGGTCTGTCAGCAACATGCTGCTGGGGGCCTCCGTGGCTCAGGTGGTTAGTGTGCTAGCACAGTGTAATAACCCAGGAGCCCCTCACTAATGCGGCCGCTGTGAATCCATGCCCGATTCATGCTGGCTTCTTCTCTGATTGTACATGGAGGGTCTGTCAGCAACATGCTGCTGGGGGCCTCCGTGGCTCAGGTGGTTAGTGTGCTAGCACAATGTAATAACCCAGAAGCCCCTCACTAATGCGGCTGCTGTGAATCCATGCCCGGTTCATGCTGGCTTCCTCTCTGATTGTACATGGAGGGTCTGTCAGCAACATGCTGCAGGGGGCCTCCGTGGCTCAGGTGGTTAGTGTGCTAGCACAGTGTAATAACCCAGGAGCCCCTCACTAATGCGGCTGCTGTGAATCCATGCCCGATTCATGCTGGCTTCTTCTCTGATTGTACATGGAGGATCTGTCAGCAACATGCTGCTGGGGGCCTCCTTGGCTCAGGTGGTTAGTGTGCTAGCACAGTGTAATAACCCAGAAGCCCCTCACTAATGCGGCTGCTGTGAATCCATGCCCGATTCATGCTGGCTTCTTCTCTGATTGTACATGGAGGGTCTGTCAGCAACATGCTGCTGGGGGCCTCCGTGGCTCAGGTGGTTAGTGTGCTAGCACAGTGTAATAACCCAGGAGCCCCTCACTAATGCGGCCGCTGTGAATCCATGCCCGGTTCATGCTGGCTTCCTCTCTGATTGTACATGGAGGGTCTGTCATCAGCATGCTGCAGATTTCCTCCTTCCATAATGCTGGTCACCTACAGTGAAATATTCTCAAGCACGGCATAAACCAGCATCAAGTAAATAAATTAACTTTACTGGTTATGACCCTAAACAAAGTGTGAACTTTACCTAGGTGAATCTGGCTATGACCCTAAATGAAGTGTAAAATTTTAGGTTTCAGCAGTATTAATATCTGTCCTTAAAATAAGAAGAATTACAGTACTTGATGTGAAAGATTTGTAAATGTTTTTTAAATACCCAGTGTTGTTGACTGTGGCATTGAACAGTGATCACCTAATTGGAATATGTAAACACCAAATGTTAACTGGGCGTGAACGGAGCAGATCTGGAGAGAAATCAGACAAGCTCTTGTTTTTACAGTTAACTGCTCTAAAGGCCCTCAGATGTACTTCTGTGAGAAACTCCATGCCTGTAAGAAGTTGGATGATCCATCCTTTGTGAATATCCTGGTCTCCAGAGCAGAGGTAAGATTTACCTGTTGATGTTGTTTTCTTCTCTTCTCGTTAAGTTAATGCAGAAAACAACTAGTAATCATCATAAGATTCAAACCTCACAGCTACATAGAAAGGGACAGTGCTCAGCATTTGTGCAGTCTCTCACATTGATGAAGAATCACTTAGTGAATGGCTGGTCCCCATCCATATCAATATCACCAACAAATTTTTGAGGATTGGTGCTTGGCCAAAGCCAGGTAATGCACACAAGTTGTCCAAATCCATCCATAACCATTAAATGTATAGAATTGCCACAGGCTGTCAATTAGCACAAAATCTTAGCAGAGGTAACTACTCTCTTGGGAGGATAACATAAATTCATTTGTACTGTCTAAATCTGTTGACATAACTATTGTAGACGGACATGCCAGCCACGAGAAAGGTATATAAGAAGAGGTACGGTAAGGAGTTATCAGAGGACATCAGCTCCAGGGGCCCTCATGTGACCCTGCAGGTGCTGCGAGAGTTAGCAAACAGACCTGCCCCCAGCCAGAATAGCAAAGCTAAGGTCGGTCACATTCAGCATTACTGAAATAGACATTTGTGGGGTTTTTTTAGGTTCTTTTGAAAGACATTAAATGTCAGACAGATGTTGGCATGGAAAATTGAAAAGCTGCTTATTATTTTTGCAAAAACATTGAGAAATGTTTGTATTGCTTGTTGTAAATTGCAGAAATTGTCACAGATAATGTGTGATGTCGGCACCACTGACAGTGCCATTTTGTTGATGTCTGTTCAGAGAATATTCTCTGGTGGATGTGTTTATTTGACATGGTATTCCCACAGACACAGGGGACGAGAAAGCCTGTAGGTAACCAGCAAACAACTCAAGTGAAGAAACCAGAGGTGAGAAAACCAGAGGCGAGGAAACTGGAGAAGAGAGATGAGGCTGCAGCTGTCAAATCTAACCCACTCAACCAGCCTGGCAAGAGAGTCATGGCCGAGGCTAAACATAAACGAGAACAAGAGGAAAGGGCTAAAACAAAACAGTCTGTGCAGAAACGAGAAAAAACCAAGGCGGGGAAGTCGTCAGACTCTGACTCCAACTCAGCGGGAACTGTTCATCCAGCTAAAGACTTCAGCGCTGAGAAAGACGCTGACAAATTGTTCAAGGCTATGGACGGACTGGGAACAAATGAGAATGACATTGTCCAGATTTTACCTCGCCACAGCAATAGTCAGAGACAAGAGATTAAAGCGGCTTACAGCAAAAAATATAACAGAGTAAGTACAGATTGTTTGCTTTGTTAACTGGGGCTGGAATGTTTAAATTGGATGTCAATGGAAAATCAAATGAAAGGTAAAAAAAGTTCAAATGGTAGGTTCATGCAAGTACATTTGTATTGTACATGTTGTTATAAAGTAGTTTCATTCGTGCTTGAGTAGTGTACATGTACATGTAGCTGCATGGATTCAAATGTGTGATGTTATGGTACAGATATGCATACTTCATCTCAGCTTATGCTTGTACAGTTACATGGAGCAGTAATCTGTCCATGTATTCTATTTTAAATCATTTGTGTAGAAGTACAAATCATTTTCTGTATATGTGTAGAAAATAAACCGCATTGAAGGCAGTTATTGTTCAGGCAAACATCCCTAATATTTGCTTTATTTTTCTCTGTTTAAATTTGAAGGTTGTAGATGGCAGTTTGTCCCTCCACTCTGACATATCAGAGGAGCTAGTCCCTGCTTCAAGCTTTAGTTATTATACCAGTGTCATTACCTCTAGAATGGTCTAACATCATTTAATTAACACTGGTAGGTGGCACATACATGTTGTGTGATGCACAATAAAACTAACCATATCAACAGTCTTATTACATTTATCTCGAAAAACACAAATCAGTTGGCTGATAATTTGGTATATTCATTGAGGTAAATTTCATTCAATTAAAAATTTAGGAGCTCAGCCCTTTTGTTTTTGATACGACACATACATATAGTGGTTTCTTTGGTCCATAAAATATTTTTGTTTTTCTCTGTTTGGTGATGTTTATTCACTACCAACACTGCACTCACTCTAATAACACCTTTTACCTAATAGCAAGTCAACAAGAATTTGAGGGAAAAATTGGAATTATTAACACTAATAAAATTAAACTTATTTGAGAAGTTATGTTCCATATTTGTTTTTTGAAGAATAAAAAATGTAGAATTGTTTGTTATTTTGTACAAGATACATGTACAGTGTACTGTCATGATAACATATGATAATAACAATGTACTTACAGTGTAATATCGCAATGACACATGACAATTATGATGTAGACACATTGTAATATCATAACAACACATGACAATGAAGATGTACTTACAGTGTAATATTGTAATGACACATGACAATTATGATGTAGACACATTGTAATATCATAACAACACATGACAATGAAGATTTACTTACAGTGTAATATTGTAATCACACATGACAATTATGATGTAGACACATTGTAATATCATAACAACACATGACAGTAACAATGTAGTTACAGTGTAATATTGTAATGACACATGACAATTATGATGTAGACACATTGTAATATCATAACAACACATGACAGTAACGATGTAGTTACAGTGTAATATTGTGAAAACACATGATAATAATGATGTATTTTCAGTAACATAATTCTGTCTTCTCTGTTCAACCTGAGTTTAATGATGTATTATATATGCTGTCTTTGCCTTTGTGCTGTCTTTCAGTTAGTATGATTTATGTGTTGTGAATTGGTGCTCATACCTGTGCTTGTATTTTATCACTGAAATACACTTTGTCACTATTAAATCCTCCTGCTGATACAGAAAAGTAAGCAGTTATTTCTAACAAGTTACAATTTACAGTGTTATCATCTGCACCAGAATGAGTGTTGGTGATGTGGTTTACTTAAGCTTGTCATAACAGAATAGCTGTAGTGCATGGTGTGGTGTGGGTGTTTGGCTGGGTGTTGGGTTGGGTGGTGTAGGGTGAGCTGTGGTGTGGGTGGAGGTGTTTGGCTGGGTGTTGGGTTGGGTGGTGTAGGGTGAGCTGTGGTGTGGGTGGAGGTGTTTGACTGGGTGTTGGGTTGGGTGGTGTGGGTGGAGGTGTTTGACTGGGTGTTGGGTTGGGTGGTGTAGGGTGAGCTGTGGTGTGGATGGAGGTGTTTGGCTGGGTGTTGGGTTGGGTGGTGTAGGGTGAGCTGTGGTGTGGGTGGAGGTGTTTGGCTGGGTGTTGGGTTGGGTGATGTAGGGTGGGCTTTGGTGTGGGTGGAGGTGTTTGGCTGGGTGTTGGGTTGGGTGGTGTAGGGTGAGCTGTGGTGTGGTGTGGGTGTTTTGCTGGGTGTTGAGTTGGGTGGTGTAGGGTGAGCTGTGGTGTGGGTGGAGGTGTTTGGCTGGGTGTTGAGTTGGGTGATGTAATGTGAGCTGTGGTGTGGGTGGAGGTGTTTGGCTGGGTGTTGGGTTGGGTGGTGTAGGGTGAGCTGTGTAGGGTGATCTGTGGTGTGGGTGGATGTGTTTGGCTGGGTGTTGAGTTGGGTGGTGTAGGGTGATCTGTGGTGTGGGTGGAGGTGTTTGGCTGGGTGTTGAGTTGGGTGGTGTAGGGTGAGCTGTGGTGTGGGTGGAGGTGTTTGGCTGGGTGTTGAGTTGGGTGGTGTAGGGTGAGCTGTGGTGTGGGTGGAGGTGTTTGACTGGGTGTTGAGTTGGGTGGTGTAGGGTGAGCTGTGGTGTGGGTGGAGGTGTTTGGCTGGGTGTTGGGTTGGGTGGTGTAGGGTGAGCTGTGGTGTGGGTGGAGGTGTTTGGCTGGGTGTTGAGTTGGGTGGTGTAGGGTGAGCTGTGGTGTGGGTGGAGGTGTTTGGCTGGGTGTTGGGTTGGGTGGTGTAGGGTGAGCTGTGGTGTGGGTGGAGGTGTTTGGCTGGGTGTTGGGTTGGGTGGTGTAGGGTGAGCTGTGGTGTGGGTGGAGGTGTTTGGCTGGGTGTTGGGTTGGGTGGTGTAGGGTGTTCATGTGGGTAATCAGGAGCTGGAACAACAGACATGTAGGTGAGTTTGGCTTGGGTTGAAGTTATACGTAATAAAAACAGGTTGCGACAGGTGCTTGAATTGTTACAACAAAACCGCTTTTAGATGGTAAAAGCTACATGTACTCTTGTAATACTTCAAATTTTTATGTATAGTTGTAAGCTGTAAACAGAATTTAAACAGGTCACATTAAAGTAATTGGGAAAATTTGTGAATTGAGCAATGTTTTAAGCACATGTAAAAGACATGCATGTGTATCTACTTTTTAATGAGATATCATATGAGTGCACTTAATCGTTGTCTACATGCATTTCTGATGCATGACCTCATTAAGTACTTAATCACTGTCTTCATGCCTGTCTGATAAAGGATCTGGTTAAGTGTACTTAATCACTGTCTACATACATGTCTGATGCAGGACTTGCTTGAGCATACTTAATCACTGTCTGCATGCATGTCTGATAAAGGGTCTGGTAAGTATACTTAATCACTGTCTACATACATGTCTGATGCAGAACTTGCATGTAGTTGAGTGTACTTAATCACTGGCGACACGCATGCCTGATGCAGGACTTGCTTGAGCGTACTTAATCACTGTCTGCATGCATGTCTGATAAAGGGTCTGGTAAGTGTACTTAATCACTGTCTACATGCATGCCTGATGCAGGACCTGGTTAAGTGTACTTAATCACTGTCTACATGCATTTGTGATGCAGGACCTGGTAAATTGTACTTGTAATAACCACTGTATACATACATATACATTAATCAGGACATGTTTAAGTGTACTTAATCACCGTCTATATGCATGTCTGCTACAGGATCTGGTTGAGGACCTGAAGTCTGAGTTAAGTGGTGATTTTGAGGAGCTGATTCTGGCCCTGATGATGACCCCCCAGGAGTATGAAGCTTACTGTCTTAACGATGCTGTCCGGGGACTGGGCACAGACGAGGCCACACTGCTTGGAATGTTACTCACCAGAACCCTCAAGGTACCTCCATCAGCACCAGTGGGTGTGATTATACCTGTAACATTAGGCAGTAGTTCGACTCCAGAATCTGAAACTAGAACACCCAATGTACCTCCATCAGCACCAGTGGGTATGATCATGGCTAGGCAGTGGTTAGACTCCAGAATCTGGAACTAGAACACCCAATGTACCTCCATCAGCACCAGTGGGTGTGATTATGGCTGTAACATTAGGCAGTAGTTCGACTCCAGAATCTGGAACTAGAACACCCAATGTACCTCCATCACCACCAGTGGGTGTGATCATGGCTGTAACATTAGGCAGTAGTTAGACTCCAGAATCTGGAACTAGAACACCCAGTGTACCTCCATCAGCACCAGTGGGTGTGATCATCGCTGTAACATTAGGCAGTAGTTCGACTCCAGAATCTGGAACTAGAACACCCAATGTACCTCCATCAGCACCAGTGGGTGTAATCATGGCTGTAACATTAGGCAGTGGTTAGACTCCAGAATCTGGGACTAGAACACCCAAAGTACCTCCATCAGCACCAGTGGGTGTGATTATACCTGTAACATTAGGCAGTAGTTAGACTCCAGAATCTGGAACTAGAACACCCAATGTACCTCCATCAGCACCTGTGGGTGTGATTATACCTGTAACATTAGGCAGTGGTTAGACTCCAGACTCTGGAATGAGAACACCCAAAGTACGTCCATCAGCACCAGTGGGTGTGATTATGGCTGTAACATTAGGTAGTGGTTAGACTCCAGACTCTGGAATGAGAACACTTAAAGTACCTCCATCAGCACCAGTGGGTGTGATCATGGCTGTAACAGTAGGCACTGGTTAGACTCTAGACTCTGGAACTAGAAGACCCAAAGTACCTCCATCAGCACCAGTGGGTGTGATCATGGCTGTAACATTAGGCAGTAGTTAGACTCCAGAATCTGGAATGAGAACACCCAATGTACCTCCATCAGCACCTGTGGGTGTGATTATACCTGTAACATTAGGCAGTGGTTAGACTCCAGACTCTGGAATGAGAACACCCAAAGTACCTCCATCAGCACCAGTGGGTGTGATTATACCTGTAACATTAGGCAGTGGTTAGACTCCAGAGTCTGGAATGAGAACACCCAATGTACCTCCATCAGCACCAGTGGGTGTGGTTATACCTGTAACATTAGGCAGTGGTTAGACTCCAGGCTCTGGAATGAGAACACCCAATGTACCTCCATCAGCACCAGTGGGTGTGATTATACCTGTAACATTAGGCAGTGGTTAGACTCCAGAATCTGGAATGAGAACATTCAGAGTACCACGATCAGCACCAGTGGGTGTGATTATACCTGTAACATTAGGCAGTGGTTAGACTCCAGAGTCTGGAATGAGAACACCCAATGTACCTCCATCAGCACCAGTGGGTGTGGTTATACCTGTAACATTAGGCAGTGGTTAGACTCCAGGCTCTGGAACTGGAACACCCAATGTACCTCCATCAGCACCAGTGGGTGTGATTATACCTGTAACATTAGGCAGTGGTTAGACTCCAGAATCTGGAATGAGAACACCCAAAGTACCTCCATCAGCACCAGTGGGTGTGATTATACCTGTAACATTAGGTAGTGGTTAGACTCCAGACTCTGGAACTAGAAGACCCAAAGTACCTCCATCAGCACCAGTGGGTGGGATCATGGCTGTAACATTAGGCAGTGGTTAGACTCCAGACTCTTGAATGAGAACACCCAAAGTACCTCGCACAGCACCAGTGGATGTGATTATACCTGTAACATTAGGCAGTGGTTAGACTCCAGAATCTGGAACTAGAACACCCAAAGTACCTCCATCAGCACCAGTGGGTGTGATTATACCTGTAACATTAGGCAGTGGTTAGACTCCAGAATCTGGAACTAGAACACCCAATGTACCTCCATCAGCACCAGTGGGTGTGATTATACCTGTAACATTAGGCAGTGGTTAGACTCCAGACTCTGGAACTAGAACACCCAAAGTACGTCAGCCAGCACCAGTGGGTGTGATTATGGCTGTAACATTAGACAGTGTTTAGACTCCAGAATTTGGAATTGAAAGGTCAAGTTTGTCTGATTAATTAAAGTATTCAAACAGTTTTGAATATTTTTCAAATCAGTAATAATTTTGAGATTTCCTATGACCAAGATGCAGTAAATACTTCAGTAAAAATGAAGCTGCCAAATAGTTATTTTTAATGTCTTATTGAATTAAAGGAAATACAGGGTATGCTTTTATTTTAAGAAACAAGAAAGGCTGCAGAATATTAATTTGGAATCTTAATGTTTTACTTTTAGGAAATCAAAGCAGTCAAGGATCAGTATCAGCGAGGTAAGCCATTGCTCCTGCTGCTGTTGCTGTTGTGAGAACACTGTCAACTGCTTACTACATGTGTTACTACGAATCAGGTGAATCTACAAGTAAAAAGTTCTCTGTCCAGTGCTGGCCAATACCTCTAATACTGTGTTGTTACGCCAGTGTCTACCTGTTTCCTGGAAGGGCAATGCCTTCACAAAAGTCTTATTGTACTGACACTGCACACCTGTACTATTGCACCTGTGTTTACTTGTTAGCTTACAAGAAGAACTTTGATGAGAACCTGACTGTGGACACTAACAATGCCTTTAAAAAAGTCTTATTATTTTACCACATGTATGTTGCACCTGTGTTTACCTTTGTTATGTTCTACAAGAAGAACCTGAAATAGCTGTGGATACTGGCAATGCCTTCACGAAAATCTTTTCATTTTACCACCTGTATGTTGCACCTGTGTTAACCTGTGTTTTTCTGTAATAGCTTATGAGCAGAACCTGGAGGACGACTTGGCTGTGGATACTGGCAATGCCTTCACAAGAATCTTTTCATTTTACCACCTGTTTGTTGCACCTGTGTTTACCTGTGTTTTTCTGTAATAGCTTATGAGCAGAACCTGGAGGACGACTTGGCTGTGGATACTGGCAATGCCCTCACAAGAATCTTTTTATTTTACTACCTGTATGTTGCACCTGTGTTTACCTGTGTTTTTCTGTTAGCTTACAAGAAAAACCTGGAGGACGACCTGGCTGTGGATACTGGCAATGTCTTCAAACAGATGCTCTTACAGCTTGTTAAGGCTGAGATTGATGAGGGTACAGCAGTAGATCAGACAAAAGCAGAAGAAGATGCCAGAAAACTGTTCAAGGTAAAATTGTATAAAATGGATGTGTGTTTATGCTTTTACTCATCACATTTTCATGATGTAGGTTTTTCTCAGTTAATTTAATTTGGTTATATTGTCATTTTGTGAAGATTTGAAAACCACATCTCACCCATTCATTCATTTATTACATGTACATGTATAATATAGAATGTTTGACTCCATTTTCTTCAGCACTCGTTATTGCCAGAAAGTTTGTCAGGTACATGGTAAGTAACAGTCTTCTCCTCTTCCATCAACAGATGTCCGACCCTGCATAGTAGATGAAATAAGCATGAGGTTTGTTTTTGACTTGGAGGACGACCTGGTGTCCTGTTAGCTATATTACTGATGGTTTGTTTTTGTATGGCTGTTTCAAGAAGAGACCAAGTCACTATGTGTTACTGATGGGACTCTGCATAGTAGATGAAATAAGCGTGAGGTTTGTTTTTGTATGGCTGTTTCAGGAAGAGACCAAGTCACTACGTGTTACTGATGGGACTCTGCATAGTAGATGAAATAAGCGTGAGGTTTGTTTTTGTATGGCTGTTTCAGGAAAAGACCAAGTCACTGTGTGTTACTGATGGGACTCTGCATAGTAGATGAAATAAGCGTGAGGTTTGTTTTTGTATGGCTGTTTCAGGAAGAGACCAAGTCACTGTGTGTTACTGATGGGACCCTGCATAGTAGATGAAATAAGCGTGAGGTTTGTTTTTGTATGGCTGTTTCAGGAAGACACCAAGTCACTGTGTGTTACTGATGGGACCCTGCATAGTAGATGAAATAAGCGTGAGGTTTGTTTTTGTATGGCTGTTTCAGGAAGAGACCAAGTCACTGTGTGTTACTGATGGGACTCTGCATAGTAGATGAAATAAGCGTGAGGTTTGTTTTTGTATGGCTGTTTCAGGAAGAGACCAAGTCACTGTGTGTTACTGATGGGACTCTGCATAGTAGATGAAATAAGCGTGAGGTTTGTTTTTGTATGGCTGTTTCAGGAAGAGACCAAGTCACTGTGTGTTACTGATGGGACTTTGCATAGTAGATGAAATAAGCATGAGGTTTGTTTTTGTATGGCTGTTTCAGGAAGAGACCAAGTCACTGTGTGTTACTGATGGGACTCTGGTGGATCTTATTACTCAGCAAAACAAGGCTCAGATCAAGGCAACGTTTGACAAGTACACTGAGGTGAGTTCTCCTGGAGCTGTCACCTCTATGTATGATACTAGTTCACAGGAACATGTGGACTTCCTACCAGAGATAAACATCCACAGTTGTCTGTAGTAACAGTGTAACCAGCTCCTACCAGAGATAAACACCCACGGTTGTCTGTAGTAACAGTGTAACCAGTTCCTACCAGAGATAAACATCCACAGTTGTCTGTGGTAACAGTGTAACCAGCTCCTACCAGAGATAAACATCCACGCTTGTCTGTGGTAACAGTGTAACCAGCTCCTACCAGAGATAAACATCCACGGTTGTCTGTGGTAACAGTGTAACCAGCTCCTACCAGAGATAAACATCCATGGTTGTCTGTGGTAACAGTGTAACCAGCTCCTACCAGAGATAAACATCCACGGTTGTCTGTAGTAACAGTGTAACCAGCTCCTACCAGAGATAAACATCCACGGTTGTCTGTAGTAACAGTATAACCAGCTCCTACCAGAGATAAACATCCACGGTTGTCTGTAGTAACAGTGTAACCAGCTCCTATCAGAGATAAACATCCATGGTTGTCTGCAGTAACACTAATTTTATGACTCAATAAAACTGTACCTTTATGGCTGCCCATTTGAGGACCCTAATCCTGAGTGGTATTGGTTTACTTTTGCTCTCAGATTGCTGGTCATGATGTGTATGAAGGCATCAAGTTAGCCATGTTGAGGGAGGATGAGGAGGGATATATTGGTCTCGGTGAGTGTACATGTACGGCTAGTGTTTTGAATATGACTATCAGTTACATGTAACTCCCTTGGCTCGGCTTCTGGTGTGCAAGTTCACTGCCAAGACAAGTACTTGTATAAATTGTGGATTGCTGAAGAGATGAAAGTACACCTGGCCAGGTCAGCCTGGCATGCTGTGGCCAATTTCCAATGGTCAAACTTTGAAAATTCATTTTCTTTAAATTTACCTAATTTGAAACACAATATCAGGATACAGCCTACAGATTTACAAAAGGAAGTACAAAAACTTATTGGTGTTCCCATTTTGATGGATTTGTCACATTTTGGTTCTGGCATCATTGTTAAAATCTTTATTGATTATCATCCCAGAATAAAGAGCTGAATCAGCTTTGGTTTTGTAGTGATTTTGATATCTGGCTTCTTTTTTCCTCCTTTAGTGCGAGCCTGTGATGATGTGGTTGGTTTCTACGCATCTCGTTTGAACCAGTGTATGATGAAAGACGTTGGGGCAGATGACAAGATGATCATCCGGATCATCGTGACGCGATCAGAGGTAGGCTCAGTTCTACAGTCAGTGCATTAGTACTAGTGATCTTCAAAACTCATGTGTCCTGAACTCTGATTTGGTCATTTGTGTGGGAATTGGCATAAACATAATTTGGATGTACAAATTAACCAAATATTGTCATGTAAGCAATCTGTGTTTGTGTTTCAGCTTCTTAAAAGCATACATGTATCTTACATCCAGTGTATCTTGTTAAACCCTTTTGATTCCTTTCTTTTTTTTTGAACAATCTTTATACATTGTATTAATACAATTAAATCTTCAGGTCTTTAACTTAGATTTAAGCGTGAATATGTAGTGCAATTCCTTTTCTGTTTACAGATTGATCTAGCAGAAATAAAAGGAAGATTCCAGGAGCTTTATAGCGAAAACCTCGCCAAGGCAGTTGAAAAGGAATGCGAGGGAGACTTCAAGAAGGCCCTGTTAGTTGTACTAGGGGAAAAGTAAGAGAGCTGTGGCTGTATATGGCATGCTGTTCCTGTCCCCAAGTGTTGACTGTGCCTGATGTGTTAATTCTGGTGTGGGCTGCCCATCTTCTAGCTTTCTTATTATGCATGCTGACTTTACCAGAAGATGGGGCTGCAGTTCATTAATCTGTACATTGATTCTACAGCATTTGCTCTAACTCTTCTGATGTGTCAAACATTAACGGTCACTTTAAGGCATCTGTAGTTCTAAACTTTGTGTAATCTCGAAGAGAAAAAATTGTATTACATTATGCAGACAAAACAAGAATTATGAAATGGTGAAGAGAACCTGGGCTTATATTCATGAACATTCCTATAAACTTTATATCTCATGGAATGTGCAAATCCAGAAAGTTCTGTATCCAGTCCCAGTACTTTGAAATTCGTTTTTTTTTTCCTTATTAGTATTTCTTGGGGACAAAGAAAAACTTAAACATTAGTTTGATTCAGCTTGTTCTAAGGCGTTTATTAATAGATGAAAGTGAAAGCTTACTCAGATAGGAGTTTTGTGAATACAGGCCCTGCTTGATGATGAGGAAAAGCTGGAGAAAACTACTAGTTGTGTCTCGAATCTGTGATAACAGAAGACTTTGAGGACATGGCAGAGCAACAGAGAGTTGCAGTATTTCTGTATACAGTCTGTGATAATACTAGACTTTCAGGACATGACAAAGTATTGGAGAATTGCAGTATTTATCCAGTCTGTGATATTTGTCTATTTTTATCTCTGCCTTGTCATAGTTTTTTATGCACATTAGTATTATTTATTTATATTTATTTATTTATTTATTTATTTTTAATTTGTTATTTTTTTAGTTAATCCTGTTTAGTAGCAGCTAGATAGAGGTGCGTGCAGATTAAACCAAAGTGTCAGTAGCTTTTCAACTTCTTCAGTTTTTGATCATCAGGTTTTCTGTTTGTTGTTCAACAAATAAAATCACTTCATATAGCATCACTCACAGTTGTTTCTTAGAAAACTACAAAACAAAGTTTGTTCATAGTTTTAAATATTGACATGTTTGTGATAATAGAGTTGACCTCAGATGATTTACACGCAAATTTGCTATTTTTGTTATTTTTTGAAAATGAATTGAAATCAAATTTTAAAAACCACTTGTTATTTTCATTGCACATTTATACTTCAAATAGTTTTCTCTTTGTCAGTGTTGTGCATCTGTGGGTTTGTCAAGTATGCTTGTCAACCAGGTAAATACTTCTTAAATTTATGTTACCTGTGGTGTCAAAATATAATCTGTTGTGATCTCTAGTATTCAGCAGGAACAATCAAAAACTTTGCATGTGGTTTGGTGTGAATGGACATTTATATATGTCTCCAATAATCTTAGGAGACAGGTGTTAAACTGTTAATACATATTCATCACATATGACTTGTATGTCATGAAGGCTGGCAAGACATTCCCTATGAATAACATGAGGTCATACAGTGGATATTTTATGTTGGCATATGAGATCAGATATGGCATACATGGGGATCAGATATGGCATACATGGGGATCAGATATGACATACAATGAGATCAGATATGCCATACATGGAGATCAGATATGGCATACATGGGGATCAGATATGGCATACATGGGGATCAGATATGGCATACATGGAGATCAGATATGACATACAATGAGATCAGATATGACATACAATGAGATCAGATATGGCATACATGGGGATCAGATATGACATACATGGAGATCAGATATGACATACAATGAGATCAGAAATGGCATACATGGAGATCAGATATGGCATACAATTAGATCAGATATGACATACAATGAGATCAGATATGCCATACATGGAGATCAGATATGACATACAATGAGATCAGATATGCCATACATGGAGATCAGATATGACATACAATGAGATCAGATATGCCATACATGGAGATCAGATATACCATACATCGAGCATTTTTTGGAGATGCCAAGAGATCAAAGAGGAGATAATGTACCTTACTCATTTCCAGTGAGATCATATGTGATATTTCCAGTGAATGGCATGAGATGATATGAAACATGTCCAGTGAATTACATGAGATCCTATGGGACATTTCCAGTGAATTGCATGAGATCCTATGGGACATTTCCAGTGAATTGCATGAGATCCTATGGGACATTTCCAATGAATGCCATGAGTTTAAATATTGGATGGAATATATGCGTGCAATGAGAGTAGATAGGGCATAAAATGACCCGAGATCAAACTGTATATTCTGTGAATTGCATGATGAGATCAAACTGCCATTTGTATGGATGACATGAGACCAGACAGGATATACATGTACATGCATCGCACGAATGACATGAGGTCAGACAGGACTTACATGTATTGTGTCCCACGAAGGACATGAGGTCAGATAGGACTTACATGTATTGTGTCGCACGAATGACATGAGGTCAGACAGGACTTACACGTATACATAAGATCAGACAGGACTTACACTTATTTTGTCACACGAATGACGAGGTCAGACAGGACTTACATGTACATGTACTGTGTCGAACAAATGACATGAGGTCAGACAGAACTTACATGTATGGCATGGCACGAATGACATGAGACAAGACTTACATGTATTGTGTCGCAGGAATGACATGGGATCAGACAAGACTTACATGTATTGTGTCGCACGAAAGACATGAGGTCAGACAGGACTTACATGTACATGTACTGTGTCGCACAAATGACATGAGATCAGACAAGACTTAGATGTATTGTATCGCACGAATTACATGAGGTCAGACAAGACTTACATGTATTGTGTCGCACAAATGACATGAGGTCAGACAGGACTTACATGTATTGTGTCACACTGATGACATGAGGTCAGACAGGACTTACATGTATTGTGTCGCACAAATGACATGAGGTCAGACAGGACTTACATGTATTGTGTCGCACAAATGACATGAGGTCAGACAAGGCTTAGATGTATTGTGTCGCACGAATGACATGGGATCGACCAGTGCATATCTTACATCTGACCTAAGTACAGATAGTGCACATGTTAGGAATGGAGTGACATCTAGCGTGACATGGTAGGGCATATCATATGACTTAGCATGGTATCTAATAGGACAGTGGATGCAGTGAGAATAGATAGCGTATGAACAAGATGAGATGCGTGATTTTGTGTGACTCCATCAGATCACATAAGATTTATGCTATGACTGCCGTTAGATCAGACAGCATGTGTCCATTGAATGTATGAAGATCCGATGTCCTTGCGGTTAAAGCCATAGGGTTTAGAGAAGATATTTCCCGTGAACCAAGGGATCACATGATACAGTTAACTTAATATTTACTGGCTGTTTGTAATAATATTTATATTAGTGGTATTAAATAGTCTAGAAAAGGTGTATTTGGACAGGCTTGTATTAATTTATCGTTAAATGTTTTAGGAGTAATAGGAGTAAATCCTGCTCTAGTGTAGTGACTGTAGTGGGCTTAGCACTATTTGATCGGTACAGGCAAAGAAAGGCGGAGGCCACCCGATTAATCTCGGTGACACTTTAAGCATAACTAAGGTGTGAGTCAGTTGTATTATATATGTACCAAAGGTTATTTCGTGATTTTTTTGTTGCGGGAAGTAAAACTCGATACCATAGTATTATCTACATGTATATTTGTTTGAAAATATTAGAATTTGTCAAATCGTTAGTTTATTTTCAGTTTTACCAGAGAAAAATACTAAATGTCTTTGAATGACACCATGAAGCTTTGCTGAAAAAAATATTTATGAAATCAAAACTTCTGTGTTAGCTTTGTTAAAAAACAGGTGTCGATAACTCAACTAATTTTTTTTTATTGTTGTATCGACAGATTTTTTACACTGTACACCTTGTTTTACTTGAAACACTTCCCTCACCCATTTTTATAAAGACACTTGTTGAGTTTGTTTAGGTATGAAGGTATTAATTACTAAACAAAGCAATACAAAAAAGCACTTGTATTAAGAATTTTAGTATTGCGCACAGAATTTATTCATTTCTTTATCGAGTCTCGGAGAATAAATCTTTGTGAAGTCAACAGCCTCCCCGGTTGGTATGAAAGAAAAAATTGTTTCCTAAAACAGAATATTTTGTACACATATACCTACCATGGCTTTGATGACATCCTATTTTTCTTCCTACAGTTAATGTTGACAGTTAGACCGTTAAACTGGCTGATGTCACCTGCTCAGTCTACCTTGTTATAAGATGTTCAGGGTTAGTAAGGCGCTGAAGTCGATACAGTGGAATCAATGTGGAGATGATGAATTCCGCATAGGATTTGCTCTCTTTTATTTGCTGTGTCTTCATTGTCACGTTATTGTGTTAGTTACAAGTTGTTAGTATTGTTTCAGTGCATGGTAGGTGATAGAAGTTGTAAAAGTTACAGTCCAAATGTAGTCTCTTTAACATGGCAGTGTTTGTGCTGTGTCTGTTCACTTGTCCATGTTATTAAAGGAACCTTGTTAACATATAACAGAGTATCGTGTTATAAGTGTAATAAATAGCCATCTCAAAAGAGATATTTGTGTTTTGTGGTTTTACTTGGTTCACAATATCCATTCCTCTAGTTCTACAGTGACCCTATCTCTTTATACGTGAAATATTGCCGATGTCGCGTTAAGCAATATTCATTCATTCATTCATTCTTTATACGTGCTATAGAGCTTCTCCGAAGATATGGCAATAATGAACCAGAAACTGTGATATTGCCTTTTCCTGGGGAATGTGGTACTTTGTTTTCGCAGATATGTGATGTAGTAGGTTTTAAAACGAGGAAAATCTTAAAAACACAGTATTACAATTGATGCTTTCTTTTTAAATAGTAAACCAGACGATGCTTTGGACAAGAACATACAGTGTTTTAATAAGTGTTCAGATTTTTAGAATAAGTATAATATTTCGAGAAGCACCTTGTGGCAACCATAAAGCTTTTAACCAGTCACGTCAGTTAGTTGCAAGTGTAATGGTTAACATCACCTAATGGCCATTGCAACGGTTAATTCTTGCCGTTTGGTGCCCATGGTGAAGGTCAGTTGTTGACGTTTAAGGGTTGCGGAAGGCATCAATTCTTTTCTCCTAACCATGGGAGAGATCAACTCTTGACATTGGTACCCATGGAAGACCTTAACTCTTGACGTCGGTAACCATGGAAGGTGTTAACTCTTGACATCTGCCAACCATGGGAGACACCAAAATGAAATCAGACAAGACTTACATGTATGTCCTTAAATACAACGAATTGTCATGATTTTCATACATTAAAATTACTAATCTTGACAGGCAAATCTCTTCTAGAAGTGGAAGGAAACCTCAAATCGGACAAGGCCGTGCGTCGGACAAAACTTCCTCTGAGGCTGGAGTCACAGTTCAGTCACTGGAAGATACATCTGCAAGTTCGAAGAACAAAACGGATACAGGCAACACGGCATACCAAAAAGCGTCGGAAAATTCTGATTCCATTGTTGAAAAGGCAGACAATAGACAAGAAAAAATAGAAGAAGGCGACACACTGGGGCCGGTAGACACACATAACACACAGGACAAAGTGAAAAGCAGGCAAGCCCAAAAAGACATTACAGAGAACAAAGTGATCAGTCCACAGGACAAAGTGGATAACACACAGGACAAAGTGGATAACACACAGGACAAAGTGGATAACCCACAGGACAAAGTGGATAACACACAGGACAAAGTGGATAACACACAGGACAAAGTGGATAACACACAGGAAAGAGAGATGAAAAACAGGACAACAGTAAACATAGACAGCGAAAATAACGGACAAGACACAGCAAAACAGGAATTTAACAGTTCAGATTCGGCGAACCAGGCGGAAAACAGGGACGTGTTTGAAGAGCGGAAACAGCAAACTCCTCCAGAAAGTGAGATAGGCCTAGAAAAGCAGAGAAAGATGGGCTTGCCAGATAAACATGACAAAACCACTGAGGCATCTAAGACAAATTTCAAGGTATGTTTTATGAATTTTGGTGAAGTTGTCTTTACACTACCTGTATCACTGCACTTCAGTTCGGTATCAAGTTGGGTTCCATGGTGATTCTGTTATATCGATAACTGGGGTCCAACGAATACGTTGAGGGGTATACTGACATATAACGAAAACAGAGTTCAGTCATGCTTATTGCATCATTATGTGGTCGGCTTCTGATTTTAAATTTTGTTTTTTAATAACATATATTTCATTTTTGTTGGAATATACCAACAGGACATAAAGGTATAGATATACGATGAGATGTTAGCATTTAATTGTATAAAACCTATAATAATACTATTTAATGTTTAAACTGAAATATTTTATAACAGCGTTAACGTTTGACGTAAATAGAGTTTGGAATAAACCTTAAAATATCTTTGCCCTGTTTATTTCTGAACAAGGATGTGTGTTTGTATGTTTTCAAGGAATCAGCTGTTTCAAAACCTGAGGACTCTCGTGGCACATTTGATCAAGGAAGCGACTGTGAATACCTGTTTTCTCTACTCAATGACAAAGGTAGATTATTTTGCCACAAATCTGTTTTGAAAGTAATTCATTGATGAACTATAATCTCTTTGATATCAACGCCCTAGTTTCCGTGGATGACATGCCAAGGTTTTTTGATATCAACGCCCTAGTTTCTGTGGATGACATGCCAAGGTTTTTTGATATCAACGCCCTAGTTTCCGTGGATGACATGGCAAGATTTTTTGATAAATATAATAATTAATAAGATATTTTGAATAAAAAAATGAAACATTCGTTTTCTGACACTTTCATAACATATCTTTCACCCTGCATGAATTTTTTTTTTATGTCACGCGTGCTCCTTCCCTCGATACTGACAGCCACGCGTGCTCCTTCCCTCCATAATGACAGCTACGCGTGCTCTTTCTCTCCATACTGACAGCCACGTGTGCTCCTTCTTTCCATACTGACAGCCACGCGTGCTCCTTCTCTCCATAATGACAGCTATGCATACTCCTTCCCTTCATACTGACAGCCATGCGTGCTCCTTCCCTCCATATTGACAGCCACGTGTGCTCCTTCTCCCATACTGACAGCCAGGCGTGCTCCTTCCCTCCATACTGACAGCTACGCGTGCTCCTTCCCTTGATACTGACAGCCACGCGTGCTCCTTCTCTCCATACTGACAGCAATGCGTGCTCCTTCTCTCCATACTGACAGCCTCACGTGCTCCTTCCCTCCATACTGACAGCCTCACGTGCTCCTTCCCTCCATACTGACTGCTATGCGTGCTCCTTCCCTCCATACTGACAGCCACACGTGCTCCTTCCCTCCATACTGACAAGCACGCGTGCTCCTTCCATCCATACTAACAGCCATGCGTGCTCCTTCCCTTGATACTGACAGCAACGCGTGCTCCTTCCCTCCATACTGACAGCCACGCGTGCTCCTTCTCTCCATACTGACAGCAACACGTGCTCTTTCCCTCCATAATGACAGCTACGCGTGCTCTTTCTCTCCATACTGACAGCCACGTGTGCTCCTTCTTTCCATACTGACAGCAACGTGTGCTCCTTCCCTACATACTGACAGCTACGCCTGCTCCTTCCCTTCATACTGACAGTCACGCGTGCTCCTTCTCTCCATACTGACAGCAACGCATGCTCCTTCCCTCCATACTGACAGCTACGCGTGCTCCTTCCCTTCATACTGACAGCCACACGTGCTCCTTCCCTCCATACTGAAAGCCATTCGTGCTCCTTCTCTCCTTACTGACAGCAACGCATGCTCCTTGCCTCCATACTGACAGCTATGCGTGCTCCTTCTCCCATACTGACAGCCACGCATGCTCCTTCCCTCCATACTGACAGCCAAGCGTGCTCCTTCCCTCCATACTGACAGCTATGCTTGCTCCTTCCCTTCATACTGAGAGCCACGTGTGCTCCTTCCCTCCATACTGACAGCAACGCGTGCTCCTTCCCTCCACTACTGACAGCTACGCGTGCTTCTTCCAATGATACTGACAGCCACGTGTGCTCCTTCTCTCCATACTGACAGGAATGCGTGCTCCTTCCCTCCATACTGACAGCTACGCGTGCTCCTTCCCTTGATACTGACAGCCACACATGCTCCTTCTCTCCATACTGACAGCCTCACGTGCTCCTTCCCTCCATACTGACAGCTATGCGTGCTCCTTCCCTCCATACTGACAGCCACGCGTGCTCCTTCCCTTCATATTGACAGCCACACGTGCTCCTTCCCTCCATACTGACAGCAACGCGTGCTCCTTCTCTCCATACTGACAGCAACGCATGCTCCTTCTCTCCATACTGACAGCTACGTGTGCTCCTTCTCCCATACTGACAGCCACGCATGCTCCTTCCCTCCATATTGACAGCCAAGCATGCTCCTTCCCTCCATACTGACAGCTATGCGTGCTCCTTCCCTTCATACTGACAAGTACGCGCCTGCTCCTTCCCTTCATACTGACAGCCTCACGTGCTCCTTCCCTACATATTGACATCCACGCGTGCTTCTTCCCTTCATACTGACAGTCACTCGTGCTCCTTCGCTCCATAGTGACAGCCACTCGTGCTCCTTCCCTCCATACTGACAAGCACGCGTGCTCCTTCCATCCATACTAACAGCCATGCGTGCTCCTTCCCTTGATACTGTCAGCCACGTGTGCTCCTTCCCTCCATACTGACAGCCACGCGTGCTCCTTCTCTCCATACTGACAGCAACGCGTGCTCCTTCCCTCCATACTGACAGCTACGCGTGCTCCTTCTTTCCATACTGACAGCCACGCGTGCTCCTTCTCTCCATACTGACAGCAACGCGTGCTCCTTCCCTACATACTGACAGCCATGCGTGCTCCTTCCCTTCATACTGAAAGCCACGCGTGCTCCTTCTCTCCATACTGACAGCAACGCGTGCTCCTTCCCTCCATACTGACAGCTACGCGTGCTCCTTCCCTTCATACTGACAGCCACGCGTGCTCCTTCCCTCCATACTGCAAGCCATTCGTGCTCCTTCTCTCCATACTGACAGCAACGCATGCTCTTTCCCTCCATACTGACAGCTACGTGTGCTCCTTCTCCCATACTGACAGCCACACATGCTTCCTTCTCTCCATTCTGACAGCCAAGTGTGCTCCTTCCCTCCATACTGACAGCTATGCGTGCTCCTTCCCTTCATACTGACAGCCACGTGTGCTCCTTCCCTCCATACTGACAGCAACGCGTGCTCCTTCCCTCCACTACTGACAGCTACGCATGCTCCTTCCCTTCATACTGACAGCCATGCGTGCTCCTTCTCTCCATACTGACAGCAACGCGTGCTCCTTCCCTCCATACTGACAGCCACGCGTGCTCCTTCCCTCCATACTGAAAGCCATTCGTGCTCCTTCCCTCCATACTGACAGCCACGCGTGCTCCTTCCCTCCATATTGACAGCCACGTGTCCTCCTTACCTTGATACTGACAGCCAAGCGTGCTCCTTTCCTCCGCACTGACAGCCACGCGTGCTCCTTACCTCCATACTGACAATCATGCGTGCTTCTTCCCTCCATACTGACAAGCACGTGCCTGCTGCTTCCCTCCATACTGACAGCCACGCGTGCTCCTTCCCTTGATACTGACAGCCACGCGTGCTCCTTCCATCCATACAGACAGCCACGTGTGCTCGTTCTCCCATACTGACAGCCACTGGTGCTCCTTCCCTCCATACTGACAGCCACGCGTGTTCCTTCCCTTGATACTGCCAGCTTGATGGAGTTGCCTCTGTTGCCAATCGAAGCTGGCGTCAGATGTACTGCCAGAGGTCCTTGTGAAATAAACCTTCACCTGAGTTGCATTTACTATTATTTCAGAGATTGACCAAAGCAAGATATTTGATTTGTTAATCAGCCGAAGCCACCGTCAGCGACTACAGTTGAGGTTGAAATATCAACAACTATATCGACAGGTACTACTTGCCGGTCAGATTTGTGTGTTTTTATGTGTTAGAATGTCAGATTTCCAACAAGTTTCCGTTGGCATTCATAGCCTTAATTGCATTTCCCAAGAAACCAATACCCTAATGTGTACATCGGCTTTTCTCGACTGCTCAGTAATGTCCCCCAGTCAAACAACTGTTTAAATTAAATCGAGTCTGCTCAGTCTATCATTTTTAAAAATAGAGAATCAGTGTACAGTGGAAATCATTGACGGATTAGTTCTGTTTTCATATGTATGACATTTGTTTTTCTCCATGAACACACGTGTGGACATTCAAACAATTACTCCTTCACTTCAAGACAATAATTTAGTCAATCAGTTCATCAATAAAACCAGTAAATCAGCCAGACACATTAACCAATCAATCACTCAATGGATCTCTCGCTCAGTCAATCAATAATACAATTACATGTATACAAATTTTAACCATACAATTCATCGATCGACCTCTCAGTATGCTTGTTTTGTGTTTTTCCTCTGTTGACAGGACTTGGTGAGAGAGTTGCGGAATGCCCTGTCTCCGAGCCTGGAGATTGTTCTCGGGGCTTTAACACTGGACATGGTCGAGTACGATGCCTTGTGTATCCACCAGGCTGTCTCGGGCATCGCTATAGATGACAAAACTCTCGTCAACATCCTGATATCACGAGACCCAGTGGTAAATTCATTATTCCTGTCTGCATTAGTCTCACAAAGCATCGACCATTTACGCTAAGGTTAGACGTATAAGCAGATGAACGTCTACCTGAGCACGTATATAGATGCTGAAGCTGGAGAACCTTCTAAATGATCCCCAGGTTTGGAGAAACCTTCTAACTGATCCCCAGGTTTGGAGAAACCTTCTAACTGATCCCCAGCTTTGAAGAAACCTTCTAACTGATCCCCAGCTTTGAACAAACCTTCTGAATGATCCCCAGGTTTGGAGAAACCCTCTAACTGATCCCCAAGGTTAGAGAAACTTTCTAACTGATCCCCAAGGTTAGAGAAACCTTCTAACTGATCCCCAAGTTGGACTGACCTTTTATGATAACATGCAAAATTCACATGAAACCGGGCCCCAATGTTAACACATCGCGGATTCAACGTACAGTTAAGTGTCTATTTTGATTTTATCATTTGACTGAGCGAGTTTTGCCTTAAACGAAGCGTGTATGTCTTGTAACTTGTAAATCTTTTCTAATATTCCGGAATATCTGCTTTTATCGTAATATCTGCTTTTATCATCACTGGGGCATGTAGTGGTGGGGAAGAGGGTGACACGTGACACGTGATACCTCAGAGGTCACGGGAGCTAAAGTGTCCTGAAATGTCCATATAAAGCGATACAAAAACTTTACCTTAAAATGAACGCTACGTATGCCTGGTGGAGCTGCTGAGGTCAGATCCGACCTGCGAGCTGATTTGTTTCTCATCTTGTGTTTCAGTAGCAATACCACAAAATAGTGGAATACCACTTCTAGTCGGCACCTATCTTTTATGATTTAAGATTTCATCTCGCAGCAAAATACAGTAAACGGATGTAGGCCCCTATGTCAGTTAATCGTGAATCATTGCCCAGGCGTCTGGCGTTATTGTAGAAATGATTGATCAAAGTTTATACAAGCATTAAGACAGTGACGTATTTAAGCAGATCCATTTTGGTTTTTTTTTTCTCTTAGCATCTGAAAGCGGTGAAAATCAAGTTTTGGCAAGGTAAGTACTTTGATCTTGGAGCTGAAATGATTGAACACTCACTTGATATTGTGAAAATAGGCGTTTCTAATACTGTTTCACGTAGAATCAATAGTTGCTAGCCAAGTTTGATCGGCAACATTTATAGGCCCTTCACAGAGAGTAATGTATTTATTTGATAGGTGTTCTCACAGACCCTCATGACTATAAGTGACCTTGTACATATACATGTATATACATGTCTTACATTGCGCAAAGAATTAAACAAACTATAGAAGCATTAGACATTAGATGAAGGAGTTTGTGTTTACGTTTGTAGTTTACGGCAAGGACCTGATAGACTACCTTCGGCGCGTCACAAACACGGAGTTAGGAGAACTTCTGTTGGTATTCTCCTGTCTGCGGGAGGGAAAGTCGCCTAGGAGGGAGAGTGACGAACACGTGACAGAGGCGGCGCAACGACTGGCTAAAGTAAGACAGTCAGCATTGAAAGAAAGTGTAGAGTGTGTGAGGTTAAAACTGTGTGAATAACGACATTTTTATATATTAATACTTGGAGTGTAACGTCCTACTTAACAATACGACGAGGAGTCATAAGGTGTGTGTAAATATATTGTGTCTTCTTGTGGCAGGGCAAGTCCATGCCCTCAAACTCCTGCCTCCATTGAAGTATCATGCCGAAGACACCACAGCCAGTCACGTTATACTGACACCGGGCCAACCAGTCACGTATATTTACTCTAACCTCTCCATGTTGGGCGATAAGCGAGGCAGCAGCAAGTATCATTTTGTCTTTGGTATGACCCGACCCAGGTTTAATCCCCGGGTCTCCCGACTTGGAGGCTGACGCTCTAACCGTCAGGCCACCGAAGCGGTTGGGACATTTTCTACAGAAAACCACTCATTCCGCCTAGGCTATAGAATATAAACTCTCTAACGTGACCCATGAACCATGAGTTAATTGGTAACTGACAGTTACAATAAATCATGGGGATTGGGATCTTGAAGCTCTTACAAAAACAATATTGGTGTACGTTGTACAGATTTTGGACAAAAGAATGTGCAAAAATATGGATCAGAGCATGATGGGAAATTGCCTGATTTGATAACTCAGATCTTTAAAATTGTTTAAAGTCAAATACAACATGAACAACATTTTTCATTGCCTTGTCTTGATTATTATTTTGAGGACCAGCGCAGTCTGTGAAAACTGCACGTGTATGTTATTACGATTACCCTTTATTATGCTGATTTACTTTTCAGAAAATTTCCAGTGGAGAAAAGTCATATCTTGATGTCTTTCACAAGAAAAGTGGAGATGACATTCATAAAATATTCCGAAAATATACAGAGGTACGCTCTCCAATAAACTTCGAACTCCCTGCCTTACATGATTAGGGTTTTGGTGAAAATTTTATTTTTCAGTGTATCGGATTATCGGTATTTAAATCGACAAAGAAAAAAAACGGCGACCATGTGACAACCAATTTGCCGACCAGCCACTCATCTTCCGATTAAACACGATGCAGACCGTTCACGTAATTAACTGTGCTGGTGAACCAGTAGTGCTCAACTTACGTTGCCATAGTAACTATGTCCACGGAAATCGTGGTAGATTTGTGAAACAGGAGGCCAGCATGGCACGAGTGTGTCCAGAGGTCGTCTCCAAACATGACTTTATGTACGTCAGCTGTGTGCATGATTAAATATATAACCACAGAACCAACTTAAATAGCCAATCACGCATCATATTCTGTGTTATAGGTAACAGGCAAAGATGTGTCGGAGTCATTTCACAAGTACAAATCTGGAGAAGTGAGATTTGCGCTCATGGCATTCGGTAAGTATTTCACGCCTGTAATGATAATGGTACTATTAAGTACAAGTGTAACTGGTGAGCCTTTAGCTTTTAGAAGCATTTTTCTGTTGCTTTCAGTCATCCTGGTAATAATGGGTACCAGAATCGAAAGTGAACCTCTTTGGTTTGAATGATGGGTGACTTGATTTAAATTTAATTAAAACTTGATTCTTATCGGATGTCCCACGTGTTTGGTTTCAGCTGACTATCTTAGTGACCACACACTGTTTTACGTCCACCAGCTGAGGGCGGCTATGAAGGACCCGGGGGTGGATGGTATCATTCTCATCCATATCATCGTGTCCCGGGCAGAGGTAAGCAGCCTTAAGCTATACGCGTATTTCTTTGTCTTTGTTGTTAGTTTACTTTTGATTTAGCATCACGTTTAGTGCACATGGATGCCGTCACATTGATGTCTTCATGTACACTCACAGCCACACTACTGTCATACTTACAAACCTGCATTTAACCAAGCCTCATATCGATTACACAGGACATGACACCAGACCTGATAACAGACATGGCACTCAGTCTACGAGCCGAAAACTGACCATGTGGCGCCGTTCTCTAGTCATAAGTCACTCAAGCTTTATTAGCCGATTAGCCATTACCGGCTTTACCGCAGGTGTCAAATGTCAGTAATGAATCTTAATGGATAAATATACCAGAGTTCAGAGGTCAACCGTAGAGCAAGAATGCCTGGCTATACGACAGATATCAGAGGTCAACCGTAGAGCAGTAATGTCTGGCTGTAGGACAGACACCAGAGGTCAAGCGTAGAGCAATAATGTCTGGCTGTAGGACAGACATCACAGGTCAACCGTATAGCAATAATGCCTGGCTATACGACAGACACCAGAGGTCAACCGTAGAGCAATAATGTCTGGCTATACGACAGACACCAGAGGTCAACCGTAGAGCAATAATGCCTGGCCATACGACAGGCACCATGCAGAGGTCAACCGTAGAGCAATAATGCCTGGCCATACGACAGGCACCATGCAGAGGTCAACCGTAGCAATAATGCCTGGCTATTCTTAAAACGGTTGTTAACTGTTGAGCTTCACTGTTGACTGTACTGAAGAATTGAATTTTTTATTATTTGACTGCAATACCTGTGATTGGCCGATTGTTTTTAACAACTTTACGTGTGGATCTGTGCTGCTTTCAGATAGACCTGGGAGAAATCAAATCGCGTTATGTGACGGCGTACGGAGTGACTCTGGAAGACGACCTTAGGAAGCACAATATTGCGGACTACGCCCAGGTCCTGCTGGCTATACTGAGGACAGCCAAAGGGGGAGACGTGAAGGTTGTCGGTGGGAAACCGGGGCAAAAGCAAGGTAAACAGACTGTCGTTTTGGGGAAGTGCCTGGAAATATGTCCAGAGACGGAACAAATTTCACCTGACAAATTCTAATGTCCAATTACCATTATCTCCAGCGAGTGAATGGAGGCCATATTTTCATTTTTCCATGTAAAACTTAAAAACAATATCATCCACTGAAAAGAGTCTTTAAACACCGTGTAAGTGATGCTAAAATACGCAGTATGTGATAATTGAATGTCCTCTTTATCGTGGGACGAGTCCATTATTGCAGCAGGTATCTGGATTTACTTAACTTTTGTATAAAATTATTTGAGTGATTTATCATGTGGGTACAATATTGTATTAAACTGAGGATGTCTAAACTTTTAAGCAGATTCCGGGGGTGGAAACGAAAGCTTGGAAACCTCATCAACTTCTAAGAGAAGAACAGATGAGAAAATACGTGCACAGGGGAAAGGACATGGACATGAGCAAGGAGGTGCAGAGGGGCAAGGGGGTGCAGAGGGGCAAGGGGTTGCAGAGGGGCAAGGAGGTGCAGAAGGGCAAGGGGATGTAGAGGGGCAAGGAGGTGCAGAGGGGTAAGGAGGTGCAGAGGGGCAAGGCGATGCAGAGGGGCTACTTTAATAACTCGCACGTTTAGCCAACCTGGGATCGAATGCGTCATGGTCTTGGTTTGAAGTTCAACAAATTAGCATACCTTTACTGAAACGCTTATACACGGAAGCCCATTAGTTTCACGGTGGAAAAAAGTTGAGGGAGAGGGGGTGTCGACTCGTAATTACGAGAACGTTTCTTTTTGTGCATTGTTGCAATGTCGATGTAAAATGGAGCGGTGTAGAAGCTTCAGGAAGTCTTGTACTACTCTAGGACATGAATACACGAAGTCTGATACATGAAATAACATAGTCGGTGGTTGGCAGCTGGTTATTCAAAGGGGACCAGTCATTACTTGGAATAAAGATCAAGTCCGCATCAAATGTCACTATAATGTTCAATATGAAGTCTGCAGGTGCAGTATTAATGAAGTTGTATGTCAGATAGCTATTCAGACTGATATTCACAGAGCGGCACTCCGGTGTAGGAATTAAGAAGTTTGGGCATCGTGTAATAATGAGCATTAAGTTTCTGTAGGGGCACTATGAACGGAGTTGTGAGTCAGAGGGCTATTGCGACTGCTGGTCACAGAGGCGCCCCGTGCTGATGGAAACAAGAAGTATTATGTGTCATTAATGCATTAATGCACATTAAATCTGTTGGTGCAGTTTTAATGGAATTGTAGACCAGCCTATTCAGGCCCCGTTTGAATAGCCAGCTGCTAACTACCAACCGCCGACCAGATATTCCACGTAACACACTTCGTGTATCCATGTGCAAGAGTAGTGTAAGATTTCCTGTTACTTCCACAACAATTTGACACTTATATTGTTACAATGTACACACATTACTAGAAAAACCTCGCATTTTCGTATTTTTCCCTCGACTGTTTTTTCATGATGACAAGGTGCTAGTACTGAAATAATTTCCATTGGCTTCTCTCAACATATGAATGTGATAAATGAATCTTTGGTATTTCTGTACGGTTTATTGAAATATACTTTTCATGTCTTCCGGTCGTGTGACTTTTTCCACATTTTCAGTATAATATTAGGTTTTGAAATAGTTGTTTGTGCTAAAGACAGAAGACAGTTATTTATGGGTATCCTCAAATTGATATGCCGAATTTTTATTCATCAGAAGCTTGTATAATATTTATCTATATACACTAGACTATTTTTGACTTCCTTTATGTTTAGCGGTTAAGTATAGAGTATCTGTGTTTTATGCTAAGTCAAGTAACAAGTGTACTGCTAAGTGCTGGGCGAGCATCTTGCAGCTGACATAGTTAACATAAATGATTGGTCTTATTTCTCTATACGTATATATGGTATCATTTTACGGAGAGAAGGTGTTGAAATTACTGTCACAACATTCACTTACCGTGAACACGAGATGTTTCAAGATCTACTACAATAAAGCATGAATTGATAAGCATTTCTTTCAGCACCTGCAAGATTTCTGGCTGTATCGATCATACTAATAAAGATAAATATTTTATCCTAAGATATTGATTCGTTAGTAGACGTTTTATTTAAATGAACTATTCTAAAATGTTGGTAATAGTTTGAAATATTTAAGCATATAAGCCTAGATATTGAACTACACATCAGTACTGATTTTCGCTGTCACATCTGCTTATACCATTAGATGGAAGAATGTACTCATTGGCTCAAAGTAGCTGGTGCCACAACCTATCGACCCTTGACGAATATGGTCGCGTGCTTTTGGCAGTAACCACGGAAGTTAATTGGTGGGGTACTTGGCAAAAGGCGCATTTCTTTTTGCTGGAGTGTAGTCCTACCTGTTTTTCTACTTATAAACCCAGTAACTGTCGTGTATGAAGTGAAACAGTTCACTATGAGGCACTCTGAGAGCGTAAACCCCCTCCACAACTATACAAATGTATAAATTCCCCATTACAGTGCAAACGCCCTTGATCGACTCATATATATGATGAGTTCCAAGTTCCAACTAAGGGGCGAAATTCGGGGGCTATTACAACGTACAAGAAAAATATACGTTTGTGCCCTATCTGGAAATGGTGACGATTCATTTATAGTATTCCTGAACCCGGATTGTGCTGGAATGGTCAAGCTTTGTACAAAAATCTAAATCCGAGCACAAGGATTTCCATTAAGCTGCCGATAGATAAATTAAACGCCGGCAAACGTACAACTGCTTAGCGGTGGTAATAAACAAGCACATCGTACAGCAGTCGTGTCATTCTGTAGATTAATTCACACTCTTATACATTAATCCGTCGACTATTAAAGACGAATGGCTGCGCCTTGTCATTAAATATGATAAGTCTGGCATTTCATGTTATTTTCGCAGTGATATACATGTATATACGCGGGACTGGTTTACTATCCTCTCTCAGAGGAACCACTACCATGCTGAAGTTCAGTAGTTCATGTGACAAGTGCTGAAGGACTAGATACATCAAGGTATGAATGATTGTTGACCTTGTGAGGTAGTCTGGCCGGGGATAGCGTTGATGAGAGTTGACCTTAGTAGTTGAGAATGTACGTTTGGTTCCGTTTTGAGGTGGAGGTTTTTGATGTGGAGGTTGTTGATGCCCAGTTGCCCCGGCTGGGGCAGGTTGGGCAGGTTGGTGGTGACGTCACACCTGCCAGCCCGAAGGGCTGGGGAAGTTTGGTGGGTTTTTTCCACGCCGCGGGGCATATGTGATGTGTGTAGTAGACCAGAGTATAGTATAACAGTATAGGGGAAAAAACGAGAAAAAAAAGAGGCAAAACGTCGGCTTGTAAAGTGGAGTGGGACAGCTCGAAAAGAGCTCCCTGGCGCCAAAACGGACCAATGGGTGAGCCGGATTTGCCCCAAAACGCCCCAATGGAGGGCCCGCAAAACGAGTGGATTTCGAGGGTAATATGGAGAAGAAGAAGACGTTGAAGGAGAAGAAGATATTCACCTGCGGAGTGTGCGATCGAAGATTTACCCGACGCGATAACTGGCGACGGCATCAAAAAACACAACACGACGATAAGGAGAAGAAGACGGAGAAGACACTGAGCTGCTGGGTGTGTGCCAAGCACTTTATCAGGCGGGATAGCTGGCTCCGGCACCAGCGGACACATCACCAGCCCCAGACAAACAAAAAATTCACCTGCCCAACCTGTGACCGGGCGTTTTTTCGCCGAGAAAATTTGGTCCGCCATCAACAGCGGCATGACAACAAACAAGAACGTGTGTGGCATTGTGAAGACTGCGAGAAGTCTTTCTACCGGTTGTGGGATTGGCGGACCCATCAACGTGGGAAACACGGCCCGGTAAGTTCTTTTTTTATTTTTTTATTTTTTGTTTTAATTTATTTAAAAATTATCTTTGAAAAAAAGTTTAAAACACGGAGACCTGATCTTCCGCTGCCTGATATACGTAGGCCCATGTGGGGATGTAGTTCCTGTTCTTGAAGGAATTATGGCGGAGTAACATAGCATGCGCGATTTTAATCCTCAGCGAAAACTAGGTCAACGCTGATCAATTGTCTTAATGTCGGTGTGTCGAAAAAAAAAAGAGAAAAAGACGCGATACAGCAGGCGCCGCTTGATTATGGAGGTTGAAAAGCCACCGTACTGCATGGATGGCCGGTTAGCTCAGTCGGCTGAGCGTCGTGCTAAGAACGCGAATGTCACGGGTTCGATCCCCATATCGGCCAGTTGACTCTCTTTCATTTTCGTTGGTGGGCATTGAGTTTTTTTCATTTTCGTTTCTTTGCATACTATTTCGTTTTAAATAACCCTTTTCTATGTAAATTTGAATAAAACAATAATTATTGGACATCATAGTTCATGATCGTCGGCCTGGCTGAGCCGTGCGCGTGATGCTACATTGTTGTCAGCCGGGGTTGTGTTCAGCTCGCCTGCTATGTATATATGTCTAATACTGACAAGCCTGCCCCGCAACAGTAAGAGCTATCTCATGTTACATGTTTGTAACAGTGTATGAAAAAAGTATAAAAAAACTTCTTTACTGGATAATATACAATAAGACACGGTGCATTTCATTGCTGAAAGTTACTATTCACAGCTGAGCTGTTTACCGTTATGTAAGCACTTGTGACAAATGTGTTTTCTATCGCCTGTAGATGGTGTGTCGATAGGGTTTCCACTCCATGTAGGTGACATGTATAAAGGTGTACTCCCCAGCTCGCTGGCGCAGTGGCTGGCGCAGTGGCTGGTTGACTGACTGGCAACAATGTATACAATGTATACAAGGCGCAGCCGATCAAGACCAAAATCCACGTGTCCAAACAAAAACCACGTGTCAAAACAAAACACAGCTGACAGTGATATGTTTCCTGAACAATGGTGAACGGGAAAACCTATCTGGATGGTTCCTATGTTTTATGTATTAAAAAAAAAGGGACTGGGTCAGGGTGTCAGTGTGTCATGCTAGGGTTGATATCTATCGGAATGGCTCCTATGTATTATGTATTATAAAATTTTTTAGCGGCACATATGTACATATGTACATGGATGGTTCCTATGTTTTATGTATTAAAAAAGGGACTGGGTCAGTGTGTCATGCTAGGGTTGATATCTATCGGAATGGCTCCTATGTATTATGTATTATAAAATTTTTTAGCGGAACGTGTAGGTGACGTGTATAGTATGTATAGAGTATGTCTAGGGTTTACTTGGGCTATAACGTCTACACCCTTCTATGTTACAGAGACCTGTTTCATCTACCACCACCCCCACCACCACCACCACCACCGACGACAACAAACCCAGCACGAGTAGAGCTAAAGTGAGTTTAGAGGTGGATGCCTCGCTGAAAGAAGAAAAGAAAAAACAACGAAAAAACAAGTTCAACGAGCCAGTTCGAACCCGACCCGGTACAGCCTCACGAGGCTGTCTTGCCGAGCGGAGACAGTGACGTACGGGAGTTGTACCAGCGACATTGGCAATCAATCCGGACTCATTTCCATCGCCACAAACCAATTCAAGACTGTTATAATTACCGACTATGATCTCGGCGCTATCCCAGCCTATGTAGACGAGATTTATGAAGACCAGCCGACTACTTTCACTGTCAATTACAGTTTTGGATATATCCTCCGCCACAAAGAGACGGGACAGGTGCGGTATTATTACCCGAGCACCAACAACGCCCGAGTACTCGACGCACCGTACCGCGTGGCGAGTCGGGCTGACCTGCGAGGATTCCACACCCAGCATCTCCTCACCCAAGACCCGCTTACCTGGGCCCAAAAACAACGCCCCAATACGAAGTGGACCATCAACCTCATCACCAACGTGATGTTTTTCGTCCACAAACTTCCGCATCAGCCTATCGGTAAAGGTGGGGTAACGTTACCCTCATACCTGACGGGAAACAAGGTGTTACATACGTTGGTGGGTGGATAATGGTCCTTACAGGGACTATTTGTGTTTGTTTCGGTGTCTAGCCGTCCATCTAGACCAGGCCAACCCCAATAACTGCGAACACCAGGCTGGGGGGTATTACCGCAGGTATCTGGAGGAAATGGAGATGGAGCCGAGGTATTTCTGCGGGGTACCGCTCAGTGCGCTGGACACGGTGGAAGGCTTGTTTCAGGTGACAAGTCTACCAGCTCATCCCCATGGACAGGTCGTACTCAGCACAACTCATTCACCGCAGTGTCGAGCGCTATTCGGGTACGGGACAGATTCGTGACATATATGGACCAGCTCCCCGTCCTCGGCTTTAACTCGGGTAACTACGACCTGAACTTGATCAAACAGCAGCTTTACCCCCACCTGGTCCAGAGCGGTGATTTGGAGTATGTGATTAAGCGAACAATAATCACATGGCCCTCACCACACCGCAGATTAAGCCCCCAGGACTTATAGCGGGTGGTGGATGCGAACGACGCATACATTCGCTCCCAGGGCTATCCATTGGTAACGATATGGGAGTGCGAGTTCCACCACCAACAGACGACAAACCCAGCCTTACGGGACTTCCTACAACGGTACGGTTTACCCCCGACACAGCGACAGCCCAAGGCACAAGCTCAGCTCATGGAGGCTGTCATTCAAGGCCAGTTGTTTGGATTTGTAGAATGTGACATCCACGTGCCGGACCACCTCAAAGCGGACTTTGCTGAATGTCCACCCATCTTAAAAAACACCGAGGTGAGTCGGGCTGATATAGGCCCCACCATGGCAGAGTTCGCGGCTGTGAATGACATCATGCCCGTACCCAGGCGTATGCTGATCGGGAGCATGTTTAGTAAGCAAATTCTGCTAGCCACACCTCTGCTCCAGTGGTATCTCGGTCGAGGATTGGTCGTCACACACGTCTACCAAGCGATGGAATACACACCGGAGCGAGCGTTCGAATCCTTCGCAGACGCCGTCACCCAAGCCCGGCGGGAGGGAGATGTTGACCCGACCAAAGCCCTGATCGGGGAAACGATGAAGCTGTTGGGGAATTCAGGTTATGGAAAAACCGTCACCAACCAAGACCGACACTTGGATGTCAAAATCTGTGATCTGGCAAAAACACGGAAATTATTGGAGAGTGTTTTATCGTTCGCAGTGGTACATACGTTAAAAAGTTAAAACCACCTAGCGGGGGGCGGCAGGCCGGCAGCCGTCATAGCCTGACACACTGACCGACTTGCCGTGCCTGCTACATCGTCATACATTGTTGCCAAGCTGCGCCTTGCCGTCATACCGCAGACAGCCTGGTAACAATGTATGACGCAACGATGTAACAGGCGGTGACTGGGTCAGTGTGTCAGTGTGCAATAGCTGGCCTGCCTAACCTGGCTAGGTGGATGATTTTTTTGTTGTTTGTTTTTTCTTGTTCCTTCTTGTTCTGGGGTGCTGTTGTTTCATAATAAAAAAAAAAGTCAAACCACCACGGTATGTGAGTCACATAGTCTCTTTTTTTAATTTTATTCCATACTGTATGGCGTAACAGGTCGAACAGGGAAACAAGAACGTGGAATGCATAACACATCGAACTGGGAAGAAAGAATGTTATTTGATGTATGTTTTACAGTCCATGGGTGTTGAAAAAAAAACGAGGGATGAATCCCAAACTGGCGATCCACCCAATCGAACACCCGTAAGTCATTATCGTAGGTCGTACACGCTGTGTCCAACGTGTGTACAATAGCATCCATGGGACGACCTCGAGCTCGCTGGGCTAAGTAATACACACAATATTGACCGCACACGTGCGTGTCCAGACCTTGCAGCCGCCGATCATTCCACGTCCAGTGGTGTGTTCCCCGGTTAAGCCAAGCGGTGATATCGGGGTAGAGGGGTGGGAGTCCGTAGGAATCAAAGTATTCGCCCCGGAGATGGGGTGGGTTGGACCACTGGTCTATGAAGACGGCGACCCATTGTCGTCCCGGGCGAAGGCACGTGTCTGTGTTAATGATGCAGGCCCAGGGCGTCCAGGGCGTTCTAGGGGTGGGTCGTGAGGGGAGTGAGGGGAGATGGTCCCGAGGGTAGACACCGCCCCCCTCCCCCACCACATCCCGGGTAAACACGTCTGTTTGTAGCACACGTCGCAATTGTACCGTGTCCATGTTGTTGTTTGTTTTGGCTGTTCAACTGGCGAAGTCACAGAGCACGTTTCGGCTTTGGTCTATTTCTATGATATTGCTGAATTCAGCGTAGCACACCACGTTAATGGTTTCCGGCAGTGGTTTGGCAAACCGCATCTCCAGGCGCAAATCCCCTTTTTGTACCAGGTTCAGTTGGTGGTCGTTGTGGAGGCTAGGGGTCAAGTCGAAACAAAACAGCGTGTGGCCTTCGTCGAATGTAGTGCGCTTGATATTGTTTCCCTCGTCGTGAAACGCTTTCCACGTGTGGGTAAAGAGGTTCATGTACGTGCGGATGAAATTCTCGTTCTCAAAGTCGGGTGTCAGGGGCTTGGTTGGAATCTGACGACCGCCGACGTGTGTAGTAGTGTCGGAAACGAAACGGGTTTTTAGTGCAGTCCCCGTCAAAAGCCTTGTTGCTCACACACCCCACCACTAAACGTGTCGGTAAGCTGCCCAGAAATAGGTTTTGTTCATTGATGAGGGTGTGACCTCTGGGGACAGAGAAATACTTGGTCAGCACGCGTCGGATCGGGTACTTGGCAGGGGCTTTGGCCAACGCTTTCAAATGCCCCAGTTGTACACCGCTGGTGATTTTCACTTTACGCACAAAGATCAATATCTCCTCCAAGCGGGTCTTGTAGTCGGGAGCGGCCTCACCGGACATCAAAGCAAACGAATCCTTAGCCGGGGTGAGATGGATGCGGACAGTGACGTTGTTGAGCAGGTGTCGGTGTTGCAGGAACATGTCACAATGCAGGCGACCAAGCATGTCAACCGACCGACTTTTAGCCGCGCAGGTCATCCGATCGTCAAACCCGGCGTTGCTGTCATCCATCGTGTCAAACTTTCCTGGGGTGTCCGCATACCACAAGGCAGCAGACAGCTGGCTCTTTTTGGCCTCTTTACCGTAAGACAACAACGTCTCCAAGTAAGCCCGGTATGGGTACATGCCGGTGGACGGCGTGATGAGTTTATCGTTCAGGGAGACGTCGACCTGCCGCCACATGGATTGTATCCACAGGTTAGTCGGAGCCACCTTCTTGTCAGCCGCCACAGCCGTCCCGTCCCCGTTTAGGATTTTTGCCTTCACGTACAACATGGTGTTGGCCAGGTCCAAGTAAGTGTCCCCGTCGGCGTTCGTGATGACAAATTCCACAGGTCCCACATCACTCAGGCTGGCGATGGGGCTGTAAGCATCCCAGCGACCTTCTCGAACGCTGGTGTCGGTTGGGGGTAAGGTCCACAAATCAAACTCACTGCTGACGGACGGGCAGCACTCGGGGTGGGGAAGAGCCATGGCCTGTGTATGTGTGTATGTGTGTTTAGCTGAAAATATCCGATGGATTCAGTGCATTCGATGCGGCTCGAGCTTTGATGTGTCTTCTTCTGGGCTTGACGGCACGTCCTTTAAGTCCCACGTGTCGGTGACGAGTGGGCGTGACGCGTGGTGTCTTCCGTTTTATAGGCTCACCCAGTAACCGCTGTCGGGCGTAGCGACTAGCTTTGACCAGCAGCTGTTTTCCAGTCGCCAAACCGCGTCGTTTCAAAGCCTGTTGTGGTGACACGCCCCCACTCAGCACGTCCCCCACGACTTGCAGTCCGGTTCGTAACGCCGTTTTACCCAGTGCTTTCACAGCCGGCGAGGTTAACAAGGTTGTGGCAGCAGTTTGCTGAGACCGCCCAGCAAACCGTGACCGCGCTGGACAGCCACACCCCGAAACACAGGTAACCCACCTCCGCCGGCTTGTTTGGTGTAATAGTCGATGTAAGCCTGCTGTGATGCCATTATTGCAAGGGGGTAAAGCACGCCGCTGTCGAAAGTGAAGTGTCACCACCACTTTACCGCGTTCAAATGCGACGGATTGACCCGTGTCGTTCCTAATATCAATGTCCACCGTCGAGAAATGTTTGGACTGCACGGGGATGTATTCCACGTGTTGGAAAGTCTTGGAGACGTGCTCCCCATACTTCCCTTCCGTGGTGACCGTCCGCAACAGCGGGGCCAACGTGTCTCCCACCACACGCGGTTCGATAATGTCTGTGTACACGTACAGCGTGGGTGTGCTGATCTTTAAATCCTCGGCACCGACATACATGAGGTCCGCCGGTCCCATGATCCATCCGTACGGTAAATTCATGAGCTGCATTAGACGTGGGCTGAAACCAAGCCCCAGTGGTTTCTTAAACCGCACGCTGTATTTCCGCTGCATATCATCGAACTCAAACGTTAAGTCCCCGGCGTGCTCTTTGAGATCGCGGATCTCTGTACCGCTTAACAATTTGGTCAACCCCCAGGCCAGGTCTTCGGGTGTCGGGTAGTAGCCGGCTGGTAATATGAGCTTATGCGTAGCGTGGTGCGAGTCCTTTGGGGAGTCTATGGTATACCACACTTCACCTGCCCGCACGTTAAACCAGGTCCGGGGATACTGTATTTCGACAAGCCCACATTCCCAGTCACCAGTCAGATGGATGGGGCGGGGTAATTGGGTGGTGAAACGCGTCAAGGTATTGCTGGGGAAGTAGTCGAGCGAGCTGTTACTGGGTAGCGTCACGTAAAACATGGTGTGGCTGAGATGATCTCCCTCGGGTGGACTGATCGTTTTGTCATCTGGCGCCTGTATTTAATTAATACGGACTCCACCTTAGCGGGCGTATGATAGATGAAGCGGGCCGGAGTTCGGGTCGCTGGCCTCGTCGCGTCTTCTTGGGTCGGTTTGGTGTGGTGTGTGTGGTGTGTGTGGTACTAGAGGTGGTAGTGGTGGAGGGCCTGGTTTTTTTCTGTTGGCTGGTTGGGGTTCTGGCGATCGGGGGATTCCCCAGCTCGGCGGGTGATCTCATTTTTTCCCGCACCCAAGCCCGGTAGTGATCCCGGGGTGATGAGCGCTCGTGTGAGGGGACAGGGGTGGTAGGGATGGTGGGTTGGGTGGGCTGGAGGGTCTGGGTCGGGGTGTCTAGCATCGCCTTGTCCACCTCGCTCAAAAAACGACTGGCCGTGGGATTGGGACGAGGTGGAATCGAACTCGGCTGCTGCCCGATTTGGTATTGATCTTGAAACGTTCGGTACCGTTGAAGGGTGTGGTGATATCGCTGTATTTTCTCCTCGTCCGAGAGAGTCCTGTCGTGGAGGATCGAGGTCATCTCTTGATCGAGCGTGTTGAGGGCTTTCACCGTACTGGGCACGGGTATGGGGAGATGGGGTAGGTTGGGGGGTGGGCTGGAGGTGAAGGTCGTGTGAGCGTCTCTAAGAGCCGTGGCTCGACCAAGGCCATTTTCTTGGCGTGCTGCATTACCTCCCACCAGCTATAGCCTTACTACTGACACCCTTAACGACACCGCCGACAACACCCCCGACAACGGCTGGTACAATGGCTTTGGCGTGGAGGGGGCGAGTAGCAGAGGAAGGAATCCACCACATTGAACAATCCGTCCTTTCTTATGCAGGGGAACACTTTTCTTCACCAAAGTGCGAAGACCCGTCTTGTGTCGCTGTAACTTCACCTTCTGAGCCGGCGAGAGTGGAACGTTTCCATTTAACACATTTTTAGCACATTCACACAAGCACCGAAGTAATCCTGGATCGTTACCCCGCAGCACAGCCTGACCAATAGAGGGGGTGGCTAGCGCGAGCAGGGTTAATAAGGGACCGTAACGTTGGAGACGGCGTGACCTCATCACGGGTAGTCGTCGTGAGAGCAACTGAGGCGACAGATTGTGTGTTCAAAGTTTTATGATGACACACTGACACACTGACCTAGTCACCACTCGCCACAATAATACACTGTTTACCAGTCCGTCAGTTGACACGTCAGCCAGCCCACCCACCAGCCAGCCCACCAGCCAGCCAACCAGCCAGCCAAAACAAACTGATGTGATAGATTGTAGGTTCAAAGTTGGTATTATGACTTAGGGAGATAGACGTGTTGTGTTTATGATGACACACTGACACACTGACCTAGTCACCGCTCGCCAAAATAATACACTGTTTACCAGTCCGTCAGCTGACACGTCAGCCAGCCCACCCACCAGCCAGCCCACCAGCCAGCCAGCCAGCCAAAACAAACTGATGTGACAGATTGTAGGTTCAAAGTTGGTATTATGACTTGGGAAGATAGGCGTGTTGAATCTCCCCGGGGGAAATGTGGGTGCGAAGTTGCAGGCGATCGGGTGTGGTTTGCTTGAAATATACCAGCAAATACCCGTGAGGTTCAGCCGTGGCATCTTCAAAGGCCTCGCGCACGTACTGTGTCCGCCCTGGAGCCATTTGTTTAGCGAGCGTGGTAATTTGGGATACATCTCGCGGGTTTTTGAACAACACCAAGTAGTGTGCGTTCAGACTGATGGTCCGATGGTCTTTGGTTTTGTTAAACAAATTCTGCACGATGTACACCACGCTGATATTGCGGTGGTGACTGCCTTTGGTGAAGAGTTTTGTCACGCGATCGTCGGCTTCAGCCATCAAATCATCCACGACGACTAACGTCCGCTCCCCCGGGTCGAAAGCGGACGGGCTGGGCACACCTTCTTCAAACTGAACGTGAGGTAACGTGGTGTACAACGGCTGCCACTCCCCGTAACACCAGACGATGCGTTGTAGGGGTGGGTGAATGAGAGCTGGAGCGTGTTCCACTAACCGTTTCACAAACACAGACTTCCCAGATCCCGTCGGGCCGCTGACAATGCAGGTAAAGGGATGCTCGAATCGCGTGTCCATGGGTAGAACTAGGTCCGTCGGCGGTTTGGATCGTCGTACGGATGGGGGTGGTGGATAGTGGGGGAATGACGGCGGGTGATGGTGCCTGTGTTGCCTGTGTTGTGTTAGGGGGTGGATAGACAGGTGTGGAAACGATGCTAGGTATTGGTGTGGTGGGGTGAGTAGGGGTGAGGAGTTTGAGGAGTTTGAGGAGGGTGGGTGCCGTCGGTGTAGTATGGTTGTGGTGGGTGTGGTGGGTTGTGACGTGGGAGTTCGATCCCAGCTCGGGGTAATGGCGCTAGTGATAGTGGCGGCATTCTCGGTATTGTCAAACCGACGGGTAATTGACGGTGGTTGGGGTGGCGATAAAGGTGTCCCAATCCAGCGGAAACGCGTCTTGTTCAATTGTCCTCGTAGATATTGCAGGGTTGACTGGTCTTGGAGCGGTTGTAGGCTGAGTTCCGCAGCCAATCCACCCACTAAAGCACCGATGTACAAGAGAACGCCCAGTACGGCTGCTATGGTCCCTTTATTCTCGCGCAAGCCTTGTATACACCGATCCATCCCTTGAGGCAGGTCAGTCGGAAGTGGTAGCGACCCCGTTAGTCTCGGGGTTAAATACGTTTCACGTCCGTGGCCGGCACCCAAGAATTAAAGCTGGGTGGATAACCGACCCACTTCACCCAATAGTACAGTTTCCCTCGCCGCCGCTCCCTTTTTAAGATCTTCTCCACCTGATAAAACTTATCCATCGCGGCTGTCACCGGTTGGAGTTCGGTTTCGTAAAACGTCCCTAGCAATTGGTCCCCATTCAAATCCTCCAGTGTGTACACAGCAGGCTGTTGAGGGTGGGACTGGACGATGCGGAACATTTCCGTGCTCCAATTCGGCAGGTATGACTTTTCAAATTTCGCTTTCACTTTACTGATACGCACGAGATCGCCGGCCCGATAACGGTGGACCGAACGTTTGGCTGTGGGTGGACCGTACAAGGCTTGCCGGACTTCCTTCTGGTTCTGGGGGGTGACGTCGATAGGGGCTCGTCGTATGCTTCGGTGGTAGGCTTGATTGTAACCGCGAACCAGCGCCGGTAAGGCGTCCAGGTATCGCCGAGTGTTGTGAGCGGTGAAATATTTGTACATGCGACCTTTCAAAGTGCGGTTGAACCGTTCTACCACGGAGGCTATGGTTTCGTTAAACGTGTGAAAGAAAAATACCCCTTTGTCCTTTAAAAAGGCTTGAAACGGCCTGTTCAGAAACTCTTTCCCCTCGTCCGTTTGCAGGTACAACGGTCGGCGACCCGTCTTGAAAATCTGTTGAAACGCCTCGATCAAACGAGCCCCGGTTTTAGCCCGGAGTGGCATCACCCAGGCATACTTGGAGAGGACATCGATGCAGGTCAGTAGGTAACGGTTGTTGTCATTCTCTTTGGCGAACGCTGTCATGTCGACCAGGTCCGCCTGCCACTGACTGTCAATACCCCCAACCACCACTCGGTTACGCGGGTAATGGCGGCGTGCAGGTCGGTGGAGTGTGTACGTGTCCTGCTGAGCCAGCCAAGCCGACACGTGGGTTCGACTCACTTTGAGTCCCCGTTGTCGAGCTGCCTTGAGCAAGGGTTGAACCTCGCTGTAAGCCGCTGGGCTGTGCGGGTTATAATACAAAGCATGGAGAGCGGTATCGATCGGGTTTGAACCATTGCCCGGCGTGACTGATTTTTTTCCGCCGTCGGTTGATGCGAGTGACGCGAGTGGGGTGAGTGGTGCAAGGCATAGTCCGAAACGTCGTCCCTGCTGCTTGGTGTCTGTTGTGAGTAATGAGTGAACCTACCTCAGACCGCCTATATATAGAGTAGAGTAGAGTAGAGTAGAGTAGAGTAGAGTAGAGTAGAGTAGCGTAGCGTATCGTATCGTATCGTATAGTTAGTATAGTATGGCATGGCATGGCATGGCATGGCATGGCATGGCATGGCATGGCATGGCATAACATAGCATAGCATAGCATAGCATATCATAGCATAGCACAGCACAGCACAGCATAGCATAGCATAGCATAGCATAGCACAGCATAGCATAGCATAGCATGACGTCACCACCAACCTGCCCAGCCTGCCCCAGCCCCGGGGCAACTGGGCATCAACAACCTCCACCTCAAAAACCTCCACCTCAAAACGGAACCAAACGTACATTCTCAACTACTGAGGTACTCTGGCAGGGGATAGTGTTGATGAGAGTTGACCTTGTGAGGTACTCTGGCCGGGGATAGCGTTGATGAGAGTTGACCTTGTGAGGTACTCTGGCCGAGTATATCGTTGATGAGAGTTGACCTTGTGAGGTACTCTGGCCGGGGATAGCCGTGATGAGAGTTGACCTTGTGAGGTATTCTGGCCGAGTATATCGTTGATGAGAGTTGACCTTGTGAGGCACTCTGGCCACGTATATCAAAACGGATCTTGTGAGGTTTTCTGGCGGGGAATAGTGCCAATGAATATTGACCTTGTGAGGTACTCTGGCAGGGGATAGCGTTCACTAGATCTATATACACGGACGTGTGTAACATGAAGTGCTGAAGTATAAAAGAATGTGAATTCTTTTCCAAAAAATGTGAGGTCATGGCAATGCCTTCCAAGTCCGCCTTTGTCACAATAATAACGACATTCACGGACTTCTCGGGCCTTCGTAACAAACAGTATAGTACATTTAGTTTGCGGTGTGTACGGAAGCTGACCTTGCTCATGGTTTCACCCAGACACAGACGTGTCTGAGGCTGACCTCTTATAAATATTGAATACTGATGGTAGTACAGATGGGTTTCCGTATAAATGTTGAATTCTAATGGTAGGACGGATGGTCCCCGTTTAAATGTTGAATACTTACCTTAAATGGTGAATACTGCTGGTAGTACGGATGGTTCCCGTATAAATGTTGAATACAGATGGTAGTACGAATGGTCCCCGTATAAATGTTGAACATTAACAGCAGTGCCAATGGTCCCCGTACAAATGTTGAATACAGATGGTAGTACGGATGGTCCCCGTATAAATGTTGAATACAGATGGTAGTACGAATGGTCCTCGTACAAATGTTGACATTAACAGTAGTGCGCATGGTCCCCGTACAAATGTTGAATACAGATGGTAGTATGGATGGTCCCCGTACAAATGTTGAATACAGATGGTAGTTCGGACGGTCCCTTACAAATGTTGTCATTAACAGTGGTGCACATGGTCCCCGTACAAATGTTGAACATTAACAGTAGTGCAGATGATCCCCGTACAAGAGTTGAATACAGATGGTAGTATGGATGGTCCCCGTATAAATGTTGAATACAGATGGTAGTTCGGATGGTCACTGTACAAATGTTGACATTAACAGTAGTGCGCATGGTCCCCGTACAAATGTTGAATACAGATGGTAGTATGGATGGGCCCCATATAAATGTTGAATACAGATGGTAGTTCGGACGGTCCCTTACAAATGTTGACATTAACAGCAGTGCGCATGGTCCTCGAACAAATGTTGAACATTAACAGCAGTGCGCATGGTCCTCGTACAAATGTTGAATACAGATGGTAGTATGGATGGTCCCCGTACAAATGTTGAATACAGATGGTAGTGCGCATGGTCCCCGTACCAATGTTGAATACAGATGGTAGTATGGATGGTCCCTTACAAATGTTGAACGTTAACAGTAGTGCGCATGGTCCTCGTACAAATGTTGAACATTAACAGTAGTGCGGATGGTCCCCGTACAAATGTTGAATACAGAAGGTAGTATGTACGGTCCCGTATGAATGTTGAATTCTGGTGGTAGTATGTATGGTCCCGTATGAATGTTGAATACTGGTGGTAGTATGTATGGCCTCGTATGAATGTTGAATATTGATGGTAGTATTTATGGTTCCGTATGAATGTTGAATATTGATGGTAGTATGTACGGTCCCGTATGAATGTTGAATTCTGGTGGTAGTATGTATGGTCCCGTACAAATGTTGAATACTGGTGGTAGTATGTATAGCCCCGTATGAATGTTGAATTTTGGTGGTAGTAGGGATGGTTCCTGTACAAATGTTGATTACTGGTGGTAGTATGTATAGCCCCTTATGAATGTTGAATTTTGGTGATAGTAGGGATGGTTTCTGTACAAATGTTGAATACTGGTGGTAGTATGTATAGCCCCGTATGAATGTTGAATTTTGGTGATAGTAGGGATGGTTCCTGTACAAATGTTGAATACAGATGGTAGTATGTACGGTCCCGTATGAATGTTGAATTCTGGTGGTAGTATGTATGGTCCCGTACAAATATTGATTACTGGTGGTAGTATGTATGGTCCCGTACAAATATTGATTACTGGTGGTAGTATGTACGGTCCCGTATGAATGTTGAATTCTGGTGGTAGTAGGGATGGTTCCTGTACAAATGTTGAATACTGGTGGTAGTATGTATGGTCCCGTACAAATGTTGAACACTGGTGGTAGTATGTATAGTCCCGTATGAATGTTGAATATTGATGGTAGTATGTATGGTTCCGTATGAATGTTGAATACTGGTGGTAGTTATGTATGGTCCCGTACAAATGTTGAATACTGGAAGTAGTGTGTATGGTCCCGTATGAATGTTGAATTCTGGTGGTAGTATGTATGATCCCGTACAAATGTTGAATACTGGAGGTAGTATGTATAATCCCGTATGAATGTTGAATTCTGGTGGTAGTATGTATGGTCCCGTACAAATGTTGAATACTGGAGGTAGTATGTATGGTCCCGTATGAATGTTGAATTCTGGTGGTAGTATGTATGATCCCGTACAAATGTTGAATACTGGAGGTAGTATGTATAATCCCGTATGAATGTTGAATTCTGGTGGTAGTATGTATGGTCCCGTACATACAAATGTTGAATACTGGAGGTAGTATGTATGGTCCCGTATGAATGTTGAACACTGGTGGTAGTATGTATGGTCCCGTATGAATGTTGAATATTGATGGTAGTATGTATGGTTCCGTATGAATGTTGAATACTGGTGGTAGTATGTATGGTCCCGTATGAATGTTGAATATTGATGGTAGTATGTATGGTCCCGTATGAATGTTGAATTCAGGTGGTAGTAGGGATGGTTCCTGTACAAATGTTGAATACTGGTGGTAGTATGTACGGTCCCGTATGAATGTTGAATATTGATGGTAGTATGTATGGTTCCGTATGAATGTTGAATTCTGGTGGTAGTAGGGATGGTTCCTGTACAAATGTTGAATACTGGTGGTAGTATGTACGGTCCCGTATGAATGTTGAATACTGGACCCCGGATAAATGTTTAATAAGAAAGATGAACCTTGTAAATGTTGTTACCGTATTGAGTACTATCATGTCTAATCTGATCTTGTTTTTTCCATTATATTATTTATAAGTAATTTCTGTACAAATGTACACCATAGGGTCCTATATATGCGTCAGTTAAGATGCGAATTTAAGGTGTTTTGCTACACTTACACAGTGATGATATGTGTTGTCTTAGCCACAAGGATATAGCGTCAATGACGCTTAGATATCACAAATATTTATTTCTGCTGCACAATCTATGCATGTAAACAGAGGACATATGTATATTTTCACTCGTCTGCACCAGCGCCACCATACGGACTCCAACCACCACAGTTGTTTTGACAGTTAACACCTCTGACGTCACCACTGATATATATCACCCAGAGCAAGGATGAGAAATCGGTTTTTTTTTTACCTTTAAATGTAGGAACAGATCATCAACATCGTATCAGGAAGTATGGCATCTCTCTATGGCATCTCACCGGATCTCACGGCTTGGTTAATCTCTCGGATTAATCTCAGATAAACACATTCAGAAAAATTTTCTGTGTTCAATAAGTTAGGTTCGTTTTATTGTGATCTCAAGTTGGAGTCACTGAAAAGGGAAATTCGAGCTTAATAAGTGTTAACTCACGGATCCGGTCGAACAACCTGAAAACAGATGATAAATCGGTGCCATTTCAAACACAGTTCCGCCCAGATGACCATATATAGCTTCAGTCTGACTAACCTTCTATGTACATTCACACAAATAGGTTAAAATTGAAGGCAACGGTACAGTTCATAACGCGTTCCGTGATCAGGAAGGGAGGAGCCCGTATAGACAGCACATAGCCGTCAACCAAGGTATGTCAAACGACTACTTGTATCTTAAAATATTGTTATAATGTTATCTGTTTTTCTTGAAAAACAATTATACAGAGTAATAGGTGGTGTGTGTGTAGGGCCGGGTGGGGGGGGGGGGGGGGGGGTGCAGTGGATGTGGGTGAATATACGTCGTAGGTGGTGTGTGTGTGGTGGTGGTGGGGGGGGGGGCAGTGGATGTGGGTGAATATACGTCGTAGGTGGTGTGTGTGTGGTGGGGATGGGGGGCAGTGGATGTGGGTGAATATACGTCGTAGGTGGTGTGTGTGTGGTGGGGATGGGGGGCAGTGGATGTGGGTCAATATACGTCGTAGGTGGTGTGTGTGTGGTGGGGAGGGGGGCAGTGGATGTGGGTGAATATACGTCGTAGGTGGTGTGTGTGTGGTGGGGAGGGGGGCAGTGGATGTGGGTGAATATACGTCGTAGGTGGTGTGTGTGTGGTGGGGGGGGGGGGGCAGTGGATGTGGGTGAATATACTTCGTAGGTGGTGTGTGTGTGGTGGGGGGGCAGTGGATGTGGGTGAATATACGTCGTAGGTGGTGTGTGTGGGGGGGGGCAGGATGTGGATGTGGCGGTTGGCAGAGGATGTGGGTGGGTGGGGGCAGAGGATGTGGATGTGGGGGCGGGCAGAAAATGTGAGTGTGGGAGGGGGGCAGAGGATGTGGGTGAATATACTCCTGCCCCTCAAGTTTCTCTCAGAAAAACTCCCAACTTATAACGTTAATGCATTGGTAGGATCTGTCTGAAATCCTGTCTGAGTGAAATCGGTAGTCATCCCGCCCCATCTTAACCATCCAGGTCTAAATATCTTACAGCTTCATTAATCTGGATTTGGGAGGTTACTGTTCGAGGTTTGAATTCTAAATCAATAAATTGAACATGAACTTAAGCTTAATGGGTGAATCGATTTAAAGCAGATTAGTGTCATTTGTTATAGCGCAGCTTGAGAAGTCAGTCATTGGCGTTTCTGTATAATGGGGTACTGTTGGGACATAAAAGTAAATCAAACACAATTCAAAAAACACAATTTACAATACACAGTTTACAAAAATACAAAAACATGGTGTACAAGAGATTTGAAAGCTATATACAGGGGAGTATAAAGTAAAAACTGAAGGTTCCTTCCACCATATAAATGGCCTGTGAGAATAGCTTTTTTGGCGTTTCTCTCAAAGTCCATGTGATGTAATGATGATCTAACGGACAGATAACGGGGAACAATACGTGTACTTGGCTCCCAACACAGCTTCAGAGATTTTACTCTCTGGAATATTACGTTAACGAACTGTGCTTTATTAAGAAGAGGCATATGCTAAACCTTTGCAAAGCTTGTCTTCCATTTTCAATGGATTTGCTTTGATTTCTGTAGAATTTAGAACTCGTTTAACTTCGTTTTTCTTGTATACTTTTATTTGTATCTGTAATCCACTTAAACTTTATAGTGTATGTCTTAATGTTTTAATGGAAAATGTTTAAATTAAAACCACGGGGCAAATAGGTGAACAGATTCGTCACAAATTTGAACGTTGGTATTATACTTATACTGCATTAAATATGTTGGAATACATTATCGATTTCAAATTATTTGAATGACAATAATGGACAATCCAGGTTGAACTTCTGACACGTATGCGTCAGGGGGAGTATCCCCTTGTTCCGCAAGTGTATTTATGGAGGGAGCTATATTGTATTGACCGGAGTTGCTCATGCATGGCGCTGATATAAAGACTACGGTCACACTTAAATGAACCAAGTCAAATCCTCAATATTGATATGTTTTGATAAAAAGAACAAATGACCCTGTACATGTCTTGTGAACATACCCTGTATGGTAGAGCTGATGGTGCTCTACTCACTTCCAATGTTGAACCTTCACTCAACATAGGCATTTGCATACGCACACAAAGGCTTCACCAGGGCTATTTTAGTAACTACTATTTAGGTTTCTTAATAGATATTGAGTTTCAAAATGAATTCCAGGTCTATGACCCATAATGACATGAATTTAGTTCGAAAAATTAGCAGACTGCAATGAATTTTAGCTTAGCTGAGAAAATAGAAAACAACGGAACAGTTGACAACATGGTTATGATAAAGACAAGCTTGAAGATTAAATGAACAATGAGCAATTCAGATTTCTGATACATCTCTGGCTGTATTCATGGAGCTTGTATTTTTGGTTAAAAATAGACGTGTACTGTGGTAGCTTAAAAGAAAAAAATAATTCAAGCTTAGTAATTTAGACAGAGGAGTGAAACCAGAACTGGATGGACAGCCATTTTTTTCTGAAGTGCTTGGTTACTCCATAAATCAATTTTTAATCTAAAAATCTTACGAGGTCATGGGAGAAACCGGAAACACGATGTGGCGTCACTCGTACCCCACGCTGGATCGGTCATATAGTAGAGACAAAACAGGGATCACGCGACGTCCCCAGCGGAAACAAGTGCAAGATCGGGTCATTAAAAAAAACCCAAAAGAGTCATGCCTGATTGACTAAAATTGATGATTTGACGGTGCTTTGATTCTCTGGATATACGTGGTTTTGCTTACTTTGAACTGAGATATCTTTGTTATACATCACAAAAATGCAAAATACAGCACACTTTCTAAACTTGGGCGGGACACTGTTTTGATATTAGTATATTCGTCTAGTTTGGTGGGATAACTGATAAACAAACGTTACCCAATAGTCAGCCTCTGTTATTTATGCGTTCAGTTCTGTACAATGCGGTATTACGAGTTTCACTGGAGACAAATGACAAGAGTCTTTTATGCCCTTGAAACAGCAGTTAAAAACTGCGTACTATGGCTTTTATTTGTGCTGTTCTTGTGTAGCACGTCATATGTTTCATTGTTATGCGCTCTCACTTAATGCTCGTACGTTTCAGAGTTCAAAACATATCCAAAAGATAAACATATTCAAAAGAACGTTTAGCCAGAAATTAAATGGTGGAAAAAACGCATTTTCGCATTTGGCGAACAGAGTGAACAGAAGAAAGTGAGTGATGGACATACAAGAACCCATTGCAATCGTTGGGCTGGGCTGTCGATTTCCTGGAGGAGACAACTTGGATGAATTCTGGAGAGTGTTATCAAAGGGAGAGAACCATGTGATAGACGTGCCGCCGGACAGATGGAATGTGGATGCCTGGTATCATCCGGAAGCTCCAGGAAAGATGTACTCACGAAAACTGGGCGCTGTCAAAGGGTGCGTAATTAAAAAGGTTTTGAAAGCTAAAACTAAATAGTTAAAAGGAGTATACACTGTGTAAAGCCAGAAGTCTTTGACGTATTCTGATTGTTGGTTTCTCAGTTACTTTTGCGTACAGCGCCTGTCGAACAGAATCTTGAGGCATTTTGATGTCTGGTTTATCCGTTTTAATTTGGAGAAAGAAGTTACTTTACAAATGAATTCTCAGCCATCAGTGTTTGGCGTGAGTAACCATACCACCTGACATATGGCGTGGATGACGTATTGTAGGACTATATGGTACTGCTTATATGAGTTACGTAGGACACTAAAGCAGGCCAGGCTACATTTCAAACACAGTGTATTTGACAGCTGTAGGGATACAGCCAAACACTGGCAACCAGTGCCAATCAGTGATAGTCAAAAACCAAGCAAGGCACATAAATACGGACCAAGGTTCGGAAGAATGAAGAATTGAGGCTGGCTTCCTGTCGCCAATAGTTAGCCTGACCTTAGCTGAAAATGATAAAGTTGCTGATGTGATGTGTTTCAGACACGATGAGTTTGACAATCGCCTGTACGGAATCAGCGAATCAGAGTCGCTAAAGATGGACCCCCAGCAAAGATTTGTGCTGGATTCCGTCCATATGGCGCTGGAGGATGGTGGGTTTACCAGGGAACATCTTCGGGGCAGTAAAACTGGTGTATATATAGGTAACTAATTGTTCTATACGAAACAGAGCGGCTTATATACCGCGGAGCGGCTTAGGGGCAGCATTTATTTATTTGATGGGAGTTTTACACCGTACCAAGTACAGTTAAAATGACGTCTATATATGTAACTAAATGTTTTACACAAAACGCAGGGGCTTGTTTACCGGTAAGAGACTTAGGGGTAGCAAAATTGGCGTCTACATAGGTAATTATACGTCTGTATGATAACCCCAGGGATGTGTTTACCAGAAAACAGCTTGGGGCAAGTAAAACAGGTGTCTACATAGGTAACTATACGTCTGTATGATAACCCCGGGGATGTATTTACCAGAGAACAGCTTCGGGGAAGTAAAACTGGCGTCTACACAGATAACTATACGCCTGTGTGATAACCCCAGGGATGTGTTTACCAGAGAACAACTTGGGGCAAGTAAAACAGATGTCTAAATAGGTAACTATACGTCTGTATGATAACCCCAGGGATGTGTTTACCAGAAAACAGCTTGGGGGAAGTAAAACAGGTGTCTACATAGGTAACTATACGTCTGTATGATAACCCTGAGGATGTGTTTACCAGAGAACAACTTGGGGCAAGTAAAACAGATGTCTAAATAGGTAACTATACGTCTGTATGATAACCCCAGGGATGTGTTTACCAGAAAACAGCTTGGGGGAAGTAAAACAGGTGTCTACATAGGTAACTATACGTCTGTATGATAACCCTGAGGATGTGTTTACCAGAAAACAGCTTGGGGGAAGTAAAACAGGTGTCTAAATAGGTAACTATATGTCTGTATGATAACCCCGGGGATGTGTTTACCAGAGAACAGCTTGGGGCAAGTAAAACTGGCGTCTACACAGATAACTATACGTCTGTGTGATAACCCCGGGGATGTGTTTACCAGAGAACAGCTTGGGGCAAGTAAAACAGGTGTCTACATAGGTAACTATACGTCTGTATGATAACCCTGAGGATGTGTTTACCAGAAAACAGCTTGGGGCAAGTAAAACAGGTGTCTACATAGGTAACTATACGTCTGTATGATAACCCCGGGGATGTGTTTACCAGAGAACAGCTTGGGGGAAGTAAAACTGGCGTCTACACAAATAACTATACGTCTGTGTGATAACCCCGGGGATGTGTTTACCAGAGAACAGCTTGGGGGAAGTAAAACAGGTGTCTACATAGGTAACTATACGTCTGTATGATAACCCCAGGGATGTGTTTACCAGAAAACAGCTTGGGGGAAGTAAAACAGGTGTCTACATAGGTAACTATACGTCTGTATGATAACCCTGAGGATGTGTTTACCAGAAAACAGCTTGGGGCAAGTAAAACAGGTGTCTAAATAGGTAACTATATGTCTGTATGATAACCCCGGGGATGTGTTTACCAGAAAACAGCTTGGGGGAAGTAAAACAGGTGTCTACATAGGTAACTATACGTCTGTATGATAACCCTGAGGATGTGTTTACCAGAAAACAGCTTGGGGCAAGTAAAACAGGTGTCTACATAGGTAACTATATGTCTGTATGATAACCCCGGGGATGTATTTACCAGAGAACAGCTTGGGGCAAGTAAAACAGGTGTCTAAATAGGTAACTATATGTCTGTATGATAACCCCGGGGATGTGTTTACCAGAGAACAGCTTGGGGCAAGTAAAACTGGCGTCTACACAGATGACTATACGTCTGTGTGATAACCCCGGGGATGTGTTTACCAGAGAACAACTTGGGGGGAGTAAAACAGATGTCTACATAGGTAACTATACGTCTGTATGATAACCCTAAGGATGTGTTTACCAGAGAACAACTTGGGGGAAGTAAAACAGGTGTCTACATAGGTAACTATACGTCTGTATGATAACCCTAAGGATGTGTTTACCAGAGAACAGCTTGGGGCAAGTAAAATAGGTGTCTACATAGGTAACTATACGTCTGTATGATAACCCTAAGGATGTGTTTACCAGAGAATAACTTGGGGGAAGTAAAACAGGTGTCTACATAGGTAACTATATGTCTGTATGATAACCCCGGGGATGTGTTTACCAGAGAACAGCTTCGGGGAAGTAAAACAGGTGTCTAAATAGGTAACTATATGTCTGTATGATAACCCCGAGGATGTGTTTACCAGAGAACAGCTTGGGGGGAGTAAAACAGGTGTCTATATGGTAACCTTTTCCTTTAGTTTTAGAAGTTTCTCTTATTGTCCGATTCACACCGTGCTCAAGATCATCGATACTACAAGAGCCTGTTCTGTATATAAAGGCAAATTTCACCAAACATTTCACTAATCACCGCTCTTTCACATGTGACAGGATCAATGAATACAGACTACTCAAACATCCTTTCAAAACACGTAGAAGTGGCTGATAATTACCACTTGACTGGATCTGCTAACAGTATAGTGGCCGCCCGGGTATCTTATGTGTACGATCTCCGCGGCCCGGCTGTTACCTTGGATACGGCCTGTTCCTCTGCCCTCATGGCCATCCATTTGGCCTCCCAGGGCCTTTCCACAGGTGGGTGCTCCTCTAATTCATTGCAGGATACTATGTCAGACTGGAAGATATACTGATGCAATGGTCTCATGTCACCTTCGTCGAGCAAAGTCACTAGAAGAGAATAAGAGACGGTATTTTGGTTATTCATAATGAACATAAAAGACAATAGCACGGAGGTAAAACCAGACCAGTGACGAAAGTGTGTTAGCTGGAAAATAGTGGACGTCACTGATCTAGAATTACTCAAAATGTTGTGCTCAGATGTGCTCTGTTAGCAGAAGAATTTCAAGATAATTATCCCTTTGTGTCTTATGTCGTGATAGTACGTTTGCTTAAGACCACGCTTACTTTCTAATCCTTGAAAAACTTAACTATTTGCCAGGAGACTGCGACCTTGCTTTGGCCGGAGGTGTCAATCTGGTCATGATACACATCTCGGGGGTGTACCTCAGTCAGGCAGGGATGGCCTCCCGTGTCGGTCAGTGCCAAGCCTTCTCAGCAGATGCTGACGGATACGTAAGAGGAGAAGGCTGTGGGGTTGTTGTACTGAAAAGATTGTCTGATGTAAGTTTTAAACCTCACGAACTTTGATAAGAATATATAAGGATGGTGAGCCTTTCATTAATATATAAATAATAAAACCAACTTGCCTTTTTTTTTTATAAAGAGATGAATATGAAAGGCAGGAAATTAGGCATATCAACGCACATTCATAAGTATTTTATTGGATTTATTTATTTGATTTGATTGGTGTTTTACGCCGTACTCAAGAATATTCCACTTATACGACCATGGCCAGCATTATGGTGGGTTGAAACCGGGCAGAGCTCGGGAGAAACCCACGACCATCCGCAGGTTTCCGCAAGACCTTCCCATGTACGGCCGTAGAGGAAGCCAGCATTATGTTATTTGAGATATTGCGAGCAACGCTGTTTCTTGGAATAATACTTGAATAAATGCATTTAGAAATGTGATGATTAGTCGCATAAGAAGTCTTGTGAGACAACTTTAATCATGTCTTTATCAGGCTTTGAAAAACAAAGACAAAATCTGGGGCACGATCACCACTGGAACAAACCAAGATGGCCACATGGCACAACCGATCACAGCGCCCTCTGGTCTTCAACAGGAACAACTTCTAGAAGATATGTACAGCCGTCACAATATCGACAAATCTACAGTGCAGTACATCGAAGCACATGGTTAGAATTATTTCTGACACGTGAGAATTAAGTTTGAAATTGATTGTTTTAAGACATATGTAACTGTAGAGGTTGACACGGAATATGTATCAACACAGAAGAGGTCTTAGTTCGAATCTTTATAAGGCTATTCCGGCTGCCCCTTTATTTATTTTTTTGGGCCTCCGTGGCCGAGGTGGTTATCACGCCAGCGCGGCGCAATGAGCATCCCACCAATGTGATCGCTGTGAGTTCAAATCCAGCTCATGCTGGATTCCTCTCCGGCCGTATGTGGGAAGGTCTGTCTGCAACCTGCTGATGACCTCGAATTTTCCCCGGGCCCTATTAGATTTCCTCCCACTATAATGCTGGCCGCCGTCGTATAAGTGAAAAATTCTCTAGTACCGCGAAAAACATCAATCAAATAAAAAAATAAATAACGATTTCTCGGCTCAACATATCAGGAACTTGGGTGGAAAAGTCCTAATCAAGTTAATCCTCTCACCCTCACCCGAAAAGCACTCCAAAACATTTCACATCCACTGTACGAGGGTTATGGTTATAGACAGAAGGACTTCAATATCGGGTGAAACCCACTGCCCTTCACCAGTTATCTAACACTCATTCTGACGTAAATCCACATCTGAACCACCGCCCTTTGCCAGTTATCTAACACTCATTCTGACGTAAACCCACATCTGAACCACCGCCCTTCGCCGGTTATCTAACACTCATTCTAACGTAAATCGACCTTTTAACCACCGCCCTTCGCCGATTATATAACACTCATTCTGACGTAAACCCACATCTGAACCACCGCCCTTTTCCAGTTATCTAACACTCACTCTGACGTAAACCTACATCTGAAACACTGCCCTTTGCCAGGTATCTAACACTCATTCTGACGTAAACCCACATCTGAACCACCGCCCTTCGCCAGTTATCTAGCCCTCATTCTGACGTAAACCCACATCTGAACCACCGCCCTTCGCCAGTTATATAACGCTGGCGAGACAGCTGACAAGGTGTGGTGGTCAGAACGGACTAATGAATGCCTCTTAATGCAGTCTCGCATAACCAGGCGAATCACATATATGGCAGTGTTAATCATTTTTCTTATTCATGACATGATCGCAGCTGTGAAATAAATAAATGTGTTTCTTCTTTACCATAGGCACAGGTACCCCTGTAGGAGACCCCATAGAAGCAAACTGTCTCGGCCGATTTTTCGGACAAGATGGCAAGATCCGACATATTGGTTCAGTGAAAACAAACATTGGACATCTGGAGTCAGCGGCAGGAGCAGCGGGGCTCATTAAAGTTCTGCTCATGATGAAGCACGAGACCATAGTGCCATCACTGTTCAGCTCAAAGCTCAACTCAAAGATTGAGTTTGAAAAGTACCATCTCAAAGTGCCTACTGATTGCGTCCCGTGGGAAGAGCTGCCCTCCGGAGGTAGGGCGGCTGGTGTTAACTCTTTTGGGTTTGGGGGATCCAACTGCCACGCTTACGTCAAGCAGTATGTGAAAATTGATCCACCATTGCCGCCTAAACCACGTAAACATGGGTACAGAATGATCGCCGTGTCATCTAAGAGTTCGTCTGGTTTGACGGCCAACGTCCTCCACCTGAAAGAAGCGGCTGAAAGAAATCGCCTAGACGTGGATGCTCTGTCCTTCACGTCAACATGTCGACGAGATCATCACGAATACCGTTTGGCTTTTTATGCCAGAGACCAGGAGGAGTTGATAGCTGAATTAGGTAAACACCATGTCTTTGAAGTGTCTCAACCAGCCAAAAAACTGCGTGTCGTTTATGTGTTCTGTGGAATGGGGACTGCTTGGAAGGGAATGTGCATTGATCTCTTGGATAAAGAGCAGGTTTTCAGGGACCAGTTAGAAGAAATTGACGAATTATTGAAAGAATTCAACTCTGTTTCTGTGATAAATAAACTCAGAAACCAAAGCAATATACACGACCCTGCTGTTGAGCCCCTGGTGCTTTTCGCTTGCCAGGTGGGACTGACGGCCGTGTGGCGCCACTGGGGGGGTGGAGGCTGATGCTGTGATTGGTCAGTCTGTAGGGGAAGTGGCTGCCGCCCACGCCGCCGGGATTCTGTCCCTCAGGTCGGCAGTAGATGTGATCTACCACAGGACTCAGCTCCTCTTACAATCAGTTGGAGGCAAAATGCTGGTAATTGGGAAATGTCCTGTTGAAAAAGTGGAAGAACTTTGCCATGAGCAAGGCGGTGGCGTTAACGTCGCCGTGTACAACAGTCCTACAAGCTGCACCGTTTCCGGTGACGACGAAGCGGTGACCGCTGTTCGGAAATGTCTCAAATTTTTGGATCAACCTGACATGATAATCACAGAGCTTTCTGTGAAAACAGCTTATCACTGCCACAAACAAAAACCCCTGGCAAATTCTCTCATCAAGGCCTTAAATGGACTGAAGGGACAGGATGCACAGCTTGACATCGTTTCTACAGTTACTGGTCACTTGGCATCTTCAACAGATTTTAAAACAGCAGAATACTGGGTGAAAAATCTCACAGACCCTGTTAAATTTTATCAGGGTTTATTGAGTGCAACAGATGGTGACAAATTCAACGTATTTCTCGAAATAGGACCGCGCCCGGTACTTCGAGCTCATTTCAACGACGTTTTCAGTACCGGATACAGCAATGGAGTGGTTGTACCCTCGATGGAGAAGATGTCAAACACTAACACCATGGTAAGCAGCCTCGGGAAGCTTTTTAGCCATGGTGTGAATCCCAGGTGGGCTTCTGTTATAGGGCAGGGTGTTACACAGCTAACTGTGGAACCCAAATACCAGTTTCAGAGAACGAAAGGTTTATTTGAACCTGAAACATCTCTCTTAGAACGCCAGGGGCTGCCAAGTATGAATGGGAGACATCCGTATGTGAATCGAGTTTCCGGGAATCTTCTCACAATGGAAATCCGGATAAATGAAAATGACACGGCATTTGTTTACTCACATGTTGTCGGCGGAGCGGCATTTGTCCCGGGATCTTTGTTCGCTGATGTCGCCTTTGAATACGCAAAAGAAATATTTGAAAATGTAGTGCAAGATGTACGAGTGTCTGTGCGCTTGTTGAAGCCTGTTGGTGTCATGAAGGGCCGTAGCCAGACATTAACTTTGATGACTGAAGCACAATCTTCACACAGCGCCAGCTTCAGGATTTTACACAAAAACTCTGCGTGTGTGTTTGGTGAAGTAGTCAAATCCGGAGACTCATTCGAGCCCAAGCCCTGTGACATAGCCGCTGTCCGCATGCGGTGTACATCTTCGATGGACAAAGATGAGATATATGACAGGTTGAGGCAGTTCGGATTTGCGTACGGCGAGCAACTTCAACTGATCACGAAGTGTGAAGCCAATTCCGTGGAGTGCTTAGCATGGCTAAGCGTCAGCGATCTCGTGAAAACACAGATGTGTAAAACTCATCTACATCCCTCCATTCTGGATGCAATCATGCAGTCTACCTGTGCAATTTACTCCAGTACTGAGTCTGTCTGGGAAGACCGTATACCGTCCATTCTTGGCGAGATTAGCATCCACAGGAAGGTCACTGGGGACATGATGTGTTATAGCAAACAGATGAGTCAGTCCAATGGGCAATTTCATTTTAGGGTTCTTCTACTAACACATGCTGGCCAGGTGATTGCAGAATTAAAAGACTTCGTTATACAGATTTTGAGCACCACAAAGACAACCGCAGAGGACCTAGAATACGAGCTCCAGTGGGTGCCAACTGAAATCTCTACAACGCCTCCTGATAAAAGAGCAATTTTGTTCATTCACCGGAAGCGCAAACCGGACAAAATTCTGCATAAACTGTCTGACTCTGTGAAGGTTATTTCCGAGGAGTCCACCTCAGGGTTGGTGATCCCAATAGACAAAATATCGGGGGTCGTATTCTATGCAGACTCGAGTGAAGAGACTGAAGACTATCTGATGAGATCATTGACAGAAATGTACGACAATCTCAGGGAAGTCATCTGCTTTCTGATCAACAGCGGGAGCGACATCCCAGTTTCCGTTGTGACGGTGAATACGCAAATATCAAAGGACGGTTCCAGTGTTTCTCAGGTGAACCTAGATGGATCACATTTATGGGGCATGGTGAGGTGTTATGTGAAAGAGGACAACCGAAAGTTACAGCTGATTGACCTCCAAGATTTCACACAAGCATCCATAGACACTTTAACGAATTGCTTGAATCTACAGAGCTTTCATGAATTTCGTTTTAGAGAACTGATGATATGTGAAGGAAAATTATTTAGGTATTCGGTGAAGACGTCACTGCGTGTGATGCCAATCAGAGAAAAGCTTAGTAGTCACACCGAAGTCAATCAGCCTTTGAATCTCGTCAGTGGTCGTAAAACACCAAGTTGTCCATACGAATATCGGTTGGAATATTCCACACAGGCAGCAGATACTTCGTCAAAAGGAGAAATAATCCCGGTAAAGGTGCAGTATGTTGTAATAACAAAATCAAGCGCATCTTCCACTGATAAATTGCAAACACATTTGGATGAAGGGCAGAGATTGGTCTGTGTGGAAGCAGTCGGTACAGCCAAACACGGACAAGAAAACAAGGACGTTATTGTTTTTATTCCAACATTTGCTAAAACTGTTTTAACAGTTTCAAAAACCAATACAATTCCAAAGTCACTCATTAGAGACTACAAGGCTGGTTTGCTGACATGTTTGGCGATTATAGAAAACATGGCACAACAAATACCCCTAGATTCTCAGGTGGCAGTGATAACTGAGCCGCGGTCCAGATGTTTTGGTCAATTATTGAAAGCTGTTTTGAACTATAAGGGAAGCACCCAGGTGCAGATTCATGAAAAACTGACACAAGAAAGTATCCCAAAAGGCACATCGCACGTTATTTTGTTTTCAAATTGTTCAAAGGAATTCTTCATTACAGAAGAAACTGGGCAGACAATAATTTCCATCGAAGGTTTTGGACTAGAAAGTAAAGACATTTTACTTTTGACAAGCCTAAACTTTACCCTTCGGGTAATTAAGCCATGGGAGATGTTTTCCAGTGGGAAGATTTCAGAATGTTTAAAACAAATATCGACCATGTTGTCAATGGAATGGAGAAGATTAAACGAAATCTTGAGCACATTTGAAGAAAAACATCTTGAAATCTTCGTGTCGCACGTCATTCATGTTGCAGATCAGTCACTGCCTTTGTGTGTTACTGAACGGACGCTTTTCCGAGGGAATGCGTCTTACGTTATAGTGGGAGGCCTGACGGGTCTAGGCTGGTTGATTGTTCAGTTCATCGCAGAAATGGGCGGTGGTCTGATCGCTATTACGTCACGGAGGACACCAGACGCGGACGCCCAGGAAAAGATGCGGAAACTAAGCCTGGAGACCGGAGCCAAAATTGAATTTCTACAGGCAGATGTGTGTGACTTGAGCTCTCTTGAAAACGCCTTCGTGATCCTACAGACAAAGTACCCTGACCACGCAGTCAAGGGAATATTTCAAGGTGCTGGTGTGCTGAAGGATTCTCTGTTGCTCTATTCCACAGCCGAAGACTTTGAGAAAGTTGCCTCGCCTAAAATCCAAGGTTCTTTAAATCTACATAAGCTGTGTATGCAACTTGGTCTAAAGTTGGACTACTTTATTTTACAGTCTTCAGTCGCATCTGTTTTCGGAAATCCAGGCCAGACAAGCTATGGTGCAGCTAACAGTTTTCTCGACACACTCGCCAGCTACCGTCGTCAAAAGGGTTTGAAAGCGCAGTCTCTAAACTGGGGACCATTATGTGTAGGAATGGCTGTGAAGGACGAGTCCGTAGTTAACAGCTGGAAAAGCGCAGGGTTTGAAGCCATTTCTGAAGAGGGAGTTCGACAGTGCTTGAGGCATGCTTTGTTGTCGGACAAGGCACATGTATGCTTTGCTGATATTTACATCAAGGTGGAAACTCCATCAGCTGACATACGAACGGTTTTAGATAGCGCAGTCAATAGTCCTGCCGAGAGACATCTCAAAGGCGTGGATATTGACCTATCGGCAATTCGGAGTATGAATGAAGAGGACAGGAAACAGGCTTTCTGGAAGTATATCAAGGCACTTGTAAACAGAGAATTTACTGTGTCGTCAGAGCTGCTTCAGCTTTCAACTCCTCTGTACAATTTAGGACTGAATTCAATGGTAGCCGTTTCCCTTAGTAACTGCGTGAGGAACGATACGGGAATCCATTTACCTGCTACTCGACTACTCTCAGAAGACCTGACGATGATAGATTTGGTGACAGAAATCGAAAATGCTGTTATGGCAAACGAGAATGTCACGATTGCCATATCGCCACTTGACATAGAGAGGATGTATTCCAAACTCTCGCCCTTGATATCACCGATTCAAGCCTTTATGTACCAAAAGTGTCATCGAAACAACTTCAGAAATGACATTCTAATTGGGACAGAATTTAACACCACATTCTCCATTCCAAAGGAGAACATCAAAGCTGCTGTGTACAAAGTCCTTGAGAGAAATAAACCAATAAGAACGGTATACAGACAGAACGGAAATCGTGTAGAGCCTGTCCTGCTGGAGGCGTTTAAAGTTCCGAAAATTATTGACATTTCATGTGATGACCCTAAGGACCTCACAGAACAAGTAAGACAGGTGTTTCACCGACCGTTTGACCTGAGTAAGGAATTGCCCCTCAGGATCATTTACAATCACACCAATGGCCCCAACTCTGAGATTAGATTTCTCTTCCATCACGTTTCCTTTGACCAAAAAGCAGTGTATATGTTTTTCAATGAGTTGAAAAGTTTTTTGCTCTCTGAAAACTTACCTGCTGTAAAGGAGGTTAACATTCCTTCGGAAGTGTTTAAATGTTTGTCGCCTCAATTCAGACAACAAGAGACATTTTGGGAGAAACGAATAAATCAGTCTATTCACTTGCCACTGCTTTCATTGTCCACTTCCCCCAATGCCCACATACCGCCAGTATTGGAGAAAACGGTTCTTCTTGATATTCCAACAGATATTGTCGCCGACATTATCAAAATGTCCCAAATACTTAAAATCACAATGTTTCAGTTTTTGGTGAGCTCCCTTCAGCTTCTGTGGCATATGTTAACTGGAGAGGAGAAATTAAGTCTGATAATAAACATTGACACACGCCAGCATGTCCCAGCCCTGATGAACGTCATGACTCACTGCGTGAACTACCTACCTGTTATTGGCTCCTTTGACCAAGACATTACAATTGGGGGTTTCCTACAGAGCAATTCAGCTGAGGTGAGGCAGTGTGTGGAGCATGGCCTCTATCCCGGGTTTTTGGTGCTGGAGAACACGTCAGAGGTGACGGCAGCCAACATCTGTAGACATAACGTGGTTATGGAGGATTTCACAGAGCAAGTGAAGTTGACGGATTATAGCGGAGTTCACCTTGGAAAGTCTGGACCCATGGGTCTTGACCGAGAGACAAGGCTTCTGCTGTGGACGAGTGGGAAATATAAAATTTTACAGCTGCAGCTAGATTACCACCCTGACTTACTCACCCAGGAAGCAGCTCAAACGTTTCTGTCTGACTTTAAGGCAATTATAACGTTCAGCCTGGGGAATCTGAGCACTGTCATAAACGACATACCTACATCAATACTGTCATCCTCTGTGACTTCTTCGAAGAATGTTACATCGTCTTCTCCAGCCTCATTGATGAACTCAGAGCCACCGATTTCTTTGCGAACAACGGTGGAGTCTAAGCAGCCAATTTCGTATGAGAAACTGGTCACTGGAGAAAAAAAGGCAGAAATTGGTACCGCGAACCAACTACAGATATCATACTCGGACATAACGCTTTCAACCGTTATAAAAGGTAAGACTCTTTCCATTAACCCGAACGTTAAATTTTTGGTGACAAAGATATTGTTTCTCTTATGTATTATTTCACAAAGCTAAGCACTGAAGAACACCCAAAGCATTAAACTCTGAAGAACACCCAAAGCATTAAACTCTGAATAACACCCAAAGCATTAAACGCTGAAGAACACCCATAGCATTAAACTCTGAAGAACAACCCACGCATTAAACAGTGAAGAACACCCCGAGCAGTGAATACTGAACCACATCCCGAGCAGTAAACACTGAACGACACCCGAGGAGTAAACATTGAAGAACATCCCAAGCAGTAGACACTGAAGAACACCCAAGCAGTAAACACTGAAGAACACCCAAGTAGTAAACACTGAACAACACCCCAAGCAGAAAACACTGAAGAACACCCCGAGGAGTAAACATTGAAGAACATCCCAAGCAGTAGACACTGAAGAAAACCCAAGCAGTAGACACTGAACAACACTCCACGCAGTAAACACTGAAGAACACCCCAAGCAGTAAACACTGAACAATACCCGAGCAGTGAATACTGAACCACATCCCGAGCAGTAAACACTGAACGACACCCCGAGCAGTAAACACTGAAGAACACTCCAAACAGTAGACACTGAAGAACACCCAAGCAGTAAACACTGAAGAACACCCAAGTAGTAAACACTGAAGAACACCCCAAGCAGAAAACACTGAACAACACCCCAAGCAGTAAAGACTGAACAGCATCCAAGCAGTAAACACCGAACAGCACCCCAAGGAGTGCACACTGAACAACACCCCAAGCAGTAAACACTGAAGAACACCCCGGGCAATAAATACTGAAGAACAAACGAAGTATTAAACACTGAGGAACACCACAAGCAGTAACACTTAAAACAACCCGAGCAGTAAACACTGAACAACACCCCAATCAGTAGACACTAAACAACACCCCAAGAAGTAGACACTGAAAACACTCCAAGCAGTAAACACTGAACAACACCCCAAGCAGTAAACACTGAACAACACCTCAATCGGTAGACACTGAAAACACTCGAAGCAGTAGACACTGAACAACAGCCCAAGCAGTAAACACTAAAAACGTTCCAAGCCACAGACACTGAACAACACCCCGGCCAGTAAACACTAAACAACACCTTGAACAATAGACACTGAACAACACCCCGAGCAGTAAACACTGAAGAACAGCCCAAGCAGTAGACACTGAAGAACACCCCAGAAGTAGACACTGATTAACACTCCAAGCAGTCAACACTGAGCAACACCCCAAGCAGAAAATACTGAACAATACACCAAGCAGTAGACACTGACGAACACCCAAAGCAGTAGGCACTGAACAACACCCCGAGCAGTAGACAATGAACAACACCCCGAACAGTAAACATTAAACAACACCCCAAGCAGTAAACACTGAAGAACACCCCAAGCAGTAAAAACTGAAGAACACCCCAAGCAGTAGACACTGAACAACACCACGAGCAGTAGACACTGAACAACAACCCAAGCAGTAAACACTGAACAGCACCTCGAGCAGTAAACACTGAACAACAACCCAAGCAGTAAACACTGAACAGCACCTCGAGCAGTAAACACTGAACAACAACCCAAGCAGTAAACACTGAACAGCACCTCGAGCAGTAAACACTGAACAACACCTCAAGTATTGAACCCACCCATCCAATGATAGATGCATTTTAGACGTGAAAATCAACGTCTGAGGTCAGATTCAGTTATGTTCTTGGTACTTGACCAGCCATGAAACAGACCAACTTCGTGTAAATGAAACGTTCTTGCGTAAGGTGTTAAACAAACAATCAACAAATCTTGATGTTTCTCTTGATCTGGCTCACAAAGTAGACATAAACACGATTACACCTTGCTCACTAATAATTAACCTGGCCCCCATGCTTTGGATATCACAGTGGTACCTGCTTGAATCACATATCCTTTGCTGAGAGGGAGAGTCCCTTTGTTCATGTTTTCTGGACTCTGGAGTGTAAGTCATGTTAACGGAGTGAAGAGAATAGGCATTCTCCATGGTTTACGGATATTCTACATGATTACGGATATTTTCCATGATTACGAACATTCTGCAGGCTTACGGACAATCTCTATGGATACGCACATTCTCCATGTTTACGGACAATCTCCTTGATTACGGACATTTCCAATGCTTACGCACATTCTCCATGATTACGGATATCTCCGTGGTTACAGACATCCTCAATGGTTACGGACATTCCCAATGGCTACCGTCATTCTCAATGGTTTACTAACAAACATTCCTTCCTTTGACGAGTGTATTTTGTGAAACTACGTTTTCCGTTGTTGCTAGATCTACACGATAGAAAAAATGGCACTTCACCAACAGATGCTCAGATTAGAATATACGACATGGAGACCAGCTTGTGGCCACATCAACAGATGTTCAGAATACAAAATATGACATGTAGACCATCTTGTGGCCACATCAACAGATGCTCAGAATACAAAATATGACATGTAGACCAGCCTGTGGCTACACAAACAGATGCTCGGAATAGAAAATATGACATGTAGACCAACCTGTGGCTACACAAACAGATGCTCAGAATAGAAAATATGACATGTAGAACATCATGTGGCTACACAAACAGATGCTCAGGATAGAAAATATGACATGTAGAACATCATGTGGCTACACAAACAGATGCTCAGGATAGAAAATATGACATGTAGACCAACCTGTGGCTACACAAACAGATGCTCAGAATAGAAAATATGACATGTAGAACATCATGTGGCTACACAAACAGATGCTCAGGATAGAAAATATGACATGTAGAACATCATGTGGCTACACAAACAGATGCTCGGAATAGAAAACATGACATGTAGACCAGCTTGTGGCTACACCAACAGATGCTCAAAATACAAAATATGACATGTAGACCAGCTTGTGGCTACACCAACAGATGCTCGGAATAGAAAATATGACATGTAGACCAGCCTGTGGCTACAACAACAGATGTTCAGAATAGAAAATATGACATGTAGACCAGCTTGTGGCCACAACAACAGATGCTCGGAATAGAAAACATGACATGTAGACCAGCTTCTGGCCACAACAACAGATGTTCAGAACAGAAAATATGACATGTAGACCAGCGTGTGGCTACACCAACAGATGCTCAAAATACAAAATATGACATGTAGACCAGCTTATGGCTACACCAACAGATGCTCAGAAGACAAAAACATGACATGTAGACCAGCTGCTCAAAATAGAATATACACAAACAGACGCTCAGAATACAAAATATGACATGTAGACCAGCTTGTGGCTACATCAAGAGATGCTCGGAATAGAAAACATGACATGTAGACAATCTTGTGGCCACACCAACAGACGATCAGAATAGAAAATATGACATGTAGACCAGCTGCTCAAAATAGAATATACACAAACAGACGCTCAGAATACAAAATATGACATGTAGACCAGCTTGTGGCTCCACCAACAGATGGTCAGAATAGAAAATATGACATGTAGACCATCTTATGGCCACGCGAACAGATGTTAAAAATAGAAAATATGACATGTAGACCATCTCGTGGCCACACGAACAGATGCTCAAAATACAAAATATGACATGTAGACCATCTTGTGGATACACCAACAGATGCTCAGAATAGAAAATATGACATGTAGACCATCTTGTGGCCACAACAACAGATGTTCAGAATAGAAAACATGATATGTAGACCAGCTTCTGGCCACAACAACAGATGTTCAGAACAGAAAATATGACATGTAGACCAGCGTGTGGCTACACCAACAGATGCTCAAAATACAAAATATGACATGTAGACCATCTTATGGCCACGCGAACAGATGTTCAAAATAGAAAATATGACATGTAGACCATCTTGTGGCCACACCAGCAGATGTTCAGAATAGAAAATATGACATGTAGATCAGCTTGTGGATACACCAGCTGATACTCAAAATAGAATATATGACATGTAGGCCAGCCTGTGGCCACACGAACAGATGCTTAGAATAGAAAATATGACATGTAGACCAGCTTGTGGCCACACCAACAGATGCTCAGAATAGAAAATATGACATGTAGACCAGCTTGTGGCTACACCAACAGATGCTCAAAATGCAAAATATGACATGTAGACCATCTTGTGGCCATACCAACAGATGCTCAGAATAGAAAATATGACATGAAGGCCAGCTTGTCGCTACACCAGTTGATGCTCAGAATACAATATATGACATGTAGACCAGCTGGTCGCTACACTAACAGATGCTTACGATACAAAACAAGATATATAGACAGGCTTGTTGCTGCACGTGGAAAAGCTTATCGCTACACCAACAGATGCTTACGATACAAAACATGACAGATAAACTAGCTTGTTGCTACACGTGGTCCAGCTTGTCGCTACACCAACAAGTGCTTACGATACAAAACAAGATATTTAGACAGGCTTGTAGCAACACGTGGAAAAGCTTATCGCTACACCAACACATGCTTACGATACAAAACATGACATATAAATACGAGCTTGTCACTAGACTGAAAGATTCGCTTAGGCTTGCTGCCTGTCCGATCGTAGAAAACTTGAAATCTATACCAGCTTTACTAACAGATGAAAGCGTCACATTTGATTTTTGTAATCCGCTCGTTATCTGAAAAAGGGCATGGATTACCGTTACTGCTAAGTCCCATTCACTGACACTCGTTGGGAAAAGGGCATGGAGAATGGTTACTGGCCCATTCACTGATGCCAGTAGTTACACCTGCAGACATGAAAACCCCACACAAGTATCAAATAACGCTAGTATTGTGCGCAATATAAATTTTACGGTGTAATTATTTGATAGGTGTTTTACGCCGTACTTTCCCTTATACGACGGCACCAGCCCCCAGTAACACAGTTGGTAGAGCATCCACTTCGGGAGCGGTAGCTCAAGTGTCAATCTTGCGTCGAGTTACACGTAAGACCTTAAAAGAGGAAGTTTTAACTTCCTCACTTGACGTTCAGTATGAAGGGGATAGTGCAACGACTGGTTGACCCGTATCAGTATAATGGCTCGGGCGGGGCGCCTTACTTACCTTAAGGCGTCTCAGTGAAGCAGCACTAGGTTAAAGAGCGCTGGAAATCCGCTCTGCAACAAGGAGGCACATTACATGCACTCTATGGATTCCTTCGTCGTCATGTCACTGAGAAATTGTTAACTACGCCGTTAAACCCCAAGTACTCACTCACCACGGCGGCCTGCATTATGGTGGGAGCAGTGTAATTATCCAGACATATCTCTGATGATATGTCAGAACGCAAAGGCTAGTTTGTATTCAAATCAGTGAGGAAAAGCGCTATACAGATAACGGTCTTCTGGTCTCGGTAAACCGCGGGCTCGCCCGCCGTTCAAAGCACAGCCTACTAGGAGAGGTGAAACTACTTGCTAACATAATCTCTGCCGTACAGGTCAATATTAGTGGGGAAAAGTCACACTTGTGACACTCCAAAACAAGTAAGTTATATCAGTAAGGCTTATACATATTTTGTTTTCTTTCTCAGGTTTTTGGTGTGAGATGAAGGTTGGTGATGGCTGCTGTACATCGTCATGGGAAGATGTGTTTCTTCGCCTGTCACTGACTAACGGAAAGCCAGGCTGCCTTGAGTGGGGTCTGGACGAGCATGGACGTTCGGGAAGATGGCTGTCCCCCAAATTAGGAGAGTCAGTCGTTGTTCTAAAGGAAGTGAGTTAGCAAGAAGCCTGGCTCATTTCTACTTATTAAAACATGCTTTATTTGATTACAGCATGCTTGGAATGCCAGAATGAAGGGTTATGACTTTATTCTAAGTCGATAAACGTGCAGACATATCGTGGCAATCAGGATGATTCATTGGTGATTGAACAATTTAAAGCTGATTTAGTGCCTGTACTGGTTAATGAATTAATTTGCCTTTCTATATCTACAGTTCTGTTTTCGGTGGATTGTTTTTTTTTAACCTGGGTAGCATGCATAGATCTGAACATTGAAATATAATAAAGAACAAATACCTCTCTTAGTTACTAGTTCTACTGACCTCACATTTGGTTGGTATTTTGCAGAATTCTTCAAGTTGATTATTCAGTCCGGAAATAAAACAGTTAAGTTCAGGACAATGGACGAGTCGGTGGCGGACACGTGGATCAGAGCGCTGACCGAACTCAAGAGATCCAAAGAACATCCACAGTCGTACGTGAATCGTGGGGCCGTGTTTGAGACAAATATTGTTACTACGCATCTGTAACGTTAACCTTACCTGGTTGCTTTAAGCGTAGTTGTCCAGGCTAATCCGGTTTCAAAAACCTGTATACCAGCATTAAGGAGAGCCCTGAGAAGTTAAGGGAAGGGAGATAACTCTATTTTACATGGCCTGTTTGTTCGTCAACAGTTAACTTGGGTGCAGGAGTGTGTTTTACTCCTGTTTTTGCATTTCATCTTGGACTGGGCTTGTATGACGTGTGTGCAACGACTTTTAAAATATAGTGGAGGTAAATACAACTAAATAACTTCCCGTAGCTGTACGGCTTTGCACAAGGGCACCTACTCAGCTGTACACATGTGTACGTTGTTTAGTTTTGCAGCTGTGTGAAAAATTGTACTTGAGAGCATATGCACGAGCATTTTCATGTACATGCGTAGAGTTGTGTGAATGAATATGCGTGTATCTGTGCAGCAGTACACCTGTTCAACACTTGCATAGCTGTGCAGCTATGCTGCTGTCTGCCTGTGGCTGTGCAGCCATGCAGTTGTCTGCCTGTGGCTGTGCAGCTATGCAGTTGTCTGCCTGTGGCTGTGCAGCTATGCCATTGTCTGCCTGTGTTTGTGCAGCTATGCTGTTGTCTGCCTGTGGCTGTACAGCTGATCAGTTGTCTGCCTGTGGCTGTGCAGCCATGCAGTTGTCTGCCTGTGGTTGTGCAGCTATGCAGTTGTCTGCATGTGGCTGTACAGCCATGCAGTTGTCTGCATGTGGCTGTACAGCTATGCTGTTGTCTGCCTGTGGTTGTGCAGCTATGCTGTTGTCTGCATGTGGCTGTACAGCCATGCAGTTGTCTGCCTGTGGCTGTGCAGCTCTGGCATTGTCTGCCTGTGGTTATGCAGCTATGCCGCTGTCTGCCTGTGGCTGTGCAGCCATGCAGTTGTCTGCATGTGGCTGTTCAGCTATACATTTGTCTGCATGTGGCTGTGCAGCTATACAGTTGTCTGCCTGTGGTTGTGTAGCCATGCATTTGTCCGCCTGTGGCTTTGCTGCTCCATAGATTTGCACAAGAGTACCTTCGTGAATAGCTCTGGTCTGTTTTCCTGTGCTGTCGTGCAGCTTTGCAGTTGTGGATCGCTCAGCCTTCTGTCCCTGTTTAGGGGTACATTTGTACTATAACATGTGTTGTAATGGACCAGCGTAGCTGTGTACTACCTCAAAACCAAAGCAGTGCAGCTGTACATATATATAAGAATACGACTCAGAATTACGTTGCATACTAAAATTATTATATTTTTCTTATTTCTTAATTATTTTATATATGTATTTACAAATATTATTTTAATAAAGTATTAAAGAAGTACTTTGGTATTTATGTTTGCCCTGTTTTTCATGTTAGCCGTTGCCATGACGTTTTGAGGACAAAGTACAATGTAGTAACATAGACCTATCACTAATTCATTGAAAGTGAACACTAACCAGGAAGACACAACGTACAATGCTGGTACTTCCCTGTACGTTTATTTCCTGTTTAGTACTGTGTGGTTGTGTTAATGGCCGTTACTGTTTATGTTTCCGGGGCCATCCTGCAGATAGCTGACATAACACTGCTCTCCACTAAAACATGGTTCTTTGGAGCGCCTGCTGGCTCATTCCGTAAAGCGTTACTCTCTTGGTAGGACTTCCACCTATGACCATTGAGATCCTCTGCACGGATCCCGCTATTGTCAAGTTGATTCAAACTTTTCTTGACCATAACAGAGTATAGGTAAAAAATTCAAACACAGGTGAGTTCTTGTCGTCTGATGCCATGGACTCACAGAAATATATGAGAAGCAAAGTTAAAAATTGTGGCGTATTTATTTTTCTTTAATATTTGAACGTAAATATTTTAAGGCAACAACCATATTTAAATACAAAAATATTCAACTAAAATAAGTAGATTGCGAAACAAATAGAAGATCTCCAATGAGTGACCGTGAAGTATCAAATTTATTAAACGACAGTTTAAAAATTTCGTGTTTCGAGCCTCTGACGAGAAACAAACGAAATTTTTTCTTTTTAAGTATTCTAAATTTTTAAGCATTCCAAACCAAAGCTTAGCAAAATGACGTCATAATACCAGTTCTGCCAACTTCAACATTTCTTACGCCACGTAACAAGACAAGATGTCCGAAATACTGTTAGCCCAACATCTTTACGAGATCGCGTGATATCACTGTAGATAGACTTATAAAATCATTTATCCCATCAATGTAACCCAGAACATGGAATAAAGGAGGTGGGATAAATATCGCATCACTTTTTTCGTTAACAATGTTCAGACAGCTACATGTACTTGATTGGCTCATAGACGTTCATTCATAAAAACCAGACAATCAAAAGCTACACACGGACCGGAGTACTTCTTTTTCTACGTGATTTCGTCGTTTGCATTTCTGAGACAAAATCATGGCGCAACGATTGAAAGTCGGAGATTTTGTGTGCATAGACAAAGGCGGCGAAGGGAGTATACTAAGGTGAAATATATGTAGCCGGTAGGAGTATCCGGTACTGATTATCTTGCTGAACTTTCACGGCGCCGATTATGTAAAATCGCACCACCAAACAACATCAGCGTAACCACATGCGTCCACTGCAGGTACAATACTCGAAAACATCCTACGGGAAATTGTCCACTATACTGATGTGCATAATACTGATATTTTCGGCAATTGTGTACCTAATTGCCGAAAGTCAGCACTGCGAAATATCCAACATTCTCAGCTCTTTTGTCAGTTCCTCCCCCTTGTGCATTCACTTCAGCCACAGTATTAACCACAGTTAACACTGGGCAAAATTTTACCTGTACTAGTTCAACTTCTTGCATCTAACACAGTACGTTGAAGACGGAAATCAGGTCAAGTGAACCAATCTCCACGGGCCGATCTCTTGTGGAGTCCTCAACATCCATATCCACAACCACAACAAAAACGACGAATATCCATCCGCTAAGTACGGTCTTATCTGGGTAATCCAGTCCTCGCAATGGTCTGAAGAAATGTAGACTGTAGTCGTACATGCCATGGATATGTCAGCACCTGTAGGCACATAAAATTTCAACTGCACGCTCACACAAATGCACGTGCTACACTCCTGACTGCTTTTCCCACGACTTCTCGGAGTCCCTGACGGAGATGTTCGTAAACTGTATAATAACAATTGTTTGCTGTGTTTTAATGTGTATAGATGATTATTTAGAAATCCTATCCAAGGTTGTGTGAGTAAAGGGCGTTCTGCGCCGAACTCTTTTTTGAGATGTATATTTGATTTTTGTGTATAAATGTTGTGCTTTGGTCTGAGGACGAATGACTGACGTCACATACTTAAATTCCTCCGCATTGCTACACGCGTTTGTGCAAACAGAGAAAGAAGACAAAATATTCTCGCTGAACTGAAACATAATGTTGTACCTTTTTCAATTTTCCATTTATGGGATAAACAAAATCTCCTCGTGAACTCGTGAACCTATAGTCAAAACAAAATGTTTCTTTGTGACGTAATGGCGTCGGGTGTAATATTCTACTCCGCTGTTAGTTGCGGGCGGTGTGCAAATATACATATTAAGTAGAGATGACCTTTCAAACAACGTATAGTGTGTCGGCACGTTTACCTCCCGGAGTATTACATTTCATGCTGTTTATGTCGACAAAGAAAAGAATTTGAGTTTTATGTTTTACACTCAGACACCTTGATATTCAAAAGGGAAACAATCTTCCAATCTGAGCTCAGCGGTATGACGTCATAATACATGTACAGTAAACGTTTACATTTGTAGGTATGTCAAGCAACAAAACACATATGCAGTTTTTGAAACATTTTCTTCAAATCTGGGGTAGATTAGATTTTACCGCCTTCGTTCCTATGTGTTTTTGTGTAAGTGGGCGATGGAGAAAACGGAAGACTTCAACGTTTGTAAAAGTAAAGTATATTATTTTCACCAACAACGAAAGGGAGACTACACCGGTCTATTGGCGGACGGAGAATAAAGTTTTACCGATGGAAATAAAGTTATTATTACATGGACAATATGTAAGAATACTTTTTATCTACATATATACAGTAACGTTTCCCATCACCAGGGCGTTGTGCATGGTATCGGTTAGGTATGCACAAATACGACCGTACCCAAGATCTGAAGAGTTCTGGAGCACCGCTTGAATAATAGGCCTACTTCAACACATATTCTATAGGGTGGAAGACACCATCAGTTCTTGTAATGCTTTACGTAAGCAGATCAGCTGTGTTCAAGTTTTTTTTTATGCTTTTAATAGAACGTTTTGCCCATGATTGCAATTGTATTATTTATATGAAGGTGAAGTGTCAGCATTTCCTTCACTCATAAAAGTGATATCTCACTGGCTAGAGGTAGATGTCATTTTTGTTGTTACACATGCCAACGCCATGCATGGATGTTGTCTGCGTACGTTGTGAAGTGCAAAAACGGCTACGCAGATGTTGCTGACGGCTAAACTTCACCAAGGTTCCGTGGATAGTGAAAGAGGTTGGATTTCAAATTACCTGTCTAAGACCTCGTACGTCGTGGCGAGGGCTTGTTCCATTATGAGAAAGGAGCAAGCTGAACGTCGTGACGTGACATTAAAAGGCGAATGTTTGGGGATACATTCATGTATTTGTTGCCTTGATCATTATTAAATCAACGTATTAAAAATAGCAAGGGAAATGATTGACCTCGAGTCACCAAGAAAAACAGTTTTTACGATCGATGAGCTACTCTATGAGCGGCATAAATTAACACGGCAACTAAATCATAATTAAAACGTAAATTGTTCAGACGATTTGCACAGAGCACCATGTAAAAATATCAATACTAAGTGCCGAAGAAAACAGAATCTTTCACCCCCTGACCTAAAACCGTCAATACCAAGTGCCAAAGATGCCTGATCTGAAGCCATAGCCAATGCCATATCCCTGAGAGAACATGATCTTTAACCACCTGACATAAAGCCGAAGTCAATGACAAGTCCCTGGGAGAACATGATCTTTGACCCCTTGGCGTAAAGCCGCAAATCAATGACATATCCCTGAGAGAACATGATCTGTATCCTGCTGGCGTAAAGAGGCAGTCAGTGTCAAGTCCGTGGGAGAACATGACTTTTAATCCCTAGGCGTAAAGCCTCAGTGAATGCCATATCCCTGGGATAACAAGATCTGTATCCTGCTGACGTAAAGAGGCAGTCAGTGTCAAATCCCTGAGAGAACACGATCTTTAACCCCTTGGCGTAAAGCCGCAGTGAATGCCATATCCCTAGGAGAACAAGATCTGTATCCTGCTGACGTAAACAGGGAGCGTCAAGTTCCTGGGAGAACATGATCTTTAACCCCTTGGCGTCAAGCCACAGTCAATGCAATATTCCTGGGATAACAAGATCTGTATCCCCCTGACGTAAAGAGGCAGTCAGTGTCAAGTCCCTGGGGGAACATGATCTTTAACCCCCATGGCGTAAAGCCGCAGTTAATGCCATATTCCTGGGATAACAAGATCTGTATCCTGCTGACGTAAAGAGGCAGTCAGTGTCAAGTCCTTGGGAGAACACGATCTTTAACCCCCATGGCGTAAAGCCGCAGTCAATGCCATATCCCTGGGATAACAAGATCTGTATCCTGCTGACGTAAAGAGGCAGTCAGTGTCAAGTCCCTGGGAGAACATGATCTTTAACCCCTTGGCGTAAAACCGCAGTCAATGCCATATCCCTGGGATAACAAGATCTGTATCCTGCTGACGTAAAGAGGCTGTCAGTGTCAAGTCCTTGGGAGAACACGATCTTTAACCCCTTGTCGTAAAGCCGCAGTGAATGACATATTCCTGGGAGAACAAGATCGGTATCCTCTTGACGTAAAGAGGCAGTCAGTGTCAAGTCCGTGGGAGAACATGATTTTCAACCGCTTGGCGTAAACCGCAGTCAATGCCATATTCCTGGGATAACAAGATCTGTATCCTCCTGACGTAAAGAGGCAGTCAGTGTCAAGTCCTTGGGAGAACATGATCTTTAACCCCTTGGCGTAAAGCCGCAGTCAATGCCATATCCCTGGGATAACAAGATCTGTATCCTGCTGGAGTAAAGAGGCAGTCAGTGTCAAGTCCCTGGGAGAATATGATCTTTAACCCCTTGGCGTAAAGCCGCAGTCAATGCCATATTCCTGGGATAACAAGATCTGTATCCTGGTGACGTAAAGAGGCAGTCAGTGTCAAGTCCCTGGGAGAACATGATCTTTAACCCCCTTGGCGTAAAGCCGCAGTCAATGCCATATCCCCGGGAGAACATGATCTGTATCCTGCTGGAGTAAACAGGCAGTCAGTGTCAAGTCCTTGGGAGAACATGATCTTTAACCCCTTGGCGTAAAGCCGCAGTGAATGCCATATCCCTGGGATAACAAGATCTGTATCCTCCTGACGAAAAGAGGCAGTCAGTGTCAAGTCCCTGGGAGAACATGATCTTTAACCCCTTGGCGTAAAGCCGCAGTCAATTCCATATCCCTGGGAGAACAAGTTCTCTGTATCCTGCTGGCATAAAGAGGCAGTCAGTGTCAAGTCCCTGGGAGAACACGATCTTTAACCCCTTGTCGTAAAGCGGCAGTCAATGCCATATCTCTGGGAGAACAAGATCTGTATCCTGCTGACGTAAAGAGGCAGTCAGTGTCAAGCCCCTGAGAGAACATGATCTTTAACCCCTTGGCGTAAAACCGCAGTCAATGCCATATCCCTGGGATAACAAGATCTGTATCCTGCTGACGTAAAGAGGCAGTCAGTGTCAAGTCCTTGGGAGAACACGATCTTTAACCCCTTGTCGTAAAGCCGCAGTGAATGCCATATTCCTGGGAGAACAAGATCTGTATCCTCTTGACGTAAAGAGGCTGTCAGTGTCAAGTCCGTGGGAGAACATGATTTTCAACCGCTTGGCGTAAACCGCAGTCAATGCCATATCCCTGGGATAACAAGATCTGTATCCTGCTGACGTAAAGAGGCAGTCAGTGTCAAGTCCTTGGGAGAACATGATCTTTAACCCCTTGGCGTAAAGCCGCAGTCAATGCCATATCCCTGGGATAACAAGATCTGTATCCTGCTGGAGTAAAGAGGCAGTCAGTGTCAAGTCCCTGGGAGAATATGATCTTTAACCCCTTGGCGTAAAGCCGCAGTGAATGCCATATTCCTGGGATAACAAGATCTGTATCCTCCTGACGTAAAGAGGCAGTCAGTGTCAAGTCCCTGGGAGAACATGATCTTTAACCCCCATGGCGTAAAGCCGCAGTCAATGCCATATTCCTGGGATAACAAGATCTGTATCCTGGTGACGTAAAGAGGCCGTCAGTGTCAAGTCCCTGGGAGAACATGATCTTTAACCCCTTGGCGTAAAGCCGCAGTCAATGCCATATCCCCGGGAGAACATGATCTGTATCCTGCTGGAGTAAACAGGCAGTCAGTGTCAAGTCCTTGGGAGAACATGATCTTTAACCCCTTGGCGTAAAGCCGCAGTGAATGCCATATCCCTGGGATAACAAGATCTGTATCCTCCTGACGAAAAGAGGCTGTCGGTGTCAAGTCCCTGGGAGAACATGATCTTTAACCCCTTGGCGTAAAGCCGCAGTCAATTCCATATCCCTGGGAGAACAAGTTCTCTGTATCCTGCTGGCATAAAGAGGCAGTCAGTGTCAAGTCCTTGGGAGAACACGATCTTTAACCCCTTGTCGTAAAGCGGCAGTCAATGCCATATCCCTGGGAGAACAAGATCTGTATCCTGCTGGCGTAAAGAGGCAGTCAGTGTCAAGCCCCTGAGAGAACATGATCTTTAACCCCTTGGCGTAAAACCGCAGTCAATGCCATATCCCTGGGATAACAAGATCTGTATCCTGCTGACGTAAAGAGGCAGTCAGTGTCAAGTCCTTGGCAGAATACGATCTTTAACCCCTTGTCGTAAAGCCGCAGTGAATGCCATATTCCTGGGAGAACAAGATCGGTATCCTGCTGACGTAAAGAGCCTGTCAGTGTCAAGTCCGTGGGAGAACATGATTTTCAACCGCTTGGCGTAAACCGCAGTCAATGCCATATCCCTGGGAGAACAAGATCTGTATCCTGCTGACGTAAAGAGGCAGTCAGTGTCAAGTCCTTGGGAGAACATGATCTTTAACCCCTTGGCGTAAAGCCGCAGTCAATGCCATATCCCTTGGATAACAAGATCTGTATCCTGCTGACGTAAAGAGGCTGTCAGTGTCAAATCCCTGAGAGAACACGATCTTTAACCCCTTGGCGTAAAGCCGCAGTCAATGCCATATTCCTGGGATAACAAGATCTGTACCCTGCTGACGTAAAGAGGCTGTCAGTGTCAAGTCCCTGAGAGAACATGATCTTTAACCCCTTGGCGTAAAACCGCAGTCAATGCCATATCCCTGGGATAACAAGATCTGTATCCTGGTGACGAAAAGAGGCAGTCAGTGTCAAGTCCGTGGGAGAACAAGATCTTTACCCCTATGGCGTAAAACCACAGTCAATGCCATATCCCTGGGAGAACAAGATCTGTATCCTGGTGACGTAAAGAGGCTGTCAGTGTCAAGTCCCTTGGACAACATGATTTTGAAGCCCTTGGCGTAAAGCCGCAGTGAATGCCATATTCCTAGGAGAACAAGATCTGTATCCTGCTGACGTAAAGAGGCAGTCAGTGTCAAGTCCTTGGGAGAACATGATCTTTAATCCCTAGGCGTAAAGCCGCAGTCAATGCCATATCCCTGGGAGAACAAGATCTGTATCCTCCTGACGTAAAGAGGCAGTCAGTGTCAAGTCCCTGGGAGAGCATGATCTTTAACTCCCTGGGGTAAAGCCCATAGTCATTGTCAATTCCCTGGGAAAACAAGATCTTTCACCCCCCCCCCCCCCCCCCGGCGCAAAGCCGTAATCGGGGTCTCCGTGGCTCAGTTGGTTAGCACGCTAGCGCAGCGTAATGACCCAGAGGCCGCTCAACAAAGAGTTCAAGTCCAGCTCATGTTGGCTTCCTCTCCGGCCGTAAGTAGGAAGGTTTGCCAGCAAGCTGCGGATGGTTGTGGGTTTCCCAAGGGCTCTGCTCGGTTTCTTCCCATCATAATGTTGGCCGCCGTTGTAGAAGTGAAATATTCTTAAGTACGGCGTAAAAACATCAATCAAATAAATAAATAAATAAAGCCGAAGTCAATGTCAGGTACCTGAGAAAACAGGACCGTTAGCCCCCTGGCGTAAAGCCGCAGTCGGTGCTAAGCCCCTGGGAGAACGGGACCTTTAACCCCCTGGCGTAAAGCCGCAATCAGTGGAGGAACACGGTTTTTAACCTCCTGGCGTAAAGTCGTAGTCAATGTCAAGTCACTGGCAGAACAAGATGTTTAACCCACTAGAGTAAAGCCATAGCCAGGGTCAAGTCCTTGGGGGAGAAGAATCTTTAATCTCTTGGCGCAAAGCCGCACTCAACGTCAAGTCACTGGAAATGCAGGATCTTTAACTCCGTGATCTAAAGTCGAAGTCCATGCCAAGGTCATGGAACAAGAGCATCATGGTGGGCGCCGTCGTATAAGCGAAATATTCTTGTGTACGGCGTACAGTACCAATCAAATAAACAAATAAATAAATCCATGGGGGAACGCCATGTGTAACTTCCTGACCTAAAGACGCAGTCAGTGTCAAATCCCCTGGAAAATAAGATCTTTAAATACGCCACAAAAAATGGGACATTATTTTTGACTTCATTTTAATTTTGCTACAGCAATCTTACATACCATGTAAAACAACAAATATAAGATATATAAGCTGTAATGTAAGACAAAATCCTTTATATGCCTACAGCTTCAATATGCCGTCTGTTCAGACGACGTGAATTATTAAATCAATAATACTAAAATAAGCGTTACTATTAAAATACATGTTTACATATTACATGGATTTCGAATGTCACTACGTCTCGGTAGTACCGTTTTAAGGACTATAGCTAGTGCACAGCTTATGTTACATAATGTCACAGGCACATTATATTAACACCGAGACAACACATAAGGTCACCATATGTAACGTATAATATTACATCAATGTTCAAGGTATAATATATATAATGTGTGCGAAAAGAAATTACAACCAACGCAATCTTGACATTTCACGATCACCATACAGAAACATATTTCAGTAAAAACAATGACAAGTACATGCTATTGATATGATGATATATTCTTGCTGTTTTTACTCATCATAAGTCGATCTCATGCGTTAAGCTGGATATGGTCTTACGTTACTGATATACTATGTACTGGTAGAATCAGTCTCAAATGATGACATAAACAATAACTAAACCGTTAATAAAATAAACAATCCTACATGAAATTAAATAAACATTTGAAAACTACACATTTATATATGAATGGTAGTCAATCAGGTGTAAATATATATATCATAGAGTCATAATGCACGAAAACAGACTCTTAAAAAGCAACTTTGAACAAATTATGTTAAACGACGGCCTGTTATAAGCACCATACACAAGTAAAATCGTTACTCCGATGATTACGACCTCACCAATGGTTGCAGTTTTAATACTGTGCAAAGGTCTTAGGAAAACATTTAGTTAGTCTTTTTACTACGTCCATGTAGTTAAGGATTTTTGGACGATTCCCTGGGGAAACATAATATGACAGTTACAACACATGTATATTGCTGACTGCTACCAGATTAGCAGAACCGACCGGGTTAACCTTGGCGCATCTGTTTACTGTTTCTTGCATTACAAAATACCCCCATTGCTTTAGAAATGATATTTACACATTGGCGTTGGAATTTCCATAGTACGATGTTGTTATAAGATGTCATCCTTTGCCGTTCCAAACACTGAGTAAAAAAGCCGTTATCTGCATTGCTCGGTGTGGTAGGAAGAAAGTCATTAATACCTGTGTAGCTTCTTTTGCTTGGTGGGAGAAGGTCCTGTTAGTTGATTTGCATCTTTGAGCGAGAGGGTAGGTCCTGATGAACGGTAATCACTTAGAAAAACTTCCTGGTTTTGTACAATGGATTTCATGACTCCGATGAAATCTGACAAAAAGGACTTAGCCGTGGCCTCAGTGACAAGACCAGGGTGATAGTCAAGCTGTACTTCAAGAGTGTTGTTCTTCTCGCAGGCCCATAGTAGAAGCCGTGTCTCGTGGTGGGTACCCATAGGTCCGGCTTTTCCGATGACTATATCATCATTTCCTCCCAGGCCTAACTGGTCAGTGATGTCTTCCATGACGATGTTATGTCTACAGAGGTTGGCTGCCGTCACCTCTGACGTGTTCTCCAGCACCAAAAACCCGGGATAGAGGCCATGCTCCACACACCGTCTCACCTCAGCTGAGTTGCTCTGTAGGAAACTCCTAATTGTAATGTCTTTGTCAAAGGAGCCAATAACAGGTAGGTAGTTAACGCAGTGAGTAATAACATTCATCAGGGCCGGGACATGCTGGCGTGTGTCAACATCTATCAGAAGTCCTATTTTATCTTCTCCTGTCAACAAATGCCACAGTAGCTGTGATACGCTCACCAGAAATTCAAACATGGAAATACCCATATTCAATGTTGTGGTGATAACGTTTTTCACGATATCACGATCAACTTTTATTCGAACGGATTCCTCCACGGCAGACAGGTCATGGTATATCTGTGGAGTCGAAGAGAGAGAGATCAGCGGCAGATAACTGGTTTCGTTGAGCGAACTCTTCCAGAAAAGTTCAAGTTTGTCAAACTGCGAAGTTAAAACATTGAACGTAAGCTGTGCAATGTTCACACTAACCGGATGCGGTAATTCCTTTCCCAGCAGTGCATCTTTTAGTTCCTTAAAAAAAATGTTTACTGCTTTTTGATCAAACGTGATCGGGTGAAAGAAAAACCAGAAGCGATGCTGGGACTCGTTAGAGTGGAAAATTCTCAGTGGTAACTCTTCACTCAGGTTGAAGGGTAGTTTGAAAACACTTTTGATTTCTTTCCACTCTTCATCAGTGTCTTCGGCTTTCAAAGGAATGACCTTTGGTACATCAAATGTTGTCAACACCTCAGACTTTAAACCATTTTCGTGTGTATAAACTGTTCTCAACGACTGGTGCCTCTGCACGACGTTAACCAGAGCAGATTCAAGGGCAGGTAAAGGAACTGGCAATGTCAATTCCGTCACGAGTAAGACATCATTGTTGTTGTAATTTTTTTCATGATTTCTGTAAACAAATAACTGTAACGGAGAAATATTCTTGGGCAGCTTGGCGAATACTCTCTCTGCACTAGTGTCCATAGATTGTTTCACCATTCCCTTAGTCATCAAATTGTTCTCTATTTCAGATGCTAGTTGTTCCAAAGTTATGTCTTCTGAAATCAAACGAGTAGCAGGAATATGTATTCCTGTGTCTGCTTTCATCACATTAGCTATAGCTGTCGCCGTCATGGAATTCAATCCCTGGCTAGAAAGATTTGATGAAGATTTTAATATTTCAGTTGAAAATGCTAGATGTTTCTGAACAGTGTGTTTTACGTATGTCAACACTACATCTTTCCTGTCTTTTGAATCCAAATTTTGAATGAAAGATAAATCCACCTCGTCCGTAGCTGTGTTGATATTCGCGTTATATTTTTCAGATTCCTCGAGCGCTTTTCGTACATCGTCGGCCCCAAAAAGACTGGCTTTATTTCTTTCTTTCTGGAATTCAGTAAAACACACTTGGGTAGTTTTAGAAAGCAAAGCGGTAGTGAAACACTGGCGAATTGTTTCTTTTTCCATTAATTCAAATCCAGCGTCTTTCAAGTTTTTGACAACAGCTTCATCCTGCACCGCCATACCCACACAAAGAGGACCCCAATTCAGAGACTGTCCTGGCAAACCTTTCTGACGGCGGTAGTGTGCGAGTGTGTCCAGAACACTGTTGGCTGCACCATAGCTCGTCTGACCGTAGCTTCCGAACACAGATGAGACAGACGACTGCAACACGAAATACTCCAACGTCATGCATAGTTTAATACTCAAATTATGAAGGTTCAGAGAGCCCATGACTTTAGGAGACGACACTTCTTCAAAATCTTCAGCTGTGACATTGATTAATAGGGAATCCTTCAGTACACCAGCACCTTGAAATATTCCCTTGACAGGGTAATCAGGGTACTTCGTCTTTAGGATCATGAAAGCGTTTTCAAGGGAATTCAAGTTACACACGTCTGCTTGTAGAAATTCAATATTTGCTCCAGTCTGCCGGCTTAGTTCTCGAATCTTTTCCTTATCCTCGGTGTCAGGTGATTGTCGCCGTGACATAATGGCGACCAGACCACCACCCATTTCTGCGATAAACTGGACAATCAGCCAGCCCAATCCAGACAAGCCACCCACCACAACATAAGCTGAATTCTTTCTAAACAGCGTCTCTCCAGTGATGCGTACACAGAGAGTTTCATCTTCCGCTATGTTAATCACGTTCGAAAAGAACAGCTGCAGATTTCTTTCGGTAAAGGTACAGAGGACTTGTTTAATGTTTGGATTAGACAGCATCTCTGATAAGTGCCTTAAGGACGTGTGCAGTTGACATAGAGTGTGGTGTTTTGGCAAAACACCTTTGGCCCAACGCCTATACAGCATGGTCGTCTCCACTCCAAAGCCTTCAATGACATCAACATTATGTTCAAGAGAAAATGACAATTCATCTGGGCAGTCTGAAAATAAGACAACATGTGTTGTGTCCTGTGGAATGTTCATCTGTACATTTTGTTCATACACTTCTACGTGCTTACAGCCGTTATACTTCAGGATAGCATCCACCAACTGAGCAAAGCAGTTAAAGTGCACTTGGGTGACCACAGCTACATGCGAATCAGGTAGAAGTGGCTGTGTGAGGCTATTCATCAGCGCAAAACATGTGAGCAAACCAGGCTTATATTCTTCCATGTGTTGACTGGGAATAATGCACTCTTCTGGCACAGATATAACTGTAGCTGCGGTGGTTGGATAGAAAACCAAGACCTCTTTGTCATCTGCCAGAGAGCCTGTCGCTTCTACACATCTAAGTGAGTGCTGTGCTTGGCTGCCATCTATAAAAAACTTCCTCCCTTCTTGATTCAACACAGGAATATCTCTTAACGTGACCACATTTCTGACCTGCACAAGGACATGACCTTTCTCTGACTTTGGTTGAAAATCCTGAGGTGTGTGCTCCAGCCAGACGTCGGACGGTCTTTGTGCGATCGTTCTGTGTGCCATGACACGTAAAGGCTCCTGAATGTTCTCGGGACTGGCGCTTTTGTAGCGGATAGGCATTACACGCCTAGAGGATCTCACCGCCAGTTTATACACCTTACCCTCATTGATGAGGATTTCCCTGAAGTGGGTGTTGACTGCTTTTTCTACGTTGAAGAGACTAATGCAGTTACGTAGAATGTCATTTGTTACTTGACTCTGATCAGACAGATCTATCAACTGTACTCTCCTTTCGTCCTCGCGGGCAAAACTTCTCATCATTCCCCAAAGATGAGAACCCTCAAGTTGAGTCGCCTGAGAAGGTATAGGTGGTGCTTGTGTGTTCAAGGTGACCACAGTGACTGCTAGGTGGATATGGTCTTGTACAAGCTGACATAAAAGCTCCTTTAGATAAATAAAAGATTCGGTGAAGTCTGTTAGTGTGAGCTCTTCAACCGTGGTAGAAGAGGGTGTTAAAACAAAAACAATGCCTGATAAATCCTTAATACTAAGTCTTTGTCCTGACCGAGGTAGTAAGTTATACAAGCCCAGATCTTTCCGCATCTGTATCGGTATCATGGTATTTACTGTGCCAATGCATTTGATCATTTCTACAGGCTCAGCACCGACATACAATAAAAGTATGTTCTGATTGTTGGTTTCACTTACCACAGTGGTTGGCAATGGCAACCACTGCAAACAGTACTCCACGTCTTCTGCACTGACCTGATCCACACCCAGAGTCTTAATAGCAAAGTCATTCATTTCTGCCACGACCTGTCCAGATGCTGTGAGCAAAAGGACTCTGAAATGAGATACACCAGAGGATTGGCTGGTCAGGCAGCAGTAGCACATTGATGCCTCTGTCTGGTTCCTGTACATTTTCACTTCACCCAAAATGGATGGCATACGGTCTCCCATTTCAAGCTTGGTACTGGAGTAAAGTGCACAAGTTGACTGCATGATGGCATCTAGAACTGAAGGGTGTATATGCGTCTTTCCCATCTGACTTTTAACAAGATCGCTGATTTCCAACCAGGCCAGACATTCCTCTGAATTAGCCTCACACTTAGTAAGGAGTTGTAGGGGCTCATCATACTGAAATCCGAACTTCTTTAACGTACCATATATATCATTTTTCTCCATCGAAAAGTCACACCGCAAACGGACAGCAGCTATGTCACAGGGTTCTGTGTCAGATGAGATTTGCGTTTTCTCCACTTCAGCAAACGCGTACACAGAGGCCTTGTAAAAAACCCTGAAACTTGCGCTTTGTGACGAGTGAGCATCGGTGACCAAGGTCAGTTTTCGAGCTTGATCCTCCGAGACGACAACAGGCTTGAGCAAGCGAACTGACACACGCATTTCTTGTGTATTGGTTTCAAATATTTCCCTTGCGCAGGCAAAGGCAGTTTCAACAAAGAAAGAGCCTGGAAGAAGTGGTGCGCCAGCAACTGTATGGCCATAAACAAAAGGAGTGTCTTTTTCATTTATCTGGATTTCAAACGTTGGTAGATTTCCCGACACACGCGTAACAAAGGGATGTTTTCCATTTGTTATTTCTATTCCCTGTCTTATTATCCTGGATGACTCTGGTTCAAAAAGCCCTTTAATTCTCTGAAACTGATAAGTTGGTTCCACGGTGAGCTGGGTAACAGTCTGATGTACAACTTTTGACCACTGTATGTTAATGCCAAGCGAGTATAATTTACCTAAACCTTCCAGTAAGGTGGTGATACCTGTTTTACCATCTGTTATGGACACGACATTTCGTCGAATGGTGCTGAATATATTATCAAAGTGAACACTGAGGACGGGGCGAGGTCCAACTTCAAGAAATATGTTGATTTTATCCTCGTGAACTGTGCTTCGTATCCCTTGGTAAAACATGACAGGGTCTGTAACGTTTCTTGCCCAGTATTTTCTTGTTCTAAAATCGTCCCTAGAAGCCAGAGCACCAGTAACGGTGGAAAAAATGTCTGTTTTTGGTTGTTTGGTCTTTAAGCCATCTAATTTCTCCACCAACGTTTGGACAATGGGTTTTTGTATGTGCGAATGGTATGCTTTTTTGACACTGACATCTCTGAACTCTATGTTGGGGACACCTAATGCGCTTATTTGTTCCTTGACCCTATCAACGGCTTCATCGTCACCAGAAATGGTACAACTCGTAGGACTGTTGTAAACTGCGACCCTAACACGACCGCCTTGTTCGTTGCAAATTTCTTCGACTTTTTCCTCAGGGTAGTTTATTATTACCAGCATTTTGCCTCCAACTGATTGTAAGAGGAGCTGAGTCCTGTGGTAGATCACATCTACTGCCGACCTGAGGGACAGAATCCCGGCGGCGTGGGCAGCAGCCACTTCCCCTACAGACTGACCAATCACAGCATCAGCCTCCACCCCCCAGTGGCGCCACACGGCCGTCAGTCCCACCTGGCAAGCGAAAAGCACCAGGGGCTCAACAGCAGGGTCGTGTATATTGCTTTGGTTTCTGAGTTCATTTATCACAGAAACAGAGTTGAATTTTTCCAGTAATTCGTCAATTTTTTCTAACTGGTCCCTGAAAACCTGTTCTTTATCCAAGAGATCAATGCACATTCCCTTCCAAGCAGTCCCCATTCCACAGAACACATAAATGACACGCAGTTTTTTGGCTGGTTGAGACACTTCAAAGAGACGCTTTTTTTCTAGATTAGCTATCAACTCCTGCTGGTCTCTGGCATGAAAAGCCAAACGGTATTCGTGATGATCTCGTCGACATGTTGACGTGAAGGACAGAGCATCCATGTCTAGGGGATTTTTTTCAGCCGCGTCTTTCAGGTGGAGGATATTGGCCTTCAAACCAGACGAACTTCTAGATGACACAGCAATCATTCTGTACCCATTTTTCTGTGGTTTAGGCGGTACTGGTGGATCAGTTTTCACATACTGCTTGACGTAAGCGTGGCAGTTGGACCCCCCAAACCCAAAAGAGTTAACACCAGCTGCCCTACCTCCAGAGGGCAGCTCTTCCCACGGGACGCAATCGGTGGGCACTTTGAGGTGGTACTTTTCAAAGTCAATCTCTGGGTTGAGCTTTGAGCTGAACAGTGATGGCACTATGGTCTCGTGCTTCATCATGAGCAGTACTTTAATGAGCCCCGCCGCTCCTGCCGCTGACTCCAGATGTCCAATGTTTGTTTTCACTGAACCAATATGTCGGGACTTGCCATCTTGTCCGAAAAATCCACCGAGGCAGTTCGCCTCTATGGGATCTCCTACAGGGGTACCTGTGCCTGAAAGTAGGGGAGAACAATTTAAAATGAATGTAAGGAAGTAGAAATTGTTTGTAAAATTCCCAACTCACGGTGTATACATTTATGAAAATAACCTATAAGAAACGAAAGTAAAGACAGCGTTGTCTATAAAATTAGAAATTTGAAATTTGGGGGTCGAAATGTACATAAAAGCTTGACCTCTTTAGTTTGTCGCCTTATTTAAAAGCCATTGTGACATCAAGGAAAAGAGAATTGCAGTAAATACAACGGATACTACTGTTATAATTCTTTTAAATGTATTAGATGTTTAACTGTACCAAGCATAATCAACGTGGAAACAACTTCCGTTAAGCTTCTGTTTAATTCTAAGCACATTAGACAACCTTGCTGAGACCACACGTCACATATAGTCTTCGGGGATTCCAAGTCTTTACTGCTACATCTAGGAAAACAAACTCTTTCTCGTTGATTTAGCTTTTATTTGAAAAAGGAAGCACTACCCTCGTAGTTGTCAAATTTTGTGCAAAAAATTCCACACATGTTTGTTGTTGTGACCAAGACGTTTGCTCCAATGTCTATAGGGGTATTATGTCACCACAAAAAAGTGTTGTGCATGGATATGTTATAGGATTAAAATGCTAACCGTGCGCTTCTATGTATTGTACAGTGCATTTGTTAATAAGATGTAGACTGTACATGTCCTCTAGTAGTTGCCCTTGTTGATCACCAGATGGCGCTGTGATGGGCTGTGCCATGTGGCCGTCTTGATTCGTTCCAGTGACGATCGTGGCATATATTTTATCCTTGCTCTTCTCAGCCTGTTTAGACGAAAACATCACATATCATATAACTGATATAAAATATGCCTTCTATGCCCTTGTCTGTACAGCGAAGACAAAATATGCAGTAAAAATGTAATGAGATAAACAGCCATTGATTAAAAGTAAGAATCTCAGTTTATTTCAGCCAACGCCCATTATTATGTCGGATGTAAGAATTGCTGCTGAAATTTGGCTGACATGTGGGATGGACTAGATCGAGCAGAATGGAGCACTCCTTCGACAGTGGTTAAGTTTATGGCTGTACGAAACCAGACAAAGCTCTGAGCTAACTGGAAATACCCACGAATACATGTATATCCTAAGCTTTAATCAAACTTTTCTTCAGTGTCAATATGGGAAAATGGGCTGACTTACATCAGTTAATTTCTTCAGTATCACAATCCCACAGCCTTCCCCACGTGCATAGCCGTCGGCATCTTCTGAGAATGTTTGGCATTGTCCGGAACGTGAAATCATCCCTGCTTTGCTGAGGGAGATCATTGTGTTGTGCACCATAATGGCATTGACTCCACCGGCTATGGCAAGATCGCATTCACCTACAAGGGACAACTGACCTCACAGATACCAAACTAGCAAGTTCTAATCCAGTGATGATTAATCACAGCACAAGTGTTACTATAGTCTATTTTGTCTAAGCCAGTCGCCTGTATTCAGCCTTCCATAAAATCAGCCATACTCGCTACCAATATTCACTTTTGTTAGTGACGCGTAACAGTACAAGCTGTGTACATTGATATGTTCGTACGTCTGTATTATAACAAGGAAAATGCGATTAGAATACTTTTTGCTCATTCATCATGTTAAACTCCACAAGCCTGGTTTCAACACCAATAATGCATTGCCTCGGGTCATAATTATTCACGGGCAAGTGGCATGCTGGACAAAAGGCGTGGAGAGTAATATTGTTTTACAATAGCTACACCAACATGTGGTTAGAACATTACTGTTTCAGTGAATAGACTGTCTCAGCGAATAGGCTACATTAATGTTTTATACCAACATTTTCTAACACCCAGCTCTAAAACTTTAATGCCGCGAGATCATATACTACAAGAAATAAAATAAAATAAAATTCATTGATGAATATTATGCTAAAACGTGCGAACAATGTCAAATATGACCATGTCAGAGATAGGGTTCAGGTTAGAGTTGATGGCAGTTTAGGCAACTGGTGTCGATCTCCCTGAAAACATACTAAACTCCGCCGGATATCCAACATGCCACTGTTTTTGTAATTAATTATGACCCAAGGATAACCGTACTTATGCAGATTTACTCCACTAAATATACTCACAAGTGTTTTAAGTTCATTTTCTGTGCAAGAATATGAACTTCCAACATATCCATGTGTAGAGCAAATGTTGTTACGTTTCACTGGCTAAAGGCAGTTTCGGTAGCTAGCATGACACCTGAATATAGGCGACTGGCTTAAAGAAATAGACTAATTTGTAATAATTTTAAGACTTTATGCCTTGTATTACAAATTTCAGACAAATCACATGATTGAAATAACCTGATCGGATAGCTTGGGATGCAAAGTGGATGGCCATTAGAGCTGAGGAACATGCAGAGTCGACGACAGCTGCCGGTCCGCGGAGATCGTAGACGTAAGATACCCGCGAGGCTAGTATACTTTTGGAGGCTCCGGTCAGTGTGTAGTTATCCGTCTGCTCGTTGTCGTCGCCGGACACATTGGAATAATCCGAATTCATCGCCCCTGAATTAAGGACAACGAAAACTGGTTGAGTTATATAGGACATAATGTGCTGTGATTTTCTGACTTAATTCTAAACATAGACTTATAGAGGGAAATTACTTATAAGGGAGCTCCACCCAGTTTTGTTTCTAAATAAACGCTATGTATGTCCATATCCAATGAGCGAGAGCACCAAATAATACAAGGGGACGGTACACGTGCATGTATGACCTGTAACACCTTTCGTTTCGAAACTCTAGTCAGGTTACCGTTATTGGAGTGTTGCACGGTTTATAGATCAACTCGAAGTTTTTATAGATGACATCTAAGTAGAATTCCGCGGCACGATGCATCAACAGCATAAATGTATCCCAGCTTGCACTAACTGCACTCACCAATTAGCGGACATTTATCTATTCACATATGAACACGACGATATATGTCGAAAAAAAAATGTTCCTCATTTTCACAAAACTTCATAAAATCTACCCCATTATACTCATCAAACATTACACAAACGGCCTTCAATCTGAACATAATTCCTACATCAATGAAGCAGTGAAGGATATATATCCACGTTCACTAGAATTAAACATTCCCCAGATGTCACATCTTATCTAGATTTGTATATTTATAATAGAATAAATTGCTATTAAAGTTAAGCATGGACAGGCAAGATATATGTTAAGATTCATCAAAATCGGCATAGTAGTTTGCGAGGAAACGTATGGACAAAACTGTGTATAAGTAAAATATTCTTGAGCACAGCGTAAAACAACAATCAAACAATAAATCAAACATAAAGTGTTGGGTAGTATGTTCTGAAGTTGACTTCTCAGATTTGACACACGCATGTCTTTCTGACCTCATTCATCAGACTACTTCTGCTTCCAGGGAACTATCCCCCGTGAACCAGTACATCATGCGGAAGTTAGTCATTTCCTGAACTCTTAAGCAGTATGAAATATTCGACACATCATGTACGCTATATAGACCACAGATACAAGAACATCGCTGTACACATCCCGCGAATACTGTTGTTCTTGTACCGGTAGTACACTTGCTGCTAGCTTTCGATCCAGGGAGAAGTTCAATGTATTGACAGCTCCCCTGTTGTCCTAATCTGACATAATTCTATGCTCCATCCCACTATGGAACTAAAGTGGTCACGCTCAAAGAACGAAGAGAGGGAAGTATTTTAGAGTCTTCCGGCAAACTTGTGTCACAAGACGTATAACTGGATAATTCAGATAGCACAAGGCCACAAGGAACTACATTTCAAGTCCCTATGTTTGCATAGAACATTTAATTACCGATAAACACAGCAGTTTTACTGCCCCGAAGCTGTTCCCTGGTAAACCCACCATCCTCCAGCGCCATATGGACGGAATCCAGCACAAACCTTTGCTGAGGGTCCATCTTTAGGGACTCTGATTCGCTGATTCCGTACAGGCGATTGTCAAACTCATCGTGTCTGAAACAAATAATGTGGGTTACCGCTATTTAATTGTTACCACCGTTTCTCAAGTTCTCATCTTACGATTTTTTTTATCCGTTTTTCTTAATTTTCAGCATTTGTCAGACATCTGTCATTGATTATGTTTTGGATTAAACACTTCACTTTATTACATGACATTTTACTTAGTAAAACAAATGGTATCTGTCTGTAATAAGTACTTTGTACACACATGTCTTTCTGATAGATCCATTTTATTCAGTAAAAGAACAGATGAAGACTTGAAGTCTTCAATTAGCACAGTAAACATGCAGATCTTATTATTCAAGTAATGTCACCAGTCCTTGTTAATTTATGCTTGTTATGATTCTATCTAACCCATGCACAATGCCGACTTTCCGAGCGTATGTTTTCCCCGGGTCATCTGGATGATACCAGGCATCCACATTCCATCTGTCCGGCGGCACGTCTATCACATGGTTCTCTCCCTTTGATAACACTCTCCAAAATTCGTCCAAGTTATCTGCTCCTGGAAATCGGCAACCCAACCCAACGACTGCCACATCAGCGGGGGAATCCATCGTATGTATCCAGCCACAATGTATCCGGCCAACCTTAAACCAGAAATAATTTGATTCTCCGAGAAAACGTGGTGATAAACAGTTCGGTCTCACCAGAGAGGTGAACTATGTGGTGATATATGGGGCCTCACCAGGGAGATGAACTATGTCTTGATATGCACGGTCTCACCAGAGAGGTGAACTATGTCTTGATATATGCGGTCTCACCAGAGAGGTGAACTATGTCTTGATATGCGCGGTCTCACCAGAGAGGTGAACTATGTGGTGATATATGGGGCCTCACCAGGGAGATGGACTATGTGCTGATATATAGGGTCTCACCAGGGAGGTGAGGTATATCTTGATATATGTGCAGTTTCACCAGATAGGTCAACTATGTTTTGATATATGCTGTCTTACCCGAGAGGTGAACTATGTATTGATATATACGGTCTCACCAGAGAGGTGAACTATGTCTTGATATGCGCGGTCTCACCAGAGAGGTGAACTATGTCTTGATATGCGCGGTCTCACCAGAGAGGTGAACTATGTCTTGATATGCGCGGTCTCATAAGAGAGGTGAACTATGTCTTGATATGCGCGGTCTCACCGAAGAGGATATGTTCGGTCTCATCAGACAGGTGAATTTTGTTTCGATATGTGTAGACTCACCCAAGAGGTGAGGTATATTTTAATATATGCGGTCTCACCTGAGAGGTGAACAATGTTTTGATATATGTGGTCTTACCCGAGAGGTGAACTTTGTCCTAATATTTGCGGTCTCACCAGAGAGGTGAAACTATGTCCTATTTGCGGTCTCACCAGAGAGGTGAAATATGTCCTAATATATGCCGTTTCACCCGAGAGGTGAATTATGTCTTGATACATGCGGTCTCATCAGAGAGGTGAACTATGTCTTAATATTTGCGGTTTCACGAGAAAGGTGAACTAATTCTTAATATATGCCATTTCACCCAAAAGGTGAACTATCAGATAATGTCCACTAACATAGTGTAATTATTTGAGTACCTTGTCACAACGCCCTGTTATGGCTAATTCATGATTTGCATGACAAAAGCTCAGTCGTTCATAATGTGATAAACGTTGTTTTTATGGTCAAACATTCGAGATCATGTGCCTTTCTACTTGATACTACAGTACCGAGACAAGGTTCATGTATAGATGGGCGCCATCAGCGCAGTGATTTTCCCAAAAATTTGGGTGTAATTGTTGAAAGAGGAGTATCAGATATTTAATAAGTATTTTCAGATTCCTAGAGTCTAAATCTGTACCACTGGTACAAACATCAGAAACCTACATGTATCTGAATTAATCACAATCAAAAATAAAAATGGAACTATTTACTCACGTGATAGCTAGTGAACATTAATTATTTAACATGGAAGCACATAGATGAGCAGATACTATTAAAATTTGTGAGGAATTAGGCAAATAATGATACAAGTATGATATTTGGTATGCTTGTTCTCCAGTGGTTTCCGTTCACATCTACATGATTGACCACTGAAAAATCCAAGATGGCGGCCGTTTTCAACATGGCCGCCAAATTCATCACCTAAAATTCATATTTTCACAGACAACATAGATTTACATGATAGAAGCATGACATTTGAGGTGTTTGTTTCCCAGAGGACTCAGAGCACATTTGGATAATTACAAAATTCAAGAAAGCAAATATGTTTTCAAGATGGCCGTCAAAAAGGTCTTCAGAAATTGATTTTAATTATAAGAAAAGCGTGTAATTATTTAATTTCAATGACGTTGATGTCGACTTATTTGTCAATCCTGGTGGAGTGGCTTTCAATGATTTTACAACCCTCTGACATACACTTGTTTCTCCTTTTCTTAAGCTTAAGAGATCAACCCTTGACCCTGAATGTAAAGACTAGAATAATGAACACCGACTGGACCAAATGTTGCCTATGTCAGCCAGATAAGACAGAGGATTCAAGGTCCCCTCAGGTGATTCCTGCCAAAAGAGGAAATGACGGGTATGTGAACTTGGCAAGGAATTTTCAGCTGTTGCAGTCTATCCATGCAATGTCAATTAAGCTTAATCCTGCAAGACTTGGCGAAGGTGGTGGGGTAGTGAAATGCTTGAAAAAAACTAAACATGCTACCATGAGAGTTGTACTCTCCTGTTTAATAACACAAAGTTACACAGAGCTGAAGAAAGGTCAACGGCAGTGTATACTAGAAATGAGGGCAAAGGAGCAAGATGCCACGAGAGATTAAAGAGATCAAAACACAGCAGTGTTTTCTGTTTGACACTAAAAGAGGCAAATTAAGAGTCTTTTTAGAGAAGCAATGACTATGAAAGAGAATCAGCGGATAAATGAATGTGCCAAAATACTTAGTGATGAACAACTACTTGCCAAATTCGTGGAGATGTCGTAGCACAAAAACTGAAATATCACCCTGCCTGTTGGTGGCTTTATATAATGGTGAACGAAACCACCTGAAAGTCCTTCAGCAAGAGAAAGCACAAGAACACTGGAAGGAAGCATACCCAATTGCCTTTCCGAACTGGTCATTTATATCAGTGAGAACCAAGCAATCAGTGATTGTACAGATGGACCCCCCCCCCTCTCCCCCCCCTCCCCCCACACACACACATGTTCAGGCTTGCTGATCTGACCAGGCTTTACAAATAGAGGCTGGAGCAGCTGGGTATAGAATAGTGTTCATGCAACAAAGACCAGCCACTTTTCCGGATCCCTCACCAACAAGGACGTGATACCATGCTGGCTTCTGAGGACGACGTGGGTCCAATCCTTGCTCAAGCCTCCAATTAGGGTGAACCAATAAATGTGGACAAAGCTGCAGGGATGATCAGAATAGATATGCTTGATCACAAGTCAGATTTCAACAGCACAGTTCACAACACAGACCCAGAGCAAGCTGTACCACCACCACTTCTCCAATATATAGGCATGATGGGGCAGACATGAAGTTCCAACTTCAACATGGGGTATAGAAATGTAAACCTGCTATGTCATATCACCTGCAGTTCATCTACTTTGTCAAATAAAACGAAGGAACAGAAGTCCAGAAAGATTCTAAGGACCGGGCGACCCCTTTTGCTGTGTATGTTGGTGTGTTTGTGTTTTCCAAAATCAGAAAGAGACAACTCATTGAAATGCTCCATGAGAATGGCGAAGGTCGTAAACTAAGGCTGAATTCAGGAATGGAGGCGGAGAAAGTGTGAGAGCTTCCCGAAACATTGATCAATGTGCACCCGGCTTACATTGCGAAGAATCCCAATCCTCCTCCAGCTGCATCCATTTCTTTGCCAGGATATGAGTCAATCTTCTTACATTTGTAGAAAGAATCTTCCTGATTGGAAAGTGTGTTCCTCACTGAGGACGTGGATGATGTGACCATCACATGGTCTGCACTCCACGCAACACGAAAGTCAGTCATTTGAAGTGAGCATTTCGACACTAATGCCCCTCATGCGAGATCAGGCACACTCTGTTGCCACTATAAAGTATGCACTGGAGAAGATTCGCGATACAGTAGCTTTCTTGAACACTCGGCAGACACCTGCTGTTGCTAAGTTGGTCTTGGATATGGAGCTCACCATTTTCACGCTGGCCAGCTCATTCAGAGAAGGAAACTTTATGCTGTATCTTGAAGCATCAGTTATACGATCGATCCCATTTCATCTCCGAGATATGCTCTCCATTGCGGAATACCATCCATAAGTAGCCAGAGAGTTTCACAAGGGCAACTTCGTTCACAAGTGTAGAAAAGAGTTGTCTGGCATGGCAGTTGAACAAGCACATGAGCAAAATAATTCAGTGATAAAAGATGACGGAGGAGCCATAGGATTGACAGAAGCCCCAGGAGCACTTCGTAGGTAGATGATAGCTAGACCCGAACTGAGACGTCTTGTAGCTAGATATCAGGCTCTGTCAGGTATGGAAGGATGGTACTAATAACAGTAGACACCACGAGCTGATACTGAGTGCCCAGATGTTTCTTTGAAAGGTGAAAGTACACTCTCTAGCGTTGCAAGTGATTGTGAATCCATTCCAAGAAGAATCAGCCTAGTAGTGCTAGATACGAAGAACACTCCAGACCAAGCTTAAGCTGAAATTGTAGCACAGACCACAGCTGGCAAAGAGCAGTTTCAATCATTCATGAAAAGACTACAGAATAAAGATGAATGAGCATTTTACTGTCCAATCAAGAACAACACAATGTCCTTAAGTCTTAGGGCAAACAGGACCCAGTTCTAAGGAGAAGGTACTGAATCAGCCGTCACCCGCATCTCTGAGTGATAGTGGACAACCTTCATACATGTCACAGATGGCTGAATTTATTCAAGCAAAAGTGAACGAGAGAGAGAACCAGTGGGAGATGCACTCATTACAGATGGATCAGCATTCCATCTGCCCTATCCCCCCCCCCTCCCACCACCACCACCATACGTCAAAGACATTTGATGACCATGCTATAGAGGATGGCATACAGAAAGCAGAAGACTACGGCGGCAAATAGGTGCTTTAACTCAGGGCTCCATTGCACAGCACTGTGCAGCTGGACATGCGAGAAGTAGCAGATTCAATGACACGGACATATTACATAGATAGAAGTTTTGTGTGCAGTTAAGCCGAAAAAGCACATAATCAGACCAGGTTATTTTGATGTTCACTTCTATTACGTTTCTAATCAAGTTAATACTGACTCGCAAGTTTTGTCTGTTTTTGTATTTTCTTGATACCTAAGCCATACTAGACTCTCAAATTATTATAACTGCATTCTAGAATTCTTAGGAATCGACGACAGGATCTTTGAAATCGGCCAACTAAACACATTTCTTAACACAAAATCGACTCGGAAGGCCATATTGAAAAATGGCCGCCAATGTAAATTTTCTCGTGGCCAAGGGCACAGACTTCATCAATAAACCCTAAGGAGCAAGTGAGCCAAATTCCATGCTTGCGTCATGATGTGCACGAGTTTTCTGGTATCAGCTCTACTATTGGCGTTTCTGTAGAGTTGAAGGCAAAGCAGGGTATCTGGGAAAAAAGATGCCATTGCCGTCTTACCGACTGGGTATGGTAAAAGTCTCTTATATCAGCTTATGCACTCGGTAGTCCAGCGTCGATAACACAGTGAAAAATCCACGATAGTTACTGTTGTATCCCGTCTGAATTCTGTTATGCAGGGTCAAGTGGCAAGTGTGCCCCCCCCCCCCCCACAAACACACCCCACACACACACTCCCACCCCCACCCCCACCCCAATCAAGTGCTCCCCGCCGAAATATAAATACAATCAAATTGCTGTTACTCAGCTTGAAGACGAAGGTCTACAACCACAAGCGAGGGAAGTCTGAGTGGATAATATGCGAATGCTTACTTTCAAAAGTGCGACAACGCATCGATATCGATTTTCCCATGGCCTTCGACAATGCAGTGTTCCGAATAATTCCAGATCAGTAGTGTTTGAAAAACTGCAATTAACACCACTGCACCTTTTTTTTTACGTAATTCTGCTCTTGAAGCATTTACATGAACAACTTATATGAAAGGCAAACGGACATAAACTGACCGGAAACAAGCATGTTAAGGGTAAATTACAAACCTTAGATAAAAATAAAATAAAAGCATGATTAAAGAGAATGTTTCCCACTGGTTTTAAGAAAGTGTTGTTTACATGATTTTTACCTTGTCCAAAACACCACAACAGAGAAAAATGTAGTATTTATTTATTTTTATTTATTTTACGCCTTACTCAAGAATATTTCAGATATTTCGACCGGAGAGGAAGACTGCATGACCAGAACTTGATCTCACGGGTTGCTGCATTGGTGAGAGGTTGGTGAGTTATTGCGTCACTATAAATGTAGTGACAGTCAACCGGCCAATGCACACAATGGCAAGATTGCAAGTGTCAGCTGGCCAAATGCATTCGCTATTGTCTGGTAGCAAACGAGACTCTTCAGCAATTAAGCACAGCATAAGCTGGCAATGACCAGATCGTTTAGTTTTATTACCACATCGATTTGTGGCTTACGTTTTCCATCCAAGATTCGAACGTTTTTGGTTCAGAGCTTTCGAACGATTTTTATTTCTCATTTCTATGGAAGCCGAGTGAGAACATTTCGCCCTGCGGCTCGAGGGTCGCGACCCGCGGCACGAGAACGGAGCAAATCCGGGCGAACGGTACTATTCTACCGCTGCTCGCAGCGACCTGTAGACCGTGGGCGAGATGTCTCTATCCGGCTTTTATACCTTTCTACTCTGTAGCGCAATTTGAACTTACTGATCGATGGTATATATTACCTTGGTTGATTCATTCATGTTTAAACAGGACCATCTTATCAGTAGGCCTATAAATGATTGTTGTAAATCTCGCTTTTCCCGATTCACCAAGCATGAGAAAAACTGTAATAAAATTTGTGGACACAGAGTGCCATGCAGTAGGAGTTGTAGTTAGCTCCCGGAAGTGTCTATGCAAAGTGGCCACAGTGGTCAGGCGAACCAGCTGGCAGGTAGGTATACTTTTATCCAGGGGGTGTACACTTCACCAATTACGCGCGACCATTTGCTAACTATCACACTCTCTTGGCTGCAGTCTTTCATATTCGCCTCTATTCGGCAAGCTAGTTTTTACGCTTGGTCGTTGATTGTAATATACAGCCAGTTCCAAGCGAAGAAGAGCCTTTATCTGTAGTCAGTACAGACCTAGTCCAGATCTATGTCTGGGGTCGATATGATTGACTTGCCTGTGTATGTTTATGGTCAGTTTCAGGGAGTGCCTGTCTGGGGTCAGTGTTAGTGTTAGATGCTTGATTCTCGATCTGGTCTATATGTCTGTGTCTGAGACCGGTATTTATATGGTGTTATGTGTTTGACTGTGGTTCTGTTCTATTGCCAGTACAACAGAGTATTTGTCTGGAGTCAGTGTTACTGTTATAGGCTTGGCACTGGGTCTGTTCTGTGTCCAGTACCAATGGCAGTCTTTTGTCATTGTTAGTGATATATATCGTTGAATCTGGGCCTTTTTTATATTCAGTTTCACGGGGAGTCTTTTTGGGGTCAGTTTTAATATTTGTAGCTATTATTACCACATTATTATTATTATCACCACATTATTATTATTATTACCACATTATTATTATTATCACCACATTAGTATTACCACATAAATCTATTCAGCTTTATGAATGTTCATGGAGTATAACAATAGTGTTTATAAGATATCTGCAGTAGTTTTCGTTCATGTCAACCGGAGACATATTTTTGATATATACCTAAGTTCATAACACCTTTGTACCTTTTGATTGGCTTGCAGAGTTCAAAACCTTAAGCGCGTTCTCGCACGTGAGCTTTCATGTTTCACTTTTTTAACTCGAGAGATAGAGAACTACAGTTAGAAATGTATCGAGAGTGAATACCGTGAAATATTACACTCTGCGCATTTATGCAAGTGACTGTTACGTTAGTCTGCCACTTGACCAGCCCCTCTAACGAAGACATAAACAATCATGCCGTTACAGTTCTGAAAATCAGCCAACGACTGCTTGTTTTTGTTTTTTAGCACAGGGTGTTTTCTGTCCCCCTTCTCTAGCAGAGAACCCTTTCACTTAATTAGCAGCAAACACAATGCCCTTATCTTGTTATAGGCGGTCATGCAGTTGCGTATTAAATATAAGTGCCTATCGCCTGAACACTCAATGACAGCATTTTTTTCGGGTAATACAATGCAAATTTCGGGTGACAAAACGACCAATCCAATAATAACATACATTTAATCCAATACATTTATAAAATCACCTCGGATTATACGATAAAACGATATTCCTTAGGTCAATTAAAATTTTATGAATGAACTTTAGTTTTTAAATTTTACTGTTGCGGAGCAATGTTAAGTTGTAGTTGTCTCTGTTGCAGTCTTGATCCGTCTCATGCACGTGCAGTATGTTGTGTGATGAATTCTCTGTTGTAGTTGTGATCCGTCCCATGTACGTGCAGTATGTTGTGTGATGAATTCTCTGTTGTAGTTGTGATCCGTCCCATGTACATGCAGTATGTTGTGTGATGAATTCTCTGTTGTAGTTGTGATCCGTCCCATGTACGTGCAGTATGTTGTGTGATGAATTCTCTGTTGTAGTTGTGATCCGTCCCATGTACATGCAGTATGTTGTGTGATGAATTCTCTGTTGTAGTTGTGATCCGTCCCATGTACGTGCAGTATGTTGTGTGATGAATTCTCTGTTGTAGTTGTGATCCGTCCCATGTACGTGCAGTATATTGTGTGATGAATTCTCTGTTGTAGTTGTGATCCGTCCCATGTACGTGCAGTATGTTGTGTGGTGAATTCTCTGTTGTAGTTGTGATCCGTCCCATGTACGTGCAGTATGTTGTGCGATGAATTCTCTGTCGTAGTTGTGATCCGTCCCATGTACGTACAGTATATTGTGTGGTTGAGTTCTCTGTTGCAGTCTTGATCCGTCCCATGTACGTGCAGTATGTTGTGTGATGAATTCTCTGTTGTAGTTGTGATCCGTCCCATGTACGTGCAGTATGTTGTGTGACTGAGTGCTCTGTTGTAGTTGTGATCCGTCCCATGTACGTGCAGTATATTGTGTGATGAATTCTCTGTTGTAGTTGTGATCCGTCCCATGTACGTGCAGTATGTTGTGTGGTGAATTCTCTGTTGTAGTTGTGATCCGTCCCATGTACATGCAGTATATTGTGTGATGGATTCTCTGTCGTAGTTGTAATCCGTCCCATGTACGTGCAGTATGTTGTGTGATGAATTCTCTATTGTAGTTGTGATCCGTCCCATGTACGTGCAGTATGTTGTGCGATGAATTCTCTGTCGTAGTTGTGATCCGTCCCATGTACGTGCAGTATATTGTGTGGTTGAGTTCTCTGTTGCAGTCTTGATCCGTCCCATGTACGTGCAGTATGTTGTGTGATGAATTCTCTGTTGTAGTTGTGATCCGTCCCATGTACGCGCAGTATATTGTGTGATGAATTCTCTGTTTTAGTTGTGATCCGTCCCATGTACGTGCAGTATGTTGTGTGATGAATTCTCTGTTGTAGTTGTGATCCGTCCCATGTACGTGCAGTATGTTGTGTGGTTGAGTTCTCTGTTGTAGTTGTGATCCGTCCCATGTACGTGCAGTATGTTGTGTGATGAATTCTCTGTTGTAGTTGTGATCCGTCCCATGTACGTGCAGTATGTTGTGTGATGAATTCTCTGTTGTAGTTGTGATCCGTCCCATGTACGCGCAGTATGTTGTGTGATGAATTCTCTGTTGCAGTTGTGATCCGTCCCACGTACGTGCAGTATGTTGTGTGATTGAGTTCTCTGTTTTAGTTGTGATCCGTCCCACGTACGTGCAGTATGTTGTGTGATGAATTCGTCACTACCACCCCAAGCTTGTGTATTTGATCCCGAGGTAGATTCGCTATCTTCAGTATATTATGCAGGAAGGATTGTGTTGTACTGAAGGGACTGTGGCAATATGGGTTAAAGATTTACTTCTCTTACATTAAAATATACCTAAGGATTACGTTTAGGTAGAAATTCCACCACATTTAAATTGCTACAAACTGTTCACCGTCTATAGCCGTGCTAATAAGGCGCCCAGAGTTATTCCCCCTGAAACTCTCTCTCACAAATGGTATTGCCGATTCTGAAGGAATATTTGATGATTTGACTGTATATATGTGAATAAATAGATTTCACTCTTTAGTGTTCGAACTGAAAAACAAATCTTCGGATCTTTTATTATGATGTTCTTGCCGATTTACTGAAATAAGTGGTAAGACTTGAGTTTTCCTCCTAGAGTTGTCCCGGAACAATACAGGCTGGGAATGCATTTTGGGTATTAAATATGGTAACAGCAACTGTGAATTATCTTGGATTTACTGGTCGTAAAAGTTACAGAATGTGTAAAAAAGATGGCAGAGGAACAAGAATGTCTTGATGAACATAATGTATTGTTACTCCGGTTTTTACCCGGTTAATGCCTATATTGATTCATTTTTACGGGTTGTTGTTGTTTTTCAATACCACTATTTTAACCTGACAGACTCCTTGGTTGTGATCTACGCCTAGCCCCACATTAAAATATTACTGCCGAGATCATTGGTTATACAACCCAGGAGATAATTTAAGCTTCCAGATTCATCATAACAAGGCAGGGTATGGTTAGTTTTGGTAAGTTCTACACAGCTGTTATAGCTTTCTCATTCATTAATTCTCTCTGATTTACAAGAAATGACTCCAAACCACGTGATTAGAGGGCTTGTACTATATGCGGACTTTGGCCACCGGGGCGGCTTTATGCTTGTGTGAGCTCACTCCATTCAGCAGCCATCATGTGATTTCTTTAAGATATCCCATTACGCATGGCGTGACATGAAAACTCAACCTGTCGTCTAATGAAACATGTTTTTGAATTGTAGCCCCACCTAATAGTCAGACTTTTAAATATACTGTTTTGTGCATTGGGGAAGATGTTGTCAGACACGGGCATGGTTCAGTTCAGTGAGTCATCGATACCTCAAAACTCCTGGTACGGAAAGTAGCATCGGGGAAAACAAGCGTGCCAAATAACAGTGTCGCCCCAGTCACTGCCTACATATAATGTACAGGCTGGTTTATCAGTATGGCGGCTGCAACCAACTGGTGTCATTTTCTATATATAAAAGCAAAAGTGAAACCTGTCATCTTAAACAAGCTACCAGAATGTTGCGTCGTTTCTTGTATAAATATAGATGTACACGTGAAAATGGATATCTACAGTTAAATCCTGGATAAATATTTGGTACGAGTATACAAGAAATGTAAATATTGGTTAGATAAATTGTCTCTCGGTCAGCAGGTGGAGTTTCACAGTTTACAGTCGGCAGTTCACAATTCAAAAGGGACCATTCATTACCTAAAAGAAACCATCACGAAATATCGAAAACGTTTACAAAGGGTGCATTTTAAAAGAGTTGGAAAAATATGCCTGGATTTAGGATAATGGGTAAGATTTACACGACGTATACTCAGTGTTATGATCCTGAGACGATACGACATTGGGTGGATTAAACATGCTGGGCTATTTAACAAACACTAACAAACTCTGTCCATCCATAAATATCCATATTTTGAAGTAGTTATGTAGAATATGATTGATTGATTGATTGATGTTTTACGCCGTACTCAACAATATTTCACTCATACGACGGCGGCCAGCATTATGGTGGGCGGAAACCGGGCAGAGCCCGGGGGAAACCCACGACCATCCGCAGGTTGCTGACAGACCTTCCCACATACGGCCGGAGAGGAAGCCAGCATGAGCTGGACTTGAACTCACATCGACCGCATTGGTGAGAGACTCCTGGGTCATTACGCTGCGCTAGCGCGCTAACCAACTGAGCCACGGAGGCCCCATGTAGAATATGGATTGGTCACATATGTATATGAGCACAGGGTATTGTCAGCCTGTGACTAGCCTATGGTTATAGGTAATACCTTACTGAGACATCCGGTTTGTACGGTATTTATCTAACACATTTATCTAACTTTAAAAATCGATATCTTAGCACGACAACCAAAAAACTCTGTACCGTTTATCACATATAAACAACCCGAAAAGTGACATAGTCTCTGGATTGTATTCTCCTCTGTGTCTGGGGTGTTTATTTCACAATATGATTGTAGCATTGACGATGTGTCATAAAGTCATTATTAGTAATTTATTCTTGATTTAGGAATGACCTAAAAATGAGTCATTTTCTGCGTATGCAAGCAAGAGTGAAAGTAGACATTTCATTAGTGCTACAACAATGAAAATGAAAACGAAACGTTACGCTGGAATTAAGGCAGATACTAATATTTGGTATACAAGGAATGTCGTGGGTTACCCCAGGGATGTGCCCAGTTTCCTCCCACCATAACCCTGACCGCCGTCGTATCAGTGAAATATTCTTAAGTACGGCGTAAAGCACCAATCAAATGAATAAATAAATAAGTATGGGTTGGAAAATTGTCTCCCGTCTGCCAAACTATTAAACCTCTACATTTTTGAGGATATGCTACATACATGTCCAATATATCCGTATATTACGCTCCCTTGAATCTGGTGACTGTTGGTTAACGCCTTAGCTTGTAAAATTTAACACCAGCATTTCGACGAGGAGGACTATTTACATGTCGTACCCTCCTCCACTCTGGCGCTTTAAAATGGAACTGAGGCATGCAGAACTTACTATACAGAACAAGGGGATGGCGTTGGCCTAATGCAGTAGAAAGTCAGCAGTCAGCAGAGGTTATACTTACCAGCTATAAAAGCCGATCTTCGACCTGCCCACACGTTCTGTTTCCTAGCTGCTGTTGTTTCTATTCCCTATAGTTCACCGAAAGCAGTATCCCTATGGTTGTACACATTTGTATCTTCAGTCTGTACTGCAGTGTTTGTCGGTTTTTGCCGGAGAGAACACATCTTATACAGGCCTATACACATCCTTTTTCGTCACTGGGAATTCATGGAAACGGAACTTTCAGTTTCGATACGCCTTACGTTGTCGTTCTCATACATTTATTTATCTTGAACGTCCCGCAGGACTTTGCTTTAACCTCACTGTATAAACACAGATAAAACCTCTAGTTCGGTGTCTGTGAAAAGTAGTAGCATACTACGAGGTTACGAAAGCTTGTCACAGACTACTTACCTACCTCTGGTAGATAATCTGGATAGATAATGTCAAAATAGAAAGGGCCTGGGCACGGATTAGTGAGGAAGTGACCCACCTGTGTAGCATGTTATCAAAGTAAAGTTGTACTTTTCCTTTCCTGTACATTTTGCTAAATAATTAAAGCCCTTTATGTCATAATAGTAAATACATCAAAACTAGAACAGCAACGACAGTGTGATAAGTTACCAAAGTTTCAATTCATTATTTAATATATCTCATCGTACTTTTTCAGTCATATAACGACGGCCCAGAGTTTGAACATCAACACTCCAGTGTTGTAAGCTTGTCAGTATGCCCCGAATTTGAACATCAAACTCCAGTGTTGTGTACCTGTCAGTGTGCCTTAAGGTTGAACATCAAACTCCAGTGTTGTGTACCTGTCAGTGTGCTCTAAGTTTGAACATCAAACTCCAGTGTTGTGTACCTGTCAGTGTGCCCTAAGTTTGAACATCAAACTCCAGTGTTGTGTACATGTCAGAGTGCCCTAAGTTTGAACATCAAACTCCAGTGTTGTGTACCTGTCAGTGTGCCTTACGTTTGAACATCAATCTCCAGTGTTTTGTACCTGTAAGTGTGCCCTAAGTTTGAACATCAAACTCCAGTGTTGTGTACCTGTCAGTGTGCCTTAAGTTTGAACATCAAACTCCAGTTTTGTGTACATGTCAGTGTGCCCTAAGTGTGAACATCAAACTCCAGTGTTGTGTACCTGTCAGGGTGCCCTAAGTTTGAACATCAAACTCCAGTTTTGTGTACCTGTCAGTGTGTTCTAAGTGTGAACATCAAACGCCAGTGTTGTGTACATGTCAGTGTGCTCTAAGTTTGAACATCAAACTCCAGTATTGTGTACCTGTCAGTGTGCCTTAAGTTTGAACATCAAACTCCAGTGTTGTACGCTTGTCGGTATTCACCGAGTTTGAACATCAAAACTCCAGCGTTGTGTACCTGTCAGTGTGCCCTAAGTTTGAACATCAACCTCCAGTGTTGTACGCTTGTCGGTATTCACCGAGTTTGAACATCAAAACTCCAGTGTTGTGTACCTGTCAGTGTGCCCTAAGTTTGAACATCAAACTCCAGTGTTGTGTACCTGTTAGTGTGCCCTAAGCTTGAACATCAAACTCCAGTGTTGTGTACCTGTTAGTGTGCCCTAAGTTTGAACATCAATCTCCAGCGTTGTGTACCTGTTAGTGTGCCCTAAGTTTGAACATCAAAACTTGAGTGTTGTTCGCTTGTCAGTATGCCTAGTTATAAATATGACTGCAGCCTAGTTTCGTTTAGAGAGTCGCCTATATTCAGTTGTCTGTAAAATCAGTCATTCTAGCTACTAAAAATTGCCTTTAGTCAGTGATATGTAACAACACAAGCTCTAGATAAGGATATACTGGAAGTCTTCATTCTTGCAAAGAAAATGAAATTAAGACTCTTTTTCTAATCTATAGCTTTGAACTGTAAAAGCTCAGTTTCGACACCAAGAACTCATGGCCTCGGGTGACGTCTTCATTATTACAAAATCAGCAACATGCTGGGGAGTGGGCGTGGAGAGTAATTTGTTTTACAGTAGTTGCACCAACGTGCGGTTAGAACAAACTCCACAGTCTACGCTACACGCTCAGCGAATAGACTACATTGTGTTTTATAACAAAATTTCATAACATCCAGCCATGAGATCATATACTACAAGAGATAAATTAAAATTCATTTATTAAGGTTATATTATACTAAACGTGTTAACAATTTCAAATGTGACAGTGTTAGAAACAGGGTTTACAGTATCACCGATAGCATTTCAGGTAACTGGTGTCGAACTTCCTCAAAACATGTTGAACATGAGTTAGAAAAAGTGTTCTAACTTCATTTTCCTTGAAATGATATGAGCGTTCAACATATCAATGCGTAGAGCTTATGTTGTTACGTGTCACTGACTAAAGGCAATTTTGGTAGTATGACTGAGAAATGAGATACAGTCCGTAGTACGAAACAGTGACCGAGTTAAAAGTAATTCTACAAAAAATATAGAACACATATAGTACACATATGTATACAAGCTTCACGCACTAAGTCGTTCGCATATAATAAACGTTAACTGATGAGACTTCTCCTCACAGCTAATATTCCTGCCGAATGAATGACTCATTATGACAACTGGCGCTTCACAAGACTTACACGGCTAATAGCCCGCGACCTGGGTCAGTTGGTGGCCACCCTCAAGCCGAGAGCTATGTGGACCACATTCCGGTATAATGCTCAGAAAGAGCTACCCCCTCGTTCAGTTCCGATGCATGCACATTTCATTGGTTCTCAATACACATAAAGCACGGCAATTCTGAAAACCAAAATATCTAAGCACATTTTGGAACAATCGCTTCTTGACTTTACATAATCATTCTCCTGTAAATCTTAGCCGAAATGGAAAATAGGCTCTTATATAGAGGCTCTTATACACATGTACAATTCAGCCAGTTGAATGCAAACTTTGCCTCCGAGCTGAAAAGTAAAGGAGGAGTATACTGTCCTACAGATATTTAAGCTGTTGATGAACCGTGCATTTCTGCACTGCAAGTCTGCACCTACATGTAGTTAAAATTTATCAGAATTTTGTCTGAAAGCCTTTTTGCCTGTAAGCCGCCCGTAAGCTTCAGTCAACTGCAAATTCGGGCCTCCGCAGTCAACCACGCATGCGCGGGGAGCAACATCCCGTTTTATGAGGTCACGATGTCGACATGGGACTTGAGCGTAGGCCACAATTGCGAATTATCTTGGATTTACTGGTTGTAAAAGTTACAGAATGTGTAAAAAAGATGGCAGAGGAACAAAGAATGTCTTGATGAACATAATGTATTGTTATTCCGGTTTTTACCCGGTTAATGCCTATATTGATTCATTTTTACGGGTTGTTGTTTTTCAATACCACTATTTTAATCTGAGAGACTCCTTGGTTGTGATCTACGCCTAGCCCCACATTAAAATATTACTGCCGAGATCATTGGGTATACAACCCAGGAGATAATTTAAGCTTCCAGATTCATCATAACAAGGCAGGGTATGGTTAGTTTTGATAAGTTCTACACAGCTGTTATAGCTTTCTCATTCATTAATTCTCTCTGATTTACAAGAAATGACTCCAAACCACGTGATTAGAGGGCTTGCGCTATATGTGGACTTTGGCCACCGGGGCGGCTTTATGCTTGTGTGAGCTCACTCCATTCAGCAGCCATCATGTGATTTCTTTAAGATATCCCATTACGCATGGCGTGACATGAAAACTCAACCTGTCGGCTAATGAAACATGTTTTTGAATTGTAGCCCCACCTAGTAGTCAGACTTTTAAATCTACTGTTTTGTGCATTGGGGAAAATGTTGTCAGACACGGGCATGGTTCAGTTCAGTGAGTCATTGATACCTCAAAACTCCTGGTACGGAAAGTAGCATCGGGGAAAACAAGCGTGCCAAATAACAGTGTCGCCCCAGTCACTGCCTACATATAATGTACAGGCTGGTTTATCAGTATGGCGGCTGCAACCAACTGGTGTCATTTTCTATATATAAAAGCAAAAGTGAAACCTGTCATCTTAAACAAGCTACCAGAATGTTGCGTCGTTTCTTGTATAAATATAGATGTACACGTGAAAATGGATATCTACAGTTAAATCCTGGATAAATATTTGGTACGAGTATACAAGAAATGTAAATATTGGTTAGATAAATTGTCTCTCGGTCAGCAGGTGGAGTTTCACAGTTTACAGTCGGCAGTTCACAATTCAAAAGGGACCTATCATTACCTAAAAGGAACCATCACGAAATATCGAAAACGTTTACAAATGGTGCATTTTAAAAGAGTTGGAAAAATATGCCTGGATTTAGGATAATGGGTAAGATTTACACGACGTATACTCAGTGTTATGACCCTGAGACGATACGACATTGGGTGGATTAAACATGCTGGGCTATTTAACAAACACTAACAAACTCTGTCCATCCATAAATATCCATATTTTGAAGTAGTTATGTAGAATATGGATTGGTCACATATGTATATGAGCACAGGGTATTGTCAGCCTGTGACTAGCCTATGGTTATAGGTAATACCTTACTGAGATGTGCACAGGGTATTGTCAGCCTGTGACTAGCCTATGGTTATAGGTAATACCTTACTGAGATGTGCACAGGGTATTGTCAGCCTGTGACTAGCCTATGGTTATAGGCAATACCTTACTGAGACATTATTAGTAATTTATTCTTGATTTAGGAATGACCTAAAAATGAGTCATTTTCTGTGTATACAAGCAAGAGTGAAAGTAGACATTTCATTAGTGCTACAACAAGGCTGTTTTTATCACATACATCTGTGGTACCAGTGAAAATGAAAACGAAACGTTACGCTGGAATTAAGACAGATACTAATATTTGGTATACAAGGAATGTGCCCAGTTTCCTCCCACCATAACCCTGACCGCCGTCGTATCAGTGAAATATTCTTAAGTACGGCATAAAGCACCAATCAAATGAATAAATAAATAAGTATGGGTTGGAAAATTGTCTCCCGTCTGCCAAACTATAAAACCTCTACATTTTTGAGGATATGCTACATACATGTCCAATATATCCGTATATGACGCTCCCTTGAATCTGGTGACTGTTGGTTAACGCCTCAGCTTGTAAAATTTAACACCAGCATTTCGACGAGGAGGACTATTTACATGTCGTACCCTCCTCCACTCTGGCGCTTTAAAATGGAACTGAGGCATGCAGAACTTACTATACAGAACAAGGGGATGGCGTTGGCCTAATGCAGTAGAAAGTCAGCAGTCAGCAGAGGTTATACTTACCAGCTATAAAAGCCGATCTTCGACCTGCCCACACGTTCTGTTTCCTAGCTGCTGTTGTTTCTATTCCCTATAGTTCACCGAAAGCAGTATCCCTATGGTTGTACACATTTGTATCTTCAGTCTGTACTGCAGTGTTTGTCGGTTTTTGCCGGAGAGAACACATCTTATACAGGCCTATACACATCTTTTTTGTCACTGGGAATTCATGGAAATAGCAGTGCGGAATTCCCGCTGATCATGGAAACGGAACTTTCAGTTTCGATACGCCTTACGTTGTCGTTCTCATACATATATTGATCTTGAACGTCCCGCAGGACTTTGCTTTAACCTCACTGTATAAACACAGATAAAACCTCTAGTTCGGTGTCTGTGAAAAGTAGTAGCATACTATGAGGTTACGAAAGCTTGTCACAGACTACTTACCTAACTCTGGTAGATGATCTGGATAGATAATGTCAAAGTAGAAAGGGCCTGGGCACGGATTAGTGAGGAAGTGACCCACCTGTGTAGCATGTTATCAAAGTAAAGTTGTACTTTTCCTTTCCTGTACATTTTGCTAAATAATTAAAGCCCTTTATGTCATAATAGTAAATACATCAAAACTAGAACAGCAACGACAGTGTGATAAGTTACCAAAGTTTCAATTCATTATTTAATATAAGTTAATATATCTCATCGAAGAAGAAAATTTGGCCATTTGGTGATTTTGTTGTCTCAAGTGACATATTTAACGTTATCTAATCACATAAAGATAAACCAATAACAAAACGAGCAACAGTTGAAATGTTTTGTCATGTAGCCTAGGCTTACAGCTCTATAACGTGCCACCAGAGAGGTTTGATTCCACTATCTTTAGCCTCCAAAATATAACTTTACGAATTAATTTTTTTAGTTACTATTAAAACTAGTTATTCATATTGAGGAAGATCACAAAGCCTGCTTTCCATATCTTTAATTAGCGTCATGAGAGAGTGTGCTTTTTACAGGTGCGCCGTATAATTTTTTTCTGTTTTCATAGTCTATCTACCCTAAATAGTTACGAATAATTTATTTATTTATTTATTTATTTGATTGGCGTACTCAAGAATATTTCCCTTATACAACAGCGGCCAGCATTATGGTGGGAGTGTAAACCCCCAGGTCAGATCTGCCCAAATCTCCAGGCCAGATCTGCTCTGGGTGTTCACCAGTAAGCTAGTTACATCAGTGACCAAGCCTTATGCTTGTGGGGGAGTGCCCATGGCCTGAGAGGGGGTGGGAGGTCACATGACCTCCACACCCCAGCCTTGCCATGCGGCCCTTTGTTTTAGCCCCATTCCCTCCAAGACAGCCGAGCAGTCAAGACGTGTTTTGCCAAGATCACAGCCAGTCTTCATTCATACATTTCACCCAGGTAAGAATTTAACCCTTGTCGTCTCAGAACACTTCCATAAACTGATATATGTAATTGTTGTTACATATGCAATTATCTGACTGTGCCATATAGGATATATTATGCTCATCTTTTTGAGTAATTTAGGTTATTACTTCGGGTAGTCATTCACGAGTCAGTGTGATCTCTGCAAAGAGATACACACATTCTAAAAGGATTGGCTGAATAGGTTTCAGGAATTTACACTAAGAAACAGGTGGGATAACTGCTTCTCCCACCAACCTGTTTACAGTGAAAATATTTGGTTAGCTGTGTTAGTTTGGGATAAACCTCCACATTGGAACTATTAACCCACTTAAGTTCACTAGTTTTAAAAGTGACCACTGTTTACTTAAATTAATCTGGAATTTAAGGATTATATGTATCAACTACTAGCTTTTGCCTAAAATTAACTTGTTCTCCTAATTTCCAAAGCAGATAGTGCCTCTTACACTGGTTAACACATGGTCAAGCCTAATTCCTTTGTTTGAGCTGACCATGCCAGCCTCCAGTAGCTACAGACATGTGTATTACCCCAGTGTATGTAAGCAAGGTGGCAGCACATCTGGAAGGGATTAATTTCTTCTTGGCATCTATTGCCCCTGATGACCCCTGCTGGTTATTAATGCATACATGAGTCTACACTATTGATTTGTAACCTGTATGTTAAATGATCAAAAGAGTAACTTACGAATGTTATGTTTTGGTTGGAGGTGAAGGTCAGCTGGCATAGACCAGTATGTCTTGTTATATATGAGATATGACCTGGCATCATAAAATGCATTTGTACCCATCATGTGGATACACTGAGCCATCTAAATTTCTAATGCGAGCCTGGCCCCTTATTAGCCTGGCAACGTACTCGAAATGATGTCACTTGGTTTCTAGATGCCATGCTTAAACGTTACATGCATTATGGTCTGACTGTCAGGCTGACCTCTCAACTTCAACCTACCTTGACCTACATGTATGTGTACAGGTCACTGTGTATACATGTGGACACACATGTAACATGTCTATTATATAATTGGGTTAATAATCACGTCCAACACCTTAACTTGTTTAACCTACCTGTTATGACCATATGGCACTTCTATAAAGTCTTTAAAAGCTAAGTTCTAAATTATTTACTCATTAATACTTGAAAGCTCTAGTAGCTCTCCCCATTCCCTCCAAGACAGCCGAGCAGTCAAGACGTGTTTTGCCAAGATCACAGCCAGTCTTCATTCATACCCAGGTGCTGTACCGTCTTGACTGCCAGACATTACCCTCTAGGCTGCTTCTCCTTGTGAGCCCCTCAGCGGGAACACTATCCAAACTCAGAAGGAAGGAAGGGAAAGGAACATATTTACAGATACTCCTACTTTTATACTGATTACCTCTGTCTAACATAATAAATTCTCAGGCTGTGGCACTTGTGATAACCCACCAGAGCATTTGCGTTCTTTGTCCAGCATATATTTAACACTTGTTTCCCCAAAAGCCAGTCACGTGTCCACCCGACAACGTAAGATAGTCTCGCAGGTGATTCAACCGCAGACAAACAGGTCTTACAGGAGGAAACCTAACAGAGCTCAGTGGAAACCCACGACCATCCTCAGGTTGCTGGAAGACCTTCCCACCTATAGTCTTTTTCTCATAACCAGTCTCTGTTTGTAAAATCAGTCATAGTCGCTAATTAAAATAACCGGCTCGGCGCTCCACGCCTCGCCCATTATTTTTCAAGAATCGTCATATGCTCGGCGTATCTCTATTATAGAATATCCTAACACCCAACTCTAAAACCATACCGCCGTGAGATCATATACTACAAGAGATAAAATAGATTCAATTATGAGGAATATATTATACTAAAATGTGCGATAAATGTCAAATTTGGCGGCGTCAGAAACAGGGTTTAGATTAAAGTCGGTTGCAATTTAGGAAACTGCTGTCGACACCAAACATATTGAGCTCCGCCCAGTATTCAGGATGCCACTGTTATTATTACGTCAACGGCAATGCGTTCTTGTCGTCAAAACTTAGCTGATGCAGTTTAACATTATGAATTAGAAAAAGTGCTCTGATTTCGTGTTCTGTGTGTCATATGCCTTGGTATTGTGTTTACGGTCGGCCTGGCCTAGTCCATGTATGGGCATGCCTTGACTTGGCTAGCTCGGTTCTTGGTACTGAGGCTGTCAAAAAATAGCACTGGCAATCACAACGGGTAGTAGCTTGTATAGGATTTAAGTATGGGGATTTCAGAACGGACCATTTTGTCCATCATACGAGTCTGCATTTTTGATAGTGATTCTGTGGTTGATCTACATACAGAGATTGTGTGTTTTGGTGTGTCTTTAGATTCAGTCTTTAGAATGTGAACTTCCAGCATATCCACATGTAGAGCTTGTGACGTTACTTGTCACTAACTAAAGGCAATTTTGGTAGCGAGTATGGCTGATTTTATAAACCGCCGAAACAGCTTAAAGAAATAGGCTATAGTACTAATTTGTAATAATAATTAGATTACATCTACTATAATTATGAAATATGAAATAATTGGAAAACAGATGTTGGAATAACCTGTTCGGATAGCTTGGGATGCAAGATGGAGATGCAATTTCCGTGGTATGACTGATTTTATAGACAGCTGAACACAGCCAACTGGCTTAAAGCAATAGATTGCAAATATATAAACGTGCAGGGAGCATCCGTGGTTAACGGGGTTAGCACGTCGCAATGACCCAGGAGCCTCCTACCAATGCGGTCGCTGTGAGTTTAAGTCCAGCTCATGCTGGCTTCCTCTCCTGCCGTACCCGGGAAGGTCTGTCAGCAACATGCGGATGGTCGTGGGTTTCTCCCGAGATCCCACCATAATGCTGGCCGCTGTCGTATAGGCGAAATAGTCTTCAGTACGGCGTAAAACAACTAAAATATAAACGTACAGCATATCCACGAGCAGAGCTTGTGACGTTACGTGTCACTGGCTGAAGCCAATTCTGGTAGCGAATATGACAGCTGAATGTAGACGACTGGCTAAAAGAAATAGGCTATAGTACTGTTTATTTATTTCACAGCTGCGGTAGTCATCTAAATGCACCTTAGCCAACTAACCGACCTGTTAGACAGGAGCTTTGTGAGGTCTTTTATACGTGAAATTGCTAATTACTTCAATTTTTTACACGACGTTATACCCCAAGCGCTCACTCACTCACTCACTCAAGTTTTCACACGACGTTAAACCCCAAGCGCTCACTCACCCACTGACCCATTCACTCACTCAATCTTTCACACCTTGTGCTGATAGTGAAAGTGTGTGAATGACGCCTAGGTTACAAATTCAGTTATGTGGAATGGAAAACATCTGATGTCGCCCAGGCCTACGGACATTAACCTTCTCTTACGACTTTTATGTTGGTCATTTGGAATTAGGAGAGGTTAACGGGTTTTCCGCACGAACGGTGACACACTTGACGACAATATACATTCTTATCAATTTGGTGCTTATTCATCTATGCGATGCGCGTCCTTTTTAAGAGGATGTTTACAAATCTGCAAGCAGTACTATGTCACATTTTCTATACTGGCCTACTTTGAAATTGCAACAAAAAAGGAAAATGAAAGTTTCAGAAGTTTAACACGGATTGTGCTTATTATGAGTACCTCAAAACAAGTGATGTACTATAGACGTTCGGACACCGGCATTAAGGACAATTTGACTGTGTAAGACTGTTGTCATGGGTGGCAGAGAGCTCCTGAAATTCCCGGAGTTAATCACTGACACTAGCAACCCTGAGACGCACTAATGCTCACCCTTAATGCGACTTCAAAGTATTTATTTATTTATTTTATTGGTTTCACGCCGTACTCAAGGATATTTCACTTATACCACGACGGCCAACATTACATGGTGAGACGAAAACTTGCATTGCCTGGAGAAAAACCGCGATCAACAGCAGTTTGTTGCCAGACCCTCCCATGTTCAACCGGAGACAGTGGAAGGTGGAGGACATGTGATCCCCATCAAACTTCATGTTAGACCAACTAAAGCACCATGTGAATGCTGTCGGACATTTACAACAAGCAAGGCCCCAACACAAGGTGATTGGCCACTGCCCATCTCTATGTTTTTCCCTTCTATGTTTATTAGAGAGATAAGTACTACGTCTTGGAAAGGGCCCTGACTAAAGAACAAAGACATGGAAATAAACTGTCACTGATCCATTCTGAACACTCCTGTAATGTTTTAGGTACCCTCCTCTAGACCCTCGGTGGTAGTGGTGACCTATTACCCTCTTCACAGTGATAGAAATATTGAACACGTATAAATTTATCTCATGCGAGCTCAACTCAAGTCTCAAGCGATATGCGTTGAAACTTAATGTTATGTGAACAACTGCCGTAGACTTCTAAATATAGCTTGCCACTGTTTACATATGCTGAGTTCAGGGCCTGCTGTCTGCCTCTGCCTTAGAATGTTCCAGAATACGCTCAGTTCGGGGCATGTTTGTTTACAACAAGTGTTCAAGAATTTTCTTATTCTAGAAAATTCCACCAGTCTATGTAAGAGCTATGAAAGCAGGTCAAAAGGGGAGAAAGGAGAATTAATGAGAGTTTTGGATACTTTCGCTGTGTGTTACTTTAGTAGGCCTTTTGTGCTGAATTTTGGTGTCTTTATAGCCTCTGGCTTTGTTATATCCTATCTCCACCGAGCACTTGTTCAGTCTGAACTTGTATCTTTGATTTGTGCTCTTGTGTACACAGTGCTTATTAGTACATGGACCCTGTCTGTGGAATTTTGTGTATATTTCGTCCTACACTTAGTTATACTGTGGATTTTCCCTCTTATGAATATTGCCTCTGTGCATTTATGCCTGTATGGTTTTCAGCATTGTGGAATGTATGCGTCCTTTTGGTCCTGACACCGTTGTACATGTAAGAACTTTAGTATTTGTATAGATATTGCTATCCTTTCTTGTTAAACTTAAGTACTTTAGTATTTGTATAAGTCTTGCTATCTGTTCTTGTTAAACCTAGTAAATTGTTGTAAAATAAAATCTGCTGGTTTTGGTTGCTTTTTTCTGCGGCTAAACTGTCGTGTATTTCGAACAAGTCATCTCTTTATAATACAGACAGTTTGGGTCGTCACACTTAAGGACACATACTTTCCTTAGCTCAGTAAATACTTTTACCTCATTTTCCAGCATTCCGATTTAAAACAGGGCCACATTACTGTAACGTGAGGCAGATTACCCAGTGTATATTATAGATATAGACGTACATGAGACATTTGATTACCAATATGTATATTCGAATATTTCCACTGAAATATGCCTATTTTATTACAAATTAAAGAACTAACGTTGTAGTCTGCTGGTCGAGATCGTGCTTGAGTTCAAATAAAGCACCGTATTTTCTATACAGGTTTGTTTGGACATAAACAAGTGTCTCAGAAGGGGTGCCCATTTCTACCAAAAGAGCAAGTTCCGTGATTTCACAAAATCCTAACTGAACGCCACATTATATTCTATAGCCGTCTGTTTGTGATTATTTCCATAAGGATTTTTTTTATCACCGCGTAACTCTCCTAGGGATGAAGAAATATTTATATATAAATATTGATTGTGCCTCAGCTGGATGCACCTTTTCGGATAACAGGGAAGATATATGTATCTTGAAATAGTTCACCGCCATGGTCGTAGATAAACGTTCTCCTCTTTCTCAGGAGGTAATACAGCGCTCAGCCCGCCGCTGGTCACCATTCAAAGACTTTACAAAATGTTACTTTTGGTTTCATGTTTTGTGACTTAGAATTAGAATGGTTATGGGCTGTAGGAGATTTGGTGTTGGTACATTCTGATTGGGTGGGATGCCATGCAGATGATGTCTTCGACATACTGTTTCATGCAGGCATCTTTATATGCACGCCGGCATTCCGACTGGCCTGTACCTGGATATGTTGTCGTGATATGTCCGAAATATTGTGTTCAAAGTGAGCTTAAATGTTAACACTGAACAATCAGTTAGGTGGCAACATATTACGTATATGTAGATAGTATAACACTCATAAGTGTAAAATATCAACGCCATTCACCACGTCTGTATAACATAACCATCATATGCATCAACACATCTTTGTGGCATTCACAGTTTATGATAAACATTTCACGAAAATGATGTCATTTTCTGCTTGCCCATGAAGTGACTTTACCGTGGTCCGCCACATATTCCATACCAACTTTACCGCACTTAAAACATGTGGCCAAAACATGCCTCACTAAAGTGAGGCGGTGAAATTTGTTGCCCGAGAGGCCACACTGGTTGTACACATTCCGAATAAAGCGCCTTTCTCTCAGATTTCTAACACCATTCTGTACTTTGAGAGGAAACATAGACTCACTGCCTCATATTCTTTGCGTAAACAAACAACTTAGGAAAATATGGAGACGTTTTTATCCGCGACGATCGATTGAAATACAAAATGAGGTAAAGAAATGATTTAGTTGCCGAAGCTCGTATGCCTTATGTTTCATGTGTGTTTACATTCACGCCGAATTATGTAAAACTGTGACTCGTCGGAACGAAACGACCATATTTCTCGCAACTATCTATGCACAAAATCATCTGCACTCATTTCTACATGTCCGCGTTTTACCTGAACCATATCACGTTAGCTACTCTAACGTTGCCTAAACCACCTTCACCTAGGTGATGCGAATGCCATTTGCGACTTCCTTGAGAAAATATATTAACTGTTCTATTTCAAAATAACGTTTTTTTTTTCACCCTGTGTCAGTATAATGTGACCGGTAGGATGTCATGTCTGGTGTCTTCGGCAGGATAGGTCAGTGGCGGCAACACTTTGTCGTTGAACAGTTGTCGTTATATGACTGAAAATTTGTTAAGTATTACGTTAAACACCGAGCACATACACATAAACAACTATAACCGTCCTGCTGAAGTCTACAGTAGGGCAAAACCCTGCTCAACCCTCAGAGCCCATCTAAACAAATATGTAGGAGAAAATATAGGATGTTTCTAATAAAAATATAGGATAATAAAGGAATTCTTTCCTGAAATATGGGACAATAAAGTAAACCATAAACATCATGACGTACAGATATGCACACCAGTACTGGTAAACCACAGCACTGTTGTAAGTTTGTGCATTGTGTGACGTACAGATATGCACACCAGTACTGGTAAACCACAGCACTGTTGTAAGTTTGTGCATTGTGTGACGTACAGATATGCACACCAGTACTGGTAAACCACAGCACTGTTGTAAGTTTGTGCATTGTGTGGCGTACAGATATGCACACCAGTACTGGTAAACCACAGCACTGTTTACCAGTTCTGGTAAACCACAGCACTGTTGTAAGTTTGTGCATTGTGTGACGTACAGATATGCACACCAGTACTGATAAACCACAGCACTGTTGTAAGTTTGTGCATTGTGTGACGTACAGATAGGCACACCAGTACTGATAAACCACAGCACTGTGGTGAGTATCACATATAAGGGCCCAGCCTCACACATGTGGATAAAAACACATCAGCAGATTAATTTACTTTGCTAGAGTAGTAGAGAGGGCCAGCGTGTATTTAATTTACAAACCAAGTCAGGTTCCTGCGATGTGTGCTACCACACACTTGGTAAATTTGCATCAAATCAACCTGCTTTCACAAAACATCAAAAACAGGCATCTCTACTGCAACACAGGCTGCTGTCTTGGGCATATGCTTGAAGTTGACAAGGTTAATTTTCCTCTGTAAACTTAAAAATAAACCACTTTAGGCATGTAGTTGTCATTGCATGTGTGTATTCATTTCTCTGATAAGATACATGTGCACTGACACATTATGTACAGAAGTGACAGCAATGGAACAAAAATTATTAATTTCAAGTATCTACCATACATGTAAGTGTGATCTGTTGAAATATTGCCCCTTGTGAGATGAGACTCTGCCCCACCAGGTGTCTTTTTCTCCACCAGAACACAGTACGCTGTTCCTGCGACACCACAAGCAGTTTTTGCTGTAGTATCTGGCCCAGTGTGGCACCCAACCTCCTGGGCAGCTGGAATACTTTTAATGTTTCCAATGTCCTCACAGCCAAGTTGAGAAAATATACAGCTACACATGGCTATCACATCCTAGTTCAATACCATTTAAGCTTTCTTCTTGGTTTCTGTCTTTCGACGTAGCGTCTCAAACATGGTTTCAATGGACTTTGCCTGGTTTATGCATATATTGAACTGGGATCTAACTAGGGGGTCTGCTAGCCGTTCAACTTCCTCAAAAGGCCACTCCCTTAGCCAACCTAAAAATCCCCGTCAGTGGTCCGGTACTACATTCTTAAGCTCCCCCCCCCCCCACCCCATAGGGAAACTTTCTCATATATGTACCAGCGGTTTTGATGTCCATTCCTCATGCCAACCCAGAAACACTCCGTGTGGAACCTGATTGCTAATGTAATTTCTCACTGATTATTTGAGGATTTCTGTGTTGGACGGGTTGAAAATTTTATTTTTTTTCCCCCTCTTTTTTGAGTCCCTTCAACATGTCCTGGGAAGGTTGCATTGCTGACTGTCTGAATGACCAGTGTGCATGTGGATGTTCTTGTAAAAGGTTTTATCATGTGAATCAGTATGTAAATGGGATACTGGTCTTTTCTTAAGCCCTATCCATGGAAACTGTGGCTACAAGCATTTCTATATCAACCTGGATACATGTGTTTACTTTGATGTTGATCAAAGTGGACTTTTGTGGAATTTTGAAAATCCGTTTTGATACCCCAATGTATAACTGTAAGTCAATTTGTTCACAAAGTTGCCAAAAGGCATGTCCTATTTTTTGTAAGTTAATTGTCAAATAAATTACCTGTCTTGTAACTTTTTTCTTAGCACTGCTGTAAACAAGAAAATCTTCATGAAAATCCATAATTTTCTAAATGTTTGTTATTGGAAAATGTAAAATACTTAATTATTAGTATTTTCCATTTTTCTTGCAGATAAACATCCCAGCTTTCCAAAACCTTTGACCTGGTTGCGATATTTTGAAAGGTATGCGCACCACAAAGTTTTGAACTGCATGCTTGAGAGTTATCAGAAGCAGACAGACAGATACATTTCCAAGATAGGGGCCGTACGTGCGAAGATCTTCCAGCAACCTGCGGATGGTCGTGGGTTTTCCCCGGGCTCTGCCCGGTTTCCTCCCATCATAATGCTGGCCGCCGTCGTATAAGTGAAATGTTCTTGAGTACGGCATAAAACACCAATCAAATAAATAAATAAATCGAAGATAGGGGTACCCCAAGTTAAATTTCTCCTATCAAGCCCTAATTTTGTGTGTGAGGTTGAGGTATTAGGAATTATGTGGTGCAAAACTTATTGATTTTGACAAAAGTTGGCTGGGGTGATAGGATACAGAATACTCAATTACAACTTCTAACCAATGTAATTCTGTGTATTTTAGTGTGTAGTCTTTTTTCTATCACACAAAACAGCAAATTCTTACACTACTACCAACATTATCTTGCTGGCTTTGCGGTGGACAAGTAAAGTTTAGCGATCCATGACAATATCTGATGACTGCGTGGTAGACCCGCTTATTGAATGGTCATCGTGAAAATGAGATTTTTCGATGGACTGACGTCCCATCCTGTACTTCAATACAACAGATAAATGTAATGCACAGCCACTGGTCAAGAACAGTAACTGTGCGTGGCTAAGGTATTACACCTTGTCCAGTAGCTGAACCGATGTTACTTCCCTTGTTCTGACAACATGACACAGACCCACAGTACAACTTCCGTTTTGTAATGTAATTCTGTGTATTTTAGGGTATAAAGTGTTTGTTTTTTTTTGCTCCCAGGAGTCCATTTTTGGTGTACATGTGCATGCTTGGTATTAAAATGCTGGAAACTGTCTAAACTTTGAGGAGGTATGAGCTTTATTGATGAAAGTTTGAAATTCTGGACGAGAGGACACAAGGTGTGAGGTAGTGATGAGGCTGCGAGTGACGTCCCCTTGGCGTTGCTATCCACGCCTCCCAGCTGCCATCATGGAAAGGTCCAGATTTTGACGGTCTGGACCTGTCAAGATTTATATGGTTTGTTTCTCACAGGCTGGGCCAGGTATGCACCAAAGCTTATTGGCCACTGAATGTTTGGGACTGAGCTACAGCACTAGACGTTAACATTGTCGCTTATGGAAAATTAATGGGGGTCTGAGGCCTGTACTGACGAAGTCACCAAAATATGTAAAGTGTCAAAAGCTCAGATTTCGCAACAGCTTGATAATTTTTGGTGGGTATGTCTGGGATGTGTTTTGCATGGATTGAGCCATTTTATGGCTTTTTGGGGCTATTTATTTTCTGAAAATATCCATTTTGATGAAAAATTGGTAAAATGCTGTTCAGTATAGGGTATTGTGTGTATAGGAATTCTGAAATGAACAACATGCAATGTTCTAGTATTCCTACACTTGAAAATAGAGACATTCAGAGCAGAAATTGCTGCAAAAATTGAAAATTTCAGTGTTTATAGTGAAAACGGAGCCAGTCGACTGTAGACTGGACTATTGACGAGGGATGGCCGATATGGCCTCGCCTCCTACAAAAACCCCGTCACACATTGATGGAAGAAAAAACACATTAGTAGACTTGTTTACACGGCCATGCAGGGAGTGTTACATTTAGATCCCAAGCTTAATTGCTCACACGTGTGCCACAACACACGCTGTGCAAATGTGGATCACATAAGCTTGGAACTGCATGTTATTAACGATAACAGGCAGCGCTGCTGCAACGTAGGGCGCTGTCTCGGCCATGGGCAGTATGCAAGGTGCATGCTGCATTTAAGACTGAGCAGGTTGGTTTCCCCTCATTAACAATAATAAATAAACAGATGTGTCAGGTTTTGCTCATTTTCTGTATTTATTTATTAATTTCTTTCATAAGCGACAACAGCACAGACAAATTATATACAAAACTGGAGGTTACAAATATATAGCGTATGTGTGATCTGCTGGGGTGTTCTCCAGTTGTCCCATGGCATAGTCTATTTTGGATTTGAAAGCCTGTACTGAATGTGGACACAGACCCCCATTACAACTTCCGTTTTTCGGTAGAGACGATTGTAGTTCTGTGAATTTTAGGGTATAAAGTCTTTTTTTGCTCCCAGGCGTCCATTTTTGGTGCACAGGTGCATGCTTGGTATTAAAATGTTGGAAACTGTCCAAACTTTGAGGAGGTATGAGCTTTATTGATGAAAGTTTGAAATTCTGGGTGAGAGGACACAAGGTGTGAGGTAGTGATGAGGCTGCGAGTGACGTCCCCTTGGCGTTGCTAGGCACGCCTCCCAGCTGCCATCATGGAAAGGTCCAGATTTTGAGGGTCAACCTATGTCAAGATTTTTATGGCTTCTTTCTCACAGTCTGGGCCAGGTATGCACCAAAGCTTATTGGCCACGGAATGTTTGGGACTGAGCTACAGCGCTAGACGTTAACATTGTCGCTTATGGAAAATTAATGGGGGTCTGAGGCCATGTGCTATTGAAGTTTTCTGGCTGTATTGCTGAGTGATCTCCCCTTAACTGTCTGTCCCTTCTTATAAACCTTGTGGTACTGGATCACCCTTTCAATCTGTTTTACTGTTTTCTCTTGGTGAAATACTGGTGCGGACAGCTCAGAGTTGGGCAGGAGACACTGAGTGACCTGTTGACAGCTTCGCTCTTTTGAGTGCTGGTGTTCATCCGGAGACTGGCGATGGCTGTCTCGCTCAACTTCATGTGCAATACTTCGGTTAATAGTTTCCTGTTGTTGTCATCCATGTTGAAAGGGCAGAGTTTACTGGTGGATAAAAAAGGGACCTCTACCACCATCTGCTGGTTTCTCCTCCGGAGCAAACCACACTGTTCCCGCGGCACTTGAAACAGTCCCCACCGAAACACGTGACCATTGCATCCACAAACCTGGGTAGGTAATGTGATATTGTCATAGTTTGCCACGTGCATTTGTTTACATCATAGCACATGTGTATGTTTACATCACATGATCAGCTCCCCTATATTAATATTCATGACGTTGCAGCATAGCGATTGGCTAATAATACGTAAGTAACATACTGCGGGACTGCTCAAGGGACCGAGTAGGATAGAGTGACTGTCTGAAAGGAGACGTTGTTTCGAATCCTTTATTTACTTATACTTTCTTACGTCAAAAGACGGTAACATAAAAGTATTACAGATAAGTTTTTATTTTCCTCATGTCACCACTGTGATCGGACATAAGTTGAGAAATTATCAAGCTACACGTGGCCTTAACATCCTGACTCAACACCTTCTGTGCTTTCTTCCTGGCTTCCCTCGTTCGGTCATTTCTTGAACTCGGATCTACCTAGGTGAGTCTGGGTCTGCTAACCGTTCGAGCTCCCACAGTGGCTCGACCAGTCGGATGCCGTCTTCTACTCCCTTGGCTGACCTGGAGTCGCCGTCCGTGGTTACGTGCTTGGCTAAATTATCTCGCCAATCCCTTGCCAGTCTCGTTCCCCATATTATACTCGGACCAGGGGGCATGTAAGTTTGTGTTCGCCGCGCACCCCTCATGTCCTACATGACTTGGAAGCCTATCCCCAACAGCCAGGACCCAGTCCAACACAATTTATTCTTCAGTGCAGCAGAGACAATGTATTGCTTGTCTGTTGATATCTCCACAGCCAGGGAAATGGCCTTTGAAGCATTCTGGCCTGGTTTCTTGGGGCTGGTTATGGTTACGCTGTTGTAGCGAGCATCTGTGGCCAGACCTATTGTGGTGTCATCCTCTAATCTTTACCTTTTGTATGCCTTTACCTCTTGCACCTTATTTGCCATATTCCTCTGTTCAGCTTTGCGATTGCACATGCGACATGGTTTGCAGTGCACGGTGTAAGGGTTCAAACGTGGCGTTTTACAGGGGCCATGGTTAATGGTTAGGACTCTGGATTTTCACACGGGGGAGTACACGGGGTGAGGGTTCAACCGTGGCCTTTTACAGGGTCATGGTTAATGGTTAGGACGCTGCATTTTCACACAGGGGGAGTACACGTGGCGAATGTTCAACCGTGGCCTTTCACAGGGGCCATGGTTAATGGTTAGGACGTTGGACTTTAACACGGGGATAATACACGGGGTGAGGGTTCAAACGTGGCTTCTTACAGGGATCATGGTTAATGGTTAGGGCGCTGGATTTTTACACAGGGGGAGTTCACGGGGTAAGGGTTCAACCGTGGCCTTTCACAGGGGCCATGGTTAATGGTTAGGACGCTGGACTTTCACACGTGGGGAGTACACGGGGTGAGGGTTCCACCGTGGCTTTTCACAGGGGTTATGGTTAATGGTTAGGACACTGGACTTTCACACGGAGGGAGTACACGGGATGAGGGTTCAACCGTGGTTTTTTACAGGGGTCACGGTGAATGGTTAGGACGCTGGACTTTCACACGGGGATAGTACACGGTGTGAGGGTTCAATCCGGGCCTTTTACAGGGGTCATGGTCATTGGTTAGAACGCTGGACTTTCACACGGAGGGAGTACACGGGGTGAGGGTTCAACCGTGGCCTTTCACAGGGGTCATGGTTAATGGTTAGGACACTGGACTTTCACACAGGGGGAGTACACGTGGTGAATGTTCAACCGTGGCCTTTCACAGGGGCCATGGTTAATGGATAGGACGCTGGACTTTCACACGTGGTGAGTACACGGGATGAGGGTTCAACCGTGGCTTTTTACAGGGGTAATGGATAATAGTTAGAACACTGGACTTTAACACGGAGGGAGTACACGGGATGAGGGTTCAACAGTGGCTTTTTACAGGGGTCATGGATAATAGTTAGAACACTGGACTTTAACACGGGGGGAGTACACGGGGCGAGAGTTCAACCATGGCCTTTAAGAGAGGCCATGGTTAATGGTTACGACGCTGGACTTTCACACGGGGGGAGTACACGGGGCGAGGGTTCAACCATGGCCTTTTACAGAGGCCATGGTTAATGGTTAGGACGCTGGACTTTCACACAGGGGGGAGCGCACGGGTTAAGGGTTTAACCGTGGCTTTTCACAGGGGCCTTGGTTAATGGTAAGGATACTAAACTTTCACACGGAGGGAGTACACTGGGTGAGGGTTGAACCGTGGCGTTTTACAGGGGCCATGCTTAATGGTTAGGACGCTGGACCTTCACACGGGGGGAGTACACGGTGTGAGGGTTCAACCGTGGCTATTTACAGGGGTCATGGTTAATGGTAAGGACACTGGACTTTCACACAGGGGGAGTACACGGGGTTCGAGCTCTCACAGTGGCTCGACCAGTCGGATGCCGTCTTCTACTCCCTTGGCTGACCTGGAGTCGCCGTCCGTGGTTACGTGCTTGGCTAAATTATCTCGCCAATCCCTTGCCAGTCTCGTTCCCCATATTATACTCGGACCAGGGGGCATGTGGATTTGTGTTCGCCGTGCACCCCTCATGTCCTACATGACTTGAAAGCCTATCCCCAACAGCCAGGACCCAGTCCAACACAATTTATTCTTCAGTGCAGCAGAAACAATGTATTGCTTGTCCGTCTGTTACACGGGGCGAGGGTTCAACCATGGCCTTTAACAGAGGCCATGGTTAATGGTTAGGACGCTGGACGTTCACACAGGGGGAGCGCACGGGGTAAGGGTTCAACCGTGGCTTTTCACAGGGGCCTTTGTTAATGGTAAGGATACTAAACTTTCACACGGGGGGAGTACACTGGGTGAGGGTTCAACCGTAACGTTTCACAGGGGCCATGGTTAATGGTTAGGACGATGGACTTTCACACGGCGGGAGTACACGGTGTGAGGGTTCAACCGTGGCTTTTTACAGGGGTCATGGTTAATGGTTAGGACACAGGACTTTCACACGGGGGTAGTACACGGGGTGAGGGTTCAACCTGGGCCTTTCACAGGGGTCATGGTTAATGGTTTAGACGCTGGACTTTTACACGGAGGGAGTACACGGGGTGAGGATTCAACCGTGGCCTTTTACAGGGATCATGATTAATGGTTAGGGCACTGGACTTTCACACAGGGGGAGTACACGAGGTAAGGGTTCAACCGTGGCCTTTCACAGGGGCCATGGTTAATGGTTAGGACGCTGGACTTTCACACGCGGGCAGTACATGGGGTGAGGGTTTAATCCGGGCCTTTTACAGGGGTCATGGTTAATGGTTAGGACGCTAAACTTTAACACGGAGGGAGTACACGGGGTGACTGTTCAACCGTGGCCTTTTACAGAGGCCATGGTTAATGGTTAGGATGCTGCATTTTCACACAGGGGGAGTACACGTGGCGAATGTTCAACCGTGGCCTTTCACAGGGGCCATGGTTAATGGTTAGGACGCTGGACTTCCACACGGACTGAGTACACGGGGTGAGGGTTCAACCATGGCTTTTTACAGGTGTCATGGTAAATGGTTAGGACGCTGGACTTTCACACGTGGATAGTACATGGGGTGAGGGTTCAACCGTGGGCTTTTTACAGGGGCCATGGTTAATGGTTAGGACGATGGACTTTCACACGGGGCTCATACACGGGGTGAGGGTTTAAACGTGGCTTCTTACAGGGGTCATGGTTACTGGTTAGGGCGCTGGCCTTTCACACGTGGGGAGTACACGGTGTAAGGGTTCAACCGTGTCCTCTCACAGGGGCTATGGTTAATGGTTAGGACGCTTGACTTTCACACGGGGAGAGTACACGGGGTGAGGGTTCAATCCGGGCCTTTTACAGGGGTCATGGTTAATGGTTAAGACGCTGGACTTTTACACGGACGGGGTACACGGGGTGAGGGTTCAACCGTGGCGTTTTACAGGGCCCATGGTAATTGGTTAGGATGCTTGACTTTCACACAGGAGGAGTACACAGGGTGAATGTTCAACCGTGGCCTTTTACAGGGGCCATGGTTAATGGTTAGGACGCTGGACTTCCTCACGGGGTTAGTACACGGGGTGCGGGTTCAACCGTCGCTTTTTACAGTCGTCATGGTTAATGGTTAGGACGCTGGACTTTCAAACGGGGATAGTACACGGGGTGAGGGTTCAACCGTGGCCTTTCACAAGGGCCATGGTTAATGGTTAGGATGTTGGACTTCTCCACGTGGATAATACACGGGGTGAAGGTTCAACCGTGGCTTTTTGCAGGGGTCATGGTTAATGGTTAGGGCGCTGGACTTTCACACAGGGGGAGTACATGTGGTAAGGGTTCAACCGTGGCCTTTCACAGGGGCCATGGTTAATGGCTAGGACACTGGACTTTAACACAAGGGGAGTACATGGGGCGAGGGTTCAGTCATGGCCTTTAAAAGAGGCCATGGTGATGGTTACGATGCTGGACTTTCACACGGGCTGAGTACACGGGGCGAGGGTTCAACCAAGGTCTTTTACAGAGGCCATGGTCAATGATTAGGACGCTGGACTTGCACATTGGGGGAGTGCACGGGGTAAGGGTTTAACCGTGGCTTTTCACAGGGGCCTTGGTTAATGGTTAGGATGCTAAACTTTTACACGGGGGGAGTACACGGTGTGAGGGTTCAACCGTGTCGTTTCACAGGGGCCTTGGTTAATGGTTACGACGCTGGATTTTCACAGAGGGGGAGTACACGGGGTGAGGGATCAACCGTGGACTTTTACAGGGGTCATGGCTAATGGTTAGGACGCTGGACTTTTACACGAGCATAGTATACAGGGTAAGGGTTCAACCGTGGCTTTTCACAGGGGCCTTTGTTAATGGTAAGGATACTAAACTTTCACACGGGAGGAGTACACTGGGTGAGAGTTCAACCGTAACGTTTCACAGGGGCCATGGTTAATGGTTAGGACGATGGACTTTCACACGGGGGGAGTACACGGTGTGAGGGTTCAACCGTGGCTTTTTACAGGGGTCATGGTTAATTGTTAGGACACTGGACTTTTCCACGTGGATAATACACGGGGTGAAGGTTCAACCGTGGCTTTTTGCAGGGGCCATGGTTAATGGTTAGGACGCTGGACTTTCACACGGGGGGAGTACATGGGGTGAGGGTTCAATCCGGGCCTTTTACAGGAGTCATTGTTAATGGTTAGGACGCTGGACTTTCACACGGAGGGAGTACACAGGGTGAGGGTTCAACCGTGGCCTTTTACAGAGGCCATGGTTAATGGTTAGGATGCTGCATTTTCACACAGGGGGAGTACACGTGGCGAATGTTCAACCGTGGCATTTCACAGGGGCCATGGTTAATGGTTAGGACGCTGGACTTCCACACGGGCTGAGTACACGGGGTGAGGGTTCAACCATGGCTTTTTACAGGTGTCATGGTTAATGGTTAGGACGCTGGACTTTCACACGTGGATAGTACATGGGGTGAGGGTTCAACCGTGGGCTTTTTACAGGGGCCATGGTTAATGGTTAGGACGATGGACTTTTACAAGGGGCTCATACACAAGGTGAGGGTTTAAACGTGGCTTCTTACAGGGGTGATGGTTACTGGTTAGGGCGCTGGACTTTCACACGTGGGGAGTACACCGTGTAAGGGTTCAACCGTGTCCTCTCACAGGGGCCATGATTAATGGTTAGGACGCTTGACTTTCACACGTGGAGAGTACACGGGATGAGGGTTCAACCGTGGATTTTTACAGGGGTCATGGTTAGAACACTGGACTTTAACAAGGGGGGGAGTACACTGGGTGAGGGTTCAACCATGGCCTTTAACAGAAGCCATGGTTAATGGTTACGACGCTGGACTTTTACTCGGGGGGAGTACACGGGGTGAGGGTTCAATCCGGGCATTTTACAGATGTCATGGTTAATGGTTAAGACGCTGGACTTTTACACGGACGGGATACACGGGGTGAGGGTTCAACCGTGGCGTTTTACAGGGCCCATGGTAATTGGTTAGGATGCTTGACTTTCACACGGGAGGAGTACACAGGGTGAATGTTCAACCGTGGCCTTTTACAGGGGCCACGGTTAATGGTTAGGACGCTGGACTTCCTCACGGGGTTAGTACACGGGGTGCGGGTTCAACCGTCGCTTTCTACACTCGTCATGGTTAATGGTTAGGACGGTGGACTTTCACATGGGGATAGTACACGTGGTGAGGGTTCAACCGTGGCCTTTCACAGGGGCCATGGTTAATGGTTAGGACGCTTGATTTTCACATGGGTGGAGTACACAGGGTATGAGTTTATTCCGGGCCTTTTACAAGGGCCATGGTTAATGGTTAAGACGCTGGCCTTTTACACGGGGGGAGTTCACGGGGTGAGGGTTCAACCGTGGCCTTTTACAGGGGTCATGCTTAATAGTTAGGATGCTGGACTTTTACACGGGAGGAGTACACGGGTTGAGGGGTCAACCGTGGCCTTTCACTTTGGTCATGGTTAATGGTATGGACGCTGGATTTTCACACGGGTGGAGTACACGGGGTGAGGGTTCAACCGGGGCCTTTTACAGGGGTCATGGTTTATGGTTAGGACGCTGGACTTTCACACGGGCTGAGTACACGGGGTGAGGGTCAACCGTGGCCTTTTACAGGGGTCATGGTTAATGGCTAAGACGCTGGTCTTTTACACGGGAGGAGTACACGGGATGAGGGTTCAACCGTGGCCTTTTACAGGGGTCATGGTTTATGGTTAGGACGCTGGACTTTCACACAGGGGGAGTACACGGTGTGAGGGTTCAACCGTGGACTTTTACAGGGGTCATGGTTAATGGTTAGGACGCTTGATTTTCACACGGGTGGAGTACACAGGGTATGAGTTTATTCCGGGCCTTTTACAAGGGCCATGGTTAATGGTTAGAACGCTGGCCTTTTACACGGAGGAAGTTCACGGGGTGATGGTTCAACCGTGGCCTTTTACAGGGGTCATGCTTAATAGTTAGGATGCTGGACTTTTACACGGGAGGAGTACACGGGGTGAGGGGTCAACCGTGGCCTTTCACTTTGGTCATGGTTAATGGTATGGACGCTGGATTTTCACACGGGTGGAGTACACGGGGTGAGGGTTCAACCATGGCCTTTCACAGGGGTCAAGGTTTATGGTTAGGACGCTGGACTTTCACACGGGCTGAGTACACGGGGTGAGGGTCAACCGTGGCCTTTCACTTTGGTCATGGTTAATGGTATGGACGCTGGATTTTCACACGGGTGGAGTACACGGGGTGAGGGTTCAACCGGGGCCTTTTACAGGGGTCATGGTTTATGGTTAGGACGCTGGACTTTCAAACGGGCTGAGTACACGGGGTGAGGGTCAACCGTGGCCTTTTACAGGGGTCATGGTTAATGGCTAAGACGCTGGTCTTTTACACGGGAGGAGTACACGGGATGAGGGTTCAACCGTGGCCTTTTACAGGGGTCATGGTTTATGGTTAGGACGCTGGACTTTCACACAGGGGGAGTACACGGTGTGAGGGTTCAACCGTGGACTTTTACAGGGGTCATGGTTAATGGTTAGGACGCTTGATTTTCACACGGGTGGAGTACACAGGGTATGAGTTTATTCCGGGCCTTTTACAAGGGCCATGGTTAATGGTTAGGACGCTGGCCTTTTACACGGGGGAAGTTCACGGGGTGATGGTTCAACCGTGGCCTTTTACAGGGGTCATGCTTAATAGTTAGGATGCTGGACTTTTACACGGGAGGAGTACACGGGGTGAGGGGTCAACCGTGGCCTTTCACTTTGGTCATGGTTAATGGTATGGACGCTGGATTTTCACACGGGTGGAGTACACGGGGTGAGGGTTCAACCATGGCCTTTTACAGGGGTCAAGGTTTATGGTTAGGACGCTGGACTTTCACACGGGCTGAGTACACGGGGTGAGGGTCAACCGTGGCCTTTTACAGCACAGGGGCCATGGTTGATGGTTAGGACACTGGACTTCCACACGGGGTTAGTACACTGTAAGAGGGTTCAACCTTGGCTTTTTACAGGGGTCATGGTTAATGGTTAGGACGCTGGACTTTCACACGGATGGAGTACACGGGGTGAGGGATCAACCGTGGCCTTCTACAGGGGTCATGGTTAATGGTTAGGACGCTTGATTTTCACACGGGTGGAGTACACAGGGTATGAGTTTATTCCGGGCCTTTTACAAGACCCATGGTTAATGGTTAGGACGCTGGCGGGGGGAGTTCACGGGGTGAGGGTCAACCGTGGCCTTTTACAGGGGTCACGGTTAATGGTTAAGACACTGGTCTTTCACACGGGAGGAGTACACGGGATGAGGGTTCAACCGTGGCCTTTTACAGGGTTCATGGTTTAAAGTTAGGACGCTGGACTTTTACACAGGGGGAGTACACGGTGTGAGGGTTCAACCGTGGACTTTTACAGGGGTCATGGTTAATGGTTAGGACGCTGGACTTCCTCACGGGGTTAGTACACGGGGTGCGGGTTCAACCGTCGCTTTTTACAGTCGTCATGGTTAATGGTTAGGACGCTGGACTTTCACATGGGGATAGTACACGTGGTGAGGGTTCAACCGTGGCTTTTCACAAGTTGCATGTTTAATGGTAAGGCTGTTGGACTTTTCCACGTGGATAATACACGGGGTGAAGGTTCAACCGTGGCTTTTTGCAAGGGCCATGGTTAATGGTTAGGGCGCTGGACTTTCACACAGGGGGAGTACATGTGGTAAGGGTTCAACCGTGGCCTTTCACAGGGGCCATGGTTAATGGTTAGGACACTGGACTTCCACACGGGGTTAATACACTGTAAGAGGGTTTAACCGTGGCTTTTTACAGGGGTCATGGTTAATGGTTAGTACGCTAGACTTTCACACGGATGGAGTACACGGGGTGAGGGATCAACCGTGGCCTTCTACAGGGATCATGGTTAATGGTTAGGGCGCTTGATTTTCACACGGGTGGAGTACACAGGGTGTGAGTTTATTCCGGGCCTTTTACAAGGGCCATGGTTAATGGTTAGGACGCTGGCCTTTCACATGGGGGGAGTACATGTGGTAAGGGTTTAACCGTGGCCTTTCACAGGGGCCATGGTTAATGGTTAGGACACTGGACTTCCACACGGGGTTAGTACACTCTAAGAGGGGTTCAACCGTGGCTTTTTACAGGGGTCATGGTTAATGGTTAGGACGCTGGGCTTTCACACGGAAGGAGTACACTGTGTGAGGGATCAACCGTGGCCTTCTACAGGGGTCATGGTTAATGGTTAGGACGCTTGATTTTCACACGGGTGGAGTACACAGGGTATGAGTTTATTCCGGGCCTTTTACAAGGGCCATGGTTAATGGTTAGGACGCTGGCCTTTTACACGGGGGGAGTTCACGGGGTGAGGGGTCAACCGTGGCCTTTTACAGGGGTCATGCTTAATAGTTAGGATGCTGGACTTTTACACGGGAGGAGTACACGGGTTGAGGGGTCAACCGTGGCCTTTCACTTTGGTCATGGTTAATGGTATGGACGCTGGACTTTCACACGGGCTGAGTACACGGGGTGAGGGTCAACCGTGGCCTTTTACAGGGGTCATGGTTAATGGTTAAGACGCTCGTCTTTCACACGGGAGGAGTACACGGGATGAGGGTTCAACCGTGGCCTTTTACAGGGGTCATGGTTTATGGTTAGGACGCTGGACTTTCACACACGGGGAGTACACGGTGTGAGGGTTCAACCGTGGACTTTTACAGGGGTCATGGTTAATGGTTAGGACGCTTGATTTTCACACGGGTGGAGTACACAGGGTATGAGTTTATTCCGGGCCTTCTACAAGGGCCATGGTTAATGGTTAGGACGCTGGCTTTTTACACGGGGGGAGTTCACGGGGTGAGGGTTCAACCGTGGCCTTTTACAGGGGTCATGCTTAATAGTTAGGATGCTGGACTTTTACACGGGAGGAGTACACGGGGTGAGGGATCAACCGTGGCCTTTCACTTTGGTCATGGTTAATGGTATGGACGCTGGATTTTCACACGGGTGGAGTATACGGGGTGAGGGTTCAACCGTGGCCTTTTACAGGGGCCATGGTTAATGGTTAGGATGCTGCATTATCACACAATGGGAGTACACGTGGCGAATGTTCAACCGTGGCCTTGCACAGGGGTCATGGTTTATGGTTAGGACGCTGGTCTTTCACACGGGGGGAGTTCACGGGGTGAGGGTCAACCGTGGCCTTTTACAGGGGTTATGGTTAATGGTTAAGACGCTGGTCTTTCACACGGGAGGAGTACACGGGATGAGGGTTCAACCGTGGCCTTTTACAGGGGTCATGGTTTATGGTTAGGACGCTGGACTTTCACACAGGGGGAGTACACGGTGTGAGGGTTCAACCGTGGACTTTTACAGGGGTCATGGTTAATGGTTAGGGCGCTGTATTTTTACACGGGTGGAGTACACGTGGTGAGTGTTCAACCGTGGCCTTTTACAGGGTGAAAGGTAATGGTTAGGACGCTGGACTTCCACACGGGCTGAGTACACGGGGTAAAAGTTCAACCATGGGTTTTTATAGGTGTCATGGTTAATGGTTAGGACGCTGGACATTCACACGGGGATAGTACATGGGGTGAGGGTACAACCGTGGCGTTTTACAGGGCCCATGGTAATTGGTTAGGATGCTTGACTTTCACACGGGAGGAGTACACAGGGTGAATGTTCAACCGTGGCCTTTTACAGGGGCCATGGTTAATGGTTAGGACGCTGGACTTCCTCACGGGGTTAGTACACGTGGTGCGGGTTGAACCGTTGCTTTTTACAGTCGTCATGGTTAATGGTTAGGACGCTGGACTTTCACATGGGGATAGTACACGGGGTGAGGGTTCAACCGTGGCCTTTCACAAGGACCATGTTTAATGGTAAGGCTGTTGGACTTTTCCACGTGGATAATACACGGGGTGAAGGTTCAACCGTGGCTTTTTGCAGGGGCCATGGTTAATGGTTAGGGCGCTGGACTTTCACACGGGGGCAGTACATGGGGTGAGGGTTCAATCCGGGCCTTTTACAGGAGTCATGGTTAATGGTTAGGACGCTGGACTTTTACACGGAGGTAGTACACGGGGTGAGGGTTCAACCGTGGCCTTTTACAGAGGTCATGGTTAATGGTTAGGATGCTGCATTATCACACAATGGGAGTACACGTGGCGAATGTTCAACCGTGGCCTTTCACAGGGGCCATGGCTAATGGTTAGGACGCTGGACTTCCACACGGGCTGAGTACACGGGGTGAGGGTTCAACCATGGCTTTTTACAGGTGCCATGGTTAATGGTTAGGACGCTGGACTTTCACACGTGGATAGTACATGGGGTGAGGGTTCAACCTTGGGCTTTTTACAGGGGCCATGGTTAATGGTTAGGACGATGGACTTCACACGGGGCTCATACACAAGGTGAGGGTTTAAACGTGGCTTCTTACAGGGGTCATGGTTACTGTTTAGGGCGCTGGACTTTCACACGTGGGGCGTACACGGTGTAAGGGTTCAACCGTGTCCTCTCCCAGGGGCCATGGTTAATGGTTAGGATGCTTGACTTTCACACGTGGAGAGTACACGGGATGAGGGTTCAACCGTGACTTTTTACAGGGGTCATGGTTAGAACACTGGACTTTAACACGGGGGGGAGTACACGGGGTGAGGGTTCAACCATGGCCTTTAACAGAAGCCATGGTCAATGGTTACGACGCTGTACTTTCACACGGGGGGAGTACACGGGCTGAGGGTTCAAACCGGGCCTTTTACAGGGGTCATGGTTAATGGTTAAGACCCTGGACTTTTACACGGAAGGGATACACGGGGTGAGGGTTCAACCGTGGCGTTTTACAGGGCGTATGGTAACTGGTTAGGATGCTTGACTTTCACACGTTGTTAGTACACTGTAAGAGGGTTCAACCGTGGCCTTTTACAGGGGTCATGGTTAATGGTTAGGACTCTGGACTTTCACACGGATGGACTACACGGGGTGAGGGATCAACCGTGGCGTTCTACAGGGGTCATGGTTAATGGTTAATACGCTTGATTTTCACACGGGTGGAGTACACAGGGTGTGAGTTTATTCCGGGCCTTTTACTAGGGCCATGGTTAATGGTTAGGACGCTAGCCTTTCACATGGGGGGAGTACATGTGGTAAGGGTTCAACCGTGGCCTTTCACAGGGGCCATGGTTGATGGTTAGGACACTGGACTTCCACACGGGGTTAGTACACTGTAAGAGGGTTCAACCGTGGCTTTTTACAGGGGTCATGGTTAATGGTTAGGACGCTGGACTTCCACACGGATGGAGTACACGGGGTGAGGGATCAACCGTGGCCTTCTGCAGGGGTCATAGTTAATGGTTAGGACGCTTGATTTTCACACGGGTGGAGTACACAGCGTATGAGTTTATTCCGGGCCTTTTACAAGTGCCATGGTTAATGGTTAGGACGCTGGCCTTTTACACGGGGGGAGTTCACGGGGTGAGGGTCAACCGTGGCCTTTTACAGAAGCCATGGTTAATGGTTAAGACACTGGTCTTTCACACGGGAGGAGTACACGGGGTAAAAGTTCAACCATGGGTTTTTATAGGTGTCATGGTTAATGGTTAGGACGCTGGACTTTCACACGGGGATAGTACATGGGGTGAAGGTTCAACCGTGGCGTTTTACAGGGCATATGGTAATTGGTTAGGATGCTTGACTTTCACAAGGGAGGAGTACACAGGGTGAATGTTCAACCGTGGCCTTTTACAGGGGCCATGGTTAATGGTTAGGACGTTGGACTTCCTCACGGGGTTAGTACACGGGGTGCGGGTTGAACCGTTGCTTTTTACAGTCGTCATGGTTAATGGTTAGGACGCTGGACTTTCACATGGGGATAGTACACGGGGTGAGGGTTCAACCGTGGCCTTTCACAAGGACCATGTTTAATGGTAAGGCTGTTGGACTTTTCCACGTGGATAATACACGGGGTGAAGGTTCAACCGTGGCTTTTTGCAGGGGCCATGGTTAATGGTTAGGACGCTGGACTTTCACACGGGGGTAGTACATGGGGTGAGGGTTCAATCCGGGCCTTTTACAGGAGTCATGGTTAATGGTTAGGACGCTGGACTTTCACACGGAGGGAGTACACAGGGTGAGGGTTCAACCGTGGCCTTTTACAGAGGCCATGGTTAATGGTTAGGATGCTGCATTATCACACAATAGGAGTACACGTGGCGAATGTTCAACCGTGGCCTTTCACAGGGGCTATGGTTAATGGTTAGGACGCTGGACTTCCACACGGGCTGGGTACACGGGGTGAGGGTTCAACCATGGCTTTTTACATGTGTCATGGTTAATGGTTAGGACGCTGGACTTTCACACGTGGATAGTACTAGGGGTGAGGGTTCAACCGTGGGCTTTTTACAGGGGCCATGGTTAATGGTTAGAACGATGGACTTTCACACGGGGCTCATACACAAGGTGAGGGTTTAAACGTGGCTTCTTACAGGGGTCATGGTTACTGGTTAGGGCGCTGGACTTTCACACATGGGGAGTACACGGTGTAAGGGTTCAACCGTGTCCTCTCACAGGGGCCATTGTTAATGGTTGGGACGCTTGACTTTCACACGTGGAGAGTACACGGGATGAGGGTTCAACCGTGGCTTTTTACAGGGGTCATGGCTAGAACACTGGACTTTAACACGGGGGGGAGTACACGGGGTAAGGGTTCAACCATGGCCTTTAACAGAAGCCATGGTTAATGGTTACGACGCTGTACTTTCACACGAAGGAAGTACTCGGGGTGAGGGTTCAAACCGGGCCTTTTACAGGGGTCATGGTTAATGGTTAAGACCCTGGACTTTTACACGGAAGGGATACACAGGGTGAGGGTTCAACCGTGGCGTTTTACAGGGCCCATGGTAATTGGTTAGGATGCTTGACTTTCACACGTTGTTAGTACACTGTAAGAGGGTTCAACCGTGGCTTTTTACAGGGGTCGTGGTTAATGGTTAGGACTCTGGACTTTCACACGGATGGAGTACACGGGGTGAGGGATCAACCGTGGCCTTCTACAGGGGTCATGGTTAATGGTTAGGACGCTTGATTTTCACACGGGTGGAGTACACAGGGTGTGAGTTTATTCCGGGCCTTTTACAAGGGCCATGGTTAATGGTTAGGACGCTGGCCTTTTACACGGGGGGAGTTCACTGGGTGAGGGTTTAACCGTGGCCTTTTACAGGAGTTATGCTTAATAGTTAGGATGCTGGACTTTTACACGGGAGGAGTACACGGGGTGAGGGGTCAACCGTGGCCTTTCACTTTGGTCATGGTTAATGGTATGGACGCTGGATTTTCACACGGGTGGACTACACGGGGTGAGGGTTCAACCGTGCCCTTTTACAGGGGTCATGGTTTATGGTTAGGACGTTGGACTTTCACACGGGAGGAGTACACGGGGTGAGGGTCAACCGTGTCCTTTTACAGGGGTCATGGTTAATGGTTAAGACGCTGGTCTTTCACACGGGAGGAGTACACGGGATGAGGGTTCAACCGTGGCCTTTTACAGGGGTCATGGTTTATGGTTAGGACGCTGGACTTTCACACAGGAAGAGTACACGGTGTGAGTGTTCAACCGTGGCCTTTTACAGGGGTCATGGTTAATGGTTAGGGCGCTGTATTTTCACACGGGTGGAGTACAAGTGGTAAGTGTTCAACCGTGGCCTGTTACAGGGTGAAAGGTAATGGTTAGGACGCTGGACTTCCACACTGGCTGAGTACACGGGGTAAAAGTTCAACCATGGGTTTTTATAGGTGTCATGGTTAATGGTTAGGACGCTGGACTTTCACACAGGAAGAGTACACGGTGTGAGGGTTCAACCGTGGCCTTTTACAGGGGTCATGGTTAATGGTTAGGGCACTGTATTTTCACACGGGTGGAGTACAAGTGGTGAGTGTTCAACCGTGGCCTGTTACAGGGTGAAAGGTAATGGTTAGGACGCTGGACTTCCACACTGGCTGAGTACACGGGGTAAAAGTTCAACCATGGGTTTTTATAGGTGTCATGGTTAATGGTTAGGACGCTGGACTTTCACACGGGGATAGTACATGGGGTGAGGGTTGAACCGTGGCCTTTTACAGGGCCCATGGTAATTGGTTAGGATGCTTGACTTTCACACGGGAGGAGTACACAGGGTGAATGTTCAACCGTGGCCTTTTACAGGGGCCATGGTTCATGGTTAGGACGCTGGACTTCCTCACTGGGTTAGTATACGGGGTGCGGGTTGAACCGTTGCTTTTTACAGTCGTCATGGTTAATGGTTAGGACGCTGGACTTTCACATGGGGATAGTACACGGGGTGAGGGTTCAACCGTGGCCTTTCACAATAACGATGTTTAATGGTAAGGCTGTTGGACTTTTCCACGTGGATAATACACGGGGTGAAGGTTCAACCGTGGCTTTTTGCAGGGGCCATAGTTAATGGTTAGGGCGCTGGACTTTCACACGGGGGTAGTACATGGGGTGAGGGTTCAATCCGGGCCTTTAACAGAAGCCATGGTTAATGGTTACAACGCTGTACTTTCACACGGGGGGAGTACACGGGGTGAGGGTTCAAACCAGGTCTTTTACGGGGGTCATGGTTAATGGTTAAGACGCTGGACTTTTACACGGAAGGGATACACGGGGTGAGGGTTCAACCGTGGCGTTTTACAGGGCCCATGGTAATTGGTTAGGATGCTTGAATTTCACACGTTGTTAGTACACTGTAAGAGGGTTCAACCGTGGCTTTTTACAGGGGTCATGGTTAATGGTTAGGACTCTGGACTTTCACACGGATGGAGTAGACGGGGTGAGGGATCAACCGTGGCGTTCTACAGGGGTCATGGTTAATGGTTAGGACGCTTGATTTTCACACGGGTGGAGTACACAGGGTGTGAGTTTATTCCGGGCCTTTTACAAGGGCCATGGTTAATAGTTAGGACGCTGGCCTTTTACACGGGGGGAGTTCACTGGGTGAGGGTTCAACCGTGGCCTTTTACAGGGGTCATGCTTAATAGTTAGGATGCTGGACTTTTACACGGCAGGAGTACATGGGGTGAGGGTTCAACCGTGGCCTTTCACTTTGGTCATGGTTAATGGTATGGACGCTGGATTTTCACACGGGTGGACTACACGGGGTGAGGGTTCAACCGTGCCCTTTTACAGGGGTCATGGTTTATGGTTAGGACGCTGGACTTTCACACGGGAGGAGTACACGGGATGAGGGTTCAACCGTGGCCTTTTACAGGAGTCATGGTTTATGGTTAGGACGCTGGACTTTCACACAGGGGGAGTACACGGTGTGAGAGTTCAACCGTGGCCTTTTACAGGGGTCATGGTTAATGGTTAGGGCGCTGTATTTTCACACGGGTGGAGTACACGTGGTGAGTGTTCAACCGTGGCCTGTTACAAGGTGAAAGGTAATGGTTAGGACGTTGGACTTCCACACTGGCTGAGTACACGGCGTAAAAGTTCAACCATGGGTTTTTATAGGTGTCATGGTTAATGGTTAGGACGCTGGACTTTCACACGGGGATAGTACATGGGGTGAGGGTTCAACCGTGGCGTTTTACAGGGCCCATGGTAATTGGTTAGGATGCTTGACTTTCACACGGGAGGAGTACACAGGGTGAATGTTCAACCGTGGCCTTTTACAGGGGCCATGGTTAATGGTTAGGACGCTGGACTTCCTCACGGGGTTAGTACACGTGGTGCGGGTTGAACCGTTGCTTTTTACAGTCGTCATGGTTAATGGTTAGGACGCTGGACTTTCACATGAGGATAGTACACGGGGTTAGGGTTCAACCGTGGCCTTTAACAAGGGCCATGTTTAATGGTAAGGCTGTTGGACTTTTCCACGTGGATAATACACGGGGTGAAGGTTCAACCGTGGCTTTTTGCAGGGGCCATGGTTAATGGTTAGGGCGCTGGACTTTCACACGGGGGCAGTACATGGGGTGAGGGTTCAATCCGGGCCTTTTACAGGAGTCATGGTTAATGGTTAGGACGCTGGACTTTCACACGGAGGGAGTACACAGGGGGAGGGTTCAACTGTTGCCTTTTACAGAGGCCATGGTTAATGGTTAGGACGCTGCATTATCACACAATGGGAGTACACGTGGCGAATGTTCAACCGTGGCCTTTCACAGGGGCCATGGTTAATGGTTAGGACGCTGGACTTCCACACATGCTGAGTACACGGGGTGAGGGTTCAACCATGGCTTTTTACAGGTGTCATGGTTAATGGTTAGGACGCTGGACTTTCACACGTGGATAGTACATGGGGTGAGGGTTCAACCGTGGGCTTTTTACAGGGGCCATGGTTAATGGTTAGAACGATGGACTTTCACACGGGGCTCATACACAAGGTGAGGGTTTAAACGTGGCTTCTTACAGGGGTCATGGTTACTGGTTAGGGCGCTGGACTTTCACACATGGGGAGTACACGGTGTAAGGGTTCAACCGTGTCCTCTCACAGGGGCCATTGTTAATGGTTGGGACGCTTGACTTTCACACGTGGAGAGTACACGGGATGAGGGTTCAACCGTGGCTTTTTACAGGGGTCATGGCTAGAACACTGGACTTTAACACGGGGGGGAGTACACGGGGTGAGGGTTCAACCATAGCCTTTAACAAAAGCCATGGTTAATGGTTACGACGCTGTACTTTCACACGGGGGAGTACACGGGGTGAGGGTTCAAACCGGGCCTTTTACAGGGGTTATGGTTAATGGTTAGGACGCTGGACTTTTACACGGAAGGGATACACGGGGTGAAGGTTCAACCGTGGCGTTTTACAGGGCCCATGGTAATTGGTTAGGATGCTTGACTTTCACACGGGGTTAGTACACTGTAAGAGGGTTCAACCGTGGCTTTTTACAGGGGTCATGGTTAATGGTTAGGACTCTGGACTTTCACACGGATGGAGTACACGGGGTGAGGGATCAACCGTGGCGTTCTACAGGGGTCATGGTTAATGGTTAGGACGCTTGATTTTCAGACGGGTGGAGTACACAGGGTGTGAGTTTATTCCGGGGCTTTTACAAGGGCCATGGTTAATTGTTAGGACGCTGGCCTTTCACATGGGGGGAGTACATGTGGTAAGGGTTCAACCGTGGCCTTTCACAGGGGCCATGGTTGATGGTTAGGACACTGGACTTCCACACGGGGTTAGTACACTGTAAGAGGGTTCAACCGTGGCTTTTTACAGGGGTCATGGTTAATGGTTAGGACGCTGGACTTTTACACGGATTGAGTACACGGGGTGAGGGATCAACCGTGGCCTTCTACAGGGGTCATGGTTAATGGTTAGGACGCTTGATTTTCACACGGGTGGAGTACACAGCGTATGAGTTTATTCCGGGCCTTTTACAAGGGCCATGGTTAATGGTTAGGACGCTGGCCTTTTACACGGGGGGAGTTCACGGGGTGAGGGTTCAACCGTGGCCTTTTACAGGGGTCATGCTTAAAAGTTAGGATGCTGGACTTTTACACGGGAGGAGTACTCGGGGTGAGGGGTTAACCGTGGCCTTTCACTTTGGTCATGGTTTTTGGTTAGGACGCTGGACTTTCACACGGGCTGAGTACACGGGGTGAGGGTCAACCGTGGCCTTTTACAGGGGTCATGGTTATTGGTTAAGACGCTGGTCTTTCACACGGGAGGAGTACACGGGGTGACTGTTCAACCATGGCCTTTTACAGGGGTCATGGTTTATGGTTAGGACGCTGGACTTTCACACAGGGGGAGTACACGGTGTGAGGGTTCAACCGTGGAGTTTTACAGGGGTCATGGTTAATGGTTAGGGCGCTGTATTTTCACACGAGTGGAGTACACGTGGTGAGTGTTCAACCGTGGCCTGTTACAGGGTGAAATGTAATGGTTAGGACGCTGGACTTCCACACGGGCTGAGTACACGGGGTAAAAGTTCAACCATGGGTTTTTATAGGTGTCATGGTTAATGGTTAGCACGCTGGACTTTCACACGGGAATAGTACATGGGGTGAGGGTTCAACCGTGGCGTTTTACAGGGCTCATGGTAATTGGTTAGGATGCTTGACTTTCACACGTGGCTTATACACGTGGTGAGGGTTAAAATGTGACTTCTTACAGGGGTCATGGTTACTGGTTAGGGCGCTGGACTTTCACTCGTGGGGAGTACACGGGGTAAGGTTTCAACCGTGGCCTCTTATAGGGGCCACGGTTACACGGGGTGAGGGTTTAATCGTGGCGTTTTACAGGGGCCATGGTTAATGGTTACGACGTTGGATTTTCACACAGGGGGAGTACGCGGTGTGAGGGTTCAACCGTGGAATTTTACAGGGCTCATGGTTAATGGTTAAGACGCTGGACTTTTACACGGGTGGAGTACACGTGGTGAGTGTTCAACCGTGGCCTGTTACAGGGTGAAAGGTAATGGTTAGGACGTTGGACTTTTACACGGTGATAATACACGGGGTGAGGGTTTAACCGTGGCTTTTTACAGGGATCATGATTAATGGTTAGGGCACTGGAGTTTTATACAGGGGGAGTTCACGGGGTAAGGGTTCAACCGTTGCCTTTTACAGGGGCCATGGTTAATGGTTAGGACTCTGGACTTCAACACGGGGTTAGTACATGGTGTGAGGGTTTAACCGTGGCTTTTTACAGGGGTCATGGTTAATGGTTAGGACGCTGGACTTTTACACCGGATGGAGTACACGGGGTGAGGGATCAACCGTGGCCTTCTACAGGGGTCATGGTTAATGGTTAGGACGCTTGATTTTCACACGGGTGGAGTGCACAGGGTATGAGTTTATTCCGGGCCTTTTACAAGGGCCATGGTTAATGGTTAGGACGCTGGACTTTTACACAGGAAAAGTAGTACACGGGGTGAGATTTTAACCGTGGCCTTTCACAGGGGCCATGGTTAATGGTTAGGACGTTGGTCTTTCACACGGGGATAATACACGGGGTGAGGGTTCAACCGTGGCTTTTTACAGGGGTCATGGTTAATGGTTAGGGCGCTGGACTTTTACACAGGGGGAGTACACGGGGTGAGTGTTTAACCGTTGCCTTTAACAATGTCAAAGGTAATGGTTAGGACGCTGGTCTTTCACATAGGGTGGAGTACACGGGGTAAGGGTTCAATCCCGGCCTTTAACAGGGGTCATGGTTAATGGTTAGGACCCTGGACTTTTACACGTGGGTAGTACATGGGGTGAGGGTTCAATCCGGGCCTTTTACAGGAGTCATGGTTAATGGTTAGGATGCTGGACTTTTACACGGATGGAGTACACGGGGTGAGGGTTCAACCGTGGCCTTTTACAGGGGCCATGGTTACTGGTTGGGATGCTGCATTTTTACACGGGAGGAGTACACGTGGTGAATGTTTAACCGTGGCTTTTCACAGGGGCCATGGGTAATGGTTGGGACGCTGGACTTCCACACGGGCTGAGTACACGGGGTAAAAGTTCAACCATGGGTTTTTATAGGTGTCATGGTTAATGGTTAGGACGCTGGACTTTCACACGGGGATAGTACATGAGGTGAGGGTTCAACCGTGGCCTTTTACAGGGGCCATGGTTAATGGTTAGGACGTTGGACTTTCACACGTTGCTTATACACGTGGTGAGGGTTAAAACGTGATTTCTTACAGGGGTCATGGTTACTGGTTAGGGCGCTGGACTTTCACTCGTGGGGAGTACACGTGGTAAGGTTTTAACCGTGGCCTCTCACAGGGTCCACGGTTAATGGTTAGGACGCTTGATTTTCACACGTGGGGAGTACACGGGATGAGGGTTCAACCATGGTCTTTAACAGAAGCCATGGTTAATGGTTACGACGCTGGACTTTCACACACGGGGAGAGCACGGGGTAAGGGTTTAACAGTGTCTTTTCACAGGGGCCTTGGTTAATGGTTCGAATGCTAAACTTTCACATGGCGGGAGTACACGGGGTGAGGGTTCAATCGTGGCGTTTTACAGGGGCCATGGTTAATGGTTACGACGCTGGATTTTCACACAGGGGGAGTACACGGTGTGAGGGTTCAACCGTGGATTTTTACAGGGGTGATGGTTAATGGTTAAGACGCTGGACTTTTACACGGGTGGAGTACACGTGGTGAGTGTTCAACCGTGGCCTGTTACAGGGTGAAATGTAATGGTTAGGACGTTGGACTTTTACACGGTGATAATACACGGGGTGAGGGTTTAACCGTGGCTTTTTACAGGGATCATGATTAATGGTTAGGGCACTGGAGTTTTACACAGGGGGAGTTCACGGGGTAAGGGTTCAACCGTTGCCTTTTACAGGGGCCATGGTTAATGGTTAGGACTCTGGACTTCAACACGGGGTTAGTACACGGTGTGAGGGTTTAACCGTGGCTTTTTACAGGGGTCATGGTTAATGGTTAGGACGCTGGACTTTCACACGGATGGAGTACACGGGGTGAGGGTTCAACCGTGGCCTTTTACAGGGGCCATGGTTACTGGTTGGGATGCTGCATTTTTACACGGGAGGAGTGCACAGGGTATGAGTTTATTCCGGGCCTTTTACAAGGGCCATGGTTAATGGTTAGGACGCTGGACTTTCACACGGGGGGAGTTCACGGAGTGAGGGTTTAACCGTGGCCTTTTACAGGGGTCATGCCTAATAGTTAGGATGCTGGACTTTTACACGGGAGAAGTACACGGGTTGAGGGGTCAACCGTGGCCTTTCACTTTGGTCATGGTTAATGGTATGGACGCTGGATTTTCACACGGGTGAAGGACACGGGGTGAGGGTTCAACCGTGGCCTTTTACTGGGGTCATGGTTTATGGTTAGAACGCTGGACTTTCACACGGGGTGGAGTACATGGGGTGAGGGTCAACCGTGGCCTTTTACAGGGGTCATCGTTAATGGTTAAGGCGCTGGTCTTTCACACGGGAGGAGTACACGGGGTGAGGGTTCAACCGTGGCCTTTTACAAAGGTCATGGTTTATGGTTAGGACGCTGGACTTTCACATGGGGTTAGCACACAGGGTGAGGGATTAACCGTGGCGTCTACAGGGGTCATGGTTAATGGTTACGGCGCTGTATTTTCACACGGGTGGAGTACATGTGGTGAGTATTCAACCGTGGCCTGTTTCAGGGTGAAAGGTAATGGTTAGGACGCTGGACTTTCACTCGGAGGGAGTACACGGGGTAAGGGTTCAACCGTGGCTTTTTACAGGGTCATGGTTAATGGTTAGGACGCTGGACTTTTACACAGGAAAAGTAGTACACGGAGTGAGGGTTTAACCGTGGCCTTTCACAGGGGCCATGGTTAATGGTTAGGACGTTGGACTTTCACACGGGGATATAACACGGGGTGAGGGTTCAACCGTGGCTTTTTACAGGGGTCATGGTTAATAGTTAGGGCGCTGGACTTTTATACAGGGGGATTACACGGGGTGAGTGTTTAACCGTTGCCTTTAACAATGTCAAAGGTAATGGTTAGGACGCTGGTCTTTCACATGGGGTGGAGTACACGGGGTAAGGGTTTAATCCCGGCCTTTAACAGGGGTCATGGTTAATGGTTAGGACCCTGGACTTTTACAGGAAGGGGGAGTACACAGGGGAAGAGTTTAATCGTGGCCTTTTACAGGGGCCATGATTAATGGTTAGCACGCTGGACTTTATCCAAAGGGGTGAGTCCGCGGCGTGAGTGTTCAACCGTGGCCTTTTACAGGGGCCATGGTTAATGGTTAGGACACGGGGTAAGGGTTTAACCGTTTCTTTTTACAGTGGCCTTGGTTAATGGTTAGAATGCTGAACTTTCACACGGGAGAAGTACACGTTGTGAGGGTTCAACCGTGGCGTTTTACAGGGGCCATGGTTTATGCTTAGGACGTTGGATTTTCATACGGGGGGAGAACATGGGGTGAGGGTTCAACCGTGGGCTTTTACAGGGGTCATGGTTAATGGTTAGGACGCTGGACTTTTACACGGGGATAATACACAGGGTAAGGGTTCAACCGTGGCCTTTCACAGGGGCCATGGTTAACGGTTAGGACGTTTGACTTTTACACGGGGATAAAACACGGGGTGAGTGTTTAACCGTTGCCTTTAACAAAGTCAAAGGTAATGGTTAGGACGCTGGTCTTTCACATGGGGTGGAGTACACGGGGTAAGGGTTAAATCCCGGCCTTTAACCGGGGTCATGGTCAATGGTTAGGACCCTGGACTTTCACAGGAAGGGGGAGTACACAGGGGAAGAGTTTAATCGTGGCCTTTTACAGGGGCCATGGTTAATGGTTAGCACTCTGGACTTTATCAAGAGGGGTGAGTCCGCGGCGTGAGTGTTCAACCGTGGCCTTTTACAGGGGCCATGGTTAATGGTTAGGACACGGGGTAAGGGTTTAACCGTTTCTTTTTACAGTGGCCTTGGTTAATGGTTAGAATGCTGAACTTTCACACGGGGGAAGTACACGTTGTGAGGGTTCAACCGTGGCGTTTTACAGGGGTCATGGTTTATGCTTAGGACGCTGGATTTTCATACGGGGGGAGAACATGGGGTGAGGGTTCAACCGTGGGCTTTTACAGGGGTCATGGTTAATGGTTAGGACGCTGGACTTTTACACGGGGATAATACACGGGGTAAGGGTTCAACCGTGGCCTTTCACAGGGGCCATGGTTAACGGTTAGGACGTTTGACTTTTACACGGGGATAAAACACGGGGTGAGTGTTCAACCGTGGCTTCATACAGGGATCATGGTTAATGGTTAGTTCGCTGGACTTTCACACAGGGGGAGTTTACGGGGTGAGGGTTCAACCGTGGCCTTTCACAGGGGCCATGGTTAATGGTTAGGGCGCTGGACTTTCACATGTGGGGAGTACACGGGTGAGGGTTCAACCTTGGCTTTTTATAGGGGCCATGGTGAATGGTTAAGACGCTGGACTTTTACAAGGGGGGAGTACACGGGGTGAGGGTTCAATTCGGGACTTTTACAGGGGCCATGGTTAATGATTAGGACGCTGGACTTTTACACGGGGGCGGTACACGGGGTAAGGGTTCAATCCCGGCCTTTAACAGGGGTCATGGTTAATGGTTAGGACGCTGGACTTTCACACGGTGGGAGTACACGGGGTAAGGGTTCAACCAAAGAATTTTACAAGGGTCATGGTTAATGGTTAGGACGGTAGACTTTCAGACGAGGGGAGTACACGGGGTAAGGGTTCAAACCCGGCCTTTAACAGGGGTTATGGTTAATGGTTAGGACGCTGGACTTTCACAGGAGGTGGGAGTACACAGGGTAAGAGTTTAGTCGTGGCCTTTTACAGGGGCAATGGTTAATGGTTAGGACGCTGGACTTTATCAAGAGGGGGGAGTACGCTGCGTAAGGGTTCAACCGTTGCCTTTTACAGGGGTCAGGGTTAATGGTTAAGACACGGGGTAAGGGTTTAACCGTTTCTTTTTACAGAGGCCTTGGTTAATGGTTAGAATGCTGAACTTTTACACGGGGGGAGTACACGTTGTGAGGGTTCAACCGTGGCGTTTTACAGGGGCCAGGGTAATGGTTAGGACGCTGGACCTTTGAGGGTTCATTCTCGGCCTTTAACAGGGGTCATGGTTAATGGTTAGGACGCTGGACTTTCACACGGGGGGAGTACACTTGGTAAGGGTTCAATCCGGGCCTTTTACAGGGGCCATGGTTAATAATTAGGACTCTGGACTTTTACACGGGGGATTACACGGGGTGAGGGATTAACCGTGGCCTTTCACATTGGCCATGGTTAATGGTTAGGACGCTGGACTTTCACACGGGGGGAGTACATGGGGTGAGGGTTCAATACGGGCCTTTTACATTGGCCATGGTTAATGGTTAGGACGCTGGACTTTTAAACGGTGGGAGTACACGGGGTGAGGGATGAACTGTGGCCTTTTACAGGGTTTATGGTTAATGGTTAGGACGCTGGACTTTCACACGGGGGAGTTCACGGGATGAGGGTTCAATCTGGGCCTTTCACAGGGGCCATGGGTAATGATTTGGACGCTGGACTTTTACACGGGGGATTACACGGGGTGAGGGTTCAACCGTGGCCTTTTACAGGGGCCATGGTTAATGGTTAGGACGCTGGACCTTCACACATGGGGGTGGGGGGTGGGGGTAATACACGTGGTAAGGGTTTAATCCGGTCCTATTACATGTGCCATAGTTATTGGTTAGGACGCTGGACTTTTACACGGAGGGAGTTAAAGGTTCAATCTGGGCCTTTTTCAGGGGCCATGGTTATTGGTTAGGACGCTGGACTTTTACACGGAGGGAGTACACGTTGTAAAGGTTCAATCTGTCCTTTTTTTAGGGGCCATGGTTAATGGTTAGGACGCTGGACTTTTACACGGGGTGGAGTACACGGGGTGAGGGTTCAACTTTGGGCTTTTACACGGGGGGAGTACACGGGGTAAGGGTTTAACCGTGGCCAAGGTTATTGGTTAGTACGCTGAACTTTCACACGAAGGTAGTGTGTTCTGCCAGGTTTCCTCCCACCATGATGCTTGCAACCGTATTATAAATGAAATATTCTTGAGTACGGCGTAAAACACTAATAAAATAAATAAAATAAAATTTTACACGGGGTATAGTGAACACGGTGAGAGTTCAACCCCGGCCATTTACACGGGCTTTGGTGACGATATGTTGTTAACACAGTTGAGTGTTTCATGAAGATGTCTGTTTTGTGTGCATATCCGCACATCACACGTTGAAACAAGTTTGTTAGTAGCTTGCCAAATGTCGATGGTTTACCCCAGATCCTCCAGTTTCTTCCATCCGTAACACTGATTTAGATGAAATAACCGTCATTAAAAGTCTCCCGATGTGATATTTCTGCCAATTCTTCCTCAACTATACCTTGTTTATACTGAACATTACAGGACTTCAAACAACCCCTGTCACACAGAGAACACACGTAAGTTATACGGAGTTTAATTAAGATGTGCATAATAATTCGAAAGTGCTAAGGCAATAGCTTGGACTCAAATATTTAGTAGACCTCTTTCCATTCTCATGTATAGGCCTAAATTAGAAGGTACACCGGTCCTGACATATTCATATAGGGTACCATAGATGTGTGTTTTTTAAATTCCATAGTTCATATGACTGAATCTTTTGCTTAAACTCGTGTAATTGAAGATTTACGCAATTAAATTTGAATTATTATTATCATCACTACCAGAAATTTCCAAAACTACTGATAGGGTGCCTTGGAGGGATGAACAAGGCTTGCCTTCAACACTGTCTTGTCGCCACGATATGGCTGAGATATTTCCAATGCGGCGTTAAGCCTGAATCATTCATTCATTCATTCGTTCATTCATTCAACACTGTCTTAAAAGATATTTCCTAAGTATTGGAAAGGGTGCTAGTGTTGGAATAGAATTACAGTGAAGCAAAGATTTGAAGATTTCTGTTTAAAAAAGCCCTTCATCCTTAGCTTAATTACTGTATCCCATATGTAAATGTCAAATCGAAGGACTAATTCACAGATAGTATAAATGCAGTGATTCTGTGGGAAAAGCCAAGGGTTGTAATACAAGGCAAGAAAGAGGGTATCCATTAAAAGTTCAGCCTTTGAAAATGTCCACAAGTAATCAGAGCTTTACACAACCTAATGATTCAGAAGTTGTATAATAACGATACGTTCTGTTGATAGCACAAAACGCCTGGAATCCTTTATGCTATTCATTTATTTATTTATTTATTTATTTGAATGGTGTTTTACGCCGTGCAAAAGAGTATTTCACTTATACGACGGCGCCCAGCATTATGGTGAAACCGGGTACAGCCAAGGGGGCTGGGGGAAACCCACGACCAGGTTGCAGGTTGCTGCCATGGCCGCACCTAGGCTTTGCCTATAATGTGCAATATAATATGGTGTAATATAATGTAATATAACATAATATAATATAATATAATCTATTTATTTATTTCATTGGTGTTTTACGCCGTACTCAAGAATATTTCACTTCTACAACGGCGGCCAGCATTATGGTGGGAGGAAACCGGGCAGAGCCGAGATGACACCCACGACCATCCACAGGCTGTTGGCAGACCTTCCCACTCACGGCCGGAGAGGAAGCCAGCAAAACTGGACTTGAGCTCACGGCGACCGCATTGGTGAGAGGCTCCTGGGTCATTAGATGCGCTAGTGCGCTAACCAACTAAGCCACGGAGGCCCCATAAAATAATATAATATTGGTGTACAAAATTCTGGATATGTTTTATTAGCTGCTCTTAAAGGAAAAAACAACAGTACTAACTATACTTGTATGGAATGTGTTAGTAAGTAAAATAAGGATAATGTGTCTTGAGAAATCTTGAAAAACTTTGGGAACCACACAAATTATATAGTGTATAGGTGTTACGGATTATGGGCGATAATAATATAATTCCGTGGATAAATCATAAAGTTTTGGTCATGTACTCAAATAGCCACAAATTAGCTGTGGAACAAAATGTTGATGTATAGAGGGCACTTAGAGATGTTCTAATCCTTCGTTACAAAGGAAAAATACTCGACATATGTGTTTTGCCACAAGATAAACAAATAGACGAATGGGCGGACGCATGGACGGACGGATGGATTAACGGACGGATGGATAAACGGACGGTTAGACGAATAGACAAATAAATTCGGGTGAATACATAACCCGCTTTGGCGGGTGTAAAAATGGACAGTTTGACTGGTCTAAAACAAGAATCTACTGAGCAATGCTTTCTGCGAACGCATAACGAAAAACAGTTAATTTATTTATTTATTGGATTGGTGTTTTACGCCGTACTAAGAGAATATTTCACTTATACGACGACGGCCAGCATTATGGTGGGTGGAAACCGGGCACAGCCCGGGGGAAACCCACGACCATCCGCAGGTTGCTGACAGACCTTCCCAATTACGGCCGGAGAGGAAGCCAGCATGAGCTGGACTTGAACTCACAGCGACCGCATTGGTGAGCGGCTCCTGGGTCATTACGCTGCGCTAGTGCGCTAACCGACTGAGCCACGGAGGCCCCCCCAAAACAGTTAAGTAACGTTTCTGAATAAACACAGCCGAAATTACTTAACTCTTTTTTTTTCTGTTAACCAGTCATGCCCGTGATAATGAAAAAAGTTCAGTTTCATATGCGCTAGAGACATCCGTTAATCGTCGATTTTATTCAGGACACTATGCAGATGTCTTCATTCTTTATCCAGTTAATATCTTTAGGATGGATAATTCCTGAGAGCACAAACTGATTATATATAATATAATTAAAGACGTACAGACACCTTCAATTATTACTTCTCATTCATTGATTTGTGGCTTCTCTTTGTACGGAATCTTGAGAATGGGATGTAGTTTTCCCTGGTGGTCCGAAGAGGGAGAAGAACACCGGTAAGAACAGAATGGAATGGGCCATTCCGAATAGTACAACCAGTAACATTACCTTAAAAAATGAACTAAAAATGTAGGATTCTGAAGGCGCCAGAAACAAAATACCAATAAATGAAGAGAGTGCACCGTTCAGTATTGGCCCTCCTGTGGCAGCCAGCGCCTTGGACACCACATCTTGTCTGCTGGTGCCCAGTTTCCCATTCTGCATCACGGCATGACAGATATGAGCGGAGTAATCCACGGAGAAGCCCGTGGCGGTGACGAGATGAAGCATTGTGATAGAGCTGAGGGTGAGATCCCACCAGTACAGGAACCCTAGTATCCCCGTCAGTGTAGACACCATAGACACTGTAATAGACACAAACATGAGGGGGTGGGGAATAAAGATCACTGAGAGGACGAACATGGCCGCCACAGCCACTCCTACAGTCTGTAACGTGTTGGGCAAGATAGCAATATACTGCTCGAAGTAGAGGAATGGCGGTGAGTACACGAAAACCGAGATACCGGATGTAGAAGCAATGTCTCTCATCCTTATCATGAACTGTCCTTGCTGTGAAGAATCTGGGAGATCAACTGTCTGAAAATGAAACCGTGAGCCCGTGATCTCGGACGAATTGTCCCCAAATCTAATATCGTTCTCAAACAAGGGATAATGCAGAAGAAACTTTTTCAGTCCGCCTGAGAAATTCTCTTTGGTGGATGGGTCATAAAAAGTGGAGTTTTGGTAAGTGGTCATCCAGGAGATCTGGAAGTTGTCTTGTATGGCGCTGTCAGCCTTCACCCCCTCAAAAAGGTTTTCCAGTGTGTTTATATTTGTGTCGTCATTGTAAGCCAGCGACTGACTGACAAAAAAAGTAACCAAGAAACGTTGCTGATAGTGATCCGTGTTCCAGTTAGTATATTCATAGAAATACGAAGACGGAGCTATAAGGTTCTTCAGTTCGAGGCCCTGTCGTAAATGAACCACCCCGTAGATTGACATTGAGAGATAACTTATGAGCATCAAGACAATCCCGACCCTGCCAGGTATAGATAAAACGAGGACAGGGAGAAATTTACGGGGCACCCTCTCGAAGAGGTTTTCGTCATCACCGGGTCTTTGAGAGGGTTGGCCAGAACAGAAGAGTCGCTCCAAACACAATCTGTTAGGTTTGGGAGTACTGTCCGGAGCGGTAATATCAGTGTCTTTGGTAAGCATATTTTGTTGAAGTTCTATGGTTTCCTTTATGTTGGGCTTCCTGTGTTCAGGTTTGGGGGCACTCCCCTGTCTCATATTGTCTGGAACGGCTGTTGCGTCAGGTTTGGAGTTACTGTCCTGTTTTCTATTGCCTGTGGTCACGACTGCATCGTTCTTTATTGGAGCAGTTTTGGTCGCATCTTGTTTCCCATTACCGGAGGCAAGTGTTCCAGTGTCCACTGTCGATGCCTTCTGTTGAAGTTTGGACGAACTGTCCGGTTTCTCTCCATCGGGGGCCTCTGTTGGAATGGATTTCTGAGTAATATTGTGTTCAGGTTTAAACGCACTGTTTTCCACGGTGTTTGTCCCCTTGCTATCCTGGGTAACACTGGTTTCCTGTTTTCCTTTCTGGAGAACATCCGAAGAGTTGCTTCCAAGGGACTCCACTGGTGCTGCTTTTGATCCAGTCGATCCTACCACCATACACGTGGCACAGTGCCGGTTTTGTTTCACTCTCCAGCCATGTAGAGCCAAGCATCCCGCAAACAGCGTGACTTGGTTTAAGTAACAGAAGAGGATAGCCAAAGCTGTGAGAAAAAGAGATGAAAACCAGAAGAATGGTTGGGTAACGTTTTTCAAGCTTACACTAATGATATTCAATGTGAAAGTAAAAGTAAAGTGAAACCAAATAGAGACAATTTGTACGACAACACAGAGCAAACTTTAAATCTCACCAGCGTATAGGCAAAATATCTTCACGGAGTAGAAGGAACTGGTCATTCCGATGAGAAAGGCCACCAGGTCTGTGAGAGAGGTCAGCGTGATGGACATGCCACTGGTCCTCATGGTGGCCGCCACTCTGTCAGGGATGTTTATGGCTTCCCGGTTTTCTGACCAGCCCGACATTAAGATGAATGCGTCATCAACACCAACCCCTGAAGGTGAAACACGAACAAGCTCAGCTAGACCCAGGAAAACAAAAGGTAAGGATTCCATAGTGTGTATGTGGTATCATATAATCTACCAGGGAAATGACAACTAACTTTACTGTTTATAGCAATGGTTACATTTCAGCACTCACCATTCTTTTGATATCATTTTGACTTCAAAAGGTCCAAACGTAATTTAAAAAATGATTTCATTTCATTTATTCACCATAAACCTTAAATTAAGTCCATGAGTAATACATTAGACGGGAATAAAGCTCACAAGAGGTTGTCATATCCCATGAAAGTAGAATGTTACGTGATAGAGTATATACATAGATTAATGATAATGATATAACAGTGTGACATATATAAACATACATGGTAACAAACAAATGTTGGCAATCAGGAAGCATAAAAGATGTTGGAAAACTTAGGAAGAACTTTAGGGAACTTTTTTGGGTCATTAACCTAAATAAAAGCAACCAAAATGTGTCTTAATCAAATTGCTCAATGAAATATATTTTAAGCCTGATTTAAAAAGAGATGTGGAATTTATAATACGAAGAGTGGTGGGTAGTTTATTCCATTTTAGACGGCAAATTGTTCTTAACAAGAAGAACGATATGTTCGTTCCGTACATAGGTCTATTATCATCCAATCGAGTTGCTCTAGTCACATAGTGATGGGTAGCAGATTGTCTTAACAGATAAGTTTCGAAGCTGGAGGAATAAGTTCGGGTCATAAAAAAAATGTGTGCTAAGAGTGATACAGATAGAATGTTCATCTCTCGCAGTAAGATGGATAGTTGACGGAACAGAGGGGACGTGTGATCATTTCTTATTGAATAAGTGATAGTTCGAATGACGCGTTTCTGGAGGATCTCTAAGGGTGTGAGATGAGTTCGTGACTTGGTTTAAGTAACCCCATATTACTTAACTTAAGTGCCCCATATGATGTTTCCATATGAAAGGTAAGGATATATAAGAGACAAATACAGAATAAATGATGTTTTCTTGTTAACAGAATGCTTTATGTGGCTTATCAACCCGAGATTTCTGGACACCTTCGCACTAATACAGTCGATATGGGAAGTCCAATTAAGTTTGGAAACGAAGACCATTCCAAGAAATTTTAATCTATATAATCTTTCTATTTAATTGTCACATATTTTAAGACAGGGTGGTGAGTTTATTTTCTTTTTAGTGAGAGGGGTTATGAGAAGATATTTGTCTTCGTAATGTTCAGGGATAGGCGGTTGCAGCAGAACCAAGTATGAAGTTTTTCAAGTTCAATGGACATAGTATTATAGAGATCATTTATATTATGAGAGGAGTAAATTGTGCTGGTATCATCTGCAAATAAAATAAAATGAAGACGGTTAGATACATGAGAGATGTCGTCGATATAAAGTACGAACAAGAAAGGTCCTAAAATAGAGCCTTGTGGAACTCCACATTGTACAGATTCAGTTGATGTTAAAGTGTCAGAAAACGATACACACTGAGTTCTATTATATAAATAACTTCTAAACCAAGAGTTGCTTATACCTCTAAAGGTGAAAGGTGACTATACTGTACAGTTTGTTCTCCTTGGCAGTCGCTAATTTATCATACAATGAAAAAGCAGAGATGTTGAGTGATTTGCTCTGGAGCCATATTGGTTTTTAGCAATCATACCATCAGTTTCTGCATGGCTAAATACTGCATTTGAAGTTATGTTCTCAAGTATTTTACTGAAACAGAGAAGTACGGATATAGGTCGGTAGTTTTCCAGTAGGTTAGCCTCTCCTGCTTTGTATACAGGCGACACTTTCGCAATTTTCATGCTGTCAGGAACTTTGCCTGATACGTAATATAAGTTCATAATATGTGACAGAGGGGCAGAAATGTGATCGGAGACAAGTTTAATGACTGACATTCGAATTCCATCAATAACTGCAGAGGCTGAGTACATAAAGTCCGATATAACAGAAGTAACATTACTTGGTGTTACTTGTGGAAAAGAAAAATTACTGGCAAATGGTTCGCTTAAGTAATCTATAAACTGTTCATTTACGGCACGAATTTCTGTGTCCAAACTACTGGCTACAGAATTAAGGTATTTACTAAAGCTGTTTGCTATCGTAGCAGTGTCAGTTATATCAGTACCATTTATATTGAAGGACAAGGGTAGTTCTCGAGACTTCCTGCGATTCATTAATCCATTTAAAACTTTCCAGATACCTTTAATATAATTGTTTACCTAATTAAATTTGTTCTCAAAGTAGTGTTTTCTTGCTAAGCAAATACTATTGTTTAACTTGTTCTTGAAGGATCTCTACCTTTTTTTCAGATTCATCATCTCTATATTTAAGTTTAAGTCAAAGATAGACATCAGAAGGCCGACTATTACCCAAATTTGAGTCGAGTCATGGGAAAACAGCGGTTACAGATGGAGGAGGACTTTCGACCAAAAGTGTCCATAGCATGATTTACATCAAATGAGTTTAGAACAGAGTGCCAGTTTGTATTTTCTACTTCATCAATACAATTTCGCTTCTCTGATGCACCGTATTTCAGGTACTGCAATTTTTGTTCTGTATTATTCCTAGAGTATCCTGATTTAATGATATGAGTGTAATGTCTGTTAGTAGGATTCCAGAGAGAAGATACTTATCAAAACAATTTGTAAATATATTATCAATTAATGTTACTGATCGAAATTTGTACTCTAGTTGGCTTTGTAATTTGGGAAGAAAGTAATTTGATTTCATTATTTCGAGAAAGTCTTTTGATGGGGCGTGATATTCAGTTTTGAAATGATCAGTATTAAAGCCCCCCCATTATAACAGTTTGTTTTGACTCTTTTTGGCGTTTTTCTACGATATATAATATATGATTATTAAAATCATTGACATCTTTACTAGGTGATCTATATACACCACCTATAAGATATACGGACTTGTTGAATTGAATCTCTAAGAACAGACATTCACAACAACCAGAGTCGCTGAGAGGTCCTCCCTTACTTTTTTGTAATGTCTGATGTAACATAGAGAGCGATGCCTTCACGTTGCAAAGAGAACATATTGTAGCCTGGAATTTCAAACAGGTCTTCAGTGGTTGAGTTAAGCCAACATTTTGAGAATCCAAGGAGAGAAAAGGGATAAGAGAGACTGTGAATAAAGGCAGCTTTTTCTGCGAAATGCTTGCTCAAGCTTCGAGCATTCAAATGAAAAAATGATAGATTGGTTGTCTAAATTTTGTAGCCGAGGTTCAGAATTAAAAGAAAATTGAGAAAAGTAAATCGATTCATGTGAATTGGCCTCAGTCCAGTGCGTTGTCTCATAGTCGTTATCGTCAGTTGGTATTGATATATGTTCAGTGGCATTGAAATCAGTTGCATTAAAAAACATGCTATCTAACATCTCTAGATCATACTGACTTGGTTGATGGGAGGATGAAGTATTTGCTGCTGGGATATGTTTTTCACCTGAAAATGGGAAGACTTATGACAGACTCAAGAATGAAAAGTTTCCACTAATATCAGTCCTTTGAGAAGAGTTTACAGGCGCATATAGTACTCATGTAAGTACTGTTTCTTAACGTATAAATGAACAAGATAAACCCAGAAACAGAAAAAAGGGATGAGTTCAAATTTAACATTTTCAATAAATGGATGAAATTTGTGTGCTCCTCAGTAGAGTGCTCTATAGTGAATAACAGCTGACTCATACTGAAATTTACAAGTTACTGACTTTAAACGGGATTTGTAAAGGTGAGGTTGCCGTCATGTGAAAGAGTAGCGTAAAGCGGCTCGGTATGAGAGGCCAAAAAAGAAAAAAAAGGAACTGTATTTTAGAAAGTATGCTACATTTGTACATGGTATGTACAAAAATGATCTAAAAACTAAACACAATGAACAATATTTTAAATTCGTATTTACATAACAGCAATAGGTATAAGGGCTATTCTGCTGCAGCTCGTAATAGGCGAACACCGCCAGAATTCCATAAGAATATTACAGTACGTTTGTGTTATATATCAAAAACAAAACAAAACAAAACAATGTTTTAATTCTTTGTTCAATTTTTAAATCTGAAAATGATTTAAATAACTGAGAATATCGTAACATTTGCAAAAAAGTACGCATATCTTATTGCTTTTTTTCTATCTCCCGCCATTTAATTTTTCAGTACCCATGTTCAAGCAATGTACAATTGCCTTACCTATAACCAGAAAGGGCATGATTCCTACTATGTTTGAGAAAGGCAGGATCCTACTGGCGACCCCAAATCCCGCCAGGATTCCCAGTCCGGCCGCCAGAACACCGGCTGTCGACAGGAAGCCTTTAGTTGACACACAGTTTCCACCGGAAGTGACGATGCTGGCGTAGGTGATCATCAGAGTAAAGGTCAAACTGAACCACATGATGTCACCTCCCGAGTTTTCGGTCAGTTCGACGTTTAATGAGTCAGACACTGCATAAGCTAAATCTGTCAGCGTAGTATTTGTGGTCATAGCCGACATTTGACTTAGAAACTCTTCCTCCCATTGCCCAGAGAGAATAGTGTTTTGAGGGGTATCCTGGCGTAAATTGTACCGGAGCTTTAAATATTTTGCTGCGTACAGTGTACCATTGGTGTGACCTACTCCAGACAGGTATAACGACAGATCCACATTCTGTACGCCATTGTTGTAATCAGGATAGGAGACTTTATTGTTATTTAGATCAGACAGGAATTCCTTTTTGAGAATAAACTCGCCGGAAACGACACAGTTTCCCAGCAAACGAGCACATGCAGTCTCAAAATCCACTCGGCTATCGTTTGAGTCAGTAAAAGAGAAGGTTTTGATCTTCCGGCTGATTTCCGCCATTTCTGTTATGACAGGGCCTGTCAGAATGTTAGAGCCGACAGCAGACGTGAAGATGACCTCCCCGAATTTACCGTCATCTATGACGTGTTGTGGGTAGAAGGAAGTCCCACTTTTGTCAGGAAACATGGTCCTGGCGGCGTGCCTGTCTTTGGCCGCCTGGTTCCCGGTGGGCACGTACACCTTCTCCACGTCATTCACGGACTGGATGCCCAGGAGAAGCACTCCCAAGACACCGTTCACGACAATACTGCTGACGATGAACCACCAGGGGTGTGCCCCAACAAATCTTCCGTACTTTGAAAAGACATTCTCACAGGCTGTGGTGAATTTCTCTACGACTGACATTGTTTCTTCGTTGAATGACCCTCTTTAGGATAAATTCATTGCTCGAATATTCAGGTCGTTATAACCCTCGGGTCTGTAACACAACAGAGGGTTTCACCATAAATCGATATCCGGAGGAAAAAAGACCTGCGCTGTACGGTGTATCAGGTGTTACACACGCCTTGTCATGATACACATGTACTGGCCGCCGCCAGATTGTTGCCGGGCAGCAAAGCCAAGGACACATAAAACTATGAAGTCGCGTTTAGAAAGTGCATGGAAGGTTGTGCTAAGCTATTGTGCTATTTCTGTATAGTGTATATCACACAATGGCAACGCATCGCTACTAAAACAGCCACATATTACGAAAAACCATGTTGTCTTCTCCAAGATTCAGAACCAAGGTTAAAGACAGGGAATAATGAAGATTTTTGTGAAGAAATATATGCAATGGAACAGGGACTAGGCAGTTAAATTTAGACAAAAATTTAATTCTGGCAATTAATTCTGTGAAGTATCGCACTGGGGAGCAAAACAGCCGAGAAACTAGACACATAATTTGGAAAAGAATAGTAGAACCTTGTATCAATAAAAGGGTCCATAAAATGTGATTTAAATGAAGGAAATGTTTATCTAAAATACTGATTTATATTTAAAGCAAAATCAACGGTCACCGGGCAGTTTCCTGGCCAGAAAATCATCACCGTAATTTCCACGTGTAACCACAAGAGTGTGAAACCCATAACAGACAAATGTTGGACCCTTTGATGAACATGATATAAACTGAGTACAGGATATCATAAACAACAGGGCAAGCTTTATTCCAGGCTAATTTTTATAGAGGTCACTGCGCTCAGGATTTTCTTCTCCTGCACTGAGACTCGAAACATACCTGAGAAAGATCCAGCCTTTTACAGGGAGCAGCAATGAGGACGCATTCCTTCCGTAGAGCCCGCCTTCTGTACCGGCACGTCAGACGAGGCCAAAAACTGGTAAGAGGAAGAAAATTATAACATAATGGGTTTACTGTCAGGACGATGTATTCTTTGTGGTATCAGCCAGCTTAACAGCAGGCGTTCCGAACCGCCTCCGTATAACCCAGGGAATCACCCCACAAGATCTGCACCATATGTAACGATGTTCACACGCGCATTAAAGCTTCCCTAGCATTAATGGACGTCAACTGTGTGGTCTCTGTAATTAACTAACCCGTTGTGAGGTTTGCCGAACCTAAAGGGTCAATAGGTATCACAAAGACAACCATGTCGAGATGGGGGGCGAAACAGGGTAGACACTGTAAACGAATGTGTTGTTCGAAATGAGAGTTACCCCACACCACAACTATCACTTATTAACAAAAAAAAATCATGGGTTGCAGGTGACCGACCCTGACTTGCCTCCCGGTGCAGATATCGTACAGTGGGTACGGTCGCATAATCACTACACCACAGCCTAAACTCATGCTTACCTGATATTTATTTCGGCAATATCGTTGTATACAAATGTAGATGTAACCAGTAAGTAAAGTTTAGCAGGCAAGAGATGTTTTGCACAAAGATGGCCAATGCTCTCACAAAAGTCCAGGACACGATTTCAAAAATTTAATATTGAGATATAAGCTCAAAATAGTCTGGAATTGACGAAATAAGCTCTACAACCATTTTCAAACGCTTGTCTCATGTGTAACGTTAAGAAACTATCCTTTTTTCCTGCTAATGTAAACATTGACATATAGATGATGTTAGAATAAGACAAAGCCCATGAAAGAGAATGATTTGTTTTCGTGTCGAATTGATGAAACTGCTATTTGCCAAATTAACGGCTTAGCACCTGAAGCCCTTAGAAGCCGTAACCAATTTGTATGCGATCTCCGTACTCACAAACTACAGCAAAGGCTGTAAGCCTTTTAGGTGGAATAACGGGCTCTTGGAAAGAGCACGTGCACTGGCCACCTCGGGGACCCTGGAAAGAAATAGTTTCTTAGTGGCAAGGGCGATGGGTAAAGGGGCTGTCACTGGGAGTTGAAGAGTTAAACGGAGTACAAACTGACATCATAGCGGATGTGGTCAGGCTTGCCAGCCTTAGGTCCGACATGATCTGACAGGCAAAATATTGCCACCTTCAAATAATAAAGGTCAAGGGATCGCTTGCACAAAGGCGATCGGAGGCCTTACTATTTAATCGTAGGTACCATGGTGACACATGTTAAAAACATATGTTGCCATCGTAGTTACAGTCAGCAACAAACTACGATTGTTTAGTGGAAGACACCCAAGCAGTCTATGTTTAATTCCTCCATTTTCACATTTGTGTATTTAGGTTGTAGCCCGAACAACCTGTAAGATTGCCGTTTGTTCTGACAACGCTCGCCTGTCATGTAATCTTATAGCCCGGTGTGTACTCACATCAACAAAAGTCGACAAATATGTCAGCTATCAACTGAATGACACTGCACACGATCTTGTATTTCATGATAGAATTTGTATCGCTTGCTCGAATTGAAGAAAAGTGTCAAACGCACAGCTGTGATCCAAATTCAAATACATTCCTTACTTGTATTTGAATGGATGCCTTGTCTCAAACGTTGAACTTTTCAAAAAGTAAGCTAAGCGAGAGTCATGCCTTCTTCTCAGCTTCTGTCTACGGTTGACCTATCATCGTTAGGTTTGACAGGTTGTGACCTTATGCCCATATAAGGAACAGAAGCCCAAATTACCTAACTACCATGCGCACAACGAATGGCCCGCCTACGTAAACGCCTGAACTCGACTGCAAGCAATGGCGAACACGTTCGTGGCGGAAGAGATGGAGTAATCAAGTTCGGTTTTGTTCAGCCAGCATACCGCAAAGGCACGCTAACGGGTACAAAAACGTTCCCTACTGTTTAGCCTCTAGATAAGAATTATACTACGATATATGCGTAAAACAAATACCATATCTTTCTTTTTTAGCAGTTACACATATGAGCCGACGATTTCTTCGTGCGTTAAATCGCTATTTTAACTATGGAACTTCTCTACCATGACAGAGAAATCGTCCCAGACAAGATTCTCGGCCCGTTGTATTTACCAACGAAGATCTAGGAGAGTCTTATACCATACCCGCGGGTGACCCGAGTACTTTCTTAAAGTAAACGTACACCTAAATTCTGCACACATGTTTATAGTTGTTTTTGTCTGCCTACACACTCCTGTTTCATGTTCATGACGTGACCTAAAACTTTAAAACTTATACCATTTTTATTACTGATGAAACTTTCACTTGCCTTCCCATTGCTGTCTTCTCCAATGATGCCTCCTTGCTCACATACGTGTGCGCCCACAACTGGGTGGCTGTTTTACAAACAACACATAAGGAAGGAGTTCTTTCACACAGAAAAAGCTCCATTCAGCACGTCTTCACTGGGCGTATGATCTGACTCTGAACAAACTGGTAGACATATAAAGTGTTGAGAGACGCGAATAGGGAAGTTCATGAGATAAGGCCGTTCTGTTTGGCATTTCTCCAATCTTATGATGTATGAGTCAGTTTTGTTCAGTGTTTTATTACACGCCGTAAATCGTTATTGCTGGCTTTGAATGCGCTCCTGTTATACTGGTAAGTGCCACAGCATTTTCGAGCAATATCCCAGAGTTTTCCACCTATAAGCTGTCCAACAACATCGTTTTTTTTAAATCTCCACACAGTTTATACGATGTTGTGCTATAGCGTTCCATGATAGAAAGGAGCATTCAGTAACTGCAAAGTTGCAAAGATTTTTGATAAACATCAAGACCTTTTGTCCTAATCAAAATGACAAGAACTTACTCTCTCTTTACGAAAGGCATTTTGAGATTTCAGGTTACATTATCTGTTTATTTATTTACATGAGCAAATGCTGACTGATTGACAAAACCTTGGTATCAAAACACATGTACCGTATGCCTGTAGTGTAACACAACCACGGAAATGCTGGAGAATAACTGAAGAGATGATCTCCAAAACTAACATGGTGTTTTCATGTCTAATCTTCCCAGATTGCCACAAGTATTTCCTAATAGAACAAGTTCTTCCGTCAAGCTGTAATAATTTAAAGACTGATACACTCAAAAATATAATGAGTTTATTTTGAGAGAAAGCTTATTGTGTGAGTGAAGCCAGAAATAATGTGTTATTATAACATAGTACTGTGTCACATTCAACATAATATCCTGTTAGTCTAACACAATCTTTATGTTTGATTAATAGGATATGCACTTGCGCTATATTTAACAGAATTATCTGCTGCATTGCTAAAATACATTCCAGCGTCAAACAGACAACACATTTTCTGATTATTTTTTATTGTTATTTATTACAACATATTTAACAGATTATTTCTTTACAATAGCGTTTTCCCGTAGTACTTGTTCATTTGTAAGTTTCACTTACATATATAAACAGGCATATTAAGAAATTCTTCCTCTATTTATCGAAAATAACAAGGATTGGAGAATAGAAGCTAACATATATTATCGTCCTTGCTAAATAATTGTTTGGGAAAATATTCACCATAGTAGTTCAGCAGTTTGTATTTAAACTCCATCGACATGGTGGGGTAAAGATGTAAGGTGTTGACAAGTTTGTAGAAGACTGCAGACTGTTGCAGATTTTCGTTACAATCCAATTTCTGTTTCGATAGAAAGTCCAAGACAATACCATTTTGTAAGTGCATTTATCATATAGTAATCAAAAGTAAACATCTATTGCTCAACTTGATCCCAACATTCCACACAGGTCTTTTCACATCCGAACCATCTGTTAAACAAGGAAGCCTCCTTTAAACGTTAAAGTCACATTGGTTGAATTTTTACTTTAGCTGTTCATGTTTGGTAAGTCTTAAATATTTCATATCAAATAAAAAGATACCAAAATGATTTAAGGAACTAAAACCTTCCATTATCGGACTTTGAAGTTTAAACTTCAACTTTGGGAATTGCAATCCTTAGAAAATCTAAGAATATTTTGTTCATTTATGTCCAGCTATTACAATTATATTGACTTAAACTCTTTAATATAATTCATAAAGCTTCGTCTACATGATTCGATAAATAGCTGCAATCCTCGGCATACACGAAAAGAAACAAACTCAAATTTTCAGTGTCTGTGCAAACTGCTTTTTTATGTCCCCCACACATATGACGTCCTAGGCATTTATTGCGGTCTGCTGTGCAGTTAAAAGTAAGGTTTTTACGTGGGGTGCGCACGGTAAATGAGTTTAAACACTGGTACACTATCACGCTATGAGATCGCAAATCCAAGATGGCGGGCTCCTCGAAAATGGCGTTTTAATGTAGGGGTTTGTGTTTTTGTGATTTTTCCGAAAAACGGAGGTGTTGACTATTGGCAGCAGTGTGTAGACATTCATATTCGGGGATTGTTTCAAGATTTGTTTTCACTGCTGCTGGAGTTGAGAACTTGTCTGAACAGAGCAGTGTCGCCACAAAAAAGCATGCTGACAATTGTATGACTCTATGTTGTTGATACAGCTGCACTATTATTTTGCAGAAGTTACCCCTTATATTTATCCTCATAACCAACAAATGTTTAGAGCTTAGAGACCCGGGTTAAACAATGACAAATTGACAAAAGTTGTAGGGCTACCTAACTACTAAGCGCTCTGTAACGACTTTCTAGATTTGAACATAGTTGCACAGAGACTGAAGATAGCTAAACCAGCCTCTCCCACTGACGATATGACAATAGGGTGACTTATTTCCTCACAAACAGGGTGTAGTTCGGTCAGTTCAATAAACCATTGAACAAACAATATAAAACTGGTTTACAATATCCATAAATTGAGCGTCTTGAGTTTTTCTACGAAATTCCCTTTGAGTGTGCCAGTGGTTATTACCTCGATCGCCGCTAGTACCTTTAATATCCTGCTTGTCAGGCCACGGTGACTGGCGTTGGGTTTTTTCTGATAATCACACACAGCACCACCGTCACAAAGTAGTCTCGGAGGGCAGTCAGCGCTTTAGCCATGATAGTTTTACCCGTTCACCAGCCAGTCTGCATGCTTTCATTTCCGGCTATAACAGCTGTCTCACCCTACATGTCCCCGTACAAGCTGAACGGCTTACGAGCAATACGTTTATATCCTGTAACACGTTTAACAAAGCCATGGAACTTGGGCCAGGCGTAAGATGCAACTACTTCGTAGAACGGGTTCATCGGCCTCCGTCCCAGAGTGCGTTTACAACCTAATCTTTACAGAGTTAGGAATGTCAATCTTTCAACCTCTTATTCCTGCATAAAGTATAACACAAACTATATAAATTCAATTATCAACTTCGAAAAACAGCGAACAAACCTTTTCATTGCGGAGAAAACCTTGCACCGTTTATGTCTGTATTTATCGTTTTTTCGTCTTTCGCTTCTGTGTCTGCGTTAGTTCATTTTGGTATACGCTTTCTTTCAAAATTTATAACCTATCCCACATGTCCTTATTTAGTTTTAGTACTCAGAAAATGTAAGAAAGAGCAAATAATTAAAAGTATATACAAAAAATTAACGCGGGCAGGGAAACAAAATAGACAAAATGGATGAATACAGTCATAAACAAAGGGTTTTTTTTTCTCGGTGTATATATGTACGTAAGTATGCGTGTATTTTTATATGTATACTGTGTACATTTGTATGTATACTGTTTACGTTTGTATATATACTGTGTACTTTTGTGTTTTATCCTCAGCTGTTCATCAGATCTACATGTGCTTAATATTTGCTGACGGATACTTCAGCGGGTATTGTACTTGTTTCAGCAAATGTGATGAATACATGTAACATATAAATTGTGGGTGATTCACAAATATCTTCGTACTGAGGTTTTGAAATATCTGCCCTAAAGATTTAAAGTTCCCATTGTGTTAAGGCAGTATATATTTAACTGACGTGTTGCACACCCGTTTAAGTAAAAGCAATTGTTTCATATAACATAGAAAATAAAGCAAAATGGTTTAATGACTTTCTTCATGTTCTCCGTTTGAAGTGCATGAGACGTGTATGATCGGCTTCCCGGAGAAGCCGTTACTGTGCGCATCGACTGTGCTTCATAGCATTCATATGAAGGATCGCTATTTGGACAGGAAAATGAAAATCTTTGTACCCATGGTCACATGATAAAATTTACTTATATTGACCGAGGGACATTATCGATTTATGCACCTCTCCTTTCTTTGCTACATGTACAAGCTTTGACGTACATCCGACTTAAGAAATGAATTAAAACAGTCACGTCTCAATCGTTGTCTCATTTTTATCAATGCTATTACTTCAAGCAGAGCAGTAACAACAGTGTGACAGTTGGCAAAGTAGGGTGAAAAATTACCTGTGAAATCAGGTCTCTTGTCAGTATATCTCATTCAGACTTTTATTCCAATTGTTATTCCGACGAATGTCAGAAGAGCAGAACTTGTATACATATGTTTCTTCCCTATTATTGTCATCATAATCTGTTTGTAGAAGGTTCACAGAACGAGTTTTCTGCTTTCTAACTAAATATTACTGACTTTGGGCTTACATGTATGCATGCTGGAATAGACATGATTCCTGCGTCATGAAACAGGTCTTGTTCAGTGCGATTAACTTCACATATTAGGCTTTAGAATTCCAAAGTGTGAGTGTAAGGCACGTCAGTGAGTCCATCATAGCTCAAGACGCACATTGAGGGAACGTGACAACGAACTCTAAAACAAAAATCATAGCTTTTCAAGGGTAATTACGAAGCTATGACAAACACATGGGATAGATTTTTATTTGCAATATACTTTATATCTCTTAATAAAGCTTCTGTTCTATGTATATTCTCCACGTAGGGTCGAAATGTTTTGGAAATGACGTCATCGTAGGACTTACTGAACTAGCTTAGGGTCCACAACTGGACCCTAGCCACACAGATATATTCTAATAACCGTCATCACAAATGATGTCTACTAACTTCCAGGTTGACAGATTGGGCCATACGTGTACAACACTAGTAGTGTAAAGCAATTTGTACAATCTGAATTTTCAAATTTTCCCTGATCTTTCTACCATATCTACCGCACCTTTGCTCTGAACTTTGTTTATGTCATACATACGACTGCGGCCAGTATTATGGAGGAAGAAAGCCTGAAACCCACGACCGGAGCAATCGGAGCTGCAGCCAGCATGAGCTGTAGTTGAACTCGGAGCGATTGCATTGGTGAAAGGGTCGTGAATAATTGTGCTGCGCGGGCACTCTTTACTTAACGTGAAAAGAGAGATTGGCTGATCGGCCTAGCACTTAATGAATGTTGTTCTCCAAACTTCACACAGAGTTAGTGGTACTTTCTACGAGACGCCTATGTCCCGACAATGTGGACAGACTTATTGGTCTATGTCCTCATAATAAATTAACAAAATATTTGACAAAATTCAGAAAGAGGACTGACTTTGTCATAAATAATAATGAAAGAAACTTGCAACTTTAACGTTCAAATTTCATAACGGAATTATAAAAACATGTAACATAGACCCCATGTTTCTTTAAAATACAATAATTTGTTTAACATCGGTCAAAATCTGAAGACCCAAAGCTCAATTTGCTGGTTCTAGGGCTATATAGATTACCAAAAGCTTGACGTGCAGCATGAATTTGTAATAGCAGTCAACGATTAAATTTAGTCAAACACACAGGCGGTCCACAAAAAGAAACACAACAACAAATCGATTATCTCCTGGATAGCACAACAAAACATTCCATGTTAACTTTATCCTTGTTTTGTGTGTAGCCATTGTTTTGTAAGAAAATTGATATTGTACCTGCGTCATATGTTCGCTGGGCCATTTAGTGGTGTCAAATCTCTTGTCAGTAAAAATTATTACGGTTTGAAAACCGTAGTCCCCCTTCTAACAATTTCGTCACACAGCTAAGCATAAAGATGTGTATCAAGTTGGGAAGTTGGTCAGTAACTTTCCAAGGTGAATGTTTACTTCGGGTACACTGGTTTCCGCATCTTATAAACCAGAATGCCGTCATTGGAGTGAAAAATTCTTGAGCACGTCGTTTGACCGCAATCACTCACTCATTTAACTAATCAGTCATTCAGTCAATTGTAATATATGTAACAAACTTTAAGCGCTGGGTTTTTATTATTTTAGAACCCCCTTATTTTGAGACACATTATAAAAGCTGAGGATGGTGTCCATCCATTTGTCTCATATAAGTATATGAATGGTATAATGCAGCATTACAGAAGGACAAAAACTGATTACGTGAACACGTAATAGATAACCTGTAACTTGGCCGTTTTCTACACCATAAATTAGCATTTCATCATACAAATCCGCCTTTTTTGCCTTTATCCGGGGTCAAACAACTTCCTGGAGAAAAATTCGCTTACGCAAAACACTGATCTTTGTACATACGTACAGTAATCAGGATTCGCGACTTTAAATGAAAGAAAACCAAAAGAAAGTAAGCGTCAGTAGAATGGCCAATAAAAACCATATCCAACACTGGCTTATTGTTTCAGATTTTTTTTTTTTTGCTTTGTTTTCGGCTGCTGGATTTGAGTAGTCTCGTACACCAAACATTAAATATTTGAGACAAAGGCAAAAACAACTGTAAATTGGGCAAAGGACACACTAAGTCATACTTTTGATTGCATAATCTCTCGAAAAGTTATTATTGGATGTATTTAAATAGTCTTACTACAGACACCTACTTTTTCTTTATTTTTTCTCTTCAGCTGAATGGCTACTGCATTCAGAACTACTACTGCATTCAAAAAACAATGTTGGGCATCACATTTTTAACACATTGAGTAGCTTACTCAAATAGCTTGATATTTTGATAACAAAACATCCTAAATTCCTCCATAGTAAATATAGTTTTTATTTTTTATTCATATTAAAATATAAATAAAAATAGAGATTTTTAGCATATATACACTGTAACGTTTAAGGTCCACTATAATAAGGGACGGATTAACACCAAATTATTATTCGAAAAAAGTTACATGAATTACTTGCATACTGAGATTCATTTAAATTTGATGATCTGTTTTGTGGTGAAGTCACACAGCTGTCAAAGTCCAAAACATTTTAAAACTAATTTTTTTTTAGTTTCAAACTGAGTAAACGGTTTAAAACTCAAACATCATCTGTTAGTCTTCGTGGTGTAAGCATGCACATTGTACAATGTTTTAACTCAACGTGAATTCCCATTAACAAAGAGCGATAACTGACCCAGGGAAAGGGACTAAAAGCTTTTCAGTAGGCTACCACACCACTTACCAAGCTTGAGCAGAAAACTGTGTGATTTGTATTGAAAACAAATAAAAGCGGACAGAAAGACGTGAATTCTGCACAAATTCGCGGGGCATTAAGTAAAAAAAATAGTTGATTTTATAAAAATTCAGTTGATGGTATTTAAGATTAAATTTTTGGGGAAAAAATAAAGAGCATTAAATTATCAGTGAAAACAAATAAATCGCACTAAAACACAGTTGAATGATCTGTTTTCAACACTGGCAATTTTAAGAGTAGGTTTATTTATATTTGCACACATTTAAAATGACTGAACGGGTTTGCGTTGACATGGTAAGTTATCCTTTCTCTTCATGATGACCACCATTTAGTAAATGTAATTGTGACAAGCTATCAGGGTAGGAAAATGCAGAACTCAAAACCAGAAATATGAATCCAGAAAACGCCATGGCTAGGAGTATTAGGGGATGCTAAAATATTGGAAAGTACTTTTGTTTCCACCAATGTACTATGTAATCTATGTACATATGCGAGCTCGTGGGTCACTTATATATCAATCCTAATTGTGACCTTAACGTCTTCCAAAGTTACATACAACAATCAAGGTGAGTAGATGTACCACTTGCACTTTAAATGTAACGTCATTGTTAAGGTAGTGTAAGAATTTATTCAGGTGTAAGAAAATGCTGCTTTTGAGATGTTCGGCAGAGACGCCATACCGCCAAGTTGCAGGCTGATGAATGTAACGAACGGTTTGGATAGGTAAATGTGAAAGCGAAGCTATATGAACAGGGTCATTGGATCTCAGGTGCACATTTAGCAAACATCGTGATATTTGGAGAGGAAATGAAATAGCAGTGGGGAGCTGTTTTCACGAAACAGTTAAACAGGATTAAGTGAAAAGGAATTATTTTCAAGTATGCGAGAGTCAAATAGACAGAACACACCTCTAGTGTCTGTTCCATCTGAAAATTAAATTTAAAAAAAATGTAAAATGCATAAATCGTTCACACATCAAAAAATTAAAAACGTTGTTGAAAATAATTGCCTCAGTTGTGATTTGCAGGCGCTTTGAACACTACACATTCTATCTACAAACAATGACGGTGTAAAGAACATCTCCGATGTATTGCGTCAACTAAGACTTAAACGTTTTAGAGTGAGTTGTGTTTACAAGGCGTAATTTGCTTTGAAAGCCCATGCAGTTTTCACAATCAGAAAACCATAACAAGGACAATAATTCAGGAATTGCAACTGAAAGCAATTAAAAGGTATTTCAGCTAATTACCATACCATCTACCAAGTTTCAGCACGAAGGGGTACTGAAATTTCTGTTGAAGCGAAAATACAGACGAAAGATGCGGAAGATCTGAACGATACATCTCTGCCTATTGACACGCATTTATACTTTGACAAACTTTTTATGGGTTTTAGTAAAAATCAACTGGTTTTCTTTTTAAAATATCTGTGTGGTATTTAAAACTTATTTACTGGAAAGAAACCAGTCGATTATCAGTGGAACAACTCAATTTCATTAAAGGAGAATTAATTGAGTTTACGATACTTGCGAGTGATTTAAAATTAATGTAATTATACATTTAAAACCGGTGTGTCAATTACACGATTCAGAAAAATGAGTATTTAATTGTGTTCATGCTGAATGACAACCATTCAGGAAAGGCAATTGTAATTAATGCAAGGTATCGTTATCACGGTAGAAAAATACAAAACGCAAGACCAGATCGTAAAACCACAAACTGTGATTGATATGAGTATAGGGGACAGCTTAATGACTGGACACTTAATATCTACCAAAATGCTTCAGTATTTCACATAGATTTTCTCGCCGTGAGTATCACAGCAATGGGCCTACCCCCTGTACGTTATGTTGACTTATAGATTGTGTGAGAAGAGTTCTTGGTCACAGATGACTGGATAAACACAGTAGATTCTGACATCTTGATCTCTGCCCTTAACAGAAATAATCGATCCAAAAGCACCCTTATGCCAGCAGAAAGTTAGCTGGCGTGTCTGACTTCAAGCTTTTATGAGAAAATCTACTGGGGAAAACCAAATGAAGTGCATGGGCCATTTTAGAGAGAGATCGACGTTCTGTTTACAGATGAAGTGGAAACAGGAATATTGGAAATGAGCAGAAATAAAGAGTACCAATGTTTATCATAGGATTAAAATAGTATATGCGTGCAGTTTGAAATTATAACTGTAGAAAATACAAACAACGACTTACCACGCTCACTGAAGCTGACATGGATACACACATGGCCACACCACTACGTGTGCAGTATCTACAAAATCTCTCCAAAAACAAAACAAAAAACCAGATATTTATATGTGAAACTTTCCAATCACGTAGGTATGGACACGGAATGCAATACACATGCTTACAACAACACAAAGCTTCAGAAATAATATATTTAGTTTCAATTGAGTGGCACTTTGCTCACCGCACCGCATTGCTATATATACGAATCGTCCAGATAAAGGAATGTGAGAGATAAAAATATTTTTTTTCTAAATTTGGAAAGTGCAGCGCGGTTTATGTATTTTGCACCCAGTCCGAACGTATGCGCCAGTTACTTCCATAATTGTCTTTCCAGTCTAGAGACGAAAAATGAGGTGAGATGAGGTAACACTTATGTCAGGATAAAAAAACAACACTGTCGTGAAGTAGCAGTGGAGGGCCGAAAAAAAAGTTCGACAGGATAAATGAATTAATGGTCAAATTCCAAAACTTCTTGATTCATGCACTGTTTATTCAGTTTTTAGTCAAAACTACACAGAGTCAGTTAAAGCTAAACCAGATTAGAGCCGCAAAGCAACAAAGGAAAAGGGCAGTTAGAAATTATTAAGAATTATTAACACAGAACTAATCATATGTGGGACATTTTACGTCATTGGTGACTATATACACGTATCACGAATCTCTACCTTGTACGGTCGCAGAAGACCTTCAGTTTCCAATTATGCAAGGATGATGGCTATTCTAAGCATTACACCCTGAAGCCTTTAATGGAATACGTTCCGCACATTAGTTGTCGCAGAAATGCCATGTGACGTTAATTAAAATCAATGTCACATGTGGTCTAACGAAAGCCTAAAAATAAAAATGATTAAAATTGATTAAAAATACATGTATGTATGTATGTATGTATGTATGTATGTATGTATGTATGTATGTATGTATGTATGAATGTATGCGTGCGTGCGTGCGCGTGTGTGTGTATCAGTGTGTGTGCGTATGTGTATGTATGTATCAGTGTAAGTGCTTGCGTGTGTGTGTGTATGTAAAACATGTATGTACATGTTAGCTTTGGTTTATACGTGGAAGTTACCAATTTTCACATCACATATACTATGTCTGCCTGTGGCAGGGCGAGTCAATGCCGCCAAAGCGCCGCCCAATCTGAACTATCATACCGAAGACACCAGGCATGACATCCACCCAGTCACATTATACTGACAGTTGGCCAAGCCAGGAGCTACAAGCACCATTTTAAAAGTCTTTGATATGACCCGACCCCGGATCGATCCCAGGTTTCTCGAATTGGGTCTCCAAACGCTTTTGTATGCCTTGGTTGTTGTGATCATTTTAAATTTGTATGCGTCAGTTCTATATCTACAGTATAATATTATCTCACTAAATACTATATTCTCTGTGCAGATTTAGAATATTATTTTCTGTTAATTAACAGTTGTAAGCATCACTATAAAGAAGGTAGGAGGTGACGCCGGCATTCTGCAAGGAAACACCGTCTTGGTATAATGGAATTAATATTCAAAGTGACTTTAAACCGTAAAACAAACAGTCATGCAAACAACTATTACAGGCTATAATTTAGTACCTCAAATTATTTGAGCGTCACAACATGTAATGTACCAATTGCCCAACAACTCTGAATTTCCGCCCATTCCTGCATTGGAAGTCCGAGGGGAATTACCACACATCTCTTTGATAGGTCATAAGCCCAATAAATCTCGACATGTGCACGTAAACCTCACCCAAATCCCTTTATAGGTAAAGTTGCTGGCAGACAGACAGATTGGCTGACAGCTGATCGTCGGTGAGAACATAAATTCTTTGGGGTAGATAATACAAGATGAAAGGACCAGTTCTCCTTACATTAAAGTGGGGAACATAATAAATAATTAACCGACTGTTGAAAGTTGATTAAAACTTGTCTCTGAAAGTACCTTCACTTGTTATTATTTTCTCACATTCGACAATGTAGTTATAACCAGCTTGCATGGAAACCAATTGACATTAAATTTACATATCAGACAGATAAGAAATATTTATTCTTATTTTCATAATCACATCAGTGATATGTCTGTATATACTAAATGGAAATTACCAGCACAGCTCATGCATTCATAATTTTTTTTCACCAGCATTGTGTATTTGTATAAGTTTAGACATGTTTATATTAACATGTGGTTTGGTGTAATTGGAAACTGTGATGGGCCTAGGCTGGTATTTATTATGGAAACTGTGATGGGTCTAGGCTGGTATTTATTATGGAAACTGTGAAGGGCATAGGCTGGTATTTATTACGGAACTGTGATGGGCCTAGGCTAGTATTTATTATGGAAACTGTGATGGGCCTAGGCTGGTATTTATTACGGAATCTGTGATGGGTCTAGGCTGGTATTTATTATGGGAACTGTGATGGGCCTAGGCTGGTATTTATTATTGAACCTGTGATGGACCTAAGCTGGTATTTATTATGGAAACTGTGATGGGTCTAGGCTGGTATTTATTATGGGAACTGTGATGGGTCTAGGCTGGTATTTATTATGGAAACTGTGATGGGTCTAGGCTGGTATTTATTATGGAAACTGTGATGGGCCTAGGCTGGTATTTATTATGGAAACTGTGATGGGCCTAGGCTGGTATTTATCACGGAATCTGTGATGGGCCTAGGCTGGTATTTATTACGGGATCTGTGATGGGCCTAGACTGGTATTTATTATGGAAACTGTGATGAGATGGGCCTAGGCTGGTATTTATTACGGAAACTGTGATGGCCCTAGTCTGGTATCCATTATGGAATTGAACTTTTAACTTGAGTCTTAAGGTTTTTGATAAATATGGGCCCGGAGCCCTGGTAAACTTAGCAGTATGGGCCCGGACCCCTAGTAATACTTAGCAGTATGCCACGTCAGACCACTCAAGACACGGACTCGCTCTGTCACAAGAAGACACATTATATGTGCACACACACACCTAATGACTCCTCGCCGCTATGTCACTTAAAAATTGATAAGTGTACATAGCGATCACTTAGTATGGTGGGTTGACGAATGAGCTTGTACCTGAGGTAGTGTTGGCATTAACAGATTATGTGAGCACTTGAACGTCAGCAGGTTTGCCTGGTACATGGCAAACTGAGGTGATTCCCCTCGGTTTTCACAATCTCTTCTACAAATAAAGAAAAAGTCATTTCGAACATCATTTACGGTTTTGTGAATACTTTATTAGCCTTTTATTGATAGAAGTAAAATATACAGCTCCTTCAGTGTCATTGTGAGTTTGTTATCTTGATGGATTTCGCTTTTACAACTTTCTTGTTTAGGAAAGCTACTTGGCCATCCGTGTGTTACCAAGGTAACACAGATAGTACGTTATGACTGGCCCCTTCTTACCTTGAAATGACTGCACGCTTTAAAATCTTGCCATTGGGCACCGTGTCTTTAACACACCGCGAAGAAACACTTGTGTGATAAAGGTCTGGGGCACAAGTAAAATGGGATACTGAGATTTCAAAACTGCAGGCGTCTATAACACGTTATAAGTCGTGGGTTATTTGATGTCCACTCGGCTTGGGCTGTAAGATGGAATCCTTTATTGCCTATCCATTATCATACAGATAGCGCATGCGAATGAATATCAGGAATTGTCAGTTCGAGAGAAATGTCGAGAGCTACACGCACAGTTTTGTACTAGAGACAGTACTGTATCTCTTCTTTTTATACATGTTGATGGATGGAGAATTACAGAGTGAAAAATAAACACTTGAGAGACGTCATAATTATTAACAAAACAGTGGTATGCTGGATATTGGGCGGAATTTAATATGTTTTCATGAAAAGTGACACCGGTCGCTTAAACAGCTAACGCCTTTAATCTAAACCCTGTTTCTGATACGGCCACGTTTGACATTTCTCGCACATTTTAGTATAATAAAACCTTCATAAATGAAATTTATTCCATCTCACGGCAGTATGGTTTTAAATCTGAATATTAGGAACTTTTGTTATAAAAATAATGTTATTTATTCGCTGAGACAGGAGTGTAGGTTGTGCTACTGCGTGGAGTTTGTTCTAACCGTGTGTTGGGGCAGCTATTGTAAAACAGATTACTCTCCACGCCCATTGTCCAGTATGGAGATATTATCAAACAGATCACTCTCCACGCCCATTGTCCAGTATGCAGATATTATCAAACAGATCACTCTCCACGCCCATTGTCCAGTATGCACATATTATCAAACAGATTACTCTCCACGCCCATTGTCCAGTATGCAGATATTATCAAACAGATCACTCTCCACGCCCATTGTCCAGTATGGAGATATTATCAAACAGATCACTCTCCACGCCCATTGTCCAGTATGGAGATATTATCAAACAGATCACTCTCCACGCCCATTGTCCAGTATGGAGATATTATCAAACAGATCACTCTTCACGCCCATTGTCCAGCATGCAGATATTATCAAAAAGATCACTCTCCACGCCCATTGTCCAGTATGGAGATATTATCAAACAGATCACTCTCCACGCCCATTGTCCAGCATGCAGATATTATCAAACAGATCACTCTCCACGCCCATTGTCCAGTATGGAGATATTATCTAACAGAACACTCTCCACGTCTATTGTCCAGCATACAGATATTATCAAACAGATCACTCTCCACGCCCATTGTCCAGTATGGAGATATTATCAAACAGATCACTCTCCACGCCCATTGTCCAGTATGCAGATATTATCAAACAGATCACTCTCCACGCCCATTGTCCAGTATGGAGATATTATCAAACAGATCACTCTCCACGCCCATTGTCCAGCATGCAGATATTATCAAACAGATCACTCTCCACGCCCATTGTCCAGTATGCAGATATTGTCCAGTATGCCACTCGTCCTTGAATAATTATGACGTTCCTTGCTATAATATAAAGCACCATTTACTTCCGTCAGTCTGCTACGCGGGCACTCTACCCAGGCCACCGCTGTTCTTTGCCCGACATCAGATCTCCTCAGAATATCACCATTTCGGAAGAAAAATTGGAGGCAGAAATGAAAAAAGTTGTGGGACAAAAACAGTAAATCAGTAAATAAAAAATAAAAAAGAACAGAGTAGAGAATATAAAAATAAGATAAAATAAAAAAATCAGTTTTGTGGTAGATTTTATATTTATTTATTTTCTTGTATTTTTTAAATTTAGTGATCAACGATTGCCAACCTGCTCACAGTGACACATCGTCTACGAAATGACTCAAGGGCTTCGCCGGTATGTGATTAAAGCTGTTATGTAAGGTGTTGGTCATGGAATGGGTCAAGCTAAAATATTGGTTACTAACCATCAGTCTGCTGTTTGCCGTTAAATGCATAGGATAATATCCTTTTCCGTCTAATATTTGTGTTTGAAACAAATTTTGTCTTGAGAATTAAACCGTGAAATAATGATAGTGTCTTTGATAGACATTTATTATAAAGCTAAATTGATAAGCAGGTGCCCCCTGTCTGAATGTAATTGTACGCTATACTATCAGCTGAAGTAAACAGTGTGAAGCTTCCTTATTAGTATAGATTTACTATAATATATTTAAACTGAACATATAGCTTGACAATATTTGAAGGAATATAAAAAAAAATTTCTTGTGTGGTTCAAATTCATTTCCGCCCTCCATTACCTCACTTTGTCAAGCACCAAAAAAAAAGTTATGCCATTATACGAAACGAACTCATGATCGATCGTAATCGACTCAGCAATTTTGAGGAATGCATGTTACTGAATGCCTTAGGAGTCATGAAATATTGTTGTGAACTTCTATGTAATTTCTGCTATGATACCACAGTAATATGTAATCCACTTTCACTGAAGTTTGCCGACAATGTGACTTCGACTCACTGTGACTTCTGCTGTGATACCGCAGTAATATGTAATCCATTTGCACACAAGTTTGCCAACAATGTGGCTTGGACTCACTGTGACTTCTGCTGTGATACCGCAGTAATATGTAATCCATTTGCACACAAGTTTGCCGACAGTGTGACTTCGACTCACTGTGATTTCTGCTGTGATACCACAGTAATATGTAATCCACTTTCACTGAAGTTTGCCGACAATGTGACTTCGACTCACTGTGACTTCTGCTGTGATACCGCAGTAATATGTAATCCATTTGCACACAAGTTTGCCAACAATGTGACTTCGACTCACTGTGACTTCTGCTGTGATACCGCAGTAATATGTAATCCATTTGCACACAAGTTTGCCGACAATGTGACTTCGACTCACTGTGATTTCTGCTATGATACCACAGTAATATGTAATCCATTTGCACACAAGTTTGCCGACAATGTGACTTCGACTCACTGTGATTTCTGCTATGATACCACAGTAATATGTAATCCATTTGCACAGAAGTTTGCAGAAAACGTCTCTTCGACTCACTGTGATTTCTGCTGTGATACCACAGTAATATGTAATCCATTTGCACACAAGTTTACCGACAATGTGACTTCGACTCACTGTGATTTCTGCTGTGATACCACAGTAATATGTAATCCATTTGCACACAAGTTTGCAGAAAACGTCTCTTCGACTCACTGTGATTTCTGCTGTGATACCACAGTAATATGTAATCCATTTGCACACAAGTTTGCAGAAAACGTCTCTTCGACTCACTGTGATTTTTGCTATGATACCACAGTAATATGTAATCCATTTGCACACAAGTTTGCAGAAAATGTGACTACGGCTCACTGTGATTTTTGCTATGATATCACAGTAATATGTAATCCATTTGCACACAAGTTTGCAGAAAACGTCTCTTCGACTCACTGTGATTTCTGCTGTGATACCACAGTAATATGTAATCCATTTGCACACAAGTTTGCAGAAAACGTCTCTTCGACTCACTGTGATTTCTGCTGTGATACCACAGTAATATGTAATCCATTTGCACACAAGTTTGCAGAAAACGTCTCTTCGACTCACTGTGATTTCTGCTGTGATACCACAGTAATATGTAATCCATTTGCACACAAGTTTGCAGAAAACGTCTCTTCGACTCACTGTGATTTCTGCTGTGATACCACCGTAATATGTAATCCATTTGCACACAAGTCTGCCGACAATGTGTCTACGGTTCACTTTGTACAGACATTTTTGAAAACCATACTGGTTTTAGGCGTCCGCCTTTTTACACTTTTATAGTCCATGTTGACATAATACACCAGTATGCTGTATAAACCATTTGGTAGGTTTTCCATTTGACACGCCCAGAAAAGCTCAGCAAATAAAGAAGATGCAAACTTTGGAATATTTTCACTGAGCTATTTAACCATCTTCGGTATCTGTTGCAAAATAGCATCCATAGCAAATATCAAGAAGGAAACGCAAAATGCTAGTGTGACTCTATTAGAGTTACAGAGTAAACGACTGTCTGAAACTACTGACAACTGGCGACTGTTCTTACAGTTCTTACTGTTTACTGTCAATCTACGTATGGCGATGAAACTGATATAAAGAAGGTGAACTGAACAGTTTTTATTCGACGTCAGTTGCCAAAAAATCAGACGTTAACGGTATTATTAAAACCGCTAAAGATTTTACTACAGAACTAGACGCTGAAATACACGTATTGCATAAGGGCATCTTCACTCTCTATACTGCTATTCCTCACAAAGACGTAACTGGTAGAATTTCATCACTACTTTTTTCGGTATTTAATGAAATACCAAATTCAAAGGCAACAATGCCTTCTTTAGTTACCACTACATACAAATGTTATTATGTCTCGTACACAGAGTTGCTTCAATTTTTCGTGAATAACCATTTGGGTATGACTTTTGTCCACTTTTGCATTTATATCTGTCTCATCTATACTTGTCGTCGTGTGAATACGACTGTATGTAGAAATTATTGCAGAGTAATTTTCATCTTTTTCATTCACTAAATGGTGTATTGATACTTTGCTAGCTTTAAACAATCCATATACAACAATATATGGCTGTAAAATATAATATCCAACTCCTCTGGATCTACAGACGATATATCTTATCTGAATCTCTATTTGCACATAAACCATAAACAGTTTCCTTTCACACCAACTTCACGACAAGAGGTTTCAATTTTGGCATTATAAATTACCCTTACTTTGATAGCAATATTCCGAAAGTGCATATCTCGCTCCGTGGCATTTGTTAGATCCTGACGATTTCAATCAACTTCACAAGCTATTACTGCAAAAGCTGACCAGTGTGTCAAGCTCATTTCACAACGAGTACAAATATCTTGTAAGTAAAAATGGACAGAGGTGCCATAATCGCAGGCATTTTTTTCTCCATACCTTCGCCTAATTCTGCTTAATCCGGGAGCTAGGGGCTGTATATATATCGTCTTTTGATTGCCAAAGTGAATATAAGAACGGATCTATTCACTGTCAAACAAGGGTAGGAACTTATTATCGTGCTTCTCCTTGCATGATTCGATTTTAATTTCGTAATTTATTTACATTGTGAATTCCTACTTGTGAAAAGAGAAGCAGCCTCTAATAGTATACATACAAATTTATACTAGTTTATGGTGCTGTATTGAAGTCAACACCATCTCTATGAGTATAATCTTCATTGGTGGTATACTCGATAAGACTTCGATCATAACAATGTTTCACAGGCGGGAGGTCCCAGCCGTCAACACGGTAGACATGCACGCCGCTTAACCCGTTGGTCACCGTTCTCCTGTAGAAAGAGCTTCGGCTACTCTATCTCCCTACATCCTCCGTTTAGATGTCATTCGATGACATACCTGACAGCTCAGAGCCGAGCTGTCTTCTCACCAAGGCATTTACTCAACATCAGTGTCTCGCCATCTTGACTAGTCGGACACAAGGCATGTTTTCTATAAGAAATACGTGAATGACCAGCGGATACAGTCCTACCAATCATCCTGTTCCGAAACCCCGCCTCACATACATCGGCTGCTCCTACACCCCGCCTCACAGACGTCCGCGACCAGCATTCAGTCGGACAAACCATCGTGCTCCCACATCTCGCCGCACACACATCCGTGACCAGCATACGGGCGGACAACCATCCTACTCCCACACCCCGCCTCACAGACATCCGCGACCAGCGTACAGTCCGCCCAACCATCTTGCTCCGACAACCTGCCTCACTGACGTCCGTGACCAGCATACAGGCGGACAAACCATCGTGCTCCCACACCCCGCCTAACAGATATCCAACAAACCATACTGCTCCGACAACCCGCCTCACAGACATCCGCGATCAGCGTACAGTCCGCCCAACCATCCTGCTCCGACAACCCGCCTCACTGACTTCCGCGACCAGTATACAGTCGGGCAAACCATCCTGCTTCCATACCCCGTCGAACAGGAATCCGTAACCAGCATACAGGCGAACAAACCATATTGCTCCCACACCCCGCCTCACAGACATCCGTGATCAGCGTACAGTGCGACAAACCATCTTACTCCCACACCCCGTCTCACAGACATCCGTGACCAGTATACAGTCCAAAAACCCATCCTGCTCCCAAACCCCGTCTCACAGACATCCTCGAACATCGTACTGTCCGACAAACCATTTAACTCAGTCCGCACAGTCCGACAGACCATCATGCTCCCACACCCCGCATCACGGACGCCATCAACTAGCGTACAAACATACAAACCATCTTGCTTCCAAACCCCGTCTCACAGACGTCCACGACTAGCGCACAGACCGACAGACCATCATGCTCCCACAGTCCGCATTACAGACGTCCTCAACGTGGAGTCCGACCGACCATCCTACTCCCACAAATTGCATCACAGATGTTCACGACCAGCGTATAGTCCGGCAGGCCATCCTGCTCCCACACCCCGCCTCACAGACGTCCGCGGCCAGCTTACAGTCCGACAAAACATCCTGCTCTCACACACCGCTTCACAGACGTCCGCGACCAGCATACATTCCGACAAACCATCCTGCTCCCTCACCCCGCCTCACAGTCCACGACCAGCGTGCAGTCCGACAAACCATCCTGCTTCCGCACCCTGCTTCACAGTCCGCGACCAGCGTACAGTCCAACAAACCACCCTGCTCTCACACCCCGCCTCACAGACGTCCGCGACCAGCGTGCAGTCCGATAAACCATCCTGCTCCCGCATCCCGCTTCACAGTCCGCGACCAGCGTACAGTCCAACAAACCACCCTGCTCTCACACCCCGCCTCACAGACGTCCGCGACCAGCGTGCAGTCCGATAAACCATCCTGCTCCCGCATCCCGCTTCACAGTCCGCGACCAGCGTACAGTCCAACAAACCACCCTGCTCTCACACCCCGCCTCACAGAAATCCGCGACCAGCGTGCAGTTCGACAAACCATCCTGCTCTCACACCCCGCCTCACAGACGTCCGCGACCAGCGTGCAGTCCGACAAACCATTCTTGTGACGGCTGGGTGATGCTGATCCAAAGTGGACAGGGATGATTCTGACCTTGTCACCTCCGCCCTTCTCCGGACACCTTTAATATATTCTGTGCCTGAAATGTATTTCTCTATACAACATTTAATGGAGCTGGGCCTGGTATCTTTTTCTCTATACAACAGTGATTGAAGCTCTGCCTGATATGTATACATTTATTAAGGCTGTGCCTGATATGTATTTCTCCATACAACATTGATTGAAGCTCTGCCTGATATGTATTTCTTTATACAGCACTGACTGAAACTGTTTGATATGTATATCACTATAGAATATTGACTGAAGCTGTGCCTGATATGTATTTCTATATTCATTCTTGGTTAAAGCAGTGCCTGATATATTTTTCTCTATACAACATTGATTGAAGCTCTGCCTGATATGTATTTCTTTATACAGCACGGACTGAAACTGTTTGATATGTATATCACTATAGAATATTGATTGAAGCTGTGTCTGTTATGTATTTCTCTAAGTAACATTGTTTGAAGTTGTGCCTGACATGTATTTGTCTTAACAGCATTGTTTGAAGCTGTGACTGGTATGCATTTCTCTTTACAACATTGACTGACGCTACGAATGGTATGTATTTCTCTTTACAAGATTGTTTAAAGCCGTGACTGATATGGGTTTTTTTCCATACAACATTGATTGAAGTTGTGCCTGACATGTATTTCTCTTTTAAACATTATTTGAAGGTGTGCCTGACATGTATTTTTCTATAAGAAAGGTTATGGCATTCTTGTATTTAATGCTTTTTATTTTCATTTCTCGACTGTCGACTGATTAGACTGTAAAACCATGCTCTGTTTTTACAAGTTATGAATGACGTTTTTACTGCCTGGGAAAGTTGAAAAGTATACTTTTCTCCAGATTGTTTCTTTTCTTTGCCAAAGCAAAGAACGATTGATTCGTGTCAGTAACTGTTTGGATTTTTTGCACCAATTGGGAAGAGATGTGTCAGCGTGGCATTTATCATAAAAATGGGTACCATGCCAGTTTGAAATGATAATCCGATAAGACGTCTGATATGTTCCCATGTCTAAGTGGTCCACGCATGTTGCGACTTGAAATTAGTTTGCAGCTCAGACCCGCAATGTGACGCGTTTATGGTTATACATACCTGATCTCATGAGCAGACTGACTTCCGTGTTCACCACTGTCTATATATACTTAGTCTACCCCGCCAGGTCGAGCAGTTGCCAATCCTTTACCATGTCAGGTAGTCTTGAAAATATATATTGAAAATAGATATATTGAAAATGGAGACTTATGTCTCCGGCCCGAGATACAAAAGTGTCAAAGAGCTGTAGGTGTACATGAGTCAGAGAGGATATTGGAGAAGACAGGAGCCAGAAGGCAAGTTATTCATGTTATTTATTTATTTGGTTGAGGCTTAACACCGTACACCTGAAATTATCACCTACACAGCGGCCGTCAGGTTTATGGGAAGGGAAAGCAGTAGCACCAGGATTAAACCACTGTCCATCATCAGGGCTCTGGCTAACCTCCTCACATACGCTTCATAAGGCACACTTTAGCCATCTTTGTCTTTTTCTAGACATTTGATCATTAGACTGGAACTTGATATATGGCTTCACACAGGCAAGTTGCGGTTGAAGTTCGAGTTTCGTGCTGATTAGCCAATTTGCGACGAATTTATGGCCGTTTTGTTCTCTTTTATATGGTAACTATTTTAGTATATGTTTGTACGTATGTATGTATATATGTATGTATGTATGTATGTATGTTTGGGGTTTAACGTCGTACTTACCAATTTTTCAGTCATATGACGGCGAGGGGTCGCCAGGTGTATGTAAATATGACAAGTGTATGTAAATATATTGTATCGCCTTGTGGGAAGGGCGAGTTCATGCCACAAAGCGATGCTGCCACTGAAGTATCATGCCGAAGACACCAGACATGACACCTCACCCAGTCACATTATACTGACACCGTGCCAACCACTCATGTCATAACCTGTCCGTCCTGAGCGCCAAGCGAAGCAGCAGCAAGTGTCATCTTTATACTCTCTGGTCTAACCCGAACAAAACGGTTCATTGTATTTAATTGAAACTTGGTTTCACCTCCACAAGTTAAAAATCAAGGTCATGTTTCATGCACTTTTGCTTATTTGCTACCTCCTTAAGGGCCTTCTCTATTTGTTTTTGGACATTAAGAAAGCTATTTTCTGACGGCGAAAATGTGTAGGTTGCGAAAGCTATGTACTTTCAAAATGCTCTATTAAATTAATTTTTTTATAATAATAATTTGATTTAGAATTTAACCTTGTTGACACAGTATGAAATTAAAAATCCAATTCGTTTTTCACTATGTTTTGTTAGCAGAATTATTGTTCCCGCGGATTAGAATGGGTCATATATTTAACGTTGTCTTAAAGACTGCAATTCTTGAAAAATGACGCGTAAGTAGAAAAAACTGGTAGCGACTTTGCAGGTTTAAATATCTTTGTGTATGGTATGTTGACCTGCGTAATGACCAGATATGAAATATACAAATATACTGCCACATATATTCTACCTTATCTATAAGTGTTGAATTACTCTCGCAACGAGAATGTTGATCATGTATGAACAGGTGTCAATATCAATACGGGATGACTAGTAACTAGGGAGTTTCCTTTGCACTGCTCTACTAAACACAACACACGAATATTTTACAGAGTATGCTTCTGTAACAAAATCGATAACAATGTCTTCCGTGTGTGTTCACACTAAATCTTGTCAATTAATGCGTCCTGTTTCGTTGTCGACATGTCAATATCAGCTGGATTGCACAGAGCGCCAATTTGATATTTCATTGCCAAATGCTGTTTCCCCCTAATCCTTATTCAACATTTCATGTCAGGTTCTCCCTGGACTTGCCAGCACAAAAAACAGGAGCTTGCAATTAGATAACTTAAGTTTATGCCTTGTTTTTGTAAGACTAATTAAATGTATAACAGACTGTCTTGAAGGAATGACGTGCTGGTGGACATTTAAAAAAATAAAAACAAAACAATTGTCATAACATAATTAGACATACAGTACAGACAACATAAGAAAAGGTGTGAATTTAAACCTTTAAGAAAAGGACTTATAAGCACGTGAACTATATGTATCTACCTATGAGTCATGAGTCATGCTGGTGTGTCAACTATCTCAAACGATGGTCATGAGTCATGCTGGTGTGGTGTATAAACTATCTCTTTATGTGAGTCATCCTGGTGTGGTGTATAAACCATTTCAATTGGCACCTGTGACTCAACTATCTCAGTCAGTGGATGTAAGTTATGCTGGTGTGGTGTGTAAACTATCTCATTCGGTCGCTGTAAGTTATGTTGGTGTGTCAACTATCTCATTAGGGCGACTATGAGTCATGCTGATGTGGTGTGTAAACTATCTTGCTTGGCGGCTGTAAGTTATGCTGGTGTGGTGTGTAAACTATCTTATTTGGCGGCTGTAAGTTATGCTGGTGTGGTGTGTAAACTATTTCATTCGGTCGCTGTAAGTTATGTTGGTGTGTCAACTATCTCATTAGGGCGACTGTGAGTTATGCTCGTGTCGTGTGTCAACTGTCTCATTCGGCGGCTGTGAGTTATACCAGTGTAGTGTGTGGACTATCTCATTTAATATATCTAAGTCATGCTGATTGGCGTGTAAACTATCTTTTTCGGCGGCTGTGAGGCATGCTGGTGTGTAAACTGTCTCATTTGACAGCTGTAAGTTATGCTAGTTTGGTGTGTAAACTATCTCATTTGGCTGCTGGGCGTTATGCCAGTTTGGTGTGTATACGATCTCATTTGACGGCTGTGAGTCATGCTGGTGTGGTGTGTAAACTATTTCTTTATTTGAGTCATGCTGATGTGTAAACTAGATCAATTGGCGACTGTGAGTCATGTTTGTATGGTGTATAAACTAGCTCATTCTACGGCTGTTAGTCATTCTGTTGTGGTGTGTCAACTATCTCATTCGGCGGCTGTAAGTTATACTGGTGTGGTGTATAAATTATCTCATTCGGAGGCTGTGAGTCATGCTGGTTTGGTGGTAAACTATCTCATTTGGCTGCCGTGAGTTACGCTAGTGTGGTGTGTAAACTAACTCAATCCGCGCCTTTAATTTGTGCTGGTGTGGTGTGTGAAATATCTTACTTGGCGTCTGTAAGTTATGCTGGTGTCATGTGTAGACTATCTCATTTGGCAGGTGTGAGTTATGTTAGTGTGGTGTGTAACCTATCTCATTTGGCGTCTGTGAGTTATGCTGGTGAGGTGTGTTAACAAACTCATTTGGCCTCTGTAAGTTATGTTGGTCTGGTGTATAGATTATCTCATTTGGCGACTGTGAATTATGCTGGTGTGGTGTGCAATCTATCTCAGTAGGTGGCTGTAATTTATGCTGGTGTGGGGTGTAAACTATCTTATTTGGCAGCTGTGAGTCATGTTGGTGTAGTGTGTAATTATCTTCTTTGGCCCCTGTGAGCTATGTTTTTTTGTTTTTTTTTTTCCACCAATCAGATTCTATTTTCCATTCATGCTGTAATCAGTCAATCTCATGCATCTCTAAGTACTCATACATTCATAATTTTGTTTTAACTATTTTCAAGTTTTAAAATTTTTCCCACGCTTTAGAAAATCGTCGCCTTTCCCGGATATATCAGCTATATGTTTTTCGATTTTATAATGGTCAGTTACCGTTTTCTGCAGGTTAATTATGTTTAATTTGGCGTCATTTCGTCTCATATAAAGGATGTAGTTTTTGCTAAAATTGTCAGTAAATTTAAAGGTGAAGAATTGTGTTTCTCGCTCCATCCCATAATAATGACTTTGGGAGTTATTTTAATATCAGTTTTGCACTTTTGTGATAGCCACTTTTCGTATTCTGTCCACAATTTACGTGTTTCCAGACATTCAATGAAAGGGTGTTCTATAGTGTCCTTACTGAGTCTGCAGTAATTACAAATATCGTCGTGTCTCTGTCCTATTTTAAACAGATAGGAGTTTGTTGGCGTTATCCTGTGTAAGACTGTGTATTGAAAATCTCGTAGCTTGGTGTATTGAGTGCATTGATAAATAGATTCGAATACCTTTTCCCACTCAGTTTCTTTCTAACCTTACAATATCCTTTCATTTTTCGTGGATTTTGATATTTTGCTGCAACTCATTATTTAATAAATCGTAAAAGCGTTTTGTTCCCCGTTTTTGTTTAGTCAGTAATCGTATGTTCGATGGAAAGGAGGGGCAATATACATCATGCTTCTCATTTATCGTGAGCCACTCGGTTGGAACATTTCGAATTAACCTATTATAATCTAAGAAAATACGTTTCACTTTAAATTTTTGTTTAAAGTCTTTAAATGTTATCAAATTTCCTTCTGAATTTTTTAAATCCCTTATAAACCTTACATTACTTTGATACCAGTGGCTAATAAAAAAATTTGGTTCTTTAAACCTTGGGTTATGCCATAAATGTTCATCAAGAATATACTCAATATTTGTCTGATATTTTTTGTGTGTTATTTCCTGCCATGCCCTTAGAGTATCTACCCAGAAAGGGTTGTTTACTCTTTTTAGTATTAGCCGTATATACTTACCCCCTGGTGTGAATAAACTTTTTATATCATTTTGACATATACTTACATTTTGCCATTTATATTTCGCTAATAATAATTTTCTCATCCAAGATATTTTTAAGGGTTGCACAAATGGTATTAAGTTTACCATCCGTAATCCACCTTTTGAGTAGTCCTTTATGATAATGGATCTCTGTATCCTATCTAGACCATCATTCCATATGAATTTATAAAGTAATACATTTATTTCTTTCATAGTACTATCTGGTGGGTTTGGGAGGGAAAGGAACAAATGAATTAGTTTCGATAGAGCTGGAGATTTTATAACTGTTATTTTCCCTTGCACTGGTAAGGTTCTAATTTTCCATATTTGAAGATCAGTTTTCAGTTCCTCTATTCTAGCCAAATAATTTATTTTCCATATGTTATTAAATTCCACCGTTGAGAAATTTATACCCAATATGTTAAGTTTTTCCACCCAGTCTAATTTCACTTGCTCACATAGTTTTACATTGGATCCGGATAGAGAACATATCCATGCTGCCTTTGTTTTTTCTATATTGATTTTTAATCCTGGATATTTGTAAAATATATCTAAACACGATAGTGCTTCTGAGAGAGACTTTTCGGACCCATCTAAGATTAACTGTGTCTCATCAGCATATTGGCTTGTTTTATGTTCTGTTTCGTTTATATTTATTCCCTTTATAACTGGGTTATTTTGTATCATTGAACCTAAAATTTCAGCACATAACAGAAAAATATACGGAGAAATTGGATCTCCTTGTCTACATCCTCTGCTAATATTAAACAGAGGTGATATAATGCCGTTTTGGACGATACACGTAGAAATATCAGTTTGAAACAATTTTATCCAGGATCTTATATCTTGTCCAAAATTAAAGGTTTCCAGTATTTCTTCTATGAATTCCCAACAGATAGAGTCGAAGTCCTTTTCAAAATCTATTGACAGCAGTAACCCGGGTATTTGTCTCTCCTTTGTTTCAAACATTATGTCGTAAATTAGACGTACATTCTCTGCAATGCATCTTCCGGAAATAAAACCCTTCTGATCTTCATTTATAATGTTATTAAGAAAGTTTTTAGCCGATTTGCAATACAAGCACTGTAGAGTTTGTAATTTACATTTTAATAAGGTGATGGGTCTCCAGTTTTTGAAAACATTTCTAGGTTTATTTGGTTTTGGTAAACATGTTATAATCCCTTGCTTTTGAGATCGTGACAATTCGCCTTGTAAAAAACTTCCATTTCCTGCCCTTAAAACAAAATATCCTACATCTTTCCAGAACATCTTATAGAATTCTACATTGAAACCGTCTATTGCTGGAGTTTTATCATTTTTCATATTTCTCAAACAGTTTGTTAACTTCTCCAAAGTCAATAACCCCTCTAATTTAACTGCATCACCACCTAAGAGTCTATCTAGTTTTATGTCCTGAAGACGTCCCCTAAGGTTTTTTTCTTCTCTTACCGTTTTTGTATACAGTTTAGGATAATAATTTATCTGTGCCTCCAGAATATCTGCCGTTTGGTATATTTTTTTCCCATCGTCAAGTGTTAGTTTTGAGATAAGTTTGTTTGTATAATTCGTTTTTTTCCATAGCTAAAAAGTATTTTGTCGGTTTTTCTCCTGGTTCGATCTTTCTTGCTTTTGACCTAATAAGCAATCCATCTATTTTTCTCTCAGCTTTTGATATTCTATTTTAAAGTTATTGAGTTCATCTAGCTTCGAATCTGTTACATTGATAAGCTTTGTTTGAATTTCCCTATCTATTTCTTCAATTTTCCAGTTGTGTTTCTCTTATCCTTTCTTCTTTCCGTTTTCTTGATGAATATTTAATTGTTTCTCCTCTTATTTTCATTAGCAATACTTCTAAAAATAATTGATCACTGATGCAAAGCTGTATTCGATCTTTAAGAATATTTTTTAAATTGTCTCTGTTGTATATTATAGGACTATATTTATCTAATGTTTCATCAATAATATTTTTGACTAAGTCAATATATGCTGAGTCTTTTAACATTGAACAGTTTAATTTCTGTGAGCTATGTTGGTGTGGTGTGTAATGTATCTTCTTTGGCCTCTGTGAGCTATGTTGGTGTGGTGTGTAAACTATCTCATTCGGCGCCCGTAAGTTATGCTGGTGTGTTTTGTAGACCATATCATTTTGCCTATTTGAGTTATGCTAATGTGGTGTGTAAACTATCTCATTCAGCGACTTTGAGTTATGTTCGTGTGATGTGTAACCTACCTCATTTGGCGGCTGTGAGGTGTCCTAGTTTGGTATGTAAGCTATCTCAGTTGGCCTCTAGGAGTAATGCTGGTGTGGTGTATAAACTAGCTCATTTGGCCTCTACAAGTAATGTTGGTCTAGTGTATAAACTATCCCATTTGCCTGCTGTGAGTTATGCTAGTGTTGTGTGTAAACTCTCTCATTTGGCGGCTGTGAGTTTTGCGGGTGTGATGTATAAAGTAGACTATCTCATTTGGCGAATGTGAGTTATGCTGGTGTGGTGTGTAAACTATTTGTGTGAGTGATGCTCGTGAGGTGTGTAAACTAGATCAGTCGACGACTGTGAGTTATGCTGATTTGGTGTGTACATTATCTCATTTGGCGGCTGTGAGTTCTGTTGGTGTGTCAACTATCTCATTCGGCGGCTGTGAGTCATTGTGGAGTGTCAACTATCTCATTCAACTGATGAGAGTTACGCTGGTGCGGTGTGCAAACTATCTCATCCAACGGCTGTGAGTCATGCTGATGTATTAACTATGTCAATCGACGGCTGTGAGTCATGTTGGTGATGCTGATGTGGTGTGTAAACTATCTTATTTGGCGGCTGTAAGTTATGCTGGTGTGTCAACTATCTCATTAGGGCGACTGTAAGATCATGGTGTCGTGTGTCAACTGTCTCATTCGGCGGCTGTGAGTTATACCGGTGTAGTGTCTAGACTTTCGCATTTGGCGGCTGTGAGTGATGCTGGTGTGGCGTATGAGAGTGGTGGAATGTGCAAACTATTTCATTTGGCCGGTGTAAATTATGCAGTGTGGTGTGTAAACTATCTTATTTGGCGTCTGTCAGTTATGCTGGTGTGGTGTGTATACTGGCTCATTCGGCCTTTGTGAGTGTTTTGATGGGTTGTACAAACTATTTCATTTGGTGTCTGTGAGATTTGCGGTGTGGTGTGTAAACTATCTCATTCGGTGGCTGAGAGCTATTCTGGTCTGGTGTGTCGACTCTCTTATTCAGCGGCTGTGAGTTATACCGCTGTAGTGTGTAGACTTTCACATTTGACGGCTGTGAGGCATGCTGGTGTGGTATGGTGTGTAAACTGTCTCCTTTGACGTCTGTAAATCATGCTGGTGTGTCAACTTATCTGTGAGTTATGCTAGTGTCGTGTGTCAACCGTCGCATTTGACGGCTGTGAGTGATGCTGGTGTGGCGTATGAACTATATCCTTCCGCGGCTGTGAGTTAGGCTGTTGTAGTGTGAAAACTATCTCATTTGGAGGTTGTAAGTTATGCTGATTTGGTGTGTAAACTATCTCATTTGGCTGCTCTAAGTGATGCTGTTGTGGTGTATAAACTAGATCATTTGACTGCTGTGTGTTATGCTGGTGAGGTGTGCAGACTGTCTCATTCGGCGGGTGTGAGTTGTGCTGACGGGTGTGTAAACTATCTCATTTGGCGGCTGTGAATTATGTGGTGTGGTGTACAAACTATCTCATTTGGCCGCTGTGAGTTATGTGGTGGGGTGTGCAAACTCTCATTTGGCGGCTGTGAATTATGTGGTGTGGTGTACAAACTATCTCATTTGGCCGCTGTGAGTTATGCGGTGGGCTGTGCAAACTCTCATTTGGCGACTGTAAATTATGCGGTGTGGTGTGTAAATTATCTTATTTGGCGTCTTTGAGCTACGCTGGTGTAGTGTGTAACTTGCTCTTTTGGCGTCTTTGAGTTACACTGCTGTAGTGTGTAACTTGATCATTTGGCGTCTTTGAGTTACGCTGGTGTAGTGTGTAACTTGCTCATTTGGCTACTGTGAGTTACGCTGGTGTAGTGTGTAACTTGCTCACTTGGCGTCTTTGAGTTACGCTGGGGTGGTGTGTAACTTGCTCATTTGGCTACTGTGAGTTACGCTGGTGTAGTGTGTAACTTGCTTATTTGGCGTCTTTGAGTTACGCTCGTGTAGTGTGTAACTTGCTCATTTGGCGTCTTTGAAATACGCTGGTGTAGTGGGTAACTTGCTCTTTAGGCGTCTTTGAGTTACGCTGGTGTAGTGTGTAACTTGCTCATTTGGCTACTGTGAGTTATGCTGGTGTAGTGTGTAACTTGCTCATTTGGCGTCTTTGAGTTATGCTGGTGTGGTGTGTAACTTTCTCATTTGGCGACTTTGAGTTACGCTGGTGTGGTGTGTAACTTGCTCATTTGGCTACTGTGAGTTACGCTGGTGAACTGTGTAACTTGCTTATTTGGCGTCTTTGAGTTATGCTGGTGTGGTATGTAACTGCCTCATTTGGCGTCTTTGAGTTACGCTGGTGTAGTGTGTAACTTGCTCATTTGGCGACTGTGAGATACGCTGGTGTAGTGTGTAACTTGCTCATTTGGCGTCTTTGAGTTACGCTGGTGTAGTGTCTAACTTGCTCATTTGGCTACTGTGAGTTACGCTGGTGTGGTGTGTAACTTGCTCATTTGGCTACTGTGGGTTATGTTGGTGTTGTGTGTAACTTGCTCATTTGGCTATTGTGAGTTATGCTGGTGTGGTGTGTAACTTCCTCATTTGGCGTCTTTGAGTTACGCTGGTGTGGTGTGTAACTTTCTCATTTGGCTACTGTGAGTTACGCTGGTGTAGTGTGTAACTTGCTCATTTCGCTATTGTGAGTTACGCTGGTGTGGTGTGTAACTTTCTTATTTGGCGTCTTTGTGTTACGCTGGTGTGGTGTGTAACTTGCTCATTTGGTTACTGTGAATTACGCTGGTGTAGTGTGCAACTTGCTCATTTGGCTACTGTGAGTTACGCTGGTGTGGTATGTAACTTTCTCATTTGCCTACTGTGAGTTACGCTGGTGTAGTGTGTAACTTGCTCATTTGGCTACTGTGAGTTACGCTGGTGTGGTGTGTAACTTGTTCATTTGGCTACTGTAAGTTACGCTGGTGTAGTGTGTAACTTGCTCTTTTGGCGTCTTTGAGTTACGCTGGTGTAGTGTGTAACTTGCTCTTTTGGTGTCTTTGAGTTACGCTGGTGTAGTGTATAACTTGCTTATTTGGCGTCTTTGAGTTACGCTGGTGTAGTGGGTAACTTGCTCATTTGGCGTCTTTAAGTTACGCTTGGTGTAGTGTGTAACTTGCTCATTTGGCGTCTTTGAGTTACGCTGGTGTGGTGTGTAACTTGCTCATTTGGCGTCTTTGAGTTGCGCTGCTGTAGTGTGTATCTTGCTCATTTGGCGTCTTTGAGTTACGCTTGGGTAGTGTGTAGCTTGCTCATTTGGCTACTGTGAGATATGCTGGTGTAGTGTGTAGCTTGCTCATTTGGCTACTGTGAGTTAAGCTGGTGTGGCATGTAACTTGCTCATTTGGCTACTGTGAGTTACGCTGGTGTAGTGTGTAACTTCCTCTTTAGGCTACTGTGAGTTACGCTGGTGTAGTGTGTAACTTGTTCATTCGGCGTCTTTGAGTTACGCTGGTGTAGTGTGTAACTTGCTCTTTTGGCCTCTTTGAGTTACGCTGGTGTAGTGTGTAACTTGCTCAATTGGCGTCTTTGAGTTACGCTGGTGTGGTGTGTAACTTGCTGAGTTGGCGTCTTTGAGTTACGCTGGTGTAGTGTGTAACTTACTCATTTGGCTACTGTGAGTTATGCTGGTGTAGTGTGTAGCTTGCTCATTTGGCGTCTTTGAGTTATGCTGGTGTGGTGTGTAACTTTCTCTTTTGGCGTCTTTGAGTTACGCTTGTGTAGTGTATAACTTCCTTATTTGGCGTCTTTGAGTTACGCTGGTGTAGTGTGTAACTTGCTCATTTGGCGTCTTTGAGTTACGCTGGTGTAGTGTGTAACTTGCTTATTTGGCGTCTTTGAGTTACGCTGGTGTAGTGTGTAACTTGCTCATTTGGCGTCTTTGAGTTACGCTGGTGTAGTGTGTAACTTGCTCAATTGGCGTCTTTGAGTTACGCTGGTGTAGTGTGTAACTTGCTGATTTGGCGTCTTTGAGTTACGCTGGTGTAGTGTGTAACTTGCTCATTTGGCGTCTTTGAGTTACGCTGGTGTAGTGTGTAACTTACTCATTTGGCTACTGTGAGTTATGCTGCTGTAGTGTGTAGCTTGCTCATTTGGCGTCTTTGAGTTACGCTGGTGTAGTGTGTAACTTGCTCATTTGGCTACTGTGAGTTATGCTGGTGTAGTGTGTAGCTTGCTCATTTGGCTACTGTGAGTTGCGCTGGTGTAGTGTGTAACTTGCTCACTTGGCGTCTTTGAGTTACGCTGGTGTGGTGTGTGACTTGCTCATTTGGCTACAGTGATTTACGCTGGTGTAGTGTGTAACTTGCTCTTTAGGCTATTGTGAGTTATGCTGGTGTGGTGTGTAACTTGCTCATTTGGCGTCTTTGAGTTGCGCTGGTGTAGTGTGTAACTTGCTCACTTGGCGTCTTTGAGTTACGCTGGTGTAGTGTGTAACTTACTCATTTGGCTACTGTGAGTTATGCTGCTGTAGTGTGTAGCTTGCTCATTTGGCGTCTTTGAGTTACGCTGGTGTGGTGTGTAACTTGCTCATTTGGCTACTGTAAGTTATGCTGGTGTAGTGTGTAACTTGCTCATTTGGCTACTGTGAGTTGCGCTGGTGTAGTGTGTTACTTGCTCACTTGGCGTCTTTGAGTTACGCTGGTGTAGTGTGTAACTTGCTCATTTGGCTATTGTGAGTTAAGCTGGTGTGGTGTGTAACTCGCTCATTTGGCGTCTTTGAGTTACGCTGGTGTGGTGTGTAACTTGCTCATTTGGTTACTGTGAGTTACGCTGGTCTGGTGTGTAACTTGCTCATTTGGCTACTGTGAGTTTTGCTGGTGTAGTGTGCAGCTTGCTCATTTGGCTACTCTGAGTTACGCTGGTGTAGTGTGCAACTTTCTCATTTGGCTACTGTGAGTTACGCTGGTGTAGTGTGTAACTTGCTCATTTGGCGTCTTTGAGTTACGCTGGTGTAGTGTGTAACTTGCTCTTTTGGCGTCTTTGAGTTACGCTGGTGTAGTGTGTAACTTGCTCAATTGGCGTCTTTGAGTGACGCTGGTGTGGTGTGTAACTTGCTCATTTGGCTACTGTGAGTTACGCTGGTGTAGTGTGTAACTTGCTCATTTGGCGTCATTGAGTTACGCTGGTGTGGAGTGTGTAGCTTGCTCATTTGGCTACTGTGAGTTATGCTGTTTTTGTGTAACTTGCTCATTTGGCTACTGTGAGTTGCGCTGGTGTGGCATGTAACTTGCTCATTTGGCTACAGTGAGTTACGCTGGTGTGGTGTGTAACTTGCTCATTTGGCTACTGTGAGTTATGTGGTGTTGTGTGTAACTTGCTCATTTGGCTATTGTGAGTTACGCTGGTGTGGTGTGTAACTTCCTCATTTGGCGTCTTTGAGTTACGCTGGTGTGGTGTGTAACTTTCTCATTTGGCTACTGTGAGTTACGCTGGTGTAGTGTGTAACTTGCTCATTTCGCTACTGTGAGTTATGCTGGTGTGGTGTGTAACTTTCTTATTTGGCGTCTTTGTGTTACGCTGGTGTGGTGTGTACCTTGCTCATTTGGTTACTGTGAGTTACGCTGGTGTAGTGTGCAACTTGCTCATTTGGCTACTGTGAGTTATGCTGGTGTGGTGTGTAACTTTCTTATTTGGCGTCTTTGTGTTACGCTGGTGTGGTGTGTAACTTGCTCATTTGGTTACTGTGAGTTACGCTGGTGTAGTGTGCAACTTGCTCATTTGGCTACTGTGAGTTACGCTGGTGTGGTATGTAACTTGCTCATTTGCCTACTGTGAGTTACGCTGGTGTAGTGTGTAACTTGCTCATTTGGCTACTGTGAGTTACGCTGGTGTAGTGTGTAACTTGCTCATTTGGCTACTGTGAGTTACGCTGGTGTAGTTTGTAACTTGCTCTTTTGGCGTCTTTGAGTTACGCTGGTGTAGTGTGTAACTTGCTCTTTTGGCGTCTTTGAGTTACGCTGGTGTAGTGTATAACTTGCTTATTTTGCGTCTTTGAGTTACGCTGGTGTAGTGTGTAACTTGCTCATTTGGCGTCTTTAAGTTACGCTGGTGTAGTGTGTAACTTGCTCATTTGGCTACTGTGAGTTTTGCTGGTGTAGTGTGTAGCTTGCTCATTTGGCATCTTTGAGTTACGCTGGTGTAGTGTGTAACTTGCTCATTTGGCTACTGTGAGTTATGCTGGTGTAGTGTGTAACTTGCTCATTAGGCTACTGTGAGTTACGCTGGTGTAGTGTGTAACTTGCTCAATTGGCGTCTTTGAGTTACGCTGGTGTGGTGTGTGACTTGCTCATTTGGCTACTGTGAGTTATGCTGGTGTGTTGTGTAACTTGCTCATTTGGCTACTGTGAGTTATGCTGGTGTGGTGTGTATACTGGCTCATTCGGCCTCTGTGAGTTATGCTGGTGTGGTGTGTATACTGGCTCATTCGGCCTCTGTGAGTTATGCTGGTGTAGTGTGTATACTGGCTCATTCGGCCTGTGTGAGTTGTACTGATGGGGTGTGCAAATTATCTCATTTGGTGTCTGTGAGTTTTGCGGTGTGGTGTGTAAACTATCTCATTTGGTGGCTGTGAATTTTGTTGGTGTGGTGTGTAAACTATTTTATATGGCTGCTTTGAGTTATGCCGGTGTGGTGGATAAGCTAGGTCTTTTAGCAGCTGTAAGGAGCTGTCTTATGTTTGTAATATCGACCTGATAAACTAATTCACGTTTTAGAGCTTTACATCTCTCCGTGAGAGTTTTACACCCCTTTGTGCAAACTCCGTCGTAACTTTATGGGTTTACGTAATGTGGCATTATAACACTGTGTGAGATCGCAGAGCACCATTGATTTTAGTCGACTTAAACCAAAGATCTGGAACCTGCATGTAGTACATGACGGTTTGTCCTCGGAAAGTCTCTTACGGCGTCAATTTCTATTGTGTTACAGACCAAAGGTTATAGCGGCTGAATACTGTAGCAATCCATTTATACTAAAGACAGAGGAACACTGAGCAGGCAATAATAAAATGGGGTGTTGCTCAGGCGTGAATTTATTTATCACAGCGTGTGAGAATGTTTTCTCAAAGTATGGGAGATATGTTGGGACATACCCATGGTGGTTCATTATTGGCAGTGTTCTTGTGAACGGTGGCTTGGGAGTGCTTCTCCTGGGCATCCAGTCCGTGAATGACGTGGAGAAGGTGTACGTGCCCACCGGGAACCAGGCGGCCAAAGACAGGCACGCCGCCAGGACCATGTTTCCTGACAAAAGTGGGACTTCCTCTACCCACAACACGTCACAGATGACGGTAAATTCGGGGAGGTCATCTTCACGTCTGCTGTCGGCTCTAACATCTGACAGGCCCTGTCATAACAGAAATGGCGGAAATCAGCCGGAAGATCAAAACCTTCTCTTTTACTGACTCAAACGATAGCCGAGTGGATTTTGAGACTGCATGTGCTCGTTTGCTGGGAAACTGTGTCGTTTCCGGCGAGTTTATTCCTCAAAAAGGAATTCCTGTCTGATCTAAATAACAATAAAGTCTCCTATCCTGATTACAACAATGGCGTACAGAATGTGGATCTGTCGTTATACCTGTCTGGAGTAGGTCACAACAATGGTACACTGTACGCAGCAAACTATTTAAAGCTCAAGTACAATTTACGCCAGGACACCCCACAAAACACTATTCTCTCTGGCAATGGGAGGAAGAGTTCCTCAGTCAAAATGTCGGCCTATGACCACAAATACAACGCTACAGATTTAGCTTATGCAGTGTCCGACTCATTAAACGTCGAACTGACCGAAAACTCGGGAGGTGACATCATGTGGTTCAGTTTGACCTTTACTCTGATGATCACCTACGCCAGCATCGTCACTTCCGGTGGAAACTGTGTGTCAACCAAAGGCTTCCTGTCGACAGCCGGTGTTCTGGCGGCCGGACTGGGAATCCTGGCGGGATTTGGGGTCGCCAGTAGGATCCTGCCTTCTCAAACATAGTAGGAATCATGCCCTTTCTGGTTATAGGTAAGGCAATTGTACATTGCTTGAACATGGGTATTGAAAAAATTAAATGGCGGGAGATAGAACAAAACAATAAGATATGCGTACTTTTTTGGCAAATGTTACGATATTCTCAGTCATTTAAATCATTTTCGGATTTTTTTGCCCTTAAAAATTGAAGAAAGAATTAAAACATTGTTTTTGTGTTGTTCTTGATAACAAAAACGTGCTGTAATATTCTTGTGGACTCATTTTTAATTACGTTTGGACTTTTTGAAGTCAAAATGATATCAAAAGAATGGTGAGTGCTGAAATGTAACCATTGCTATAAAACAGTAAAAGTAGTTGTCATTTACCTGGTAGATTATATGATACCACATACACACTATGGAATCCTTACCTTTTCTTTTCCTGGGTCTAGCTGAGCTTGTTCGTGTTTCACTTTCAGGGGTTGGTGTTGATGGACGCATTCATCTTAATGTCGGGCTGGTCAGAAAACCGGGAAGCCATAAACATCCCTGATAGAGTGGCGGCCACCATGAGGACCAGTGGCATGTCATCACGCTGACCTCTCTCACAGACCTGGTGGCCTTTCTGATCGGAATGACCAGCTCCTTCTACTCAGTGAGGATATTCTGCTTGTATACAGGTAAGGGTGAATACAGTTTTGATCTGTTTTAGGAATCATTTTGACATGTTTCATGTATAATGTGAAGGTAAAGGTTGTAGAGAGATAAACGCTCTTCAACACATTTCATATCTAATTGCGTTTGTTTTTTCAGAGAAAAAATGTGTTTTTGTATTTTTCTGATTAAATTCTGCTTTTTCCACAGCTTTGACTATCCTGTTCTGTTACCTGAACCAAATCACGCTGTTTGCCGGATGCTTGGCTGTACACGGACGTAGAGTGGAACAAAACCGGCACTGTGCCACGTGTATGGTGGTGAAGTCGGCAGATGAGATCAGGAACAGCACGCAAACAGAGATTAGAGAGGACTCTCCAGGAGGATCAACGATAGCTTACCCATCAAAGGAAAATGCGACCTACAGAAAACACACCAACAAAGCCAGCCTTCACCAGTCAGCTCCTGAGAGACACAATGCCATTCCAGTGACATCAAGAATTAAAAGTTCATCTGCCAGCTTGTGCTTACAGCTATGTTTCTGTTCCGGTCAACCGTCTCAGAAACTGGGCGACGATGGTAACTGCTTTGAGTGGGCGCCGCGTAAACGTCTTCCTACCCTTGTCCTGTCTCTACCTGCCAAGATCTTGATTGTTCCCATGTTCTTAGGTTATCTCGCAATGTCTATCTACGGGGTTATCTATTTACGACAGGGCCTCGAACTGAAGAACCTTATAGCTCCGTCTTCGTATTTCTATGAATATACTAACTGGAACACGGATCACTATCAGCAACGTTTCTTGGTTACGTTTTTTGTCAGTCAGTCGCTGGCTTACAATGACGACACAAATATAAACACACTGGAAAACCTTTTTGAGGAGGTGAAGGCTGACAGCACCATACAAGACAACTTCCAGATCTCCTGGATGACCACTTACCAAAACTCCACTTTTTATGACCCATCCACCAAAGAGAATTTCTCAGGCGGACTGAAAAAGTTTCTTCTGCATTATCCCTTGTTTGAGAACGATATTAGATTTGGGGACAATTCGTCCGAGATCACGGGCTCACGGTTTCATTTTCAGACAGTTGATCTCCCAGATTCTTCACAGCAAGGACAGTTCATGATAAGGATGAGAGACATTGCTTCTACATCCGGTATCTCGGTTTTCGTGTACTCACCGCCATTCCTCTACTTCGAGCAGTATATTGCTATCTTGCCCAACACGTTACAGACTGTAGGAGTGGCTGTGGCGGCCATGTTCGTCCTCTCAGTGATCTTTATTCCCCACCCCCTCATGTTTGTGTCTATTACAGTGTCTATGGTGTCTACACTGACGGGGATACTAGGGTTCCTGTACTGGTGGGATCTCACCCTCAGCTCTATCACAATGCTTCATCTCGTCACCGCCACGGGCTTCTCCGTGGATTACTCCGCTCATATCTGTCATGCCGTGATGCAGAATGGGAAACTGGGCACCAGCAGACAAGATGTGGTGTCCAGGGCACTGGCTGTCACAGGAGGGCCAATACTGAACGGTGCACTCTCTTCATTTATTGGTATTTTGTTTCTGGCGCCCTCAGAATCCTATATTTTCAGTTCGTTTTTCAAGGTAATGTTACTGGTGTTGTTGTTTGGAATAGTCCATTCTATTCTGTTCTTACCGGTGTTTTTCTCCCTCTTCGGACCAGCAGAAAACTTAGTAAGAAGAAATGATCGCGATCGAATTGAGAACAAATCGTCAAACCATGAGCTTCCCATTGAAATATCACCCGTCGACGGTGCTGAGGACCAATTTGCCCTGCCATGGAACAGTCATCATCGCTACAAAAGTTATTCTGGATATAATTTGCAAAATACCAATCAAATTGTACCAGGGAGTAGCGAAGAAGCTAGGCGCACTTTGTCTAGCGATGAGATCTGGTACACTCCAGGAGGGACCGATAAAAACGAAGTACAAATAAAACAATATAATATATAGTAGCATGCATAATATTATCGCCATTTACAGAAACTGTTTTTAATGAAGAATATAGTACCTTGATTTAGTGAACCAAATACCTTTATCAAAAGTGGAAATGTAAATCGTAGATCGGTGTATTTAATTAGAAATGCAAAATTTTATTAAGGGTTTTTAATTTTATGTTCCTGTAAAATTAGAATGCATGTTAAGTGCTGAAATAAATCATCTTTATCAGAGTTTCTGTAATAGAATACTCACTCAAAGGCAACAGGAAAACATGAATTTAGTGTGTTCAAATGTTTATTAAAATATTCAAGTGTGTGGTATTCAAATATTAACGTCGATTTTGCAGAGGACTCTGTTCATATCGGATTACTTGGGCATCATTTGATTATGTCCACTACGTATGTGGGTGTCTTTATTGTGACATTTATTTAGTAACTACCAGATACAGAGACATTTTGACACAATTTTGACACAAAGGTATTCTCACAATGGCAGAACTGTCATAAAGCACATCGCTACTTGACATGAGATCGAGGCTGCTTCTACTGAATCTCAATACAACTTATGTCAGAAGTACAGATTTCTGTTTTAAATTAAATTGAGCACTATCGGAAAGGCCACTAAAATGGCACCGCTACATTGGCTTCTGTGTTTTTTTTATGATATTCATGGGCAAAATAAATACATGCAAGTGTTTAACTCGTGAAGTAGTCTTGTATAGACCATATCCGAAGTGACCCTTGAGGTCAATAACTTTCATCTTTCCCCGAAAAACGGAGCTTTATTGTGGGAATAGATCATTTCTATTTGCATGACCGTTGCGCAGAGAAGAACGGAGAAGAGAGAAGAACGAAACCGCGAGGACAGTTTGAGATTTGGCATCTGATTCCTCATGACATTTGAAGGTTAAATGTGTGCGTAGATACCAATCCAATCATCATCTAACTCGATACATAGTTACATTACACGTTACTCGTTAGCTTTTAGCGACATATGTTTGCTACACATAGAAATGTGATGTGCTCCTAATTTTGCACTAAGTTTTCCACAACATCTGCAATATACGCTGGTGATTACTTTTGGAAATATGTAAGTCAATCCGTCAGTCTCTTCAGTCAGATGACAATTGTTTTACCCAAATATTCTTCTCTATCCACTTGAGAAGGATGCAGTTTGGAGTCTCTAACACCTGTGCATTTTTATATGGTCCGACTTTACTTAGTGTCCTGAAACAGCCTCATTCCTCCATCTCTATTTAAGCTAGTTTTAGTACATTTTATGCAGATTATGTCATGATGAGATAAACTTGAAAAATACAACCCCTACTCGAGCTCTACTTCCTAGATAATCCTGTGAACAGCTGATGGCGAAATGGACTTCATATTGAAGGACTCATCAATGCTTCAACCACTCCGCTCCTAGATTCCACTGAACTACATGGCAAACAGGTGGCCGTGAAATGAGGAGTCATGACATGACTGCTTGTGTAGACATGTGCTAAGCAGGGTAGCCAGTCCATTGGAGTAATGAGACGATATGAATCTGTTATAGAAAGGAGGTCAAGGTAGATACTGTATGGTATATGAAGGAAAGTGCACTTTGATTTAAATGCATACCGAAAAACGTCGATTATAACAATAATGTATCATTTAATCTCATTTTGTCTGAGATATGTTTCATCTTTCTGGCCAGCAATTACAGGAGAAAATAGTGAAAATCTAATCTGACAATCACATATCGCTCGTAAACGCATTTTCACTTTTGGTACAACAGAGTTACTAGAAGAGAGTGACCCATGAAAATGAAAGAACCCATAGCAATCGTTGGATTGGGATGCCGATTTCCTGGAGCGGGAAACTTGGACGAATTCTGGAGAGTGTTATCAAAGGGAGAAAACCATGTCATAGACGTGCCGCCGGACAGATGGAACATAGATGCATGGTATCATCCGGACGCTCCTGGGAAGATGTACACACGAAAACTGGGCGCTGTCAAAGGGTTTGTAATGTAAAACTACATGTAAAAAAATGTAGGCCTGTATCCAAGGGATACACATCGTTTGAAATCCGGTATCCTTTTAACGGTTATGATGATTGGTGTCGCAACTGCTTGTGCAGACATGACATTGATGTCTGAATGACCTTCCCACATACGATCGGAGAGGAAGTCTGAGCTTGTGCATTGGCGAGGGGCTCCTTTATCATCGTTCGGCGCTAGTACGTTCTCCTCCTCAGATCCAGCTTTAGCTAGGCTTCAGTACCGTTACTCGTGATCATAGTACCGGTAATGCTTATGTATCCGTGATTCTACTACGGTACTACAAAGCTATAAATGGGCGTTCCAAGTCGATAATTGCAAAACTCATTTCCAAAACAACCTGACTTACAGTAGTTCCCAATGTGTAATGTGTAAATGTGTAAACAATGTGTAAAAAATAACATACATAAATAGTAAATAAAGCTGCTAACATGTAAGAGAGAAGCAAACAACAGATTTCGCTGGTGTAGATCGGTGTTCGGAGGCCCTGAATGATCTGTCCATATTTGCCAACCAGTACACTATACTCAGTACATGTTTTAGGAAACTTGGAGTGAAGGCGCTTGATGGAATACCTTTAAATATTAGTTTTTAATTAAAACCTTGTGACGTAGGTTTCATAATTACATTTTACATTTGATCTAGTAAACGTTTCAAGACGATATATGTGTACGCTATGTGTAGGACATTGAGGTACATTACTATCCAAGCAAGGATACATCACAGTTTCATACTGGAAGTTATCCCTTTTGTCATAAAGGCGGCGCGACATGAGACGTTGGTCAACATTGTACAGACATACGAAATAAGATGCCCTAGCAGAACTAGTCGTCTACTTCTTGGTAATTTCTGCACATACAGTAGTCGTATTCGTACAGTCAGGTTTAAAGGCCTGTTAATAGAGGTGCTTAACTTGTACCTATATGAACCCATATGTACCTGTATTCACCTGTAAGGAATCTGGCATTCACCTGTAAGGAATCTGGCATTCACCTGTAAGGAATCTGGTATTCACCTGTAAGAAATCTGGCATTCACCTGTAAGGAATCTCACATTAAAAGAGATGTGAGATTAAAGAGACTATATCGAAAAATCGACAACACTATAAAAAGTGCAGGTACTAGTCTAATAATTCACTGAAATTTTTTTATGTTTTTTAGACACGATGAGTTTGACAATCTTCTGTACGGAATCAGCGAATCAGAGTCGATTAAGATGGACCCTCAGCAGAGATTTGTGCTGGATTCGGTCCATATGGCACTGGAGGATGGTGGGTTTACCAGGGAACAGCTTCGGGGCAGTAAAACTGGTGTCTATATAGGTAACTAAACATTCTGTTCAAAACATGGCCTTGTTTACCTAGTACAGCCCCCCCCCCCCCCCCCCAAAAAAAAAAAACAAACACCTTTTTTATCAAGTGCATAAAACAAGCGTCTAATCAGGTAACTAAACAATCCATACAAAACACAGACTTGTTTACAAAGTGGAATAAAACAGGCGTCTATATATACAGGTAACGAAATAATCCATACAAAACACAGACTTGTTTACAAAGTGGAATAAAACAGGCGTCTATCTATACGGGTAACGAAACAATACATACAAAACACAGACTTGTTTACGAAGTGGAATAAAACAGGCGTATGTGAATACAGGTGGCTAAACGTTCTGTACAAAACACAGGGACTTGTTTATTAGGCAACAGCTTTGGGACAGGGGTAGGGGGCTGATGGATTTACACCTTACTCAAGAATAGTTCGGCGACAGTACAGCAGCCAGCTCTGCTCGTAGATACATTCTATTGATAGTACAATGGCCAGCTCTGCCCATAGATACATTCCAGTGACAGTACAGCAGCCAGCTCTGCCCATAGATACATTCCAGTGACAGTACAGCAGCCAGCTCTGCTCGTAGATACATGTACCTGCAGCCATTTAGAGTATAGACGACAAGGGAATGGAGAGTAATACCAAGGCAGCTAAGATAGTGTGATAGTTGGCAAGTACATGGAAAACCGTAATCACTGACATTTTTACCTTAATACTTAGTGTTTAGTTCTAACTTTTCAGGTAAATAGCAGCTACTTACATCTCCCCACCCCCACCCACCTCTCACACAACTGAAACCGAGATAGGCAACATTATGTAACGATGTCGAAAAGTGCACAAATGCTGTGAAGTCATCATATTTAGTACAATGACATGAAGATAAAATGGACCAGGCCTCGGCGAATGCTTAGTCCATTACCAGAATCCCGGTTGATGCGGGCATATAATTGATTAAACAAAGACAACACAGGTGGCCAAGTGGTCACAAGTAACCAGTAAAAATCCGATGTTATTATGACAATATTTATGTAAAAACTTAGATACTGGCAACATGTACCCCCTCCACCCACAGCATGGCTAAAACTTAGATAGTGACAACATATATCCACTCCACCCCCAGCATGACTGTAACTTAGATAATGACAACATATATCCCCTCCACCCCCTATATACTATATAAATATGCATCCGCATAAACAGTAATTGAAATTCTTGTAGAAATCACTCGACTTGAATTACTTAGATATCGTGTAGTGGTCACGTATCGGGGAAATCCAGCGCCGCACCTGGACATGTACCTAGCAAACCTACTGACGCATGGCTCCTTGGTGACAGACTACTGCTGCGAACTATAGAGCTCTACGCAAGCCTGTTCTCTGAACGGCTCTGTGATTACTCTTGTGACTATCAAAGTTAACCATATATAACCATATATATATAACCATATATTGACACAAGTAAGCAGGTTCCACTCCTAAAATGTTTCATATTATGTTATTTATTTCAGGATCGATGAATACAGACTACTCAGACATCCTTTCAAAACACGTAGAAGTGGCTGATAATTACCACTTGACTGGATCTGCCAACAGTATAGTGGCCGCCCGGGTATCTTATGTGTACGATCTCCGCGGCCCGGCTGTTACCTTGGATACGGCCTGTTCCTCTGCTCTCATGGCCATCCATTTGGCCTCACAGGGCCTTTCCACAGGTGGGTGCTCCAGTGAATTTTAAATACATAATAATAACGTGGAATACTTAGATGTAAGGATTCATTTTTTAAGCTAGTGCAGATAACTGCTGTGGGTAATTCTCCAAAGACAAACGACTCCTAATGATAAAAAAGGTAGAGTTGGGAATAAAGACCTTGTTCTGTAGAAAACCAGTGAAAAAGCATGTTGATGTTAATGGCGGTCTAATGCTGGGCCCCAGTCGTAACACTGTCAAACATCCATGGACATTCTAATGCAGGGCCCTAGTCTTAACACGGTCCAATTTCCATGGAAAGTCTAATGCTGGACTCGAGTCGTAACACTGTGGAACTTCCATGGGCAGTTTAATGCTCGGCTCCAGTCGTAACACTGTGGAACTTCCATGGACAGTCTGATGCTGGGCCCCAATCGTAACACTGTCGAACTTCCATGGATAATCCAAAGCTGGTCCCCTGTCGCAACACTGTCGAACTTCCATGGGTGGTCTGATGCTGGGCATGAGTTGTAACACTGTCGAACTTCCATGGACAGCCCAATGCTGGTCCCCAGTCGTAACACTGTCGAACTTCCACCGGGGGTTTACTGCCGGTCCAAAGTTGTAACAATGTTCAACTTCCAAGGGCAGTTTTATTCTGGTCCTCAAACGAAACACTGTCGAACTTCCATGGCCAGTTTAATGTTAGACCCCAGTTATATAGCTGCGCCCCAATCGTAACACTGTCCAACTTCCATGAGTAGTCTAATCCTAGTCCCCAGTCGTAACACTGTCGAACTTCCATGGGTAGTCCAATCCTGGTCCCCTATCGTAACACTGTCGAACTTCCATGGGCAGTCTGATGCTGGGCCCCTATCGTAACACTGTCGAACTTCCACCAGGGTGTTTAATGCTGGTCCCAAGTCATAACACTGTCCAACTTCTATGGGCAGTTTTATTCTGGTCCCCAAATGAAATACTGTCGAACTTTCAGGGCCAGCTTAATGCTGGGCCCCAGTCGAAACACTGTCCAACTTCCATGGGCAGTTTTATTCTGGTCCTCGAATGAAACACTGTCGAACTTCCATAGCCAGTTTAATGCTAAACCCCAGTTATAACACTGTCGAACTTCCATGGGGAGTTTAATGCTGGGCCCCAATCGTAACATTGTCCAACTTCCATGGACAGGCCTAATGCTAGGCCCCAGTTATAACACTGTCGAACTTCCATGGGCAGTCTAATGCTGGTCCCCAGTCGTAACACTGTCGAACTTCCATGGGTAGTCCAATCCTGGTCCCCAGTCGTTACACTGTCGAACTTCCATGGGCAGTCTAATGCTGGTCCCCAGTCGTAACACTGTCGAACTTCCATGGGTGGTCCAATCCTGGTCCCGAGTCGTTACACTGTCGAACTTCCATGGGCAGTCCAATGCTGGTCCCCAATCGTAACACTGTCGAACTTTCATGGGCAGTCTAATACTGGGCCCCTGTCGCAACACTGTCGAACTTCCATGGGTGATCTGATGCTGGGCATGAGTTGTAACACTGTCGAACTCCATGGGCAGCCCAATGCTGGGCCCCAGTCGTAACACTGTCGAACTTCCACCGGGGTTTACTGCTGGTCCAAAGTTGTAACACTGTCCAACTTCTATGGGCAGTTTTATTTTGGTCCTCAAATGAAACACTGTTGAACGTCCATGGCCAGTTTAATGCTAGACCCAGGTTATAAACACTGTCGAACTTCCAAGGGTAGTCTGATGCTGGGCACGAGTTGTAACACTGTCGAACTTCCATGGACAGCCTAATCCTGGTTCCCAGTCGTAACACTGTCGAACTTCCATGGGCAGTCTTATACTGGGCCCTAATCGTAACACTGTCGAACTTCCATGGGCAGCCTGATGCTTGGCCCCAATCGTAACTCTGTCGAACTTCCATGGGGGGGGGGGGGGTTAATGCTAGTCCCCAGTCGTAACACTGTTTAACTTCTATGGGCAGTTTTATTCTGGTCCTCAAATGAAACATTATCGAACTTCCACCGGGAGTTTAATGTTGGGCCCCAGGTGTAACACTGTTGAACTTCCATGGGCAGTGCCATGCTGGTCCTCAAATGAAACTCTGTCGAACTTCCATGGCCAGTTTAATGCTAGACCCCAGTTATAACACTGTTGAACTTCCATGGGCAGTGCCATGCTGGTTCCCAGTCGTAACACTGTCGAACTTTTACGAGCAGTTTTATTCTGGTCCCCAAATGAAACACTGTCAAACTTCCATGGACAGCTTAATCCTATATTCCAGTTATAACACTGCGAACTTCCATGGGCAGTCTAATACTGGTCCCCAGTCGTAACATTGTCCAACTTCCATGGACAGCCTAATGCCGGCTTCCAGTCGTAACACTGTCCAACTTCTACGGGCAGTATTTTTCTGGTTCCCAACAGATACACTGTCAAACTTCCATGGGCAGTCTAATAGTGGGCCTCAGTCGTAACACTGTGGAACTTCGACGGTTTGTTTAACGCTAGTTCCCAGTCGTAACACTGATGAACTTCCATGGGAAGTCCAATGCTGGTCCCCAATCGAAACAGTGTTGATATTCCATGGGTAGTATAATCCTGGACCCCAGTCGTAACATTGTCGAAGCTCTATACATTTTGAGAATTAGATTGAGGCTTCATTTCACTGTGGTTTAATTGAGCACATTTATGGCTCAAATTGTTTGCTAACAGAGTAATTTGAAGATAAATATTTCTTAGAGACATGTTATTTTAAACATTTGTACGTATTGTACTTAGAGTATACACATACAAGTGACTGAAAATATCTAAAACATGAATGAAGATACCATCAGTGTGTGCAGTACAGTTCCCATGCTAACTTTAGTTTCTTAAACTATTAATCTCTACTGCCAAGATTTATTTGATTTATTTGATTGGTGTTTTATGCCGTACTCATGAATATTTCACTTATACGACGGCACCCAGCATTATGGTGGGTGGAAACCGGGCACAGCCCAGGGAAAACCCACGACCACACGCAGACTGCTGGCAGACCTTCCCACGTACGGCCAGAAAGGAAGCCAGCATGAGCTGGACTTGAACTCACAGCGACCGCATTGGTGAGAGGCTCCTGGGTCATTACGCTGCTCTAGCGCGCTAACCAACTGAGCCACAGAGGCCCCCTACTGCCAAGAATTCGCACCTAACTTAGCTCTGTATCAAATATGACATATTTTTATCGACAAGAGCACGTTCGTGTATTTTTACTTTTTGCCAGGCGACTGTGACGTTGCTCTGGCTGGAGGAGTCAATCTGGTCATGTTACACATTTCCGGGGTGTACCTGAGTCAAGCACGGATGGCCTCCCGTGTTGGTCAGTGCCAAGCCTTCTCAGCAGATGCTGGACGGATACGTAAGAGGAGAAGGTTGTGGGGTTGTTGTACTGAAAAGATTGTCTGATGTAAGTTTTGTATTTCAAAGATAAAAATATCGGCTCTGATAAAGAATGCAATATTTGTTGAACCCTCACAAATAGATAAGAGCTTCCTGAGCCTCCTAGTAACGTATAAAATGTATACACCGAACAAAGGTGAGGCAAACAAGCATTAGTACCTCAGTAATTGTCACAGGCAAACAAGCATTAGTACCTCAGTAAATGTCACAGGCAAACCAGCATTAGTACCTCAGTAATTGTCACAGGCAAACAAGCATTAGTACCTCAGTAATTGTCACAGGCAAACCAGCATTAGTACCTTAGTAATTGCCACATTTAAACGAGCATTAGTACCTCAATAATTGTCACAGGCAAACAAGAATTAGTACCTCGGTAATTGTCATTGGGAAACCAACATTAGTACAACAGTAATTGTCACTGGGAAACCAGCATTAGTACCTCAGTAATTGTCACAGGCAAACAAGCATTAGTACCTCAATAATTGTCACTGGTAAACCAGCATTAGTACCTCAGTAATTGTCACAGGCAAACAAGCATTAGTTCCTCAGTAATTGTCACAGGCAAACAAGCATTAGAACCTCAGTAATTGTCACAGGCAAACAATCATTACAACCTCAGTAATTGTCACAGGCAAACAAGCATTAGAACCTCAGTAATTGTCACAGGCAAACAATCATTACAACCTCAGTAATTGTCACAGGCAAACAAGCGTTAGTACCTCAGTAATTGTCACAGGCAAACAAGCATTAGTACCTCAGTAATTGTCACAGGCAAACAAGCATTAGTTCCTCAGTAATTGTCACAGGCAAACCAGCATTAGTACCTCAGTAATTGTCACAGGCAAACAAGCATTAGTTCCGCAGTAATTGTCACAGACAAACAAGCGTTAGTACCTCAGAAATTGTCACAGGCAAACAAGCATTAGTACCTCAGTAATTGTCAAAAGCAAACAAGCATTAGTTCCTCAGTAATTGTCACAGGCAAACAAGCATTAGTACCTCAGTAATTGTCACAGACAATAAAGCATTAGTACCTCAGTAATTGTCACAGGCATTCAAGCATTAGTACCTCAGTAATTGTCACAGGCAAACAAGCGTTAGTACCTCAGTAATTGTCACAGACAAACAAGCGTTAGTACCTCAGTAATTGTCACAGGCAGCAAAACAAGCATTAGAACCTCAATAATTGTCACAGGCAAACAAGCAGTAGTACCTTAGTAATTGTCACAGGCAAACAAGCATTAGTACCTCAGTAATTGTCACTGGTAAACCAGCATTAGTAACTCAGTAATTGTCACTGGTAAACAAGCATTAGTACCTCAGTAATTGTCACAGGCAAACAAGCATTAGAACCTCAGTAATTGTCACAGGCAAACAATCATTAGAACTTCAGTAATTGTCACAGACAAACAAGCGTTAGTACCTCAGTAATTGTCCCAGGCAAACAAGCATTAGTACCTCAGTAATTCTCACAGGCAAACAAGCATTAGTACCTCAGTAATTGTCACGGGCAAACAAGCAATAGTACCTCAGTAATTGTCACAGGCAAACAAGCTTTAGTACCTCAGTAATTGTCACAGGCAAACAAGCATTAGTTCCTCAGTAATTGGCACAGGCAAACCAGCATTAGTACCTCAGTAATTGTCACCGACAATAAAGCATTAGTACCTCAGTAATTGTCACCGACAATAAAGCATTAGTACCTCCGTAATTGTTACGGACAATAAAGCATTAGTACCTCAGTAATTGTCACAGGCAAACAAGAATTAGTACACTCAGTAATTGTCACAGGCAAACAAGAATTAGTACCTCGGTAATTGTCGTTGGGAAACCAGCATTAGTACCTCAGTAATTGTCACTGTTAAACCAGCATTAGTACCTCAGTAATTGTCACAGACAAACAAGCATTAGTACATCAGTAATTGTCACAGGAAGCCAGCATTAGTACCTCAGTAATTGTCCCAGGCAAACAAGCATTAGTACACCCAGTAATTGTGACAGGCAAACAATCAGTGCTCCAAAAAAAGAGCAGGAGAGAAAATCTACACAAAAGGGCATCAAGACTGCCACTGTCAAGTCTGCACCGCGAGGATCCAAAACATAAATAACAAAGTGAAATGTCTAATGTCTCGGCATGCTCTTACATCCTCTTGATTTGAATTAAGTCAGAATTAAAATATTTGAACAATGCTGTATAATTAAGACGCACAACATAGAGAGTAACACAAGAGCAGCGACAACAGTGTGATATCTGGCAAATAGCCACACGTGACCGGTGAAATACCGCCTCTTGTTATTTTACCTCAGTTAGAGACATCTCCTAACACCACGTTTTTAGGAGAATTATGTCAGGCCACATAGCAGAGAAAACTATCTCAAAATACAGTTAATATTTGACATGGAATAACCTTAATTCCATTCGAACAGTGAAATTTGATACTTTTGGTAAAACTACCTCAATCAGTTTTATCATTTACTTTAGTGTCAGTGATATATAGCAAAATATTTTATCACATAATCAAAATTCACAGAAAATTGGGTTAGTGTGAGCTCACTGCCATCATGTCTTTGTCAGGCTTTGAAAAGCCGAGACAAAATCTGGGGCACGATCATCACTGAACAAACCAAGATGGCCACATGACACAGCCGATTACAGCTCCCTCTGGTGATCAACAGAAACAACTTCTAGAAGATATGTACAGCCGTCACAATATCGACAAATCTACAGTGCAGTACATTGAAGCACACGGTAAGATATCCTCTAATATGCATGAACCATCTCTCAGTGGAATTATCTCAAAATAGGTAAAAGTTGAGTAACAGGGCCGAAACCACTTTATACGAATTTCATAATCCACCCATAACCCAGACACATTAAGTACCTGTTCTAGTAACTTCTCAAACGCCAAGAGAAGTGCAATTTTTTTACCTAATTCTCCTTAAGCCATTGTGGTACGGGGCGTGTAAATTGTGACTATTTATGCATTTACATGAACAGTTAAAATAAAACCCTGACTGAGGTAACATGACAAGAGGAAGTATTTCCCCGGTTACCTGTGACCATTCGCAATCTATCACACTGTCTCGGGAGCGGTGATGGGGAACGAATTGGAAACAGCCCTAATTTTTTTTGATGAAACCTTCCAGATTTATCTTTTCCTCTTAGCTGTAGCAGGAATGAGGTCAGATATGTACTTCTTCATTGTGCCATTATATAAAAATCTTGAACTGTTTCTGCACAGAAAAATAATCTCACCTTAACCGTACGCTTTTACTGACGTTCCAGGCACAGGTACCCCTGTAGGAGACCCTATAGAAGCGAACTGCCTCGGCAGATTTTTCGGACAAGATGGCAAGTCCCGACATATTGGTTCAGTGAAAACAAACATTGGACATCTGGAGGTCAGCGGCAGGAGCGGCGGGGCTCATTAAAGTGCTGCTCATGATGAAGCACGAGACCATAGTGCCATCACTGTTCAGCTCAAAGCTCAACCCAAAGATTGAGTTTGAAAAGTACCATCTCAAAGTGCCTACTGATTGCGTCCCATGGGAAGAGCTGCCCTCCGGAGGTAGGGCAGCTGGTGTTAACTCTTTTGGGTTTGGGGGGTCCAACTGCCACGCTTACGTCAAGCAGTATGTGAAAACTGATCCACCAGTACCGCCTAAACCACAGAAAAATGGGTACAGAATGATTGCTGTGTCATCTAGAAGTTCGTCTGGTTTGAAGGCCAATATCCTCCACCTGAAAGACGCGGCTGAAAAAAATCCCCTAGACATGGATGCTCTGTCCTTTACGTCAACATGTCGACGAGATCATCACGAATACCGTTTGGCTTTTCATGCCAGTGACCAGCAGGAGTTGATAGCTGAACTAGGTAAACACCGTGTCTTTGAAAAAGTTCAACCAGCCAAAAAACTGCGCGTCATTTATGTGTTCTGTGGAATGGGGACTGTTTGGAAGGGAATGTGCATTGATCTCTTGGATAAAGAGCAGGTTTTCAGGGACCAGTTAGAAGAAATTGACACATTACTGAAAGAATTCAACTCTGTTTCTGTAATAAATGAACTCAGAAACCAAAGCAATATACACGACCCTGCTGTTGAGCCCCTGGTGCTTTTCGCTTGCCAGGTGGGACTGACGGCCGTGTGGCGCCACTGGGGAGTGGAGGCTGATGCTGTGATTGGTCAGTCTGTAGGGGAAGTGGCTGCCGCCCACGCCGCCGGGATTCTGTCCCTCAGGTCGGCAGTAGCTGTGATCTACCACAGAACTAAGCTACTCTTACAATCAGTTGGAGGCAAAATGCTGGTAATTGGGAAATGTCCTGTTGAAAAAGTGGAAGAACTTTGCCATGAGCAAGGCGGTGGCGTTAACGTCGCCGTGTACAACAGTCCTACAAGCTGCACCGTTTCCGGTGACGACGAAGCGGTGACCTCTGTTCGGAAATGTCTCGAATCTTTGGATCAACCTGACATGATAATCACAGAGCTTTCTGTGAAAACAGCTTATCACTGCCACAAACAAAAACCCCTGGCAAATTCTCTCATCAAGGCCTTAAATGGACTGAAGGGACAAGACGCACAGCTCGACATCGTTTCTACAGTTACTGGTCACTTGGCATCTTCAACAGATTTTAAAACAGCAGAATACTGGGTGAAAAATCTCACAGACCCTGTTAAATTTTATCAGGGTTTATTGAATGCAACAGATGGTGACAAATTCAACGTATTTCTCGAAATAGGACCACGCCCGGTACTTCGAGCTCATTTCAACGACGTTTTTAGTATCGGATATAGCAATGGAATGGTTGTATCCTCAATGGAGAAGATGTCAAACACTGAAACCATGGTAAGCAGCCTTGGGAAGCTTTTTAGCCATGGTGTGAATCCCAGGTGGGCTTCTGTTATAGTGCAGGGTGTTACACAGCTGACTGTGGAACCCAAATACCAGTTTCAGAGAACGAAAGGTTTATTTGAATCTGAAAAATCTCTCTTAGAACGCCAGGGGCTGCCAACTGTGAATGGGAGACATCCGTATGTGAATCGAGTTTCCGGGAATCTTCTCACAATGGAAATCCGGATAAATGAAAATGACACGCCATTTGTTTACTCACATGTTGTCGGCGGAGCGGCATTTGTCCCGGGATCTTTGTTCGCTGATGTCGCCTTTGAATACGCAACAGAAATATTTGAAAATGTAGTGCAAGATGTACGAGTGTCTGTGCGCTTGTTGAAGCCTGTTGGTGTCATGAAGGGCCGTAGCCAGACATTAACTTTGATGACTGAAGCACAATCTTCACACAGCGCCAGCTTCAGGATTTTACACAAAAACTCTGCGTGTGTGTTTGGTGAAGTAGTCAAATCCGGAGATTCATTCGAGCCCAAGCCCTGGGACATAGCCGCTGTCCGCATGCGGTGTACATCTTCGATGGACAAAAACGAGATATATCACAGGTTGAGGCAGTTCGGATTTGCGTATGGCGAGCAACTTCAACTGATCACGAAGTGTGAAGCCAATTCCGTGGAGTGCTTAGCATGGCTAAGCGTCAGCGATCTCGTGAAAACACAGATGTGTAAAACTCATCTACATCCCTCCATTCTGGATGCTATCATGCAGTCTACCTGTGCAATTTACTTCAGTACCGAGTCTTACTGGGAAGACCGTATACCTTCCATTCTTGGCGAGATTAGCATCTACAGGAAGATCACTGGGGACATGATGTGTTATAGTAAACAGATGAGTCAGTCCAATGGGCAATTTCATTTTAGGGTTCTTCTACTAACACCTGCTGGCCAGGTGATTGCAGAACTAAAAGACTTCGTTATACAGATTTTGAGCACCACAAAGACAACCGCAGAGGATCTGGAATACGAGCTCCAGTGGGTGCCAACTGAAATCTCTACAAAGCCTCCTGATAAAAGAGCAATTTTGTTCATTCACCGGAAGCGCAAACCGGACAAAATTCTGAGTAAGCTGTCTGACTCTATGAAGGTTATTTCAACAGAGTCCACCTCAGAGCTGATGATACAAATAGACAAAGTATCTGGTGTCGTATTCTATGCAGACCTGGGTGAAGAGACTGAAGACTGTCTGATGAGATCATCGACAGTAATGTACGACAATCTCAGGGAAGTCATCTGCTTTCTGATCAACAGCGGGAGCGACATCCCAGTGTCCGTTGTGACGGTGAATACACAAATAGCAAAGGAAGTTTCCAGTGTTTCTCAGGTGAACCTGGATGGGTCACATCTATGGGGCATGATGAGATGTTTTGTAATAGAGGACAACAGAAAGGGACAGTTGATTGATCTCCATGACTTCACCAGGGCTACCATAGACACTTTAACTAATTCTTTGAATCCACAGGCCTTTCAAGAATTTGATTTCAGAGAACTGATGATATGCGAAGGAAAACCCTTTAAGTATTTGGTGAAAGCTGCTCTACGTGTGATGCCAATCAGGGAGAAACTTGGCCGTCAAACCGAGACTAGTCAGCCTTTGGATGTTGTCAGTCATCGTAAGACACCGGATTGTCCATACGAATTTCGGTTGGAATATTCCAAACAGACAGCAGATACTTCATCAAAAGGAGAAACATTGTCGGTAAACGTGCAATTTGTGGTAATAACAAAACCTACCAGTTTTTACACCGATGAGTCGCAAACGAATTGGGACGAAGGGCAAAGACTGGTCTGTGTGGAGGCCCTTGGCACCACCAAAAGTACGTCAGAAACTGAGGACGTCATTGTCCTTTGTCCAACATTTGCCCGAACTGTTTTAACAGTTTCAAAAGCGAATACAGTACCAAAGTCACTCATTAAAGACTATAAGCCTGGTGTGTTGATATGTTTGGCGATGATAGAAAACATGACCCAACCAATTCCCTCCGATTCTCACGTGGCCGTCATAACTGAACCGCAGTCCAGATGTTTTGGTCAGTTGGTGAAAGCTGTTTTAAACTATAAAGGATGCATGAGCGTGGGGATTTATGAAACACTAACACATGGAAGTATCCCAAAAGACACATCGCACATGATTTTGTTTTCAAGGTGTCCAGCCGAATTCTTCAAAACAGAAGATACTGATCAGACAATAGAAATAATTGCCATTGAAGGCTTTGCAAGAGAAAGAACAGTAGGCATCCTACTTATGAAAAAGAGGATGTTTACTTCTCGATTAATTAGACTATCGGAAGTGCTACAGGCTGACAAGATTACGAAATGCTTGGAACAAATATCGACCATGCTGTCAACGGAATGGAGAGGATTAAACGAAATCTTGAGCACATTTGAAGAAAAACATCTTGAAATCTTCGTGTCGCACGTCATTCATGTTGCAGATCAGTCAGTGCCTTTGTGTGTTACTGAACGGACGCTTTTCCGAGGAAATGCGTCATATGTTATAGTGGGAGGCCTGACGGGCCTAGGCTGGTTGATTGTTCAGTTCATCGCAGAAATGGGCGGTGGTCTGATCGCTATTACGTCACGGAGGACACCAGACGCGGACGCCCAGGAAAAGATGCGAAAACTAAGCCAGGAGACCAAAGCCAAAATTGAATTTCTACAGGCAGATGTGTGTGACTTGAGCTCTCTTGAAAACGCCTTCGTGATCCTACAGGCAAAGTACCCTGATCACGCAGTCAAGGGAATATTTCAAGGTGCTGGTGTGCTGAAGGATTCTCTGTTGCTCTATTCCACAGCCGAAGATTTCGAAAAAGTTGCCTCGCCTAAAATCCAAGGTTCTTTAAATCTACATAAGCTGTGTATGAAACTTGGTCTAAAGTTGGACTACTTTATTTTACAATCTTCAGTCGCATCTGTTTTCGGAAATCCAGGCCAGACAAGCTATGGTGCAGCTAACAGTTTTCTCGACACACTCGCCAACTACCGTCGTCAAAAGGGTTTGAAAGCACAGTCTCTAAACTGGGGACCATTATGTGTAGGAATGGCTGTGAGGGACGAGTCCGTAGTCAGCAGCTGGAAAAGCGCAGGGTTTGAAGCCATGTGTGAAGAGGGCATTCGAAAATGCTTAACGCATGCATTGTTGTCCAGCAAAGTACAGATGTGCTTTGCTGATCTTAGCGTCAAAGTGGAAGGCACATCACAAGACATACGAGCGGTTTTGAATGGTTCTGCGCAAGGTGTATCTGGGTCACAATCCGAGAACGTAGATATTGACTTATCGTCAATCCAGAGAATGAATGAAGAGGACAGAAAACACTCTCTCTGGAAGTATGTCAAGGCTCTTGTGACCAGTATGATCCCAGTGTCGCCAGATCTACTTCAACATTCAACTCTTTTCTCTGAGGTAGGACTCAATTCAATGGTAGCCGTTTCCTTTACAAACAGAGTGAGGGCCGATACAGGAATCCATCTACCTGCTACTCGTCTACTCTCAGAAGACCTCAAGCTGATAGACATTCTGGCAGAAATCGACAATGCTTTGACGAAAAACAAGAGTTCCACCACTGATACAGAGAGGATGTCGTCCAAACTCTCACCACTGATTTCACCGACACAAGGCCTTATCTATCAAATCCATCAGCAACGTTTTCGAAATGATGTCGATGTCCTAATTTGGACAGAATTGAACACCACATTGGTGCTTTCTAAGGAAAACATCAAAGCCGCCGTGTACAAAGTGGTCGAGAGAAATAAACCAATAAGAACGATATACAAGCAGAATGGAAATCGTGTAGAGCCTGTCCTGTTGGAAACATTTCAACTTCCGGATATTATAGAACTCCGCGGAGTTGATGAAGATATCACACAACAGTTTTCAAGCATACTGAAGCAACCTTTCGACCTGAGCAAAGACCTGCCGTTCAGGATCATTTATAACCAGTCTAATATCTCCAGTTCTAAGATCAAGTTTATTTTCCATCCAATAAGCTTTGATCAAAGAGCAGTTCATCTGTTTATCAATGAGTTCAAAAGCGTTTTGCTCTCTGAAGATTTGCTGGAAGTAAAGGATATCGATATTCCACAGGAAATTTTCAAAATTCTAAACCCTCAGTTTACGAAACTTGAGAGATTCTGGGAGAAGCGCCTGAATCCGTCTAATGACTTGCCTCTTCTGTCATTGTCCACATCGCCGGAAGACCACATACCCCCTGGATCGGAGAAAACCATATCTCTTTATTGTCCAACAGATGTCGTCATCGACATTATCAAAATGTCAGAAAAGTTGAAAATCACAATGTTTCAGCTTTTAGTGAGTGCCCTTCATCTTCTGTGGCATGTGTTGACTGGAGAGGACAAAGTTGGACTTCTGATGGACATTGACACACGCCAGCATGTCCCAGCCCTGAAGAACGTCATGACTCACTGCGTGAACTACCTACCTGCTATTGGCTCCTTTGACCAAGACATTACAATTGAGAGTTTCTTACAGAGCAACTCAGCTGAGGTGAGGCAGTGTGTGGAGCATGGCCTCTATCCCGGGTTTTTGGTGCTGGAGAACACGTCAGAGGTGACGGCAGCCAACATCTGTAGACATAACGTGGTTATGGAGGAGCTCACCGATCAGAAGACCATGACACATGATAAGGTAAATATTGGAAAGACTGGTGCCGTAAGTACACATCACGAGACACGACTCCGGATATGGGCGAGTGAGAGACGTAAGGTTCTGCAATTGCAGTTAGATTATCACCCTGGTATTGTTACTCAAAGAGCAGCAGAAACGTTTCTCGCGGACTACCAAGAGGTCGTACATTTTGTCGTACACAGTCCAAAAACTCCAGTGAAGAACATTGCTCATGCAGTGTCGTTACATTCTGTGACAACACCATCAGCAACAGTGGACTCGAAACTGTCCACTTTATCACACGGGATCTCGGAGTCGACGCAGGAAATCCTTTTCGGGGAAGAAAATACGGATGAAAACAACACGTTGAACGAAAATGGATATTCTCTGGACAGCAGCCTTTCATTCCTTACTGTGGGTAAGCCATTTGTCAGAGTACTAAGGAACTAAAACAATTTTACAAATTCTTCTGTCATTGCAATTTTTAACAGTTTTAACCACAGTGGACTGTATTTTCATATCGAGCATGTGGTGAAGTAAATTTTATGATAATGTTAAGATCCGCAGCTATTAAGATAAGAAGATAAATTAGTTAAAATGGTATTTAGCACTTGTGGATATTCTTTTGGCAAAATAGTATATTATTTTAGTGATTGGAGCATTTCCCTCATGAATGTTTATCAAATCTTTGATAAGAAAAGGTGATTTCATGAATTCATTCACTTTACTACTTATTTTAACGTCGTTCTCAAGAATGCTTTTACTCACATGGCAATAGTTAGGCTAATGTGTGCAGCAAATCGAGAAGATGTTATAACTATCAGCAAAACAGAAATCTGATAGCATTATACAGATTGTTACGTGGTGACTCGTTGTCTGATTGTCGTACGTAAGTAATTTTAAATGAGTATTAAGGATTGTATTTGTTCCGCAGGTTCCTCGTATGAGATGAAAATAGGTGACGGATGTTGTGCGTCATCTTGGGAAGACGCTCTTCTGCGCATGACCCTGCTTAACGGAAGGCCGGGTTGCCTGGAGTGGGGCCTCGACGAGTCTGGATCTGTGGGGAAGATGGCCGTGTCCCAAATCAAGAGAGTCAGTCGTCGCTCTAAAGGAAGTGAGTTAGCAAGAAAACAATTTACCAAAAGTGTAATTTGCTAAACATTTTTAATAAGAACCAAAAAAATAATTGCAATCTTTTATAAGTGAATATAGGCGATCTGCCATTCTCGATGTTTTGACATGTTGAGAATTTCAGGGACTCAGGGGCTCTTAATTACACAACATTATTGGTGTGATTTGGAAGAGCAGAAATGAAATCTTTTGTAGTCACAGTGTGAGTGTTAATGACCGTGGACCTATGCATGTAACTATAATAGCCGTAGCACTATACATCCTTTGATGTACGCAGTTACACAGATAACAGTTTAATTACAGTTTAACTATGGTAGCCATCGCATTATAAAGCCTTTGATGTACGCAGTTACATAGATCTCAGTTAAATTACAGTTTAACCATGGTCGTCATCGCATTATAAAAGCCTTTGATGTACGCAGTTACACAGATCTCTGTTTAATTACAGTTTAACCATGGTGGTCATCGCGTTATAAAGCCTTTGGTGTACGCTGTTACACTTCAATTAGGTCTCAGTTTAAGACCCAATCCAAGGGTAGTAACGCTAATCAGTACATTCATTGGATGCCAGAAAGACGGCCTTATGGAAATGTGTGATTCTCAGGTGTCAAACTGTGGATTTTTCTTGGCTAAAGAGTTCACCCGTTTCCACAGACAAATATTACATATATAATATGATAATAAGAATTTACTACTCCTTGTGACAATAGTAAAAACTAAACCGTATAGCGGACTGGTGTCAAATGTCGATGGTTTACTGGATTGCTGCTAAAGGTCGGCTTGCTGGATTGGTGCCAAAGACCGGTGGTTTACTGGATTGGTGCCAAATATCGGTGGTTTAGTGGATTGGCGCCAAAAGTCGGTGATTTGCTGCTATGGCCAGTGATGCTAACACAGTGACTCGCTGTGGTCGCCGTGAGGCCCGGTCTACTTTATGCTGCCTTCCTGGCCGGTCGTACGTATGTGTAGAAAGCCCTGTCAGCAACCTGCGGATCGTTGTGGCTATTCTCCAGTATCTGCTTTGTTTCCTTCCACCACAGTGCTGGACACTGTCGTATAAGTCAAATATTCAACAGTACGGCATAAAATACAGTCAGATATAGAAACAAATCTTTAAGTTTAAGTTTAATCGACATGTTTCAGACATTCATAAACTGGAAATCAAATCCTCAAACAAAACTCTCAAGTTCAGGACAAGGGACGAGACCTTGGTAGACAGATGGAGCAATGCACTGGATCGAGTGACGAGATCCAGAGAACATCAACAGACCTACGTGAATCGCGGGGCCGAGTTTGAGACAGACACACTCACAACGCATATGTAAGGTTACTGGCTGCGATGAACGTGGATCTTGTGTTACTTGTTCCGTTATATTCCCTATGTCAGAATTGTGGAAACACTATGGCGTGATTCTTTCTGACTGAAATGTTACCGATTTTACAGAACAAACAGACATATACATTGGTTCAAGCCTCTGCTGATTTTCACATAAGTAGCTAAATTAAGCAAAAATCCTGGAATAATGAAGTTTTCCAGGTAAATTTGGATTCGGTATTGTTTTTAATAGGAAGATGGAGAAACTCTGATGAAACTATGAATGTATTAGTAGAACAGTTCATGATATGCGAGAACAATATTTTCATATAACATTATTATGTTCATTTTACAGACCCTAATTTCTTTTGAAAATGAGGAAATTTTTACTTTTTGTACATTTGCAAAAATGTGTGAACCAATGTCTTTCTTTGCTGGAAGCAATTTTTAAACATTATCCTTTGGAATTGTTTTATTACTTCACGTAAGTCATGGTGTTTTATTTTTTTACTCCAGCTTGCGCTGCTGTTCCACATTTGTGGTAAATGTAGAGTATGTATCTTTTACACTTGAATGAAAAGAGCATATGAAGAACACAAGTAAACTTGAACCATGTGTGTTTTACGTGGAAAATAGATCATCTCAAGTGAACCATAAAGTGCGAAAATGTAGACATAATGTTTTAAGATTACATGACCTATTGTATTGTCGTATAACCACTGAACTGAACGTGATAATGTATGAATAATATAATCAGATATTATCAAAAGTATTTTGGACCGAATGTACTCTTTTATAACGACCTTCAAGTGTGATATATTGAACCGGAAGATAACATGTCCAACTTTATTTTATATTGAAATATATAATATACAAGTATATTAAGAAATCATGTAAAATTGTGGAAGCGGTTGATGACCATATACGGTTATGCAAAAAATTTTCAACGGAAGCAACGTGTTGCTGACCACTGTGACTGTTCCCCGGAAAGAATGTTTGTCAAATGCCTGTGATTGACGTACTAAAATATTTGTGTTGTGCCACATATATAGATACATCTGCTGATTGTTCCTTTTTTATAACAAGGTATTTTTATAACGAAGGTGTACTCCTTTAGCCAGAATAAACCAATGTAAAAGTCGCCTCATGGGCTCAGTTTACGTTGTGTATGATCCTAATATGCGCACTTCAACTTTCATTTGGTTATAATCACCTGTGGGCTACGTCTTTACGAGCAGTACTCAGCTGTGGGTCATGTCTTTACGAGTCGTATTCACCTGTGGGCCACGTCTTTACGAGCCGTACTCACCTGTGAACTATCTCTTTACGACCTGTATACTCATCTGTGGGTTACGTCTACGAGACACACTTACCTTTGGGCCAAGTCTTTGCCAGTCGTATACCCACCTGTGGGCTACGTCTTTACGAGCCGTATACTCACCTGTAGACCACCTCTTCAAGAGTCGTTCTCACCTTTACAAGCTGTACTCACCTGCGGGCTACGTCTTTACGAGCCGTACTTGCCTGTGGACCACGTCTTTACAAATCGTACTCACCTGTGGGCCACGTCTTTACAAATCGTACTCACCTGTGGACCACGTCTTTACAAATCGTACTCACCTGTGGACCACGTCTTTACAAATCGTACTCACCTGTGGGCCACGTCTGTACAAAACGTATACAAAAAATCATTCGGCGAGGTATTTACGAGCTGTATACTCGCCTGTGGGCCAAGTCTTTACAAGAGGTTTACTTAACCTCATACCAGTCATCATCACTTATACATTTCACGTCGGTACGAGCTGTATACTCGCCTGTGGGCCAAATATTTACAAGAGGTTTACTTAACCTCAGGCCAGTCATCATCACTCATACATTTCACCTCTGTACGAGCCGCATACTCTCCTGTGGGTTGGTTTACTAACCTTCAGACCAGTCATCATAAATCACATATTTCACGCCTGTACGAGGCTAATACTCTCCCGTGGGTTGGTTTACTTAACCTCAGACCAGTCATCATCACTCAGACATTTCACGTCTGTACGAGCCGCATACTCGCCTGTGGGTTGGTTTACTTAACCTCAGACCAGTCATTATAACTTACACATTTCTCGTTGGTACGAGCCGCATACTCTCTCGTGGGTTGGTTTACTCAACTTCAGACCAGTCATCATCAATCACACATTTCACGTCTGTACGATCGTAATACTCTCCTGTGAGTTGGTTTGCTGAATCTCAGACCAGTCATCATCACTAACACACTTCACGTCTGCACGAGCCGCATACTCGCCTGTGGGTTGGTTTACTTAACCTCAGACCTGTCATCATGACTCACACAGTTCACGTCTGTACTAGCGGCATACTCGTTTGTGGGTTGGTTTACTTAACCTCAGACCAGTCATCATGACTCACACAGTTCACGTCTGTACTAGCGGCATACTCGTTTGTGGGTTGGTTTACTTAACCTCAGACCAGTCATTATAACTTACACATTTCTCGTTGGTACGAGCCGCATACTCTCTCGTGGGTTGGTTTACTCAACTTCAGACCAGTCATCATCACTCACACATTTCACGTTGGTACGAGCCGCATACTCGCCAGTGGGTTGGTTTGCTAAATCTCAGACCAGCCAACATCACTCACACACTTCACGTCTGCACGAACCGCATACTCGCCTGTGGGTTAGTTTACTTAACCTCATACCAGTCATCCTCACTCATACATTTCTCGTCAGTACCAGCCGCATACTCGCCTGTGGGTTGGTTTACTTAACCTCAGACCTGTCATTATGACTTGTCCTTTTTACCTCTGTACGAGCCGCATACTCGTTTATTGGTTGGTTTACTTAAACTCTGACCTGTCATCATGACTCACACAGTTCACGTCCGTACGAATGGCATACTCACCTGTGGGTTGGTTTACTTAACCTCAGACCAGTCATCATCACCTACACATTTCTCGTCGGTACGAGCAGCATACTTGTTTGTTGGTTAGATTTTTTAATCTCAGACCAGTCATCATGACTCATAACTTTCTCGTCGGTACGAGCCGCATATTCTCCTCTGGGTTGGTTTGCTTAACCTCAGACCAGTCATCATCACTCATACATTTCAGCTCTGTACGAGCCTAATAATCTTCTGTGAGTTGGTTTACTTAATCTCAAGCCAGTCATCATCACTTACACATTTTTAGTCGGTGCGAGCCGCACACTCGTCTGTGGGTTGGTTTACTTAACCTCAGACCAGTCATTATGACTTATCCTTTTTACCTCTGTACGAGCCGCATACTGTTCTGTGGGTTGGTTTACTTCACCTCGGACCAGTCATCATGACTTACACATTTTTCGTCGGTACGAACCGCATACTGGCCTGTGGGTTGGTTTATTTAACCTCAGACGAGTCAACATCACTCACACATTTCCCGTTGGTACGAACCGAATACTTGCCTGTGGGTTGGTTTACTTAACCTCAGACCAGTCATTATCACTCATCCGTTTTACCTCTGTACGAGCCGCATACTCGTCTGTGGGTTGGTTTATTTAACCTCAGACCAGTCAACATCACTCACACATTTCTCGTCAGTACGAACCGCATACTTGTTTGTTGGTTGGTTTACTTAACCTCAGACCAGTCATCATCACTCACACATTTCTCGTCGTTTCGAGGCGCATACTTGTTTGTTGGTTGGTTTACTTAATCTCAGACCAGTCATCATGACTTACACATTTCTTGTCGGTACGAGCCGCATACTCGCCTGTGGGCTGGTTTACTTAATCTCAGACAAGTCATTATGACTCACACATTTTACCTCTACACGAGCCGCATACTCTCTCGTGGGTTGGTTTACTTAACCTCAGACCAATCATCACCTCTCATACATTTCACCTCTGTACGAGCCGCATACTCGCCAGTGGGTTGGTTTACTTAACCTCAGACCAGTCATTATCACTCACACATTTCACGTCGGTTCGAGCCGCATACTCGCCAGTGGGTTGGTTTACTTAACCTCAGACCAGTCATCATCACTCATACATTTTACGTCTGCACGATTGTAATACTCTCCTGTGGGTTGGTTTAGTTAACCTCAGACCTGTCATCACGACTCACACAGTTTACATCTGTACGATGGGCATACTCGTTTGTTGGTTGGTTTACTTAACCTCAGACCAGTCATCATCACTTACACATTTCTCGTTGGTACGTGCCACATACTCGTTTGTTGGTTAGTTTACTTAATCTCAGACCAGTCATCATGACTCACACATTTCTCGTCGGTACGAGCTGCATACCCTGCAGTGAGTTGGTTTACTTAATCTTAGACCAGTCATTATTACTCACACATTTTACGTCTGTACGAGCCTGATACTCTTTTGTGGGTTGGTTTACTTAACCTCAGACCAGTCATTATCACTTATCCTTTTTACCTCTGTATGAGCCGCATACTCGCCTGTGGGTTGGTTTACTTAACCTCAGACCAGTCATTATGACTCACATATTTTACGTCTGTACCAGCCGTATACTCTCCTGTGGGTTGGTTTACTCTACCTCAGACCAGTCATTATCACTTACACATTTTATGTTGGTACGAGCCGCATATTCGCCCGTGAGTTGGTTTGCTGAATCTAAGACAAGTCATTATGACTCACACATTTTACCTCTGCACGAGCCGCATACTCTCTCGTGGGTTGGTTTACTTAACCTTAGACCAGTCATTATTACTCACACATTTCACGTCGGTTCGAGCCGCATACTCGCCTGTGGGTTGGTTTATTTAACCTCAGACCAATCATCATCACTCATACATTTCAACTCTGTACGAGCCGCATACTCGCCAGTGGGTTGGTTTACTTAACCTCAGACCAGTCATTATCACTCACACATTTCACGTCGGTTCGAGCCGCATACTCGCCTGTGGGTTGGTTAACTTAACCTCAGACCAGTCATCATCACTCATACATTTCACCTCTGTACGAGCCTGATACTCTCCTGTGGGTTGGTTTGCTTAACCTCAGACCTGTCATCACGATTCACACAGTTTACGTCTGTACGAGGGGCATACTCTCCTGTAGGTTGGTGTACTTAACCTCAGACCAGTCATCATCACTTATACATTTCTCCTTGGTACGTGCCACATACTCGTTTGTTGGTTGGTTTATTTAATCTCAGACCAGTCATCATGACTCACACATTTCTCGTCGGTACGAGCTGCATTCTCTCCTGTGAGTTTGTTTAGTTAACCTCAGACCTGTCATAACGATTCACACAGTTTACGTCTGTACGATGGGCATACTCTCCTGTGGGTTTGTTTACTTAACCTCAGACCAGTCATCATCACTTACACCTTTCTCGTTGGTACGTGCCACATACTCGTTTGTTGGTTGGTTTACTTAATCTCAGACCAGTTTTAATGACTCACACATTTTACGTCTGTTCGAGCCGCATACTCTTTTGTGGGTTGGTTTACTTAACCTCAGACCAGTCATTATTACTCACACATTTCACGTCGGCACGAGCCTGATACTCTTTTGTGGGTTGGTTTACTTAACCTCAGACCTGTCATCACGATTCACACAGTTTACGTCTGTACGAGGGGCATATTCTCCTGTAGGTTGGTTTACTTAACCTCAGACCAGTCATCATCACTTATACATTTCACGTTGGTACGAGCCGCATACTCGTCTGTGGGTTGGTTTACTTAACCTCAGACCAGTCATCATCACTCACACATTTCACCTCTGTACGAGCCTAATACTCTCCTGTGAGTTGGTTTGCTGACTCTCAGACCAGTCATCATCACTCACACACTTCACGTCTGCACGAGCCGCATACTCGCCTGTGGGTTGGTTTACTTATCCTCAGACCAGTCATTATCACTCATTCGTTTTACCTCTGTACGAGCCGCATACTCGTCTGTTGGTTGGTTTACTTATCCTCAGACCAGTCATTATCACTCATCCGTTTTACCTCTGTACGAGCCGCATACTCGTCTGTTGGTTGGTTTACTTATCCTCAGACCAGTCATTATCACTCATCCGTTTTACCTCTGTACGAGCCGCATACTCGTCTGTTGGTTGGTTTACTTATCCTCAGACCAGTCATTATCAATCATCCGTTTTACCTCTGTACGAGCCGCATACTCGTCTGTTGGTTGGTTTACTTAACCTCAGACCAGTCATTATCACTCACACATTTCACGTCGGTTCGAGCCGCATACTCTCCTGTGGGTTGGTTTACTTAACCTCAGACCAGTCTTTATGACTTACACATTTCACGTCGGTACTCGCCCAGGAAAAACAATCCCACTATCCAGGAGCCTGGAAAGCAACCCCACTATCCAGGCACCTGGAATGCAACCCCACTATCTAGGTGTCTGGAAAACAATCCCATTATCTAGGCGCCTGGAAAGCAATCCCACTATTCAAATGTTCCTGTGACTGTTGCAAAGTTTTCGCCAATGTCGTGTACCTGTATATCTGTTTGTCACATATGGGGGGAAGTTCGTCAGTAACTTGCCAAAAGTCGGTGGTTTACAAACAAGATTACGCTTTACTCAATCCATAAAAGTGATCACCGTAGTATATAAGTGGAAAATTCCTTAGTATGGTTTTAAACAACGATTATCAGAAAAATAAATTCAGGCGTCCCCTCTGGTGCACACAACATTTATTTCACATTCCCCTTTGCTAATGTTTAGTTGTCCAACTTTAGTTAGTTGGCTTAGGAGGTCATTAGAAACATGAAAGTAGTGATAAACATGATAAAAATAGGGTTCGCACCAACTGCTTCGTGCTGACATGATTCATTTCATTTTCTGACATGATTCATTTCATTTTCTGACATGATACATTCGATTTTCTGAATTATAGGATTAGATGCTTAACAGAGTACTGCCCCTTTATCGCTACTGGTAAATCAAAAGCCACCCAAATATGTTACTGATCATATCTTCGATATGTTCTTAACACCAAACTTTGTATAAGTTGACCATAACTGACGGCAGTGAATATTATAGGAGTTCACTCTAAAGAGACAGCGTTTAACAACAGCAGTTTTGTGGCAGCATGCGGTTTATAACGAAGATTTAACTTTGAGACGCCAAAGTGAAGTTATGGCTAGTTCTAATATGACCTATACAAGCATTTGAGTTAATAATATTGTTACCCATTTTAACCGTTTCATATTTAAATTCATAACCAACTGGAGTCACAACCAATCACCGCGTTGTTCTATTTCTCAAGACACCGCTATTTCAACTACTTGAATATTCACTGGTGCGTACAGATGGCATGTCTGACCACATATAGCAAAAGCATCAACGAAGTTTGGAAAAGTTTCAAGCACTCAAATAAGCCGGCCTCTTGTCCAACTGTTAAATCCTTGTCGCACTTCCGCCAAATGAGGTCTAAAATGGCACGACGAATGGGTTTTCTGGATGGGTATTGGCCCTGTACGATGAAGACAAAATGTGAAGACAAAAGATAAGAACCGAAGACCATGGAGTTCAACAGCATTAAGTAAAAAAGTAATCGTACGAAGCTTTTAAACTTCAAAACAAAATGCGTCCTCACATATTTTGCACACTGGATAAATCTGTAAAACCAAGGTTTACTAGAATCTGCATGTCCAACGCTTTTAGGCCTACCTAAGAAATTTGTGTAAGCTATGTGAAAGAAAGAACAGTAAAATCATGTTCGAGATTATTTTATCTTTGACTTGTCACTGAAAAAGCAGGACAATCACTGTCATCAGTATATACACGGGGACAATTTTTTTATCTGTTTACAAAAAATTTACATAATGCTCCCGTCCCTCAATTTATTTTTATAAAGGACACTTGTAAAGATTGACAAATCCTGCAGGCTCCCAGGAGCTCAGAGCATTTATGTCGACACAGGCTCCAAATTCGACCGCTAGTAACACAACCATAAATGTTATGTACCTTGTTAAAACTACCAACAACGGGTATTGGTAGACCAGGTGACTTAAGTCCTTGTTGTATCATGACACCGAAATAGGATTACGGAACTAACAGTGGTCGAGCACAACCCTTATTCTGTTGAATTATTGACTAATGCAATTGTATTACCATGAAAGTATATTGACTGTATCAGTTCAAACAATACCACATGGTACACTGAGCAGTATTCCGCGCCTCATTTAAATATGCACGATCACCATATGAGAACCATACTTTGCTGAAAACTGTGCACCGGTACCCTACATAATTGTTGTGCCTATATCTACATTTCCTCTGTGCCTTGGCCTTCATATAAGCTTTTGAGTCTTATACAGGCAGCAGGTTATGTTAATCCAGTGCAAACGCCTAACCTACATGTGCCTCGTTATATTTTGTCCGTATTTTACAACTTTGCCTTTCTCCTCCTTTATCTTTCCTCACATTTCCCAATTTTTCTGTGTGCCTAAGAAATCTTACGGCATGGAAGTGTGTTCAAATAAACCTCCGGCCCGACACTTCTTCATAAAAATATGCTCACAGTTTGAAAATAGGTAATGAACGCCTCAATCGGATTATTCTGTTTGCGAACGAACCGCGCATGTAATGGAAAGTTAAGATCTCCTGTTCTCCATTCCAATGCTATTAGTGTCCTACACGATATTTCTTTTGACCGTAAATATCATACGGCCTTTGCAATTGTGTTGCTTATCCAGTATTTGGTTCCTGAAGCTCATATACTCTATATTTTGCCCTCACTGATCATAATGTGTGGAGATAACGAACGTAACGCAGGTCCAGTTTGCTTTCACTGATCATAATGTGTGGAGATATCGAACGTAACGCAGGTCCAGTTTTTCTCTCACTGATCATAATGTGTGGAGATATCGACCGTTGCGCAGGTCCAGTTTGCTCTTACTGATCATAATGTGTAGAGATATCGAACGTAACGCAGGTCCAGTTTGCTCTAGCTGATCATAATGTGTGGAGATATCGAACGTAACGCAGGTCCAGTTTCAGTCTCTGAACAAGACGGACTGCGTATTTTTTACTTGAACATTCGTAGCATTAGAAACAAACTATCATATGTACAAAACATATCAGGGGATTTTGACCTTGAGTCCATTCGAAGTTACTGCAACCCAAATTTTATTGAAAGTGCATTGGACTTAAATCCAAGCTTAGTAATCGTTGGTGACCTTAAAGATAATTTACCTGATACTAAATCATGGTATACACAGAATATAATGAGGCAATATAATGTCTTTGATATCATCGTCGATCCTACAAGAGTAATCTACATCTGGTCGGCACTTCTTGGCCCTGTAGTACTGTTTGACTCAATTACTTCACACGATTTTGGATTAATTCATGCTGATAAGGAAATAAGTGTTGTGATCACTTATGTTGAACTTAAAGTGAATACAGACATTTTTAAGGCATATTTTCGATTTGCAAAGCAGCTGACTATGCCAAATTAGCACCTTTTCAGCAGAGAAATTCAGAAAAATTCTATGACATATCAATTCTGCTACGTCAACATTTACAGATTACTTCATTGAGTTAGCAAAAAAATGTATTCCCTGTAAAGAAATTACTATTCGACCATGAGACAAATCATGATTTGACTCACAGCTAAGGAAACTGGCGAGAAAAAACAGGTAGACATAAATAGAAAGCAAATAAAACAATGAGATCTTCGGATTGAACTAAATATAAAGCCAGTAGACACGCTGTTATTAATATGGTCAAGCCTGCTAGAGAGACACTTTTTTTTCAGAATATCGAAACAAATCTTCAGACTAATCAAGTCAAAAATCCGAAGTACTACTGGAAAAGTTAAAAACAGTTTACGGGAATGTCGCAAAACAGGGACGATTTAGCGCAGTTAATTATTATCAGTGATCAAGGGCAGTTTGAGATTTGTTTTACTGAGGCTGAAAAGATAAACGCAATTACTTCTCCTCCATCACCATGGGCGATGGCTCTTGTGCTTTGCCCAGGTATAAGTCGTTCGTTGATTTGTTCTCTTCTTGCGAAGAAGAAATTCATGATGTTATTCAAATCACTGACGTAAATAAGACTGTAGGCCCTGATCATATTAGTCACAAAATGTTGAAAAGCGAAGGTGACATGGTGTGTGCACAGTTCCAATATCTGATCAGCTTGTATCTAATATTGGAAACAGTCCCAATCTCTTGGCAAACAAATGTTATTCGAGTTTATAAAAAAGGGAACAAAGATAAAACGACAAATTATCTACCCATCTCTTCTGGCACTGGAAAAATCATTGAAAGAATTATATTTAAACAAAAATACAATTATTTTATTGGCAGCAACTCATTTTATAAATGCCAGTCAGGTTTTCTATCTGACGCCTCTATCGTATATACATTAATCGAAATATTTTATTCTCTGGTTTACACTCTTCATAATGGTGATATTTCCTGTGTTTCCTTTTATGATATAGTTAAGGTATTCGAAAGTTCTGTGTGACATAAAGGCTTTCGTCATAAGCTTAAAGCTATTCAAAAGGTAGATCGCAACGTTATTATTATTGGTTATCAAGGGCTGATCTGACATCAGGTGAACTAACGCCCGAGTGCCACAAGGTTCTGTGTGGGGTCATTTTCTCTTTTTGATGTTTTTATTTATTTATTTTATTGGTGTTTTACGTCGTACTCAAAAGTATTTCACTTATACAATGGCGGCCTGCGTTATGGTGGGAGGAAACCGGGCAGAGCCCGGGGGAAACCCAGGACTATCCGCAGGTTTCTGGCAGATCTTCCTACGTACGGCCGGAGAGGTGTCTTTGATCTACATATAAACGACAGTGGTGCGAACAAGTTCGTTTACAAGTGACTCATGTCTGCAGCTCATATCTGACACTATTGTGACTATAGAACAGTCATGAATCATGGCAAAATCTCTGACATGTTAACTTTAACACTCTAAGAACTATACTTCTGCTAATTTCAAATAGAGCGTTGATTAATGCTCCCAATATATTTTAATGGTGTTTTACTAAAAACCTCCGATAAGCCTAAACATATGGGATAATATTTTCAAAAGAATTGTATATAGACCGCCCAAATTGAGTGCATCGCAAATTCGGTGCCCAGAAGAATCGGTATGATGCAAAAACTCAAATTTAAACTTGGTAGATAATGCCTGGGACAATCCGTACTTCATGTGATAGGCCCTTGATGCAAGTTTGACTCAGTAGTATGGGATGTTATATGCCTCAGTAGTATGGGATATAATATATCTCAGTAGTATGGGATGTAATATGCCTCAGTAGTATGTGATATAATATATCTCAGTAGTATGGGGTATAACATATCTCAGTAGTATGGGATGTAATATGCCTCAGTAGTATGGGATTGAATATGCCTCAGTAGTATGTGATATAATATATCTCAGTAGTATGGGATATAACATATCTCAGTAGTATGGGATGTAATATGCCTCAGTAGTATGTGATATAATATATCTCAGTAGTATGGGATATAACATATCTCAGTAGTATGGGATGTAATATGCCGCAGTAGTATGGGATATAATATATGTCAGTAGTATGGGATGTAATATGCCTCAGTAGTATGGGATATAACATATCTCAGTAGTATGGGATGTAATATGCCTCAGTAGTATGGGATATAATATATCTCAGTAGTATGGGATGTAATATGCCTCAGTAGTATGGGATGTAATATGCCTCAGTAGTATGGGATTGAATATGCCTCAGTAGTAAGGGATGTAATATGCCTCACTAGTATGGGATGAAATATGCCTCAGTAGTATGGGATGAAATATGCCTCAGTAGTATGGGATTGAATATGGCTCAGTATTAAGGGATGAAATATGCCTCAGTAGTATGGGATTGAATATGCCTCAGTAGTAAGGGATGTAATATGCCTCAGTAGTATGGGATGAAATATGCCTCAGTAGTATGGGATGAAATATGCCTCAGTAGTATGGGATTGAATATGGCTCAGTATTAAGGGATGAAATATGCCTCAGTAGTATGGGATGAAATATGCCTCAGTAGTATGGGATTGAATATGCCTCAGTAGTAAGGGATTGAGTATGCCCAGAAGTATAGGATGTAATATGACTTAGTATTACGGGATGTAATATGCCCGAGTAGTATGGGATGAAATATGCCTCAGTAGTATGGGATGAAATATGTCTCAGTAGTATGGGATGAAATATGCCTCAGTAGTATGGGATTGAATATGGCTCAGTAGTATGGGATTGAATATGGCTCAGTATTAAGGGATGAAATATGCCTCAGTAGTATGGGATGTAATATGCCTCAGTAGTATGGGATGAAATATGCCTCAGTAGTATGGGATTGAATATGGCTCAGTATTTAGGGATGTAATATGCCTCAGTAATATGGGATGTAATATGCTTCAGTAGTATGGGATGAAATATGCCTCAGTGGTATGGGATGAAATATGCCTCAGTAGTATGGGATTGAGTATGCCCAGTAGTATAGGATGTAATATGACTTAGTAGTACGGGATGTAATATGCCCCAGTAGTATGGGATGAAATATGTCTCAGTAGTATGGGATGAAATATGCCTCAGTAGTATGGAATTGAATATGGCTCAGTTGTAAGGGATGTAATATGCCTCAGTAGTGTGGGATGTATGTCATAGTAAATTTGTCATCACTGTAGCAGACAAGGCTCCTAATAATGTCATCTTTATTTGCAAGAATTATTATTATCAAATAATTGTTTATTGTTCAAGAGCTATGTGCATCTACAACGACATCCACGTATTCTGCTACTACATGTACTCTGGAGGAACTATTTAAAAAAACACAAAACCTTTCTTAAAGAAAGGCGCATAAATATACCTACCCGTCACACAGAAATACCAAAACTTTACTCGATTCCTAAAATGCATAAATCCCCATACAAGGCTCGATTTTTTGCAGGTCCAAGAAGCTGTACCACCAAACTCTTGTCAACTCTACTTACGAGAGCGTTACAAGAAGTAAAGTCATTTTGGAATAAGTGTTGTTGTGCCATAACAAAAAATTCAGGTGTCAACTGCATGTGGATTCTTAACAACTCCAAACGTCTTACAGAAGAACTCGATGCTCATATGCATATACCGTACAAAGACGTATCCACATGGGATTTCTCTACTCTCTATAGTACGATTCCTCACAAAGATCTTATTGAAAGAATATCGTCGTCAATTGTCTCGGTATTTACTAAAACAAGTCACCGTTACATTAACATCAGAAGCAATAAGGCTTTCTTTAGTTCTACTCTTTATAAAGGTTACCACTCATGGGATGTTACATTATTTATTGAATTACATTAATTTCTCATTAATAACATCTGTGTGAAATTCGGAGATACCATTAACCAACAGTGCATAAGTATTCCAATGGGTACCAATTGTGCGCCTCTATTGGCAGACCTATACCTGTTTTCATATGAATACGACTATATGCAGAAATTACTTAAAAGTAATATCTTTAAAGCTCGATCCTTTTCATTTACCAAGCGCTATATTGATGATCTACTGGCGTTAAATAATCCCCATATTGATGAAGCGGTGAAGGAAATCTATCCGCCTTCATTGGATTTAAAGGAGACAACAGATAGTCCTGATGGTACATCTTATTTGGATCTATATCTGTACAAAGACGAACAACGTCTCCTTTCCCGCCGCCTTTACGACAAAACGGATAATTTCAATTTTGATATTGTAAATTATCCTTATTTAGATAGCAATATACCAAAGGGTCCTGCATATGTCTCGCCTTGTAGCATTTGTCAGATCTTGCGTTAATTGTGATGACTTTAATCTGCGTCACAAGTTGCTAGTTCAAAAACTAGTTTCTCAAGGATACTCCATCAAACGCCTTCATTCTAAGTTTCTCAAATTTTACAATGAGTATAACACTCTCGTTGGCAGGTATGGACAGAGCGTTCAGAATCTCTGGCGATCTGCATTGTGATCAACCACATAGACGGCGCTGTTATCCCTATGTACATATCTATCACGTACATGGTATTTAACAACATGGATGGCGCTGGGTGCCCAGTGTAACTATCTGTCTTGTATGTCATGTGTAACATCATAGATGGCGCCTCTTGTAGTATGAGATCTTTACATATTAACGGGAAAGACGTAATCGTCTGTTACTTTTGAATCACAATCTGATCGGTTAGGGTGTGTAACGCTTGTCATTTTCAAACTGTATCTAATACCGCTTAACCTGGGGCTAGGGTCTGTAACGGTAGCCATGCTAATTACATCAGCATGATGCCTTTATGAACAGTTGCAATTAAAGCGCGACTGAGATACTTGTTTAATTGTTATTTGACATGGAACTCATTCACGGACTACGAATTTGAACTTTGATATGGAATTCATGCCTGAAATATTCATTGTCTGCCCGGCATCGTTGAAAACTGATGACCGCTTCTCTCTTGTGTGTTACCGGCTTTATTTCTTATTTGTATAATTTCTTACATACCTTTGTCTTTGGGAGTTAGTGTTAAACGTTGTTCTGGAAATGGATCTTGCGATTATCGACTTGGAACGCCCTTTACGGACTACGAATGGAATATGAATGTCGGACTTGACGCTTATATCAGTAGTATGGGATTGAATATGATTCAGTGGTATGGGATTGAATACGGCTTAGGGATGGGATATGCGTCAGCAGTATGGGTGTAATATGCCTCAGTAGTATGGGATGGGATGTACCTCTGTAGTATGGGATGTAATATGCCTCAGTAGTATGGGATGAAATATGCCTCAGTAGTATTGGATCTTATATGCTTTAGTAGTATAGGATGTAATATGCCTCAGTCGTATGGGATGAAATATGCCTCAGTAGTATGGTGTGAAATATGCCTCAGTAGTATGTGATTGAATATGGCTCAGTAGCATGTGATGAAATATGCCTCAGTATTATGGGATGAAATATTCCTCAGTAGTATGGCATTGAATATGGCTCAGTAGTATGGGATGCAATATGCCTTAGAGGTATGGGATCTTATATGCCTCAGTAGTATGGGATGTAATATGCCTCAGTAGTATGGGATTGAATATGGCCCAGTAGTATGGGATGGGATATGCCTCAGTGGTATGAGCTGAAATATGCCTCAGTAGTATGTGACTAAATATGGCTCAGTAGTATGGGATGAAATATGCCTCAGTAGTATGGGTCACACCTACGACTTCAAAAAGAGGAAGTTGTAGCTTCCTCGCTTGGCGTTCAGCATTAAGAGGGTAGTGCAGCTACTGGTTGACCCGTATCAGTATAATGGCACGGGCGAAGCGGCTTACTTGCCTTCGGTAAGTCGTCACAGTGAAGCAGCACTAGATAAAAGAGTGGTGGAAATCCGTCCTGCAACAAGGCGGCACATTACAGGTACATGCACCTTAAGGACTCTTTCGTCGCCATGTGACTGAAAAATTGTTAAGTACGACGTTAAATGCCATGCACTCAATCACTCACTCACTCACTCACTCACTCACTCACTCACTCACTCACTCATTAGTATGGGATGGAATATGCCTCAGTACTATGGGATGTAATATGCCTCAGTAGTATGGGATGTAATATGCCTCAGTAGTATGGGATGAAATATGCCTCAGTAGTATGGGATGTAGTATGCCTCAGTTGTATGGGATTTAATATGGCTCAGTAGTATGGGATGAAATATGCCTCAGTACTATGGGATGTAATATGCCTCAGTTGTAAGGGATGTAATATGCCTCAGTAGTATGGGATGAAATATGCCTCAGTAGTATAGGATGTAACATGCCTCAGTAGTATGGGATGTAGTATGCCTCAGTTGTATGGGATGTAATATGCCTCAGTAGTATAGGATGTAACATGCCTCAGTAGTATGGGATGGAATATGCCTCAGTAGTATGGGATGAAATATGCCTCAGTACTATGGGATGTAATATGCCTCAGTAGTATGGGATTTAACATGGCTCAGTAGTATGGGATGAAATATGCCTCAGTACTATGGGATGTAATATGCCTCAGTTGTAAGGGATGTAATATGCCTCAGTAGTATGGGATGAAATATGCCTCAGTAGTATAGGATGTAACATGCCTCAGTAGTATGGGATGGAATATGCCTCAGTAGTATGGGATGAAATATGCCTCAGTACTATGGGATGTAATATGCCTCAGTAGTATGGGATGTAACATGCCTCAGTAGTATGGGATTTAATATGGCTCAGTAGTATGGGATGGCTGCACCAAAGATGAATCAGAGGGTTTTTTAAAAAAAACTCCAGCTTGGTGCGGCACGGAATGTTACTGATCTGCCCCTGTACACCTGAAGAGATGCTCTTTACGGAGAAAAGGGGTAGAAAACATTAGCAAAAAGAGGGGAAAATATGAAATTAATATTTACGTATAAATTTGATAACGATATGGTTCCCTCGTATATCAGTGATCTTGTTACCCCATCAGTCGGTGATTTGCTAAACTATAACCGCACAAGTTATTGCAATTACTGTATAATTAAGACGTACAGCATAGAGAGTAAAATGAATTCTAGATTTCCACAAAATATCTCTCGTAATTCATTTATGCCATCGGTAATTCAACTTTGAAATAATCTAGAGACTAAAAACTAGCCAAATTCGGAGCCGTTGTTTTTGACCGGTCCGAGGAAAGTAAATATCATCCGTGCAAAGCGAAGACATATTTGCAGTCAGTGAAATGCTGATCTCTGTGGAGTCAATGTAATTGATCAGTACCACTGTAGATGCAGCACCCTGTCGAAGATCTGATGCCGCTCAGTATTTACATCATTACCCCATATACACCATCATGACACAAGAAATTCAAAACCACACTATTACAGATTATCTCCCAAAAACACTGCACGCATTTTTCATAAGGACTTCACATTATCTTGTTTTCTTCTCCCTGCTTTCCCCACCCCTACTTTTCCCATCAGTCCATACTTTCCTGTTACCTTTTCCCACCCGTCCATGCTTTCCTGTTATCTTTCCTACCCATTCTTTTCCCACCCTTCCATACTTCCCTGTTACCTTTCCTTACCCCTACTTTTCCCACCCGTCCATATTTTCCTGTTACCTTTTCTCACCCGTCCATACTTCCCTGTTACCTTTCCCTACCCCTACTTTTCCCATCCGTCTATACTTTCCTGTTACCTTTTCTCACCCGTCCATACTTCCGTGTTACCTTTCCCTACCCATACTTTTCCCACCCGTCCATACTTTCCTGTTACCTTTCCCATCCGTCCATACTTTCCTGTTACCTTTCCCTACCCATACTTTTCCCACCCGTCCATATTTTTCCGTTACCTTTCCATACCCATACTTTTCCCACCTGTCCATATTTTCTTCTTACTTTTCCCTCCCCCTACTTTCCCACCCGTCCATACTTTAGTGTTACCTTTTTCCACCCGTCCATACTTTCCTGTTTAATTTTACCTCTCCTACCCACCCCCGTTCACACTTTTCCTGTTACCTTTTCCTACCCAGGCTCACCACAGTCCACACTTTCCTGTTACCCTTTCCCACCCGTCTATACTTTCCTGTTACATTTTTCCACCAGTTCATACTTTACTGTTACCTTTTACCTTTCCTACCAACAGCCGTCCACACTCTCCTGTTACCTTTACCCATCCCTACTCACCACAGTCCACACTTTCCTGTTACCTTTTCCCGTCTTTACTCCCCACTCCCGTCCATACTTTCATGTTACCTTTTTCCACCCGTCCATACTTTCCTGTTACCTTTTTCCACCCGTTAATACGTCCCTGTTACCTTTTCCCACCCCTACTCACCCCCGTCCATACTTTGCTGTTACCTTTTCCCACCCGTCCATACTTTCCTGTTACCTTTTTCCACCCGTTAATACGTTCCTGTTACCTTTTCCCACCCCTACTCACCCCCATGTATATTTTCCTGTTACCTTTTTCCACCCGTCCATACTTTCCTGTTACCTTTTTCAACCCGTTAATACGTTCCTGTTACCTTTTCCCACCCCTACTCACCCCCATGTATATTTTCCTGTTACCTTTATCCACCCGTCCATACTTTCCTGTTACCTTTTTCCACCCGTTAATACGTTCCTGTTACCTTTCCCACACCTACTCACCCCCATGTATATTTTCCTGTTACCTTTTTCCACCCGTTAATACGTTCCCGTTACCTTTTCCCACCCCTACTCTCCCCCGTCCATACTTTCATGTTACCTTTTCCCACTCGTCCATACTTTCCTGTTACCTTTTTCCACCCGTTAATACGTTCCTGTTACCTTTTCCCACACCTACTCACCCCCGTGTATACTTTCCTGTTACCTTTTCCCACCCGTCCATACTTTCCTGTTACCTTTTTCCACCCGTTAATACGTTCCTGTTACCTTTTCCCACCCCTACTCTCCCCCGTCCATACTTTCATGTTACCTTTTCTCACCCGTCCATACTTTCCTGTTACCTTTTCCCAACCGTTCATACTTTCATGTTACCTTTTCCCACCCCTACTCACCCCCGTCTATACTTTCCTGTTACCTTTTTCCACCCGTTAATACGTTCCTGTTACCTTTTCCCGCCCCTACTCACCCCCGTCCATACTTACCTGTTACCTTTTCCCACTCGTCCATACTTTCCTGTTACCTTTCTTCACCCGTCCATACGTTCCTGTTACCTTTTCCCACCCCTACTCACCCCAGTCTATACTTTACTGTTACCTTTTTCCACTTGTGCATACTTTGCTGTTACCTTATCTCCCCTTGTTTTCTTTCTGCTAAATTATAATATTACAGATATGTCTTCAGCCAAGTTTGGAATAAAATATTTGTAACTAGAACTTGTCACCCAACGATTTTGATCAAGAGTAAAGAAAGATAAGTGGCAATACAATTATGGCTGATTCCATTCGAAAATACAAATTACTGTGCAACTGTACAATTGTACAACATGTACAACTCATATGCGTTATTCTTGTACTACTTACCCATACGAAGATCCATCAAACAATCTTTTCCCGTTCTTTAACCCTGCGATAGCTGTCTGGTCAGTCTCACTTAGCTCAAAATCAAATACCTGAAAATAAACACGCAAAATTTTGCATCTTGAAAAAAAGGTAAGTAAATGAAAGATTGTTATTACAAAATGTAGTGGATGATGAATACATTTCATGTCTGTTTATCGCCCTAATACAGAATTTTTCACTTATGCGATCATGGTTAGTTTTATATGGATGCCCGGCGATGGAAACCATCGACAGAAGAGCAAGTTACAGACCAACTTTTCCACATACAGATGTGGCGTACAGATACACAAATTGGTATTCGGCGAATAAACAAACAGCGACACGAAGGTTGCCGACCACTTATTGTCACCGGGGCTCATGAACAAAACAGTAAGAGCGGGTGAATGCACAAATTCCTTGTCCACCGCCGAGTTTGAACTCGCAAGCACAGTAGATTTGTTGTGGTATAAAGTAGAAAAGTTTCAATGGATGGATTGTCATGGACTATACTCCGAGATTGCTCTCACGTCAGGTTTGCAAAATTTGTGTGCAGCCAAGGACGACCTCAAACCAACCATAGAGCACCGCGAACCATTTAACCATTTGATGTAGTTGACGTGGCAGTTTGACACGTCGTTTAAGACAAAGTTACGACGGCCTCTGCGACCTAAATTTATGAAGACAATTATGTTTTCATATTTTCGTCAGTTGATTTATCGCAAGTACAACGTCGATGACTTATTTCCAAGGCCTCTTGTTCTCGAAATTGCTTGGTGATTCCACCCGCTGTACTGACAGCCTCGACATTTTTGACAAAGGCAAGTAGGTAACTGTAGGCCTGTCGGATTTTCAAATTGAGCGCCCTCTGACGTTCGTTTGGGCTAGATCAGAGATCTGTTTCATCCTTTACAGCCTAGTTTTCAGAAATACAGAAATTCCATTCACTAGCCTGGAACTCGGTCCTTTCGCTCATGCTGCCTTCAACATGTCTAAGCTATACGCTACAAAAACATGTTTTGTGTAATCCTTCAGTTATTCTTACTACACCTAGTTATTCGTGAATAATAAAGTCCATAACGTTACAATTAAGACAAATGTGCCTTGCGCATCAACAGCAAGCCAAACTTCGTTAACCCCCGTTTTCAATTTGAGTCCGCCGGACGCGGCATTGTACGGAAATATATACACAGATATAGAAATATTGTCGAATGATTTGATTGAACAAGTGACATATGCATCATCGAATGGATAACTGACAAATTGTTCAGGCGTCTTAACTTTAATTTGCGTGTTAATAATGAACAGAAAGGAACTGTAATCAACTATTGTGCACAAAGGAGATTTCTGAGAAGAGCAGCCGTCCACCACGGCAACGGAGTCACATGGTTTAAAACTGGCGGTTGGCGAAGTTCTGATGCTGTCCGAGTGAGTGCATCTGTTACATATGTGCTATGTGCGATGTTATGGTCCTTATTATCCCCACATAAGGGAGATGATACGAGTTCAGAATTACTTGGCCAAACCTAACGTCAGGGTAATCTAAGACTACACGGATACAACAGAGACATCAAGTCTGCACTTCAAGTAAAAGGTATAATCTTGAGATAAAAGTGTTTCCAAACAGTGGCCACCTGGGCGTTCTGTTGTATCCTCGTCGGGTTTGTACTCTTGGGGATCACCACCATACCACGCTGGATTAAGTTCCTCAATAAGATCTGCAGTAAAGAGACGAAGAAAGGCTTCACACGTTATTCACACAATCACCATTGGCAAAGATTTATACACGCACACCTGTTTGTTTTACACTAGACGATGTGGTACATACACATCACCAAGGTTTCAGATGAACCTATATATGAAATAAACTGCTACAGATCTTTATTGTCTCCCTTTATATGATTCAAAGTCAAGTGGGATGGGCACCAGTTAATGGCCATAAACTACAGATAAGCCATACTTTATCATTTGAAAATCCTCGTAAGATCCAATATAACCATCATTATCAATGTCAGCATTGTAGTGTGAATCATAACTTACTTGTGCTGGAGTTTTCTTGTATTTTTTGGCCAGGTCTGCGATGACAGGGTGCTCCAGCAAAGGAGTGCCTTCATCTGGTTTTCGGCTAGAATAAAACACAACATTCCATCTGTCAGAAATATCTTGCATTTTAAAAGATCTGTGACGAACATTGCATTTGGACTTCATAAACACTGAACCCAGTATAATGAAAACATTTTTGTATCTGTACTTTACTAGCACCGTCAGATATGAGAATGCCTCATTACTTTTGTTCACTTCCTTTCTATTGGGAATATATGAACGGCTACACCCTTTGGCCCGATGTGCTTTGGGTCAAGGACATAGTTAGCCGTAAGGTCATAAATGAACTGTAAACACAGGGTTGCCCTTACATTGCCTTGGGTCGTCCGGGCGAAGCAAATGGCGCATAGGCCGTCAAAAGCATGTCCTTCTCCTTCAGGAAGGACGACAACTCTTCCTGCGGAAAGTAAGCGTGGCACTCCACCTGCGCAAGGCAAAACATCGGTTGTATATATGTAAGTCTTAACAAATATGTTATATGTTATAGAAATAGCTGCCATTTAAACGACCGATCTGACGATAATGAAAACATAAAGTACGAGATTGGCGTAAGGAAGAAACTCTTTCCATCTCTTCTTTTTCACTGGATCTTTTATTTCAGCACGATTGTCACTGGCTAACCTCTTTTCTGATTGACTCTCCTGATTTGTCATTTGTTTGCCTGAGTTTTCATTTACTCACCTTTTTTTCTCATTGGCTCACCTGTTTTCTGAATGGCTCACCTGGTTTGTAACAGGCTTAATACGGCAGTTCTTCAGAATCCTGGTTATTTGCTCAGAGTTGAAGTTGGACACCCCGATCGACCTGACGAGCCCCTCGTCAACCAGCTTCTCCATAGCCTGTTTTATGAGACAATGATTGCCATGCTTGTATTCGCATTTTAACCCGATATAAGGGCGTAAGTACTGAGTACATGGTGATGATCTAGTTTATACAGACGAATGGTTCAGTATGCCGCCTTTCCTGAACAGAAGTTCTCCTTCACTTAATGTCTTGTTTCATAGAACCATGCGTAGCAATAGATGTTGTTAATTGGGTAACAAGACTACACAAGACGTTTCTCCAAAGTGATGCATTAAAGCGAACTGAAAAGTGATATAAAGAGAGAGAGAATCTTTTACAAAATAAATGAGTGAAACGGCTATTTTACCTTCCAGCAGGCGACGAGGTCATGCGCCTCAAACTGTACTTTTCCATCTGGCCCAATCGCCCATGGTTTGTCCAGGCCCATGTACTGTAACAATTCCAGGCAGATATACAAAAACATGGGAATAAATAGAATTACTTATTAAGTAACACTTTGCTACATTATAGGATCGGTTATATGTAGTTCTTCAGTTGCGGTTTTAGGTCAAGATGTAGTAGGAGATGTACAAACCGTACGCCATGTAACTGTGAAAAACGTACTGACCAGCAGCGTATAAGTAAACAATGCTTGCGCATGGCGTCAAACAACAATCAGATCAAAGTGTGAAGGTTTTAAAAATAGCACTAGCTGATACACAGAGAGCGAGGTTAAAATTCAAAATGGCCAGCAAGAGAGCTGATAGTGGATCTTATAACGCGTTTAAGACAGGCCTAAAAAATTGTTTTAAATCCTTTAATCAATCATATATGTATTTGCATTTCGCTTGAAATTCTACATGGCCGGTCGTCTCCTTGAAGCCGTGTACTGAGGGGTCGATGTAAAATGTTTACCAGTACAGCACTGATATTTCGTGTCAGTTGTGCCCGCAAAGTAGATAGTATGCCAGGTTAATGACGAAAGCACTATTGAGGTGATATCAAAACATTTTAGCAACTCTCTTTCTATTCCACTTTTCATTGAACTTAATTCACTTCTCCGCGCCAGTGAACAACATCTTGGCATACAAATAAGCCCTATTCGTCGTGTTACCTTCATTCCTAATGGTGTATGGATGAGGAAAAGATCAATAACATCGAGTTTCAGTTTCTTTAAGCTGTTCTGACAGGCAGGTTTGACAGTGTCAGCTCCCATAAAAGGCATGGCAAGCTAAGAAGGAAGCAGAACAAAAAAAAACTGTCACTGTAGCTCGAGCAAATATCCCATTTAATGAGAAAGTTTTTCCATTGGCATTTCCACACATTCGTTTTTATTTGAGTTGTAAAAGACTTGTCTTACAGCGTTGGGAATATACTCATTCCCAGTTTTACAACCAAAACAGAGTGTATGTGAAAAGGTACAGCTCAGGGAAACCATTCAGATCGTTTTCCGACACAAATTAATGCTCCTTTTTAGAATTTTTGTGATCAGAGGCTTTACATCGGAGAATATGTCGAGCAATAAACGTAAGCGTAGGGCATGTCTGCCTTTCTCACCTTGGTAGTGATGAACAGCTCATCACGTGGTGTCTTCGTGGCCTGTAGGAACTCCTGAATAGCATCCCCGATTTCAGCCTCGTTTCCATACGCCTGTGCAGTATCGATATGACGATATCCACATTCCAGGGCGACTTTGGTGGCTTGTTTCACTTCACCAGGTGAAGACTATGTGACAAGTAAAACAGAAGGTTAGCACTAGATGAACACACAGGACTAGTTGTTCTTAGTTTAGTTTATTTACCCATTCTCACACAGACAACAACGTCCACTTATAGAAATGATATCAAATTAAATAATAGCAAAGTGCTATAGTCCGCATAGCGCATGCATCGCTCTTTACATTCGCTTTGTGTTACTGTCACCACAACTCTATATTGTACAGAGTTTTTGAACAACACCAAGGTCACTGGGGTTGCGCTGATCAAGCAAGCAGTGATGTCAGTTTTTGTACTTGTCTGTTGATACTTGATGCACACGCATTCTCTTTGCAAGCCCACCTGCCGTGCACGGCCTCCAAAGGTCAAACTTGTGTAGTGGTGGCAGTGATGTATGGAGAGGCACACTTGCTGAAGTACACGTAGTGACGTCAGAAAACATGTAGTGACGTCAGAAAACATATAGAAACATGATGATAGCATAAATCAATAATAACCAAGTTCTCGCAAGGAGATACATGCATGTTTGGATGGCTCAGCTAACATCCAGCAAGGAGGGAAGTATGTGGTCAGATTCAGCTAACTCAGCTAACATCCAGCAAGGAGGGATGTATGTGGTCGGATTCAGCTAACTCAGCTAACATCCAGCAAGGAGGGATGTATGTGGTCGGATTCAGCTAACTCAGCTAACATCCAGCAAGGAGGGAAGTATGTGGTCAGATTCAGCTAACTCAGCTAACATCCAGCAAGGAGGGAAGTATGTGGTCGGATTCAGCTAACTCAGCTAACATCCAGCAAGGAGGGAAGTATGTGGTCGGATTCAGCTAACTCAGCTAACATCCAGCAAGGAGGGAAGTATGTGGTCAGATTCAGCTAACTCAGCTAACATCCAGCAAGGAGGGAAGTATGTGGTCAGATTCAGCTAAATCAGCTAACATCCAGCAAGGAGGGAAGTATGTGGTCGGATTCAGCTAACAGCTAACATCCAGCAAGGAGGGAAGTATGTGGTCGGATTCAGCTAACTCAGCTAAAATCCAGCAGGGAGGGAAGTATGTGGTCGGATTCACTTTGCAAAGGATTTTATTGAACAAAAAAAAAATGTACATCTATGGTAAATTTTTATATATGGCTTATGTCCATGAACGTCTGTATTAAATCATTTGGAACACGACTGGTACTGCATGTAAAGGAAGAGTCGCTTTAGATTGGCATCGTGTGTGCTTCAAATCACAGACTTTGACACAGAGGATTCATATGTCACCTGCAACGGAATTCGTGTAACTTGCCCCTATGGTTTGTGTGTGGTTTGTCAGGAGACGGGACATAAGTTCTTAATGTGTTAATACGGTGGTGGTTGTCTAGGTAATACGTTGTGTCTGTGTTTATACACTGTAAACGTGGCTAGGCTGGTTTGTTGATCTTTATAACATATCCATACAAAACTCTACACAACAGACGCGGGTCATAGCTGCATAGATATCAAGGCTCGACATCAGAGATTTATTCTTCTCCGCATAACGTGTCAAGATGTATTTTGCGTCTTATGAAGATACCACAAAAGAATTCCAGCATTTCTGTTCACACCTGAGTAATGAGCAGAGATTGCACCAGCCATGCCGTCTATATTCCCAGCAACTAGGCTGCTATCGCCTAGTGTAGTCTGTACCTTAACATAGGCTCTTAACCTGGTTTGCAACCAGATGATGAGTTTACTGTCATACGATGTTAAAGTAATTTGTTAACATAATATGCAATTTGTGCACACAATAAAAAGATAATGTTTTGCTCTCTATCTCATTAATACATCAGACCTAACATTCAGGTCATGAGGACCAACAGGAATAACAACGGAGGAAGACATCTGCAGCAAAGTAATGTAAAGGGGTAGCTGTAGAACCACCCGCATTCTGACGTTACGCTTGAAGAAGTTTTTATAGTCGAGTCGTTATTTGAGCACTGTCCCGATAGCTAAACAGAATGGTGAAAAAGTACAAAAGCATCTTTCAAATGAGAAAAGATGTTTTTAATAATATATGTGGATGTGCATAAAGTGTAACGCTTTTAGCTGGGTAGACCTATGTGACAATGAGCGAAAGGTATCCAGCAAATATGATGCCCACAGTTCAGTAGACCTCTTTGATAATGAGTGAAAGGCATCCAGCAAGTATGATGCCTTTAGCTCTGTATGTATACCAAGTATGATGCCTTCCGCTCTGTATGTAGGATGGATGTGTACTAAGTACAAATGTTGATGTATGATGCCTTAAGCTGTGTATGTAGTATGAACGTATACCAAGTGTGAGGCCTTCCCTTCTGTATGTAGGATGGATGTGTACTAAGTACAAATGTTGATGTATGATGCCTTAAGCTGTGTATGTAGGATGAACGTATACCAAGTGTGAGGCCTTCAGCTATGTGTGTATGATGAACGTGTACCAGCATGATGCCTTCAGCTATGTGTGTAGAATGAATGTGTACCAACTACAAATGTACATGTATGATGCCTTCCTCTCAGTATGTAGGATGAACGTGTACTAAGTATGATGCCTTCAGCTATGTGTGTATGATGAACGTGTACCAGCATGATGCCTTCAGCTATGTGTGTAGGATGAATGTGTACCAAGTATGATGCCTTCAGCTATGTGTGCAGGATAAACGTGTATCAAGTGTGATGCCTTCAGCTATGTGTGCAGGATAAACGTGTATCAAGTGGGATAGGATAAACGTGCACCAGCATAATGCCTTCAGCTGTGTATTTAAAATGTACGTAATCTTATTTGATGGGGTTAAATCTGATATAATTGTGTTATCCTAATTCAGTTATTCATTCTGGCTTCCTCTCCGACCGTACGTTGGAAGTTATGCCATCCACCTGAGGATGTTACCTGGCATCGCCCTAGTCCCAAAACTTACCTTTCATGGCCCTAGTCCCATAACTTACCGGTCGTGGCCCTCGTGCCATAACTTACCTACCACGGCCCTCGTCCCATAACTTACCTGGCATGGTCCTATTTCAATAATTTACCTGACATGGCCCTATTTCCAGAGCTTACCTGGCATGACATTAGTCCAATAACTTATCTGGCATGACACTAGTCCAATAGCTTACCTGACATGGCCCTAGACCCAGAACTTAACCGGCATGGCCCTAGACGCATAACTTACCTGGCATGGCCCTGGTCCTAGAGCTTACCATGGCCCTAGTCCCACGGCTGACCTAGCATGGCCCTAGTCCCAGAGCTTACCTGGCATGGCCCTGGTTCCATAGCTTACCTGCCATGTCCCTAACCCCAGCAACGGGACAGTACGCTTGTTGTTCATCATCAACACATGTTTGCCAATTGAAGCCATGATAGTCACTGTAACGTGCTGCGTGTTAGCCTGAATATTAACTCTCCGGCGGCGTGCAGATTTCCTGTGTGTGAGGCAAGTGGTGAGGTCGTAGATTTATACTATAGAGGTGACGCCGAAAGAAAAAGACAGGCTTTATATATAGGTATGAAAGAAGGAGAGCTGTGAGTGATGTGACTTTATTTGAACATACATTCTGGCCTAGTCTCTGCGGCGCGTTGAAATTGTAGGTCAACCGGCCTACTTGTTTGCATTGATTTGCTGAGCGTATCGTACAATGTTAATGTCTGGAAAATGCGGCAGAGGTTGTACCTGAGCTAGTACTTACACTGTCTCATGTAGAAGTTTGCCCTACGGAATTTGCTGTGTCATCAGTGTATGTCAATAAAGGAATAAGAGGGGAATACCGATAGGTCTTCCTCTCGTAGACTGTACGACAAGATTCTAGATTGAAGTTTTTTTTATTTACCAACATCATTCATACATTTATAACATTATACCCTTAGGTAGAACGACGGGAGTAAAATCTCAGAGGGCTTGCTCTATCCGTTTTAGAATCACATAATGAAAATAAATGGCAAAGGTGAACATAAGTACTTGACATCATAAGACTTCTGAAAACGTATTTAAATTAGTACATAAGGAATGGAAACATATCAGTTAATCAGATCCAATATGTGAGTCTGAAATCGTGCCTTAATTAAAGACAGAGATTCAATGTTCCTAAAGACTAAGGGTTAACTATTCCCGATTTCAGGTTCTTTAACCTGCAATAAAAATCGAGGAAAGTCAGAGAAGTACAAAGATGTGTGTAGACTGAGCGTGGGCTGCCGGCCTTAATGGGTATGGACATACAGGGGCCTTATAAAAACAGTTTGAAATGCTAAGGGTAGTAAACAAGAATAATAAACAAATTAAATACCAATATTTGAAAACCATTTAGTTGCTGCGCAAAATATTAAATCTCTTAAAAATAAGAGCAGTATGGTCAAATCGTTTCGATAAGGTAATGATACACACAGACCTAGTATAGAGAGGTCAAGCCGTGTGGATAAGGTAATGATGCGCACAGACCGTGTATGGAAAGGTCAAATCGTTTGGATACGGTAATAATACGCAAAGACCGAGTATAGAGAAGTCAAATCGTTTGGATCAGGTAATGATGCGCACAGACCGAGTATAGAGAAGTCAAATCGTTTGGATCAGGTAATGATGCGCACAGACCGTGTACAGAACGGTCAACGACCGAGTATGAAGAAGTCAAATCGTTTGGATCAGGTAATGATGCGCACAGACCGTGTATAGAGAAGTCAAATCGTCTGGATGAGGTAATGATGCGCACAGACCGAGTATAGAGAGGTCAAAGACCAAGTATAGAGAGGTCAAAATTGGATACGGTAATGATGCGCACAGACCGAGTATAAGGAAGTCAAATCGTTTCGATAAGGTAATGATGTGCACAGACCGTGTATAGAGAGGCCAAATCGTTAGGACAAGGTAATAATGCGCACAGACCGAGTATAGAGCGGTCAAATCGTTTGGATAAGGTAATGAAGCGCATAGACCGAGTATACAGAGGCCAAATCGTTTGGACAAGGTAATGATGCGCACAGACCGAGTATGGGGAAGTCAAATCGTTTGGATAAGGTAATTATACGCAAAGACCGAGTATAGAGAAGTCAAATCGTTTGGATAAGGTAATGATGCGCACAGACCGTGTACAGAACGGTCAACGACCGAGTATAGAGAGGTCAAATCGTTTGGATAAGGCAATGATGCGCACAGACCGTGTATAGAGAAGTCAAATCGTCGGGATGAGGTAAAGATGCGCACAGACCGAGTATAGAGAGGTCAAAGACCAAGTATAGAGAGGTCAAATCAATTGAATACGGTAATGATGCGCACAGACCGAGTATAAGGAAGTCAAATCGTTTGGATAAGGTAATGATGTGCACAGACCGTGTATAGAGAGGATAAATCGTTAGGACAAGGTAATGATGCGCACAGACCGAATATAAGGAAGTCAAATCGTTTCGATAAGGTAATGATGCCCACAGACCGAGTATGGGGAAGTCAAATCGTTTGGATAAGGTAATGATGCGTACAGACCGGGTATACAGAGGCCAAATCGTTTGGACAAGGTAATGATGGGCACAGACCGAGTATAGAGAAGTCAAATCGTTTGGATAAGGTACTGATGCGCACAGACCGTGTACAGAACGGTCAAGGACCGAGTATAGAGAAGTCAAATCGCTTGGATAAGGTAATGATGCGCACAGACCGTGTATAGAGAAGTCAAATCGTCTGCATGAGGTAATAATGCGCACAGATCGTGTATAGAGAGGTCAAATCGTTTGAATAAGTTTATGATGCGCACAGACCGAGTATAGAGAGGTCAAAGACCAAGTATAGAGAGGTCAAATCGATTGGATACGGTAATAATGCGCACAGACAGAGTATGGGGAAGTCAAATCGTTTGGATTAGGTAATGATGTGCACAGACCGTGTATAGAGAGGCCAAATCGTTAGAACAAGGTAATGATGCGCACAGACCGAGTATAGGGAGGCCAAATCGTTTGGACAAGGTAATGATGCCCACAGACCTTGTATAGAGAAGTCAAGTCGTTTGGATGAGGTAATGACGCGCACAGACCGAGAATATAGAGGTCAAAGACCAAGTATAGGGAAGTCAAATCGATTGGATACAGTAATGATGCGCACAGACCAAAAATAGAGAGGTCAAATCGTGTGAATAAGGTAATGATGCGCACAGACCGAGTATAGAGAAGTCAAGTCGTTTGGATCAGGTAATGATGCGAACAGACCGTGTACAGAACGGTCAACGACCGAGTATAGAGAAGTCAAATCGTTTGGATGAGGTAATAATGCGCACAGACCGTGTATAGAGAGGTCAAATCGTTTGAATAAGGTAATGATGCGCACAGACCGAGTATAGAGAGGTCAAAGACCAAGTATAGAGAGGTCAAATCGATTGGATACGGTAATGATGCTCACAGACAGAGTATATGGAAGTCAAATCGTTTGGATAAAATAATGATGCGCACAGACCGAGTGTAGAGAGGCCAAATCGTTTGGATGAGGTAATGATGCGCACAGACAGAGTATAGAGAGGCCAAATCGTTTGGACAAGGTAATGATGCGCACAGACCGAGTATAGAGAGGTCAAGTCATTTTGATGAGGTAATTTTGCGCACAGACCGAGTACAGAGAGGTCAAATCGTTTGGATAAAGTAATGATGTGCACGGACCGAGAATAGAGAGGTCAAAGACCAAGTATGGAGAAGTCAAATCGATTGGATACAGTAATGATGCGCAGAGACCGAGAATAGAGAGTTCAAATCGTTTGGATAAGGTATTGATGCGCACAGACCGAATACAGAGAGGTCAAATCGTTTGGATAAGGCAATGATGCGCACAGACCGTGTACAGAAAGGTCAACGACCGAGTATAGAGAAGTCAAATCGTTTGGATAAGGTAATGATGCGCACAGACCATGTATAGAGAAGTCAAATCGTTTGGATAAGGTAATGATGCGCACAGACCGTGTATAGAGAAGTCAAATCGTCTGGATGAGGTAAAGATGCGCACAGACCGAGTATAGAGAGGTCAAAGACCAAGTATAGAGAGGTCAAATCAATTGGATACGGTAATGATGCGCACAGACCGAGTATAAGAAAGTCAAATTGTTTGGATAAGGTAATGATGTGCACAGACCGGGTATAGAGAGGCCAAATCGTTAGAACAAGGTAATGATGCGCACAGACCGAGTATAAGGAAGTCAAATCGTTTCGATAAGGTAATGATGCGCACAGACCGAGTAGGGGGAAGTCAAATCGTTTGGATAAGGTAATGATGCGCACAGACCGGGTATAGAGAATCCAAATCGTTTGGACAAGGTAATGATGCGCACAGACCGAGTATACAGAGGCCAAATTGTTTGGATAAGGTAATGATGCACACAGACCGAGTATAGAGAAGTCAAATCGTTTGGATAAGGTAATGATGCGCACAGACCGTGTACAGAACGGTCAAGGACCGAGTATAGAGAAGTCAAATCGCTTGGATAAGGTAATGATGCGCACAGACCGTGTATAGAGAAGTCAAATCGTCTGGATATGGTAATAATGCGCACAGATCGTGTATAGAGAGGTCAAATCGTTTGAATAAGGTAATGATGCGCACAGACCGAGTATAGAGAGGTCAAAGACAAAGTATAGAGAGGTCAAATCGATTGGATACGGTAATAATGCGCACAGACCGAGTATGGGGAAGTCAAATCGTTTGGATTAGGTAATGATGTGCACAGACCGTGTATAGAGAGGCCAAATCGTTAGGACAAAGTAATGATGCGCACAGACCGAGTATAGGGAGGCCAAATCGTTTGGACAAGGTAATGATGCGCACAGACCCAGAATATAGAGGTCAAAGACCAAGTATATGGAAGTCAAATCGATTGGATACAGTAATGATGCGCACAGACCGAGTATAGAGAGTTCAAATCGTTTGGATAAGGTAATAATGCGCACAGACCAAAAATAGAGAGGTCAAATCGTGTGAATAAGGTAATGATGCGCACAGACCGAGTATAGAGAGTCTAATCGTTTGGATCAGGTAATGATGCGCACAGACCGTGTACAGAACGGTCAACGACCGAGTATAGAGAAGTCAAATCGTTTGGATGAGGTAATAATGCGCACAGACCGTGTATAGAGAGGACAAATCGTTTGAATAAGGTAATGATGCGCACAGACCGAGTATAGAGAGGTCAAAGACCAAGTATAGAGAGGTCAAATCGATTGGATACGGTAATGATGCGCACAGACAGAGTATGGGGAAATCAAATCGTTTGGATAAAATAATGATGCGCACAGACCGAGTATAGAGAGGCCAAATCGTTTGGACAAGGTAATGATGCCCACAGACCTTGTATAGAGAGGCCAAATCGTTTGGATAAGGTAATGATGGGCACAGACCGAGTATAGAGAGGCCAAATCGTTGGACAAGGTAATGATGCGCACAGACCGAGTATAGAGAGGCCAAATCGTTTGGATAAGGTAATGAAGCGCACAGACAGAGTATAGAGAGGCCAAATCGTTTGGACAAGGTAATGATGGGCACAGACCGAGTATAGAGAGGTCAAGGCATTTTGATGAGGTAATTTTGCGCACAGACCGAGTACAGAGAGGTCAAATCGTTTGGATAAAGTAATGATGCGCACAGACCGAGAATAGAGAGGTCAAAGACCAAGTATGGAGAAGTTAAATCGATTGGATACAGTAATGATGTGCACAGACCGAGTATAGAGAAGTCAAATCGTTTGGATAAGGTAATGACGCGCACAGACCGAGAATATAGAGGTCAAAGACCAAGTATAGGGAAGTCAAATCGATTGGATACAGTAATGATGTGCACAGACCGTGTATAGAGAAGTCAAATCGTTTTGATAAGGTAATGATGCGCACAGACCGAATACAGAGAGGTCAAATCGTTTGGATAAGGTAATGATGCGCACAGACCGTGTACAGAACGGTCAACGACCGAATATAGAGAAGTCAAATCGTTTGGATAAGGTAATGATGCGCACAGACCATGTATAGAGAAGTCAAATCGTTTGGATAAGGTAATGATGCGCACAGACGGTGTATAGAGAGGCCAAATCGTTTGGATAAGGTAATGATTCGCACAGACCAAGTATAGAGACGTCCTAGACCGAGTATAGAGAAGTCAAATCGTTTGGATAAGGTAATGATGAGCACAGACCGAGTATAGAGAGGTCAAATCGTTTGGATAAGGTAATGATGCGCCCAGACCGAGTATAGAGAGGTCAAATCGTTTTGGATAAGGTAATGATGTGCACAGACCGAGAATAGAGAGGTCAAAGACAAAGTATAGAGAGGTTAAATCGATTGGATACGGTAATGATGTGCACAGACCGAGTATGGGGAAGTCAGATCGTTTGGATAAAGTAATGATGCGCAGAGACCGAGAATAGAGAGTTCAAATCGTTTGGATAAGGTATTGATGCGCAAAGACCGAGTATAGAGAAGTCAAATCGTTTGGATAAGGTAATTATGCGCACTGACCGAGTATAGAGACTTCAAAGACCGAGTATAGAGAAGTCAAATCGTTTGGATCAGGTAATGATGCGCACAGACCATGTATAGAGAAGTCAAATCGTTTGGATACAGTAATGATGCGCACAGACCGAGTATAGTGAGGCCAAATCCTTTGGATAAGGTAATAATACGCACAGACCGAGTATAGAGAGGTCAAATCGTTTGGATAAGGTAATGATGAGCACAGACCGAGTATAGAGAAGTCAGATCGTTTGGATAAGGTAATGATGCGGACACCACCAAGAATAGAGAGGTTAAATCGTTTGGATCAGGTAATGATGTGCACAGACCGAGTATAGAGAAGTCAAATCGTTTGGATCAGGTAATGATGCGCACAGACCGTGTTTAAAGAAGTCAAATCGTTTGGATGAGGTAGTGAAGCGCACAGACGGTGTATAGAGAAGTCAAATCGTTTGGATAAGGTGATGATACGCACAGACCGAGTATAGAGAGGTCAGATCGTTTGGATAAGGTAATGATGCCCGCAAACCTTTTTTGTAGGACTATATGTTTTGTGTGTGTAAGCCTAATCCACAAACCTTTTTTGTAGGACTATATGTTTTGTGTGTGTAAGCCTAATCTAGACTGCTATAAGATAAGCATAGGTATACAGGAGAATAGTATACTATAAATAAAGCCCTAATATGTAATACATTTTTAAGATGATTTAAAACACCTAGGTTTCTGTCTATTTTAATATACATTTACATTAATGTGTGTTTTCCAATTAAAAAAACTCATTAATATAAATTCCAACAAATTAGAATGAGGTCACTCTTTCAATATCAACAGAATTTACATATAATTTTAGTTGATCTAGGTCCGCATCGCCGAGAATAGGTCCGCATCGCCGAGATGCAAACATGTATCATCAGCGAACAGAATTATATTTACAACAGGAGAAATTAGAGTTAGGTCATTAATGTATATTAAAAAAAACATAGGTCCCATAACTGACCCTTGGGGAACTCCACATCGGACTGGCATAACGTATGAAAAAATATTTTGAAATGAGGTACACTGTGTACGGCTAGATAGGTAACACTTACACTATTTATAAGATGCAGCTCTAAATCCATAATAATGCAGTTTATTTAACAGTATGTGGTGATTCACAATATCGAATGGCAGTTTATGTAACAGTATGTTGTGATTCACAGTATCGAATGGCTGTTTATGTAACAGTATGTCGTGATTCACAGTATCGAATGGCTGTTTGTGTAACAGTATGTTGTCATTCACAGTATCGAAAGGCTGTTTATGTAACAGTATGTCGTGATTCACAGTATCGAATGCCTTGGTTAAGTTTAAAAAGGTTAAGATGTTAACTTTCTTTTCGTCTTTCGCATTGATAATTTTATCTTGTAGTGCCAATATTGCTTGTAGCTACTGAATGATTGCCACGAAAACTAAACTGATTTGCCGAAATTATGTTATTGTTTTCAGTGAAAGACACCATCCACATCGCCATAATTTTCTCAAAAACTTTGCTCAAACAAGGTAAGACTGAAACAGAGATAGAAGGATGGTTTCAGTTTTGACACATATTTGTGTATGGTCAATGTTGTAGACTTCTATCCACAAATAAGGTCTTCGGAAAAGTACTCACATATTATAACAATTGGCCACGGTATGTGATTATTTATTTCATTGTTTCATTATTTTACGCATTTTTGACACGTATAATTGCGGTCAGTTCTATGGATGGCGGAAACTAGAGTGGCTGAGGAGAAACGCCGACCTTCAGTAAATTACGAATCAATTTACCCACACGTCATCCACAAATATGTAAACCATGTGAACACTGGTAAAAGACAAGTGGTCTTCAGCGAGCTTTAGACAACACAAATACCTACAGTTTGTACCTTACCGTCACTAACACCACACAAATACCTACAGTATGTAGCTTACTGTCACCATGACCACACAAATACCTACAGTTTGTAGCTTACTGTCACCAAGACTCCACAAATACCTACAATTTGTAGCTTACCGTCACTAAGACCATACAAATACCTACAGTTTGTAGCTTACTGTCACCATGACCATACAAATACCTACAGTATGTAGCTTACTGTCACCATGACCACACAAATACCTACAGTTTGTAGCTTACTGTCACCAAGACTCCACAAATACCTACAATTTGTAGCTTACCGTCACTAAGACCATACAAATACCTACAGTTTGTAGCTTACTGTCACCATGACCATACAAATACCTACAGTTTGTAGCTTACTGTCACCATGACCATACAAATACCTACAGTTTGTAGCTTACTGTCACCATGACCATACAAATACCTACAGTTTGTAGCTTACTGTCACCATGACCATACAAATACCTACAGTTTGTAGCTTACTGTCACCATGATCACACAAATACCTACAGTTTGTAGCTTACTGTCACCATGACCATACAAATACCTACAGTTTGTAGCTTACTGTCACCATGATCACACAAATACCTACAGTTTGTAGCTTACTGTCACCAACTCAACAAATACCTACAGTTTGTAGCTTACTGTCACCATGACCACACAAATACATACAGTTTGTAGCTTACCGTCACCAAGACTCCACAGTAGGAGCTGAAGAATCCACAAGTGGCCAAGGAGTGTAGGTATAATTGCTGGTGACCATAGGAATGGCGTGTGGAATGGATCATGTATTTCACTTCGTGCTATTGGAGTAAATGAAGAAGTTTAGGGCGTATGATTACAGTAAGAACTTATTAAGATGCAAAAAAAAATACCTGAAAAACATTCATCGTTAACGAAGACAGATGGAATTTTTCGGGAAGATTTTGTCAGTTGGGACTAGGTCCACTGCGCATGCGAATCAGTCACGATTTGATCAGTATCGTCCAAATATATTGAAGCAAAGTACAACAAGCTGTATATGAATGATTGTACGCTATAGGTTTTGAGCACAGATGTGTATGGTATTTGAAGAGCTGGTTTACTATACAGATCAAGTGATGCGTTAGGGTTACTTTATAATACTCGTTGCTATACTGGCTAATTTCACTTCTATTCACTACTAGGCGAATTTGCATTCTGAAGGCAACACGCTTCACACAAGCTTCACAATGTAAGGTTGGGCTACAGTGACTGTGATCTTTGGCGTGTCAGGTCAGGATATAGCCTGGTATATGTACAGGAACTCATTCTTATCCCGCTTGCCAATACCATTTAGCGTGTATCCAGTGTTTACTTTCGGTTTTTATATTTACAATGCTACCGTGTACCTACCGTGGTGAATGGAGATTGCACATGTATGCTAGGCCTAATAAATGTGGGTGAGGTCATTTCTAGCGGATTGGATTTAAGAAAGATAGGCCTACACTGAGAGCTGTTTTCACGTAGAATGCATTTATTTTCAAAACTCACTATAGTAATACTAAGAGTGCTACTGTAGGGGAAAACTTTGGTCAAGTTACTGGCGAACTTTTCCACGCGTGACTTTGGGACTTCGCATGCCGTATTTGTAGAAGACAAGCTGGTCTTCAACAAATGCAAGGCTATATGACCGGCCTCTACTTGCATCGCCGATACCTTTTTGTCACCAAGGCCTCTGTCATTGTCAGGAGAGAGCACGCACCTTGTGTGCCTGTTGGTTAGAATAACTGACTGTTGAATTGAAGGGAGACTACTCTTACTGACTCAGCAATCAGGTAACTACGCAGTTAACATCTACCACAGATTCATATTAACCTGCGAAGAGCCTCGTGACACATGCATGTAAATATCCCCCGAAACACCCTCAAGATCTGCACATCTCTCTCAGACGAGAAGCCGAGTGAGCCTACAGAAACAGTACCCAAATTATAACTCTATACACCAACAGATATACGGTTCTTTGAAGATATCTTCATTTCTTTGATTTGTTTAACGCAATATTGAAGAATTTTTTACTTACACGTTGTCGGTCAGTTTTGATAGAGGAGGGTACCGGAGTGCCTGGCGACTTGCACGCCATAATGATGGAAGACATGTGGTTTCAAACTTAAGTTTAAATGAGCGCATTGATTTTCCTGACTATTTATATAGTAAGTTTGTGTTGAGTGTTAAGTTTTATCCAAAACAGACAAAATTCTGATATATTTTAACTATTTCTATTTATTTCTTTTAGCGAATCGCCTATATTCATCTCTCTGTAAAATCGTAATTTCCTTTCGTTAGTGACACGTAACAACACAAGCTCTACACATCCATATGTTGAATATTTTATCTGTGGCAAATAAATTTAAGTTAGAACACTTTCTCTAATTCATAATGTTAAAGTCCATAAGCTCGGTTTCGAGGGGGGGGTGACGTCGGGTGACGTCAAAGTTATTCAAAAGCCGGTGGCACACAGGGGTATTGGACGGAGTTCGACATGTTTTGGCGATGATCTGATCACGTGACCCACTTGTATTCTAGAAGGGAGGGCCATCAACGCAGGAGTCAGGTAACGTGACCAGTGCCCACAAAGTTCACAGATGTCAATAACGTTTCACGTTCGTGGGAGACGCATTATGCTTCATGGCTACTATATCACAGCTTACTACATGTCCTGTGCTCCAAACACCTGTCTCGTTACTTTCTCGATTTGATACTGACTCGCTGCCACAGCTCAGGACTAGGTTTTCGCTGCACTGGTAGCTGTATTCGTATCTTTATTCTAACCAGATCGCATTGCTCACGTGCCAGTGCATACCAATGTCTCGGTAGGCGCTAAACAGTGTAGAGGACGCTTTATTTTGCCCATAATTTCTTTTGTGAGCGGCCGCCATCTTTGTTCTTGTTTCAAATGTGGCACCAATACGAGAGGAGCGATTCGAATACGTCCAGGGTGTATTACCCCTAGGTCACACTGATACTGACATAGTGCATTTAAGGATCAAAATCTTGTGTATGGTATCATGTTGATCTTAGTTTGGGAATATACTTAGTCAGGTTATTGTCTACATGTTAAGATGGATTATTAAATAGACCTATCTGTTCACTAGTATAAGTATAGTATTAACGAGGAATTAACGAGGATTAACATTTTTATTACAACTATTAATATGTTGTGTTGACATACTTCCATATATAAGGCTGCATGGCGCTTATACTTTATGCTTGAATATTTACTGATAGTCCTGTATACATCATGTCAGCATGTGGTGTTAAATCCGACTCTTTCAATGTATATATAGTACAAAGTCAGTGTGATATATGTACTATTCTAGGGGGTTTGGGATGATGATATTGCAACAATATCCTATAATAATGATGTATTAATAAATGACGGTAAAAAGCGACGCCTGATGGATTTGAACCCATGGATCTATTGCTGAGAATGTATTTTGGCGTTAGAGCCTGTCTACTCTTTGCCAACAAGTGTCTGGAAGCACGGTCGCAAAAAAGTTGATGCTGAACTGTTGGTGTAGTTTCGTGTCTGCTCCAAAACAACACTGAGTGGTCGGCACCATTCTCTATGGTTATACATGTATTTTATTGCGATACAAGCTAGGTGCTGAGCTACCTGAGCACGCACTGCTGCCTCCCAAAGTGGCCTTTGACAGTGCCAAGGGAATCATCAAGGAGAGGTTTACAGTTCCAGTCCTCTATTTATGATACACTAAGGAAGACTTTGTGAAGCAGAGCTGTGTTATGAGTTTTCCAAATCGTATACTTTCTCCAGGCTTCCATAAACTCCCCTATTTTGTCAGAACTCTGTCGTAATACACAGCGCCAAACAAAACATATATCCTTTGTACAATGCCAGGCTTTCTTTATACAGATCATCTGCGCGCACATACAGTGTAACCGGCCTAATGCGGCACGCACATACGTAAGATAAGTTTACTTATGTCCAGTTTCATTTCTAGGATAAATTACACATGCATTGGGACTATTGCCTGGTAATTTCTCGGGCCGTTTTTGTTTAAAAGGCGTAGTAAATGCAATTTATCGTTTAGACAGATGTGAAATGTCAGGATTTTTGCCGGAGATAAAGGTGGATGTTATCAGATTTTGTATAACAGGCCGGACATACTGACATTTCACCACTATCAAATTTCACAAATGTATTATTGAAACAAAACTGTCGATGTAAACAACAAACAGATAGAAGGACCTGTTTCACCAGCTTTCGTTTCTGACTGATATAACATTTATCGTATAAGAAACCTCACCGCATTTTACCGTGAATAAACCCCAAATAAATCCTGAATAATCAAAGACAAAAACAGCACCGTTGTAGTGGCAAAGCCACGGGATTTACTAACGTTTCAACAACAACAACAATAACATTTTTCACATTTTTTTTTGTTTTTTTTTCAGCACAGAGATCTGCTAATGCAGCAAAGAATTTAATTCGCTAAAACCTACGTTTATCGATCGCTCTGACTATATGTATACGAGGAGAAGGCATCTAGCTCTAGGAAAGTTTAAAACCAAAAATATATAGTTGGTCAATATATGATGAGCAGAATTGCTTTTAGAATTGTTGGTTAGGACAAGCAAAACCATGACGTTTACAGACTGGAAAAGTGACCACGTCAACATCAAGCGTGTTTTCTGTCCATGTAAACAAGTAAACCCTTATGACCAGTATCTGATAAAGGAAGAAATAAGCAAGTTGGGAAGGGAGATAATCCTCCATTTTTGAGACAGTCTTCATCATTCACACCATTCCAACGTGTTCATTCGTGTACCAAATATGCCAAATGTGGTTAGACAGCAATGTTCGTCAAATGTTTTTATTATTATTATTATTCTTTTGATGTTTCTCAATTTAGGCAAGACACACACAGAAGGATAAAAGTTCGGGCGCTTGGAATATAGTGTTTCTGGTAACGAGAGTAACCACTAACCAACAAACAAAACACTGATATATATCTTAATCTCGATTATTTGAGACTCCATGGCTTAGTTGTAACAGTTGTAAATATATTTGTGGGCTATAACTGTAATAAATTCTTTAGAAAATTAAATTAAAGACCATGACGTTTGATGAATACGAAGACCGGTAAGTTGCTGTTCCAGGTTTGAACTGTGCACCGTCACACTGGATATGTAGTGAACTTGTACATACGTGTTGTCACCGCTTATCGACGATTCGGCGGGTATCTGCGGATTGGCAAAATTAACAAAATCTCCACTCATTGGCACAAATTATGGCTTGTTTGATTAATCCCAGTTCCATGTCGGGTTCACGAACGCGATATCTCCATGTGACACTTGACAATGCATCAAGAGGCAACATATAAAAATGCGCATTTGTCTTCGTCTCTTCATCCCGTATCCCACAGTTAACGTCAGATGGGCGGGATAGCAGCAGCTGCCTGAGTGCAGAACCCTTCCACACAGTAACCTCACGTGGCTATAATGTCTTCCACACGGTCTGATGACTGACCAGTACTTCAATTTGAAAATCTAGTTGATTTCAATCACAGTCTCGCTAATCTAACATATCAAAGGCTTCCAATGAAATCGTCTTAGCGAAGACCAAACTCTGTCGCATTCATCTTCATTGCACTCTTCATCATTCCTTGCACATGGGCGGGTTGACATATCCGAAGACGTTACATTCAATCATGACAGAGAATACCAGGTAGACGCCATAGACGATCATACACACAATTCCAACACATCTGTTCAGGATCCAGCCCGAGCAGTGGATGGCTGCAAGCTGAAAACACAAAAGAATAACAACATAAATATATTTTCCTGTTTGCTTTTTATTAGTGTTCTGTTGAATACGTATTCCATCTCTATTTGAATTACACACGTCATGCCAACCGTTGGCAGGGAAACGCCACATCCTAGAAAAAACTGCCCTAAGTTAGCTAACTTTTTAGACATTTAGTCTTTACAATTATTTTTGCACTTCTTGATGATTAATTATACGGCAAATTAAGTAATACACATAACGTTATGTACCGTATCGCCATTTATGGTCCTGTATTCTAATAGGGGGAGGGGGCATTTCACGCCTTACATAATCCGAGACTATTCAGTATTGTGCATTGGTCATCCCTGCCTTAGCCATGACGTTTTGTGACATAACCCGAGATTATTCTGTGTGGTGTATTGGTCATCATTGCCTTACCGATGACAATTTGTGACATAACCCGAGACTATTCTGTGTGGTGTATTGGTCATCCCTGCCATAGCCATGACGTTTTGTGACATAACCCGAGATTATTCTGTGTAGTGTATTGGTCATCATTGCCTTAGCGATGACGATTTGTGACATAACCCGGGACTATTCTGAGTGGTTCACTGGTCATCCCTGCCTTAGCGATGACGATTTGTGACATAACCCGGGACTATTCTGAGTGGTTCACTGGTCATCCCTGCCTTAGCGATGACGTTTTGTGACATAACCCGGGACTATCCTGTGTGGTTCACTGGTCATCCCTGCCTTAGCGATGACGTTTTGTGACATAACCCGAGGTTATTCTGTGTGGTTCACTGGTCATCCCTGCCTTAGCGATGACGATTTGTGACATAACCCGGGACTATTCTGAGTGGTTCACTGGTCATCCCTGCCTTAGCGATGACGTTTTGTGACATAACCCGGGACTATTCTGTGTGGTTCACTGGTCATCCCTGCCTTAGCGATGACGTTTTGTGACATAACCCGAGATTATTGTGTGGTTCACTGGTCATCCCTGCCTTAGCGATGACGTTTTGTGACATAACCCGAGATTATTCTGTGTGGTTCACTGGTCATCCCTGCCTTAGCGATGACGTTTTGTGACATAATCTGAGATTATTCTGTGTAGTGTATTGGTCATCATTGCCTTAGCAAAGATGTTTTGGGGGCAAACCAGCAATGTATGACTTATCCATGCTAGGAGAATAATGGTCATCTCAGCCTGGAAGCCTTAGCGCATAAAAAGATACACCCTTAGCCAACCACGTGTTTACTTTGAACACCATATCTCTTTTATCACCATGTTTCATGACGTTTCCTGTCCGCTATACACCCCTGCGTCTCCCCCGGGTAGAGATCGATTCGTTCTGTGTGACTCCACCTTGATGAACGGTTATATTACGTATATGTACCAGCCTGTATGGTCATATGCGCGGTATGGACGTCTTTGCTAAGTGTTTGCAGGCGAGCGCCTCCCTGGTGTTGCTTGATATATTGCTTAACATTAACACGCCAAAAGAAAGAAATACTGCACACACTTAGTCTTAGAAATAGTGGAAACCGTATCCATCACAAAGGAATTGAGTAAACCACATGTAGTCGCTGGTGTCAAGCCACAAGTGGTCACTGGTGTCAGCCACATGTGGTCGCTGGCGTCAAGCCACATGTGGTCGCTGGTGTCAAGCCACATGTGGTCACTGGTGTCAGCCACATGTGGTCGCTCGTGTCAGCCACATGTGGTCGCTGGTGTCAGCCACATGTGGTCGCTGGTGTCAAGCCACATGTGGCCACTGGTGTCAGCCACATGTGGTCGCTGGTGTCAAGCCACATGTGGTCGTTGGTGTCAAGCCACATGTGGTCACTGGTGTCAGCCACATATGGTCGCTGGTGTCAAGCCACATGTGGTCACTGGTGTCAAGCCACATTTGGTCGCTGGTGTCAGCCACATGTGGTTGCTGGTGTCAGCCACCAGACAGTGTATATGCCCCTGGCTTCTCCTGACAAAATGACTTGATATGTACCGTGAGGCTTACCTTGATATTGACAGTGAGGAAGAGTTGGATGACTGAGCAGATCTCTACCGTGAGACTTCTATAAAATGAGACATACCGTGATATTGACAGTGAGGAAGAGTAGGATGACGGAGGAGATCTATACCGTGAGACTTACCGTGCCATTGACAGTGAGGAAGAGAGGGATGACGTAGCAGATCTATATCGTGAGACTTTTATACCGTGAGACTTACCGGGATATTGACAGTGAGGAAGGGTAGAATGACAAAGCAGATCTATATTGTCAGACTTCCATACCGTGAGACTTACCGTGTTATTGACAGTGAGGAAGAGTAGGATGACGGAGGAGATCTATACCTAGAGACTTACCGGGATATTAACAGTGAGGAAGATTAGGATAACGTAGCAGATCTATACCGTGAGACTTCTATACCATGAGACTTACCGTGATATTGACAGTGAGAAAGAGTAGGATAGTAGGATGCCAGAGCAGATCTATACCGCGAGACTTCTATACCTTGAGATTTACAGCGAGACACCGTGATATTGACAGTGGGAAAGAGTAGGATGGGAAAGTGGGAAAGGAGAGCGGATCTATACCGCGAGACTTCTACACCGTGAGACGTACCGTGATATTGAAAGTGAGGAAGAGTAGGATGACGGAGCAGATCTATACCGTGAGACTTACCGTGATATTGACAGAGAGAAAGAGTAATATGACGGAGCAGATCTATTCCGTGAGACTTACCGTGATATTGACAGTGAGGAGGCGTAGGGAGACTGAGCAGATCTATACCGTGAGATTTACCGTGATATTGACAGTGAGGAAGAGTTGGATGACGGAGAAGATCGATACTGCGAGACTGCTATACCGTGATGCTTACCGTAATGAAAAGTTGGATAACTGAACAGATCTAAGATCTATACCGTGATACTTCTATACCGTGAGACTTGCCGTAACAATGGCATTGGGAAATAGTATGATAATAAAGTAGAATTATACTGTGAGACTTACCGTGACCATGTTGTTGGGGAAGAGTATGATGATTGAGTACAACTATACCGTTACCTTGATATTCATAGTGAGGAAGAGTAGGATGATGGCGTATATCTATACCGTGAGACTTCTATACCGTGATAATAATGATGAGGACAAGAAGGAAGACGGAGAAAATCTATACTGTTAGACTCACCGTGATAATAACGGTGAGGAAGAGTAGGATGATGTAGATCCATACCGTGAAACCTATGTTAATATTGACAGTGAGGAAGAGTTGGATGAAGTAGTAGATATATAGCGTGAGACTTGTCGTGATATTGACATTGAGAAAGAGTAGGATATTGGAGTAGATCCATGCCGTTAGACTTATGTTAATATTGATAGTGAAGAGGTAGATCTATACTTTGATTTATTTGTTTATTTGATTCATGTTTTACTCCATACTCTAGAATATGTCACGTATATTATGGTGGGTGGAAACCGGGCAGAGCCTGGGGAAACCCACGACCATCCGCAGGTTGCTGGCAGACCTTCCCACGTACGGCCGGAGATCTATACTTTGAGACTTCTATACCGTGAGGCTTACCGTGATAATGAGGGTGAGGATGATAAGGAAGACGGAGTAAATCTATACTGTGAGATTTACCTTGACCATGATGGTGAGGAAGAGTAGCACGACGGCGTAAATCTATACTGTGAGACTTACCGTGATAATGAAGGTCAGGAAGAGTAGGATGACGGAGTAAATCTACACTGTGAGACTTTTATACTGTGATAATGACGGTGAGGAAGAGTGGGATGATGGAGTAGATTTATACTGTGAGACTTATGTTGATATTGGTAGTGAGGAAGAGTAGGATGACGGAGTAAATCTGTACCGTGAGACTTACCGTGATGATGACGGTGAGAAAGAGTCGGGTGATGGAGTAGATTTATACTGTGAGACTTATGTTGATATTGGTGGTGAGGAAGAGTAGGATGACGGAGTAAATCTGTACCGTGAGACTTACCGTGATGATGACGGTGAGAAAGAGTCGGGTGATGGAGTAGATTTATACTGTGAAACTTATGTTGATATTGGTGGTGAGGAAGAGTAGGATGACGGAGTAAATCTGTACCGTGAGACTTACCGTGATAATGAAGGGGAGGAAGAGTAGGATGACGGAGTAAATCTACACTGTGAGACTTTTATACTGTGATAATGACGGTGAGGAAGAGTGGGGTGATGGAGTAGATTTATACTGTGAGACTTACCGTGATGATGACGGTGAGAAACAGTAGGATGATGGAGTAGAACATACCGTTGCTGTTGATTTGCACCTGTGAATGTCGGAAAAGTATACTCATTCAGTAAAACACATGTATACATTCCTATCAGCTCAATTCTGACAAGAAAGAGCTACAATAGTTGCAACTAGCTTAAAGGGTCCTGAAATCAATGGGAAGCATATTGTCAAAACACATGGCGAAGCCCCAAACGCCTAATGTTTAATCGCTTGATGCCCTTAAACTGGAATATCAAAATATCTCATAAGCCTTTGCCTATTTGTGCCGTGTTATTCTCGCAAATGAGACAATTTCAGATTCCGAAAAGCTTTTCACAATTATCTACCTTTTTTCAAACTATCAATGTACTTATGGGTCAGATAAAGATAGATTCTGCTGTTAAAGCCAATGGCCCACACGGATATCGTTTTTGAAACATCCATATGTATATCCATATGTCCTGCTTACTGGCAGGAAAGTAAAATATATATGAAATCGATACATAAAGGTTTCTTAAGTAACTTAAGGTAGATAGGTGACCGACCAGGGTAAAATGTCCATTTTAGTGAACAACGCTAACTTGCGCAACACTTGGGCAATGCACAAATTAAACATCTGTTCTTTTCTTTTCATTGATGACATAAGTTACTGACATAAATGTCTCTCAAACTGTTGTACATAACATAAGAAAATGAACTTCGTATTTAAGGGAATTGTACATACTTGTCCTGTTGTATTTTATGCTGTTTCTGAAAGTGCGTGCATATGGTCAGGCTACTTAATTAATAAATGTGTACTTAATGGTGCACATGGTGATCATGATTTGCACACAGTTGAACTTTGAGTATACGGCATATTTATCATAAAACAGTTTTAAGTCATCAATTTATTTAAAAAGTCCTTTGATTTTTTTATCTACTTAGTCCAAGAATTACCCGAGACCATGCAATCTGAGAAATGTGTCAGGGCGAACGTGAGGATGATGGCGACATGTTAACTGTCAGCCTGATGTGTCTTCTGCTTACTGTTATCCCTTGACAATTGTATAATGATACAAATATATGCAAATCTAATCTAACATGATAAACTAATAGAGTCGTAATAGCCAAATAACTAAGTTAAATAGTTATTGCTACGAAAATAGGGAAGTCGCAAAAACTCACCATATCGTTTGAATACCAAATAGGAAATGTAATATTTAAACGTTTTAAACAACATCATACTGGTCATGGAATAGACTTATTTATTAATAACTGAGCTACTTCACGGTCAAAGACGTTCATTTCAAACCCAGTAGAGTAAAATCGTCTGTGAAAGAATAGCTACAGACAGGTGCTTTTTTTATCGTTGACTATTTTTACATCACAAGGTATCGTTTTTCATGAACAGAATATTTTTTTCATGTATGAAAACAAATGTAGTAAAACACAACCATTACTGGAAATTACTGGAGATTACGCGTTGCCTTCTAGTCATTGAATTTATGAATAATAGATTACCGTTGTGCCAGCGTTGAAGATTCCTGTTTTCAGAAACCATGGTAATGAAAGTCCAAGGAGAATGTCAAAAACGTTACTGCCAATTGAGTTGGACACAGCCATATCGCCCATACCTGCAACCAGGTCAAATATCACCAACATTCAACATAACTGCAATTCAACATTACCATTAAATGACATTGATGTATTTACTGCTCACACTTATCTATCGGCCTACCGACAAATTCTCAACAGAGTTGATGAGTTGTAACTTTCCTGCTAGACTGAATTTCCCAAATGTTTTCGGGAGAACTGGAACCTGCACGCGTTTGGTGCTATGACATAATGCTGAATATATATTCTGAGTTGAAGTTGACAAATTAACTACACAAATAGTCACGAAAATCAATGCGTCCGTGTAAACTATGCTGAGGCCCCGGGCGCTAAGTTAATAGTGTGAGCCCGGTGATCACAACAGCCGGTGCAGTGGCTTGTGTGCCATGCACGACTTCACATATATAGTCCATTTCTTTTAGAGAGTCGCCTATATTTAGATGTCGGTAAAATCAGTCATATTCGCTACCAAAAAAGCCTTCAGCCAGTGACAAGAAACAAACACGCTCTACTTACTGATACTTTGAATGTTCATGTTATTACAAAGGAAGAATACCTTGCGGTTAGAATACCTTTTCTAATTCCTAATGTTAAACTCCATAATAAGCTTAGTTTCGACACCAAGAACTCATTGCCCAGGTTGACGTCATTATTATTCAAAAGCAAGTTGCATGCTGGACAATGGGCATGGAGAGTAATTTGCTTTACAATGGCTGCACCAACAAGCGGTTAGAACAAACTCCATGAAATAACACAGCCTATACTACTGTCTCTGAGAATAACTAGATTGCTTTAATTCCCTAATATCCACCTCTAAAACTATACTGCCGTGAGACCATATACTGCAAGATAAAGTAAATTCCATTTATTAAGGTTATTTTATATTAAAACGTGCGATTTCAAATATGACAGAGTCAGAAACAGGGTTTACAGTAGAAACGACAGCAGTTTAGGTAACTGGTGTCACCCTCCTCCAAAACATGTTGAACTCAGCTCAGTACTCAGCATGCCACTGGTTTTTGAATAATTATGACGTCACCCGAGGCAATGGGTTCTTGCCGTCGAAACTGAGCTTATGGACTTTAACATTATGAATTAGAACAAGTGTTCTAGCTGCATTTTCCTAGCAAGAATATGAACTTCAAACTTATCCATATGAACAGCTTGTGTTGTTAGGAATCACTGGCTGAAGGCAATTTTGATAGCGAGTATGACTGATTTTACAGACAGCTGAATATAGGCGACTCTCTAAAAGAAATAGACAACAATAAAAGCCGATTGTGTTTAGAGAATACACGATGTAGCTGACCTTGCTTCGCCACGAACACACTGGCCATGGCGTCAGGTATGCTGGTACCGGCAGCCAGGAAGGTTATACCCATCACGCTGTCGGCGATGTTGAACGTGTACCCAATTAGAGTGACCTAGGAGAGGAAGGCAGGCGATAGAAATGGCAGGAGAAAAATGAATGGTTTATTCATATATTTTGTTAATGATTGATGCGACACTTGAAGTGTCTGGTGGAAACTAGAAATATGGGCAGCTTTATCTAGAGAGTAGCGCTTTCTATTACTAGTCAGCGAATCTAAAATACATGATTTATTGACTTACTTATTCACTTATTAATTTATTTACTTACTTATTTATTTATTTATTTAGTATTCTTTGATTAGGACGGAACACAACTTCCCTTCCACGAAGGCGACCAGCGTTATGCCAGAGCCAGGGTAAAACCCACGACCTTCTGTAGGTTGCTGGCAGACCCTCTCTTGTACGACCATAAAAACCACCATGAGCTAGATCAAAACTAGTTAAAAGTGATAGTTGGTTTATAAAATTCGTTATACTGGGACACTGTTAGGAGCTTGTCGAAATATGAGTAAAGACTAGCTGGAGTGCTGCGCAATCTCCTGATAAAATAGCTACATCGCCTTGAAACTGTGTAACAAAAGGCTTACCATCCAAACCATAACGTAAGAGAAAACAGCTATCCAGAATATGGACATGAAGAAGGTAACCATGAACCATCTTTCCCACCTGAAACCACAGACAAACATTCAGCAGTCATGGACCTGGACAAGCGTATTCCGCGAAAGTTCCCGGTTAAAAGTGGAGAAAACGTAAAAGTTACATAAAGCTCAGATGAAAGAAAACGAAAATTTAGTTGTGGTCTTCAATTCTTTTTTCTTTTCGGTTTTTCTTTAAAGGGAAAAAGACACTTAAAAATAACTTTTGTATGGTGGGTAGTTGGGGCACGTTCTGGTATATAGCCTTTGTGTAATTATGTCATAAATGAGGATTCAACAAATATCTAATAAATATATTTGCACTTGAATTTGGTCTTTTCATCTAGCAAATGTGTTCAGCCTGGATTTTGATCAAATTTATATTTTAATAAATTCATAAATATGATCATTATGCAGACTAAACACACGTGTCTGGATATAAATAACAAATTTACATTAAAATGAATGTATCTGACGAGCATAACATCCTTATTTAGAACATTATTATGCAACGACAATAAATACCAAAAGGTGATCACAAATAACCACTATACAAAAATGTTTTCAAAAACTTTTTTTTCCTGAAAAAAAATCGAAAAAAGTATTAAAAACCCTACTTGCAAATAAGTTTTGACGCTTTTTCATCTCATTTTGTCATCATTTCTATGCTTTCTTCTCTTTTGAGAATACTCAGTACATGTCCTCAGATAAAAATATTCCTGTACATTTTCCAGATAAAAATATTCCTGTACATGTTCCCAGATAAACATATTCCTGTACATGTTCCCAGATAAACATATTCCGTACATTTTCCAAGATCGACATATTCCTGTACATGTTCCCAGATAAACATATTCCCGTAAATGTTCTCAGATAAACACATTCCTGTACATTTTCCCAGATAAACATTTTCCTGTACATGTTCCCAGATAAACATATTCCTGTACATGTATTTAGATAGACATAGTCCTGTACATGTACTCAGATAAACATATTCCGTACATGTTCCCAGATAAACATATTCCGTACATGTTCCCAGATAAACATATTCTTGTACATGTTCCCAGATAAACATATTCTTGTACATGTACTCAGACAAAAATACTCCGTTATATTTTCCCAGATAAACATATTCCGTACATTTTCCCAGATAAACATATTCCGTACATTTTCCCAGATAAACATATTCCCGTACATGTTCTCAGATAAACATATTCCTGTACATGTATTTAGATAGACATAGTCCTGTACATGTTCCCAGATAAACATATTCCTGTACATGTTCCCAGATAAACATATTCCTGTACATGTTCCCAGATAAACATATTCCTGTACATGTACTCAGACAAAAATACTCAGTTATATTTTCCCAGATAAACATATTCCGTACATTTTCCCAGAAAACATATTCCGTACATGTACTCAGATAAACATATTTTTGTACATGTACTCAGACAAAAATACTCCGTTATATTTTCCCAGATAAACATATTCCGTACATTTTCCGAGATTAACATATTCCTGTACATGTTCCAAGATAAACATATTCCGTACATGTTCCCAGATAAACATATTCCTGTACATGTTCCAAGATAAACATATTCCGTACATGTTCCCAGATAAACATATTCCGTACATGTTCCCAGATAAACATATTCCGTACATTTTCCCAGATAAACATATTCCCGTACATGTTCTCAGATAAACATATTCCTGTACATGTATTTAGATAGACATAGTCCTGTACATGTTCCCAGATAAACATATTCCTGTACATGTTCCCAGATAAACATATTCCTGTACATGTACTCAGATAAGCATATTCCTGTACATGTACTCAGACAAAAATACTCCGTTATATTTTCCCAGATAAACATATTCCGTACATTTTCCCAGATAAACATATTCCTGTACATATTCCAAGATAAACATATTCCGTACATGTTCCCAGATAAACATATTCCTGTACATGTTCCAAGATAAACATATTCCGTACATGTTCCCAGATAAACATATTCCGTACATGTTCCCAGATAAACATATTCCTGTACATGTTCCCAGATAAACATATTCTTGTACATGTACTCAGACAAAAATACTCCGTTATATTTTCCCAGAAAAACATATTCCGTACATTTTCCCAGATAAACATATTCCTGTACATGTTCCAAGATAAACATTTTCCTGTACATGTTCCCAGATAAACATATTCCTGTACATGTACTCAGATAAACATATTCCTGTACATTTTTCAGATAAACATATTCCTGTACATGTTCCAAGATAAACATTTTCCTGTACATGTTCCCAGATAACATATTCCTGTACATGTACTCAGATAAACATAATCCTGTACATGTTCTCAGATAAACACATTCCTGTACAATTTCCAAGATAAACATATTCCCGTACATTTTCCAAGATAAACATATTCCGTACATGTTCCCAGATAAACATATTCCCTGTACATGTACTCAGATAAACATATCCGTACATGTTCTCAGATTAACATATTCATACATGTTCCTAGATAAACATGCTCCGTGTATTTATATGCTCAGATAATCATTGCAGTGTATGCCCCAGAGAAACTTATTTCGCACTTTATACCGATGAGTATATCGCAGAAATCTCGTCAAATAAACATTTTCTATACATGTCATCGGGTAAATATTTTCAGGTTTTGACTTAAGACAACACATCGTTATATTACTACTTTCCATGCCTGCATTTCTGTATTTTAGCGTGGAGTATCAATCACACTTAAATACGTGTTGCAAAGTACTGAAAACATGTGACGGAACAGGTTTTACTTACTTTTTCTTCCTACAGTCCGGAACGGTCACATACATCAGCCCTCTTAACGGATACGTCAGTGCCCACTTAGCGAAACCTAAGTAACTTTCTCCTGGAAGTAACATGTGCGAAACAAATAAAAATGTATATTTAGTTGACCCTGCACATGTGACTGGCGAAAAGCCACCGGTAAGGCAATCCAATCAAAGGACAGGAATCTGAATGTTTAGCTCAAGCCAACAAGTACAATAAATAATGAAAAACAGGACAAATTAGTGTTAGTTATGACAAATCGCATAATCTGCCTCGTCTTGTCAAAACAGCTGGCGTGTCTATAATTCACTTACTAGGGTTGGGTATATGTATCCAGGCGTCGTAGTTTTCTCCTTCGTAAGTCATTGAAAACCTAAAAAGGTAGAAACATTCAAACATATGTTGATTATTTGCTACGATTATGGCACGAAAGCACGCAGTTAAAAAAACTGCACACAAGAGACAAATTTAAGAACAGAGAAATATTATTTGATTGGTGTTTTACGCCGTACTCAAGAATATTTCACTTATACGACGGCGGCCAACATTATGGTGAGAGGAAACTTGGCAAAACCTGAGGAACCCACGATCATCCGCAGGATAGTGCCAGACCTTCCCATTTACGGGCCGGAGAGAAAGCCAGTATGAGCTTGACTTGAACTCAGAGCGACCGCATTGGTGAGAGGCTCCTGGTTCATTACGCTGCGCTAGAGCGTAACAGAGAAATAACTGACGCGCCTAAATAACATGTTGAAATAGTATGGAACGGACGGGAACCTCCGTACCCCGTAGCCGAGTGGGTAGCACACATGCGCGCAATGGCCCAGGAGCCTCCCGCGAGTTCGGTCGTTGTGAGTTCAAGTCCAGCTCATGCTGGCTTCCTCTTCGGCCGTACGTGGAAGGTCTGGCAGCAACCTGTGGATGATCGTGGGTTCCTGAGGGTTTTGCCACACCATAATGTTGGCCGCCGTCGTATAAGTGAAATATTCTTGGGTACTGTGTAAAACATCAATCAAAAAAATAAATATGCAACTGATGGGTTTCCGATGCATTCTGTTGTAGTTCCGTTATTGGTAAGACAATCTAAAGTGTGCAAGTACTCTTCCAACCAGCTTGGTACATTCAGAGGTTGTAAGGAAGTCTGATAACTCCGAGACTCACCAGTTTCGAACGGACTTGGTGTAGGAGACAGTGCTGGCTCTCTGTCCAGCCGCTTTGAACTGTTGCCGCCTCATCTGGGCCTGTTCCTTCAGCAGCAACCGCCGCTGAAAACAGTACAGAATACGTATGTCACTTAGATAGATTTCAGACATAATATAAAGGACAGGTATAGATAAGTGTAATCAGACATTTTTTCACATATTGACACAATAGTAACAGGCATTTAAATCTTACGTATTTGTCCTGCATAAGGTATCGAAGCCCGATGCAGCCGCTGGCGTTTCTTACTTCTGACCTTTCTAATATAAGGTCGAAAACGCGAAAACACGAGTGAATGAATGAGTGTACGACTTACTTAAGCTGCCCCACCCGAGCCATTCTACAGACACAGGTCAACCAGCCGTTGAATTATCCCTTTCATGCTGAACGCCAAGCGAGGAAGGTACAAATCTCTCTTTTAAGGTCTTAGGTGTGACCCGACCCAGGACTGACCCTGGATCTACCTGCCTTAAACCGTACGCTCTACAAAGTGAGCCATCGGAGCCGGTTTCGCCAAAATACGAAATTGTGAAGGTAGAAAACGTGAACCCGTGAAGGGCGAAAAAATAACACTCGAAGTAAAAACTCGAAAGTACGAAGTGAAAACCGAAAAGTGCGAAGTGACGCCAACTTCTCGCATTTTACCGTCTTACTCAGGTATGTGACAAACTGTGTCGCTAACACGTACAGTTGCGTCAGAGAGTGGTGAAGCGAACAGCCGGAAGTCAAGTATTTTACCAGCCAGGACCTGCATCGAGTGATTGTCCAGAGTTCCGCGCACGCAAACTAATCGCAATGATCAGTCGTTTGTCTCTGACCAGCAATCTAGTTCATACTGAGTTTATCAAAAGTGGGTTACAACATGGACAAGGGCAAAACTCATTTTAATGCAAAAATAGCGTTAAACAAAGCTATTTCTGGACAGCCTGATGATGCCATCCCTGATCGGACAGAAATGAAAAAGCGCGGGAAATCGTATTCTAAGCGTGACCTCTGTTCTCTTTTACTCCGTTACGAGTTTGTACACAAACCCTCACCACAAAGGCAGGAATGCAGAATACAGACTATACACGTTTGACCCGAATAAATTTAGACAGGAAAGTTTCCCCATCCTGTGCAATGTGCCCTTACGGACAGAGGTTTTATGCGGAAAACTTGACTTTGGACGGGCGCATGGATATGCAGTGGAATCACTAAGTCATCGGACATTTTCTAAACGGCTGGGGTGAGGGGAAGGTAAGCGGGGTGGGGTGAGGGGTAGGGAGGACAGAGGCATTCCCTAACATCAGTTTCGCTTACATATGAAATAATGAGCCTGGCTGCGGCTTGGAACCGAGTCCGTCCTGGGAAACTTCTCTTCATCATAAACCGGAAACAGGCCTTCTTGCATAGAATCCTGTGAAATACATGATCAGAAATATCTAGAGGAATTCATGGTGTAAGGTAATTAGTATCTCCTGTTAGTGACTTGATTACAAACACAGACGTTACCTATGTTCGATTGTCATCTAACAGACTCGAAACTGATCACTACAGAGCTATGGCCATTTTCCGAAACTCTCTTCAGTTATATGCCAGTAAGATTGTCATAAGAACACAGAGTATGTATCTTTCAACATTTCGACCAACACAAGTCGGTTCTAAGCTGTGTAAAAAAAATCAGCCCTTGCTGTTAGCTACAACTCTTGTGGTCTATCTGCTTGCTTTTTGAGCACAACTCAGAGACACTGACACAATTTAGAAAAGAACAAACCAGTGCTCCGCTTCCAGCTACACGTCTTAGACAGACAATGTTAACCATTCCATGAGGTGTTTGAATCACGCTAGAACCCATCAGTAAATAAAACAAACACATACACGCAGCAGTCACCGTGATCATGAAAACTGTTTCAGTGGATTTTCCTTCCATATCTTACTTAATGCGATTGTTGGCTGCGTACTCGTCCACGCGTGGTATATCTATAGGCTGGGACTGTGGTTGGGACTGGGGTTGGGGCTGTGGTGTAGCAAATACTTCGTCATCATCGTCATTAAATACCTCTGCCGAAGAGAAACCAAAAGTAAGAAAAAACATTGAGGTGCTTCATGTAGTCTTCGAAATCAGGACTGGGACAGGAACTTTAAAATACAGATGCACTCTCAGAGAACAGAACTTAGATGACAATTACAGTTGTTTTATAAATGGCAGATTAGAAAGAGAGATTTGCAATCCATATCAGGCCCATACGTGACGTTGAGAAGAAAAGCATCATGTTCCAAAATTACTCATGAAGCCTTAACTGAGCAAAAACTGGTATTTTCTAAGAACTGCTGTGTACTAGTGATACACAGTGGTATGGAAAAAATGCACATCCACATTATTTTGTGTACCAAATTGCAGTACACAAATTGTGTAATTCATGTAACACATCCACAGTGACCTGTGTATATATGTGTGTATATGTGTGTACAGTGGATGTGCAAATTTGTTTTTAGAGAGTATACAAGGGGACGTAAAATCAGGGTTTATTTTATAAGATCACAAAAAGTATTCCTTACACTTACTGTTCTGCTTTCCATTCAGTAACTGCTCATTATATGTTTCATCACTCTTACCGTAGTCTCCTTGAAATCTTTTGACGCTAAAGTTTTGCATAATGGTTCCATTTATCTCTAGGAACTCGGCCGGATCTTTGAGTTTTTGAACTTTTGCCATGACCCAGCAGCGGATACTTGGGTTGAACCTGCACACAGACACAGTCGATGGAAGTATCACCAAGCTAATCAATGACATGAAATATTAACTATTAAAGTTATATCGGGAATTTTTACAGGCGCTTGTAACTTCATTATTTTATCCACACAGTTTTCTTCGAGAACGTCGGCCTTTTGCAAGTAACGATGAAGATTACCATCAAATTTTATATCAGTTTTAATTAAACACATCATATCCATTTTAGAAAGTAACTAATATCTGGTTTTCCTGTCTTGCTGCTTAAAAGCTCGACGATCTGCGGTAGACTTCGTGGTCTCCTTTGCTTAAGTGAGCATTTTAAAGTGTTAACACTGTTAATACTGATTCGACAGACAATGACACTGCGTTCGGCATACTTCCGTGAGGGAATTCTCCATCAAACCTTTCTCATCTTCTATAGGCGTCTGTTTCGGCCCTTATCTATACGACTATATATTTTGGAACAAATACCTCTTGGTTCAGAGTTTCCTGCCTTGAGGAAACATCAGAAAATAGAAATAAACAGTGCTGTAAGCAGTGTTTTGATGTGCTTTTTCGACACTAATAAACAGCGGGAAATCCCATACACCGCAAAGCTGTCATTACAATTAAGCCTAGTTTACGACGACATGTTGTTTTGAGCTCCTGTCAACGTCAGTGACTCCCAATCGGCCTTTGTAAATTATTGAGTATATTTCAGTTTAGAGGATGAACACGAATGATGCATTTTCCGTGACTGGATAACACCGAAATCATTGACTGCTTGTTCCCACAATCTCCATCACATAATTAACAGCAAAATGCAGGTATTCTAAGGTGACCATTTGGCTACTAGGAAATGCGGCAGATCAAACAAACGAAATTATATTGATCTAGAGTAATAAATAACAATAATAAATTCGTTAAAAAATTTTACCATACTTACCGCATTATGACAATGTAGAACATATACAACAACAACATTGCCAAGGACTCGTACCACGTGACCACGCTGTCATAAACTACCTACAAAGTGGAGAAAGCGAGACGGCATTAATATCTTGATAAAGGTGACATAATTCTTTTTATGCAAACCATAACTTTTTATAGCAGTCTAATAAAACAAACTGCAACATACAATTCTTCCACACATGTGATGCTCCGGGGACAGTAATTAGCGAATAATAGCGGAACTGGACTTAAACTTCTACATTAGCCGTATGTGAACAATGTAAAGGGGACATGATACCTTCAAACGTACAATGTCCCAGTCAGCAAAGTAATGTATGAGCAATGTCAAGCTGACATGTTGTTTTCAAACGCACAATGTCCCAGTGACCAGAGTAACGCGTGAACAATTTCAAGCGGACATGGTATATCCTAACGTAGAATGTCCAAGTGAGCTGAGTTACGTGTGAACAATGTCAAGCGGACAGGGTATATCCTAACAAACATTGTACAAATGACTGAGTAACGTGTGAACAATGTCAACCTAACAGGGTATATCCTAACTTAGAATGTCCCAGTGACCAGAGTAATGTGTAAACAATGTCAAGCTGACAGGGTATATGTTAGCGTAGAATGTCCCAGTGACCAGAGTAATGTGTAAACAATGTCAAGCAAACAGTGATGTGGTTACTTACCAGGATCAAGGTTATAATGGTTGCTTACTAGGATCAAGGTTATAATGGTTACTTACCAGGATCAAGGTTATAATGGTTACTTACCAGGATCTAGGTTATAATGGTTACTTACAAGGATCAAGGTTATAATGGTTACATACCAGGATCAAAGCTATAATGGTTACATACCAGGATCAAGGCTATAATGGTTACATACCAGGATCAAGGTTATAATTGTTACTTACCAGGATCAAGGTTATAATGGTTGCTTACTAGGATCAAGGTTATAATTGTTACTTACCAGGATCAAGGCTATAATGGTTACATACCAGGATCAAGGTTATAATTGTTACTTACCAGTATCAAGGTTATAATGGTTACTTACCAGGATCAAAGTTATAATGGTTACTTACTAGGATCAAGGTAATGACGGACAGGGAATAAAAGATGGAGTCTCGACACAATGGAAACCACGAGAGAGGAATTGCCTGCAAATTGCAAACGGGTAATCAATGAAAATTCTCATTTGATATTACAGCCAAAATGTAGAATAAAATGGATTCCAAAACGGCAGCCTTTGTGTAAAACTTAAGAGTATAAAACAATTTTAAAAAATAAAATTTTATAACTTTTTTAATTAACACCTAAATGTCTGGTGACATATCATAAAAGCATCCTGTAATTTAAGAAACTAGTGCTACGAAGCTAGATTAAGGGACTTACATCACGCCTTCCGGTTATATAGCTTCTATACTTTTTACGAGTTTCCTCGTAATGTTGGTTTTCCTCCCTGGACCGCGTAACTATGCTTAGGAAAATGTACAAAGCCATTACTCAAGATAAGACAGCTTGTTTTCTCCTCGATTTTTCCGGCGAGATAATCTTTTCCCCAATGATTTATTCTGCGTCACACCTTTGTACAAGTATGCACAACGGCCTATAGTGTATTTCTTTTACAGAGTCGCCTATGTTCAGCTCTCTGTAAAATCATTCTCGCTACCAAACTTGCTTTTAACAACATAAGCTCTACGCATGGATATGTTAGATGTTCATACTCTTGCAAGGGAAATCAAATTACAACACTTTTTGTAATTTGTAACGTTAAACTGTATGAGCTCAGTTTCGACGCCAAGAACGCATTGTCTCGATTGACGTCGTAATTATTAAAAAAAACAGTGGCACCCTGGGGAATGGGCGTGGAGAGTAATTTGTTTAACAATAGGTGCACCATCAAGCGGTTAGAACAAACTCCACGTAATAACATAGCCTACACTACACTCTCAGTGAATGGACTACATTGTGTTTTATAACAAAATGTCCTGACATCCAGCTTTAAAACCACACTGTCATGAGATCGTATACTGCAAGAGATAAAATAAAATTCGTTTATTAAGGTTATATGATAATAAACCTGTTAAATAATTTCAAATATGACAGTGTTAGAAACAGGGTTTACGGTAAAACAGATAGCAGTCTAGGTAACTCCGTCAAATTTCCAGCATGCCACTGGTTTTTGAATAATTATAACGTCACCCGAGACAATGGGTTCTTGCCGCCGAAACCGAGCTTATGGGCTTTAACATTATGAATTAGAAAACTTGTGTTTTAACTTCATTTTCCTTGCAATGGTATGGGCGTTTAATAATTAATGCGTAGAGTTTATGTTGTTACGTGTCACTGACTAAAGGCAACTTTGGTAGTGAGTACGATGATTTTACAGAGAGCTGAATGTAGGTGGCTGTCTAAAAGAAATAGACTATAGTAATCCAGCCGGGATAACGAGGGACAACCGTGCGCGGTTAACTGGAACGTCTACCAGGAATTAGCTTACAAGATTAGACAAGCTAACCAGGGATTAGCACTATTTTGAGACGCACTATTTCTCTCCGAGGACTCGCCGTACAAAGATACGAAGAAAGACTTTACCACTGAGAACGATTTACAAGAATTATTAGCATTGGAAGGTTTACTCTCCTATAAATGCGCCATGACGTGGGACACTGATATGAGGGATTCCCACACACGTCTGTCCCAATGTCGTACTGTGATACTTGGTGGCCGGGAATGCCGTACACGGCTGAGTACCAGAAGATCTTCAGGTGTCCCAAGGTACACATAACACTGGCTTAACTGTAGCTCCCAAATTCTAGGAGTCTGACCGATGGGCCAACGCCAATCAACTACCAATGTCAGTGAATAGCCAACGACCAGACAGATGTCATCTAAAAAATACACTTGGTAGTTAGGCGAATAATCGATGGGGTCAGCTTACAGAAGGAATTTGCCAACGAGGCAGACAGCAAATACCTTCCTGAAATCCATTTCTGTACACCTACATACTAACGGTTGTCAAAACGCCACAACATTTCCATTTTGTCTGACATTTTACTCACGATGTCAAAGAGAAAAAAGTAGGGCAAAGACTATGCAGTTTCCGAACTGTCAATCAACAACACACAATTGACCAGTCATAAGCAGTATTATTGCAAGTAGGTCAACCGGATGTCCCATACATTACAAATGTTCAATCTGAGACGTCATGACGTCACAATGGCTTTCACTAGGAAGTAATGTTGACACGATGAGTGGTGGTGGGACATCGGATCTGTTGGATCTATAAATTGACGGTTTCTTCTTCGTACATTTGGATGCCCGTACTATTTTGGTTTTTGTTACTTTTACATTAATTTTGTACAAACATTCCGGAACCTAAAATTATTACATTTCAGTCAAAATAATCTAACTTAAAATGCTCACCTGTCATACAGTAGAGAAATGAATGGTCACCGCATTTTTTTTCCTAAGTTATACCATTAAAAGTTAGAATGTCAGGTTGTCATTGGAAATTTACTTATTTTCTACAATTTAGACTGAAGATAAAGCTAAAGGCGTATATTCCTGTGTAAAAAGGTTCGGGAGGTTGCCGTCAGAATGGCTACATTATGCTACTAATGTAGGCGGTGAAATATACGCTCTAATAGCTTACAGGCGGCGAGTGTTTTAGACACACGTGATAGCTTGTCAGGGCTAGTAATAACCATCTGAAGAAGGGTTATGTACAGACCCATTTGGGATGGTTCGACATTGAAGGCTGCATGTGACAGAGATTTATTTCCGTGATGTGAAATCAAGTGAAGGAAGAAGCGCATCACGAATCACATTCTGGCGATCCCTCAGGAGTTAAGTTCCTAAGTAGTGGCAGCTGTGTTAAAATGTCACAAAACAGAATTAGGACCTTTACACACCTTTCCCACGAGAATCCCGCAAATTCCTATGACGAAGAGGATGTTGAATACTGCCGAGCCAACAATCGTTCCGACACCAACGTCTCCCTTTGTAATGAAAACACCTGCAAATGTACGCATGACGGAATATGAGCCATTCATTTTACAAACTGCACAGTGGAATACAAGAACAAAACCTGAACAATGGAGACATAATATGTTGCATGGTGAGGCTTGTCATCAATTGAAAAATGACTTCGGCCGTTTGTGAAATCCCATAAGGGGAATTATTCTCTAGACAATTAGCCTACCGTTGTTCTGCGGTTGATGCAGGCTAGCTGGGAACGTGTGTCTAGAAGGGCTGCTCAACACGGCTAACCACATCTCTAAGGTTCTTCGTAGAGGCGTGACAATCCAAACAAAAGTAAAGAGAATTACCTATTATTGATGTAAATAACTCTGGAGCTGAACTTCCCGCTGCCATGAAGGTTGCCCCGGCAACGTCTTCGCTAAATCCTAGTTTCTGTGGGAAAACAATATGTTATGGAGTTAGTTTATGCGCTTGAAATGCGTGCTCCTGTGTAACCATACGGGTAACCATACGGATACAGGATAGGTCTGGGTTGTACATAAATACTGCATTATGCAGAGGTTATCAGTATTACATGGACTAGGTATCAGCATCGTTGTAGGGTTAGACAGTCAAGAAGCGGAATTGAGGAGCAGCATCGAGCTATATACCGCTAATACTGCAGCTCGTCTTTGTTAAATTGTTAAGGAAAGTTAAGTTAAATAAAGAATTTGTTAAATTAAATTAGGTATGTTAAACAAATAATATTCTCAAGCAAAGAATCACATGTTGCCTTTGGGTCGTGCCAGTTTCTGTCCTCTTACCTCACATATCTTATCTAGTGACGTGACAAAGTAATCATCACAAACTATGGCAAGTGCGACAAACATATAGACGACCATGACGAAGTGTAGTAGTATGGCGCCATGGGCCCTCTCCTCTGTGGTAAAGGCATCCGTTGGGAACTGGTGGTAACCTGTAGTCAAACACAATACGTCGGTGGAAGGAAACAGGAGAGTATGACGTGTGGAAACTGTAACACGTATTCTACCGTGTCAGCCGAAAATGTGTTAGCTATGAATGATTAACATCCTTGTTCGATGCAATTTTACTGGAGAAATGATTTGGCCATCACGTCATAATGTATCTATTAGACTCTCGTGGCGATTCACTTCGTTGACACAGTCATTGACATAGTAATATGCAGATGTTCAACAAATAAAGTCAAATAGCTTTAGACACTTGCATCTCAATTCAAAGCATTCAACAGGGATTAGAGTGATGTTTCTTCGGTAAGTGCTTTGGATACAACTAAAAGTGAAGTATTCATTGGATCAATATATAACATATAGAGAGACTGAAAAGCGTTTTGATCCCACTTCTTTCGATTTACTGATGAGCCTGTAAGTACTGAACGTGTATTATTATTTGACATGTGATCAATCCAGTAATGCAGTAGTTTTCATCAGAATGTTAATCTATTCCTCTTATACATTAGTGGTAAGATGATCATAAGTATATATGTGTGTAGGCTTGAGGGATAGTGTCGTACCTAACAATGTTACAGTCATAGGACGACGTGGAGTCATTAGGTATGTGCAAATATATTTGTCTTCTTATATCACCATCTAAGCTAAGACTGTCAAATGTAATTTGTTTTAGGTTGTCAATAAATCACTAAGTCAACAAATCAATCATTCATCTAGGTAATCAACCTACCCGGTAACCAGTCACTCAAACAATTGTCAATCACACATCCCTCAGTCAATCAATTAATTAATCAGTCTAGTCATTTAAATCTGTAATGTTAAGACAGGGAGATGAGGGCAAGCCGTGAAAGTGACCCACTCGTCTGTGGTGTTGCCAGTAATATCTTTTTAAGCCCACTTTACATTAAATCAGACGACGGAGCACGGCACAGGAAGCCCGCCTGTTACAGGAAGAATCCACAGGAACTGTAACCCACTCTTTTGTCGTTACGGAAACTGGCAATCCTCACACAGGGATAAAAAGTAAGGCGTCTTCATCACTGAATGTTCTTAGCCTTCGACACACTTCTTAGCCGTGTACCCGTTAAGAAAGTGCTTTGATTATATTTGCTTCATCGATCCATGTGTTTGTGGACTTCTTTCAAATACGCCTCTTTCCTTACGCAATACACTGTGTTTTTCGCATAACAAAAAGACAAAACCATCTCTGTGAAGAAATCTTGTGGACCTCTAACCCAGTGGGTGTGTTAATACCATGCCAGTGCGCTTTTCTCCCTCAGTAACAGAAAGTTTTGTTGAAGTGTCAAGAGACCTAATTAAATTTGGATGGTTTTTACTTCTTTCAACTTGAATTACCTTCATTTCTGCAACTGCTCCAGCACGACTGGGCTGGAAATGTGAGGACTGCTGATCTGTTTTCAAAACAGCTATGTGTGTTTGCAGACAAGGATCGATTGAAGAGCCGATGCAGAAACGCCACAGTACGTTCGAGTAGACAGCGTCCATAATCAGATTTCACTTTCGCCTATTGATGTAGTCGTTTATCAAGTATACAAGACAATGCTCGGCAGACGGTATGGCAGTGTTCAGCGGCAGACTGGCGGTGGCTAAGTCTCTTCCTTATCATAGCTTATCATAGCTCCTGTAGGGACCGTACACTTGCTTTAAGAAACGTCGTTAAATCACATTGATATCAATTCTAAAAGAAATATTGACCAATCAGCCAGTCACACCATACATGTATTGTTCTCACGATATATGGTTGCAGTATTACCGAAATAATGTTAAGCCATAGTCATTTATTCATAGATGTATTGCATTATGATGTCGTTAATGACAGAACACATAACTGACGATGGACTTATGCTGAGCCGAGAAATCGGCCCGTGTCACGACAAGGGCCAATCAGACTGTCTCATCTATGACACCCGTTAATCTCCAACAAAAGATAAGCAGACGCATGGTTAATTTTCTAAAAACTTTAGCAACAGGAGCTGTACTGTGTTCGGAGAAAGCGGTTTTTAACTGGACTTCTGTCGACGTAAGCTGGTGTTTACTGCCGCCTTCGCAAACATGTAAATTTACTGCCCCAAGGAGATTTTCTTTTTTCCGGTGGAGTATGGAAACTGGAGTCAGGTGCCATAATCCCCTGAGGCTTTTAACAAAGATTTTGTCCCTGGTGTGGTAACTGAGCCTGGCAGCTTCACAAACCCCTTTAAATCCACACCAGATCATTGGCCTACCACATGGACTCAGGATTTCTGTCAAGAATGCGTTAAGTTACTAACTTGAACAAAGTGGCATAACCAAATACCACCCCTTTAAATCCCTTTAAATCCCCACATATCATTTTCAGTTATCAATTAAGTGTATGACTCCTTAGCAAAACCATACGGCCTGGAAGGCTATGTCAGAATCATTTGGTTTCACATTGATTTAAACATTTAAGTGAACTTAACACGTAGTTTAGTGTACAGCTCTCACTGACTTTGTTAACTTATCAATTCCTAGCTTTCGTTTGCTGAGATTTCCGGTTCCCTTCACGCAGTAATCAGTCCGCCGTCAAAGAAGAGAAGAGATATTCGAGGATGTGTAGTTAATAATCAACTGAACAAATACTATCTCTGTTGTACACGCGTGTGTGAACAGTGTGGGGCGGGGTGAGCGGAGGGGGATGCTGCATGGGGGTAGGTGAAGTGGGAATATCACGATATACTGCACGCAAACAGTTAGTTTGTATGTGATCCATATTACCTGTACAATGCCTTTCGCTAGATGTTGACTGTTGTTATATAGACAATAGCCAGAGATATTAAGGCAGAAACTCCATTCCAGAGCAATTGAGGCTGTTCGGATCAATCTCTGGTGCCACTAGCGTAGGCGGAAGACAGCATATATTTGCTGGCTCCACGATCTTCTCTATTATGTGATAGAAAAAGCCGTGGATAGTACAATGAATTGATCCATAAAGACTCAGACAAAAATTCTGATGCAGCGTGAGGTGAAGCAGACCTGGAATTGGCATCAGGAAACCGTAAACGGCTAATCAAGCAAGCTATCGAGGAAAATACCAAACTGAGTTAAACTGCACAGATGGCTGTGTGAACGCGCTCATCAATTACATGTCGATTTGATGGAATCCAGTCGGGAGACAAAGGCATGCAACGACAGTAATAGCACTCAACAGTCCTTGTGGAGAAAAGCTTTTCCAGTTATTATGCCTTCCTCTTGTCTCAGGTGCATGGCATGACATTTTGGTTTTGATGAAACCCTTTTTAGCTGTGTGCAACGAGAAATAAACTACAGCAGATAACAAGGCTGATAAGATGGCCGATATTTCGCCCGAAAGTGAGGAATGTGGAATACAGGACACCAAAAAAAGCATGAATAATTAACGATGCTATTAGGGAAATTCTTTCCGCAAGGACATGAGCAAAAGGCACGACTCAACTGTATCTTTGTATTAGCAGTATTTAACTGTACATTACGCCCTAAACGACATGGTGGCTGCCTTAAACACGGCATAAGCCAGAGGAAATCCGCCCACATTACCTAAGTTGGACACTAATGGGATGCTCATCAAACCGTGTTCCCAGCACATTTTTCAAGAAGCATGAAAACCTCCAGAAAAATGCTTTACAGAGAAAATGGTGTCTTCTTGGCCACAGTGAAGTATATCTGCCCAAGGATCTGCCAAAAATATTGCGTGGCTCTTCAACTCAAGCACTCAATTTCTTTATTGGCAAAATCCCAAGGACAGAGCCTAAAGCTCTTAATGCAGCAAATAATACCGACTTTGGATTAGGAAAAGCATGCTGCTCTCATGTTAAATATATATTAAATTAATAACCTTAGTGACGGATGCATTACCGTTGACGCATCTCCTCATATTCAAAGAGGACTGATGAGACAACTGGTAGAATTGAGACAGTATTTGCCACGGGAGATGATTTGGAGACTGTATAAGATGACCTGTATCTGAGATGCCTGAATCCATCCGACAGATGCCAGGTAATTAAGTGGTCGATGGAAAAACAGCGACCAGGTCGTGACAAAAGAAAGAAAAACTCTCATTCTCATCCCCAACTTTAAACAATCCTTGGAAAAGTCAAAGGTAACAAGTGCCTTGAGGCCACCAAAACAGCACGCACCTACCATCGACAGGTCCGCCTGTGCACCAGGCGTTCAGGCCAACCACTGTAATTGCTGTCTGCAATGGAGCAACGGCAGTATGAGGGAGAATCATGCTTGAGACCAGGTTTTCATCAGAGAACAATGTCGAAATTGATTCAGGATTCTTCATAATTAAAGATCCATGATAATTATGACTTCCTGACTCGCACTAAACATCATGCAAAAATCAAACGCTGTCAACAGTTCAAGATTTACAAACGGCGGAGCCAGTGTTGTTGGCATAGAACAGATTTCGCCTACACTCTGATACTCTCTACGACGACTACATCATAAGTAAAAATTAAGTATAAATCTGTCTGTCTGTCACATGAATAAGAACACAAAGAGAAACAAAGCAAATAATTCATGGACATCATATGACAAAATATAAGTACATCGCTTAACGCAAAACAACGACGTTTAAAGAAGCCTTACCTAATGCAATGGCACTGATCCAAGTAAAAAAGTCTGGCATCATCATGCTGGCCGTTGTCGTATAAGTGAAATATTGTTGAGTACCGCGTAAAGCAACAATGAAATAAATGAATAACGTAATACAGGGACAGGCCCATACAATACAAAGACATTGCTTGAAATAATACAGGGGCATTGTCCATACAATATAAGGGCATGGCCTGAAGTAATAAAGGGACATTGCCCGCACAATATAAGGAAATTGCCTGAAGCAATACATGGAAATTGTCCGTTCAGTATAAGGACATTGCCTCAAGCAATACAAGGGCACTGCCCATACAATATAAGGACATTGCCCGTACATTATAAGAATATTGCCTGAAGTGATACAGGGACATTGCCCATACAATATAAGGACATTGCCTGAAGTAATACAGGGACATTGCCCGTAAGTTTTAAGAATATTGCCTTAAGCGATACAGGGGCATTGTCCGTACAGTATAAAGACATTGCCTGAAGTAATACAGGGACATTGCCCATACAATATAAGGACATTGCCTGCAGTAATACAGGAACATAGCCGGTACATTATAAGAATATTGCCTGAAGCGATACAAAGTACAGTATAAAGACATTGCTTAAAGTAATACAGGGAGATTTCCCATACAATATAAGGACATTGCCTAAAGTGATACAGAGGCATTGTCCGTATAATATAAGGACAATGCCTGAAGTAATAAAGTAATAAAGTAATACCTGGGTTTTGCGTGCGGACTGAGCAAAAATGTCCTAAAGAGAAATCTTTTCGAGCTAGGCAATAAATTGAAAAACATAAATTATCAGGCAACAGAAATATTACAGTGTCCATATGTGCCTTTAACGTGTGTGAACTGAGCCTTTCAGCACGGGCTGAAAAAAAGCGTCGCCCGTAACATTGACGGTAATGAAGGAGGCTTCCTCGTAGGGCGTGTTTGAAAGTACGACGATATTCCGACAGTAAAATGAGGTGAGTTCGTTAGCATCACGTCAAACGCTAGCAGTTTGCTAACACCTAACGCTCGCTGGCACAGCTAGCCATTATCGCCTGATTACAGGGTAAATTGAATTGCCTGTCTTAATGAGGTAATACAGCCAGAATACGATTACTAAATTGTAAATTATAAGCAATCCAGGCGTTGTTTTAATTACCTGTGAGAAACCGAGACGTCATTAACACCATGAACGCCCACCTTTATTGAGCTTCTCCGACAAATCCACTTACTTGAATGGCGCCTAATATTGATAAATTCTCCTCGTGTACCTTGAAAAAGACACCGACGTCTTCCAGGGTGAGCCTTTCATAATTAGACATCAGATATCAATGAAACGTGACTCAAATCGCAGGCCTACTCAATGTGCTTCAGTCGTGCAATATACGTATTTTAATAGTATTACTGTTGTTCTTTGATTTAATGCTGAGCCTGTTCATACAATAGCTAATGCATTAAAGGTTTCAGTTAGATAATTAGAGAACAATTTAGACAGCAGAATCAAATCCGGACCACCACAAACATAAACTCCATTTTCAAAGGGGTAAATACCAGTAGAACATACAAGGGCTACAGCAGCACTTGATAGCTACAGTCTGGTATAACGTTCCAAAATAATTTGAATTGTATCATTTTTTATATTAACTTTCGCTAATTTTTTTTCAATTGTACAATAGATTACTTTTTCAGTATTTTGAAAGAAAAATACCACTCTAGACCAAACGTGTATATGCCACATAAACTAGAATAACTTTTACTTATTTTTTTGTTTGAAGTGGTACCACCCAGATATAGCAATTCAAAGTAAGCAAAATCGCGAACATCTTGAAAACCAAACAAGCCGCAATGTTATCAGTTTCATCCAATCAAGCGCAAGTTATTTTTATAACCCATGAAGTCAGTTGTTTCCGCTGATGTCACTCGAACCCTGTTTTGCACTTTAGCTATGTAAGCTTGGGACACGGGTGACGCTATATCGTGCGTCCGGTTTCTCTTACATGCCGTATCCCATGGCCTGATAGAAATTCTAGATTAAAATTTGATTTATGAAGTTACCCAGCACGTCAGAACAATATCAATATGACGGCATAGGCTTCCACTCCTCAGTCAAAATAACCAAGTTATATTATGTACTGAGTTACCATCTGGTGGCTTTCAGAAAGGCATAAGCATTTCAACTGTTAACGTTTCACGCAAGTTTCCTGTTAACAAAATAAATCATATTTCCAGGCCATTTCAATGGCACTATCTAGTTTTTCCACAAAAAAGCAGGAGGCAATTTTGGGTGAAGATACACATGATTGATATCCCAAGGTAGTACAAAAGTGGGATAGCATTGTGCTCTCCATTAATTGCCCATCAGCACCACAGAAATCCTTACTCCAAGGCTTTTACTGTCATTTTTTTTTGTTAAATGACACTCTCGTTTATGACATCTTTTTGAACACGACTTCATTTACTACATTTATAGTCGGGCAATATTTGACAATTGCATGAATGAAAAACCACCTCATGTAAACTAACAATGTTTCCCTTTAAACTGATTACAAACCATTAGAGAAATTGAAAAGCACTTGGCGAGATTGGCCAGTAGTGGTTTATTGCCGTAACAGGGCCACGGTGCGTGGAACTATAGAGAGGTGTCTCAAGGTTTTCCAAGCACTCACTAACTCCATCTGTCGTACATAGATGCATCTCCATAGTCAAATGGAACCTTTCGTTCGTCCAAGTTTTCATGACGGTGATATAGTGATTCATGGCTCACCACATAGCCAGTTTTGTGTCCATCTAAGGTTACTACTACTGCAATAGGCAAAAAGTCCCTGTGCTGCTCTTTGCACTGATTTGTACTTGATAAGTATGTAAGGCTTACTAAAAGTGAACGGCTGTGAAGACATTTTAGGTGTAACCGGTGATTTAGCCGCGCAATGGGTCCAAGACGAAATGACCACGATTCTTCAGTTCTGTACTGAGTTACCAGTTTGCACAGAATACATGTACGTATTCTCAAATGCATCCCCAACAGACGACACAGTCTTGTCCTGAATAATACTGAAGGTGAAAATGTTTCCCGTTGTACAAGATTTTGTTTTTCACGTTTATTCTGTCGACTCTTTGTCGATTTCATCAAATGTCACATGAATATCTTTCTACCCAGAGCCATCAATATATATTGGTAGGTGAACAATACTAGAGATCTTCATACTTTATCAATCATCACTACTTGGATCCGAGACATGCAGAATTGATTTTGGGCTGGGTGTAACCGCTCCGGCAACCTATGTCACGAACATCTGTAGTCATGGCAGCTACATTCGGCTTTGGCGATACGGATCCCTGGAAAAGTGATCGTAGACTAAGCTGAATATAACTACCATGACAACGTATGTCATTGATATCTATAGCCATAACAGTTACAGTCGATTTTGCCTACGATTGCTTTGTGATTCGGGCCCCTGGAAAAGTGATCGTACGCTAGGTTGAAAGTAGCTACTATGGCAACATACATGTACATGTATGTCATTGACATCTGTAGTCATAACAGTTGCAATCGATTTTGCCTACGATTGCTTCGTGATACGGGCCCCTGGAAAAGTAATCGAGGCTAGATTGATTATAACTACTACGGTTAGCAATGTTCCAGGTTAACATGTGTAGTCTTCGCTGCTGAGATCGACTTTCGCTGTGTGGTGCAAGACTTTGCAAAAGGCATTTCCATCCCGGATAATGCAAGAGAGTTAATGTCCTAAATAATGACAACACTAGGATCTTGGTTATAGTAAATGTTTTATAGAGCTCGCTGGAAAACGCTGGAAAAGTCCTTGGGTTTCAGCGGTCACGTGAGGAGTCTCAGGAGCAATTGTAAAACTCGAAATCTTATACTCCATTTCATGTTGCTGTTGTATTGAAAGTGTTGCTGATATGGATTTCTGAAATACTACTACTGCCTGACTCATAACACTGCTCTCTTTGCCCAAGTCATCCATGTGGTATTGTAAGAAACATAAACTTGCTTTCTTTGCTCATCAGATAACTGTGTTACCGTGCGAATTAAAATCCCTGTCATCTCTTCTCAGAGGACCGTTGTGGTACTGAATGCTGAATAAAATGTTTACTTTGAATTTTTGGTTTTTAGATCGTAAAGCCCAGCTGCGGAATGAGCGTTCTTTGCATGTCCTTGAGTCAAATCAGTTTCTCTGTCATTGGTGGCACGGGTTCATTAACTGCACGGGCTCTTTTTACATAATAATTTTAGGGATCCGTCTCCTCTTTGACGTTAAGCCATAATCATTCATTCATTCTCTTTGACGTTGAGTGAGTACGCGATCATTAGGGGACCACATTCTTCGCAAAGACTCACATGTTAGGCAGCCAATATCATGATATTTCAAACGAAATATTACGAGTATTGCATTTGTATACGACAAAAATGTTTGGCGAGATGAGGTTTCCCAGCTGCAACGGACCCTTGGGATTCTTGCACAGGAAATTACACGAATACTGTTGACACCTTTCTTCTTCGTTTCGAGCCTTTGACCGAACACTAGGTTTGGGCAAGATTTACACTTACAGAAACCGTGACATATTTACAGTGTTTCTCTACTTGAACTTGGGAAACTTGTCACGCTCACAGTGACAATATCCTGGCTGAAGATTCCTGATTTTATACACCTTTCACTGTACCACGAGGTACATTACACCTATCAGCAATAGTCTGACTTCGCATTTTGTTTCATAATAACTTAACTTAGCATAAATATAACTTAGTTGGAAGCAGGGAGAAAGGAAAAATGACTCACAAACGCATTCCATGTCATTACTGCCTTCCAATTTATCGTTTATACTAGCAGTATGTATCCAGAAAACACAGATATAGACCAAAGTTTGATGTGGGCCCAGTCGAGCAGGGAGGTATAAGCGGCGCCAGATTACGATGGATAACTGATCGGTGCCGGGTCGATGTGTCCGTTCCCGAAGGTAATTGGTGTGTCATGGACAGGATCTGTGTATCAGTCCGGCCTGCTGCGCCCCACGCTGATTGAAATTCCATCAACTGGACAGTTTCAGCTGATTGTTCAGGATGAGTTCGATTCAGTGACAGGTGGAGCTTCCTTCACTAAAAGCCATGAGTACAGATGGCCTCGAACATCTCTGGTGCACCATTTACATTCACTAAGTTATTCTGAGAACGATTCCAAATGCAAAAAGAAAAATTCTAACAGACAAGGCCATTATAAAGTGTGTGCAATATATCTTGTCATACTCTCATTCAAAGGTGCTAAATAATTTATAATGAGAACAATCTAATCGCCTTAATCTATAGACTAGGTTAACATCCAATGTTCACAATACAATAACTAACATTGCTTTACTATCTCGCACCTGCTTCGCGGGATTCATTATGGCTATCAGTTTCTGTCCTCAAAGTATATTGCACAACATATGCTATAGATATTACATTGTCAAAGACACAGTGATTGTCAATCTCCACATGAGACAACTGTTTATCCCAAAGCTGTGTTGACATAAAAGCAGTTAAACGTTTGGTACAACTGGGGAACCGCTGGCCGCTTAATAACAGAGCCTGGCGACGGACAATCGGATGACCATATGCAAACTGAAATTACTTTGCGTCTTCAGTCAAATATCTGTGACATGTCATTGTATCGTGTCAACGGCTTGTAAAAATGGCGTGACTGGTTCCGAAAAAAAGCAATCGTTTTCACCACAGGACTTGCCAATAAAACCCAGGCAGGTCTTGCACAGAGAGTGTAATCCACGGCCGAGTCACAACGCAATCTCGTCCATGTTACGATAGGTCGCTGCCTGGGTGTTCATTGATCGAGGTACCGGTCCGTCTGTCTGTTGTGCCAACACTAACAAAATCACGGCACCCATGCACAGACAATTCCATTAACGCCGACAATTCAGTTGAGCCAAGGGACAGTTGCCCATACCCTAGTTCAGATACTGAGTCTGTGTCACTATGACTTAGATGGAAAGATGCTAGTCATGAACTTGTTCAAGAAGCAATGCCTGTCACTTTCTCCTGTCTTTCTTACCTGAGCGTTATGGGACACAGACAATGCCGAATATAGACAGATGACAAGAGCATAGAGGGTTGCAACAGAATGAGTGTAGTTCAGTCATGAACTAAGATATTAGCCAAGCAAATAGTAATTAACAGGTGAGGGATTAATATGGGGACAAAAACTAGGCGAATAAAGAAGCCAACTGTTCTACTGTCAGCCTACTGCTGACGACCTTTCATACTCAAAGACGGCCAATATTACAAGTCAGGCAACTGCCTGTTATTTCTGAGTAGGCCTGATTGAGAGGTACAAAGAAGCCAACTGTTAACGGCTGAACAGTACATAGGCCAGTTATTACAAGTCAGGCAGCTGCCTGTTATTTCTGAGTAGGTTTGATTGAGGGGAATAAAGAAGCCAATAGCTGACGGCCTTACAGTAAATAGACCAGGTGTTACAAGTAAGGCAGCTGCCTGTTATTTCTGAGTAGGCTTGATTGAGGGGAATAAAGAAGCCAACTGCCGACAGCCTTACAGTAAATAGGCCAGGTCTTACAAGTCAGGCAGCTGATACGGCTGATATATTGCCGATGTTAAGCCATAGCCAATCATTCATTCTAGCGATTGTTATTTTACTTCGAGAAGGTTGATAAAATGACAAAAAACACATAAACATGTTAAACAAGCACAAAAAATCCACTGACGAGACTATTCTGCCATCAAAAGGCTAATGTTGTATTCGGACAAGTTACATGGACTGAGACATAATTCTTTCTTTCAAATACTCTGGTAAATCAAACTACAAGTCTGTATCATGGGGGCTTTCTCGTTTTGTTGTAACAGACCGACTGAACACAAACGAAACTTGGTGTTTTTGTTTTTTTTTTCGTTCGTTGTTGTTTGTTTATTTTTGAACATGCTCACATACCGTGATAAGTAAAGAATTAAAGCAAATCAGGAGGCTTCTTACCACATTTGTCTAGTGTGTTCTGTTTCTCAGTATGAAAGGTAAGACATTCTTTATCAGTTTATTTATGTTTATATGTGATCGATAATATTTTAATGGTTCTTTTAGGAACGTTCATTCTTGAAAAAATTGTCCATGTTGACATGGCACACCTGGAAGTGGAAGATCACATGTAAGATAAACAAAAAGCGTACTAGACGTCCAAACTCAACTATCTCCATCAATGTTACCACCGATACCAGAGACTTGGAAAACCAGTGTGTGGAGAAAATTGAGCAATGGTGCATAGTCCACGAACGTCCGGTTATACAGTAACCTGGAAATCCGTATATGTAGCTACATATTCATATGTCCACGTTCGTTCATACTTTGAGGATGATCGCCGTTCTCCTGTACGAGGTGACGTTATGTTCTAGAAAACCAATAAACACTTAGGTTATCGCAAGTTAACCAATTAATAAATGATGACTGATAATACTCGGGTTCCTGTGTGGTTCACTTTGAGATTTCGATGATTGAACTGCTAAATATTGTGGCAAGACTATTTGATTCAATCAAGCCTGGGTGAAATGGCACAGAATCGATTCAGGACCGACAAGTTCTCGTGGATACCCGCTGGACAGAGATGTCTTTAACCCTCGCCAAGCAAGAACCAGCCAAGCGGCCCGCTCGATATAACCCTATTGTCAGATATTATCTGATTCTGGAATGATCAAAACATGTAGATGGCCGAGAAAAGTTTGTTTTGAGAAGATTATTCCTTCACTTCGGCTTGAAAAGCTCTTTCTCTGAGACGAGCTCATCTAGTGACGAGGTCTTGTCCAAATTCCCAAAGCAGACTCCTTGCACTTGTCAAAGCTCATCCCGAACAAGTGAATTTACCTGTTCCTTTCTGATAGCTCCTGTCAGTTACTACCTCATTCTGCCCTTATCAACTGTCATTACGGGTGAAATGGTTCGTCAGCAGCTTCCGTAGTACATTATAACCTGATAAAGGATATCTTAGACAAAGGTCATCCAATTCAGCTTTCAACGTCGGAAAGCAACGGTTATCTACGGTTAGGACTATACAACGAAAAATATTTTAGACTGCACTTTACGAGGTGTAAATGTCAAGGAACAACGATATCATACTCTACTACATGTGCAGGGCACTCTAGGTGCCGTGATAAAGCTGTCTCATTGTACACCATGTGGTACGAATATTCAGACATAACACGGACATCAGATATCATGATATCAAGGGCCGGGATAAATACGTCACTTTTGATTCCATTTGGTAATATTTGGACAATAATTATAGTAGGCTGCATCCCATCCTTCTCCATTTTGTTAGAACAGGCTTTGAAATAAAAATAGTAAGTTAATTCTCCCGTCATATCACCGTTAAGCTAATTTGGTTGAATAATTTACTCCTCTATCGAAGAAAAATGGCGTTTAATCAACTACGCAGTATTGTAAATTAAGTATCACATTGATTGTATTGATTGGTCATGAGTTTTTGGTGGGCTCCACGCACTGTAGACACATATACTCCAGAGAGCTGATGTCAGCAGCATATTTTGCCATCAAAACCCATGCTTGTATAAAAACACGGCCGTTTTCACATACTACCTATTTCATCCGTAATCACTAAGGCCGTTTTCTGCATGTGTTTAGCCTGCAAGCATGACGTTCTCCTCATTTTCCCCAATTCCAGAGTCATGGAGAGGCTTTATCGCTAAATCGTTAGCGGTTTCATAGATTAACTCGGTTCAGACGGAACTACCATTCATGGATTTTGAATTAAGTTTGAATTTGCACTCGGTACTTAAATGTTCGGCTAATGCATGTCATGCACAATGCATACAAGCCTGCTGAGAGCATGGAAAACAACAATAAATCAGGCACATGGGGTGATTTTGGCAATAACCAATCTCAGCTCTTCTCCAGACTTATCAGTAATTGCCTTCTCCCTGATTGCGTCAGAGCTTGCATGACAATTACTTCATATCACTTGCCTAGCCTGCAGGTCGATTTTTTGGCACAATGTAGCTACCAGCTCCCTGTACTATTCATTTTGCGTGTTACTCCCCAGTAGTGAATTACACGAGTTGTTCAATAAAACAAGACCGTCTTCCAAATTCACACAGGCAGGTGCAGCCGTCGGAGTGTTCGGCAAACACCAACAAGAAGGCAGCAAGCTGACGACTCAAAATATTGCTATTTCTTGTGAGTGAAAGTGGGATCCACAATAAGAAAACAACAGTACCGGTTACTACACAAACGGAAAGTGTATTCCAAGACCTTTGATCAGAGAGTAAACGCCTACACGTAGTATCATATAAAGCTTGAACGTAAATACGCATTGTGGGGAGGAGTGTGGCTTTACGCCATGTGCTGGATTTGAAGAGTAGGGAAAACAGAAACAGTATACAGAGAGAAGCCCAAAGGATAGATGCTCTCGGAGAATATATATACACCAAAGATAATGGTGTTGAGCCAGACAGGTAATGAATGCAAAGACTGCATTCAAATACATCCACAAAACCATCTGCAGCATCCAGTGCTATGAGGGGACTCGAACTAAATACACCAAGAAAATCCATGTAGAGCCAGAGAGATACCAGCACAATGATGGCAACCAGAGACATACCCAGCACAATCATGGCAACCAGAGACATACCCAGTACAATCATGGCAACCAAAGAGATACCCAGCAAAATGATGACAACCAGATACATACCCAGCACAATGATGGCAACCAGTGAGATATCCAAGACATTGATGGCAACCAGAGACATACCCAGCACAATGATGGCAACCAGAGAGATACCCAGCACAATGATGGCAGCCAGAGACATACCCAGCACAATGATGGCAACCAGTGAGATATCCAAGACATTGATGGCAACCACAGAGATACCCAGCACAATGATGGCAACCAGAGACATACCCAGCACAATGCTGGCACCCACAGAGATACCCAGCACAATGATGTCAACCAGACAAATACCCAGCACAATGATGGCAATCAGAGACATACCCAGTACATTGATGGCAACCCGAGACATACCCAGCACAATGATGGCAACCAGAGAGATACCAGCACAATGATGGCAACCAGAGGGATACCCAGCACAATAATGGCAACCAGAGACATACCCAGCACAACTATGGCAACCAAAGATATAGCCAGGACATTGATGGCAACCAGACAGATACCCAACAAAATGATGGCACCCAGAGAGATATCCAAGGCATTGATGCCTACCAGAGAGATACCCAGCACAATGCTGGCAACTAAAGAGATACCCAGCACAGTGATGGCACCCAGAGAGATACCTAACACAATAATCGCAACCAGAGAGATACCGAACACAATGATGGCAACCACAGAGATACCGAACACACTGATGGCATTTAGAGAGATACTCAACACAATGATGGCACCCATAGAGATACCCAACACAATGATGGCACCCAGAGGGATACCCAACCCCTTGATGTCACCCAAAGAGATACTCAGCACATTGATGGTACCCAGAGAGATACTTAGCACATTGATGGCACTCAGGGAATAATAGCTGCACTGAGATAATAAATCTCCAGCTAAATCGTTTATAGCCTGAATGTGTAAATCAAGTTGGCCGACAGAAATAGGGTATGAGGGTGGCAACTTGAGAGATACCCAACACACTGATGGCAACCAGAGAGATATCCAACACACTGATGACAACCAGAGAGTGAACACACTGATGGCAACCAGAGAGTGAACACACTGTGTGGTTATAGACTGGAAGAGTATTGGTGATTAACACAAATTAGATGGAAGGGAACTTTAATATGAGCTTTTGACCAAAATAACATCTTGTCACAAACGTGGCCAAATTAGATATTTTATCACTTCATTGTAACGCAAAGAAATACTGTTTTGTGACCCTTAAAGTTGCCTGAAACTTTGTGGTTTGCCATCTATAAAACAGGCAGCCATAACGGGAAACATAGGTAACTTCTAGGTTAACTAAGATCGCTGTGGGCAGAATTTAATACCTAGTAGTTTTACGAATACCCTTTTCGGTTATTTTTAGGACAGAAAATCTTCGCGATTGTCATTTGAAAAGGTACAGAGCTCCTTATATTATCAAGCACAAATATTTTTTATTTCCATCTAGCAATGCTCTTGGCCAAGACTGTTTATGTGAATAATGGAACAAATGTGGATACCAACATGGACTAGAACATTCATCCACTCTCATTTGGCTATTTGAACCTGCATGGTCTGGAACATTCATTCAGTCTCATTTGGCTATTTGAACCTTCATGGACTAGAACATCCATCCACCCTCACTTGGCTAATTGAACGTGCATGAACTACAACATTCATCCACTCTCAATTGGCTGTTTGAACCTCCGTGGACAAGAACATTCATCCACTCTCATCTGACTGTTTGAACCTACTTTTACTAGACCATTCATTTACCCTCTTCTGACTATTTGAAGCTACATGGACTAGGAAATTCATCCACCCTCATCTGACTATTTGAACCCAGGAGGACAAGAATATTCATCCACTCTCATTTGGCACCTTCTCATTTTTCACCTCTCATTTTTGAACCTTCATGGACTAGAGAAATTCGCCCTCTTCAATCTGACTAATTGAACCTACATTTAATAGACCATTCATCTACTCTCTTCTGACTATTTGAAGCTACATGGACTAGGAAATTCATCCACTTTCATCTGACTATTTGAACCTACATGGACTAGAACATTCATACACTCTTTCGCTATTTGAACCTGCGTGGACAAGAATATTCATCCACTCTCATTTGGCTATTTGAACCTACATAGACTAGGACATTCATCTACTCTCATTTGGCTATTTGATCGCTTAGATCATGTTTGGTGGTTTGAAGAAGTAGTCTAGTTTCTCGTAATACTATTCAGAATCGGTGGTCTGGTTCTAAGCATTAGCATAAGAGGGCCAAGTTTCAGCTGCGGTGTTTCCCATAAGGACGTCGTGTTAGCGATCCGGCGATATTCACTGGCAAATACATCGTGACATTTGAGCGAGCTCGTGTCCAGCAAACAGTGGATATATTTCACCATGTCGCTCAGAAAACATATCTCCGGATACTCAACCCTTGTTTGTGATAATAATATATATCCCAGCGCATTGGGGACAGAGTGTGAATGTATATGCAGCTAACGTGAGTTGTGTGTTCTATAGGTATACGGTATTAGACGCCATCTATATGTCTTTATACAGCCTTTATCATACATAACCTGTTTTACATGAAAGACATATCAACTGCTTTCCCACGATTAATGGCCTGTTATGGATGATGTCATACAGACAATATCTTATTGTCAGGCTTTAAGTTCAGAGCCTCTGTTGGTAAACACGTATAAAAATAAGCTCTACGTGACACGTTTATTAAATCTCAGAAATGCTATATTATTGGCCATAAATGAATCACTATATAATCTAAAATATCTACGATAATGTCAGACAGGACTTGTTTCATATTTCTCAAAACAAAGTTAAAGAAGGCCATATTTGCAATATCTGCGACATACAGTCATGCAACTGCAACTGCTTGTTGCAGCTAAAAATACTGGTATAGTGTCTTGTTGATGCAGTGGCCGCCAGAATTCTGTTGCACTGGGAGACATTGGTAAGCCTAGCACTAGGTCGCTACGGCGTGGCTGATCCAATCAGTCAGTCTCAGACGTGTGGATTAAGGCCTTGTATATCGCTTTAATGTTAATATCCACCATACTCTGTTTGCCTGTTTCTGTATACAGCTTCACCTGTTTGACCTTGGAAATGGATGAGACTATTCCTCGCGAACTAACCGTGAGTGACGTAGCTATAGATCGATACTATACTGAGGTGAAGGATAAAGTATCTGTGTACACAAACGGTAGGTTACACACGGAAAACATGTTGACTCTGGACATATGATCATTATTATTTATTACTTATTAATTGTTGATTATTGAGTCATTGTTTCCGTGTCGCTGTAAATGAAGGGTATTATGATGGTCGGCGTGTGGGTTTCTCGGTTGCATGATATTTGTCTAGCTTACATTATGCCGAGTGGGAGAGAGATTGCCTGATGCCTGGAAAGTGGTGGCGGAGAAGGTGGTGGGTGCTCTGCAATTGCCCAAGGGTATGTTGACAGGGGAATTGCCCACCCTGATCGATAGGCCAAACGAATGAAGGCAACAATGTCCAGTCTGCAATATTATCATTGGTTCGTCAGCCACTGTGCGCCAGGTTATAATACTGTCTCTATGGGCTCATGAATCCCTAACGATCCCGATCTGTCCGCACTTCTACAGGAGGACCGGTCTAGTTCAGTGCAAAAACCCTACAGAAAAAGTCAAGAGCAACGGGTGTCTCACTGACCTGTGTCTATAGGATATGTACTGCATTGAGAACGTTAGGTGTGGAACACCCCACGGTCATTATAACTGGAGGCCAGAATGGCCCCAACTCAACTCTCACTTGCTACACAATTCCTCACTAATCATCCAATATTTATTGACCAGATTCAATTATTCTCGGCTGTACATCGTGTAAATGAATCCCTCACTATAGATAGACTGTAACCCATTACCCTCAAGGTTAGGCTTTCGATTAATGCAATGTTCGTGTACACCACTATAGAGCTTGGCAAATAACATTGATGCCATGTGTATATGGAATCATGGGTTCATGTATTGTGCTTCCTTAAGCTTGGTACATGCCAAAGCGCGGTAGAACGGAACGACAAATCCTATTAGAATCACAAGTCATACAGCATACACATTTAGTATCCGGGGACAGAAGGCTGTGAAGATAAGCACTGGAAATTACCAATAGCTATCTGTGCCCGGCAATCTCGGATCAGCCGACAAACCATGTCATCCGGCCAGGAAATGGACAAAGTCCAAAAAAGCTGGAAAAAACACATGCACCAATGCAATTATTCCTTTCCAGTCAGCTGTAGTTTTGAGCAGTAAGGCAATCAGCAGTGGCCCATCCTTTCCATAGCGTCTTTTGTGGAAACGCAGAGGTGTATCAAACGAACGTTCTCGCAATAATAGTCATAAAGAAGAAAATTTCGCATAGTTTTGATTCATAAACCATTTCCCTCATCCCAGCTCGCTATCCACATGAAAACTCATGTCTATTATGTAGTCAGTCATCATTTGTCACTAACGACGACGTGTTAGAAGTTTGATGTTAGACAAAATGTTCACTTACCTGGTTCTGTGCAAATTTCTGCCGCATTTAAATGTCTAATAGATGTAAGGAGGTGATGATAGTGGCCCCATATCATGGGGTGTGTATTCACGGTTGTTAGAGACGTATTCAACTTATTTATGGTGTAAGCTGCAGCTGATTCTGTCGTCGTAGTGAAATTGCCGGGAACTGGCTCCATGGTGGATGCGGTAATATTCTCCGTGCTGCCACCCGTCAGCACCGTCAGGAGATCACCCGTCGTCAATGCCATGGCCTCCAAAGCTTCTGAACTCTCACTTCGAGGACAGATGGCTTAGAGCATGAGAAATTCCGACAGAGCTACAGGAATCAGAAACCTTACTGTGAAATGTAGAAGCTCGCTGTGAGTTTAACAGAAAGCTTTCCGGGTCCAACTGACGTTGTTGATGAGCTATTGATTTGGCTGCGTGTCGCACTCACTGCACTACGATACTGATTCCGTACACGTGGACACTATTCCAAAGCGTTTTTCGAAGACATAAAACCTGTCGGAGATCGCCTTAACTGGCTGGTCGGCCCCGCAGTTGTCCCTTTACCTTCGCCTACAGACCCACGATCCCCGACACTTGCCGATCCTGCATAGGCTCGGCTCACCTTTGTGCTCCGTCCAAACTGAAGTGGATGGAATAGAGTAGACGGTTGTGATAGCTGATCGATACAACCGCACTGGATCAGATTCAAAGCCACCTGTGATGTAGCATAGCGCAGAAGCCGTGAAAACCTTGGAATTCGCCAGAGACTTTTATCGGTTGGCTCCCAGCTTGCAGTGAATGACATGCTCGACTCAAAGCCGCTTTCTGAAGGGACAAAACGTCAAGACGTGACATGATGTTTGGCCGGTTTTAACTACGTTCATTTGGTTACAGTAGGTTTGTTCATACCGACAGTCAAGCTCTACAGACAGGCGAAGCCTACACGGATACAACGGCTGACCTCAATTAATGAGGTGTGTCACCAACCTGCGGATGGTCGGGGTTTCCCCCGTCTCTGCCCAGTTTCCTCCCACCATAATGCTGGCCGCCGTCGTATAGGTGAAATATTCTTGAGTACGGCGTAAAACATGAACCAAATAAATGAACAAATAAACTTAATTAATGAGGTGTTCTTGCAAAACCAAAAGCCTCATCATCGAAATTAAATACACACATTTTTTCTTTTTTGCATTTTAACAATTTTTGTAATAGCTAAAGTTGTAACTTATTGGATGATAAGCCAAGAATCTGATAAACTTGTTAAAATAGAACAGGCGCACATGATGTGGCATGTGGAATGTTCATTGCGCAAGGCAACCTGCGCGTGAAAGCGTATTCGGCTTGACTAGATCTGCCAAGTCTATTGGCGCATAGGCTTTTCCTCATCATTTCAGTAATATTCTCTGGTACCATGGAAACCTTTTCTCTGCTTTTTCCTGCGGTATCTCCCAATCTATCAGCCTCGCCCACGCAGCGCGAATTGTTTGGCACGGAGCTTGCAACCATTGTAGTATGAAACCCGTCATATTTGCATACTTTAGCCCGACTGGAACAACTCCTCTGCCATGGGAATTTGTAGGAAATTAAATATCTGCCAGGACTGTTTTTATAGACATTTCATGTGTCCTGGAAAACCTACTCGTGTGTCTGTGCAATCTGATGATAGACTTAAAGCCTGTATAATCTGCCCAAGTCTACAGAGTGGAATCAATTCCCGATCCCCATAACGTGTGCACTATGGTACCTAGTGCCGTAAGTAAGAAAACATTGATGGCTACCTCAACGTACTTATTTCCTGGGCATACAGTAAGGAGAATTCCATTACCCTGTATCAAAAGACGATGATACATTAGCAGTTAATCTCATTACTATGAGCAATGTATCGGAGAGCTGAATATCACTATATTAATCTACAATGTAGGTTACAAAGGCCTATACATGCATACGTCCAACAACATATTTCAGTGACTGATACATTCAAATGTCCAACAACAGATCACACTGACTGATACATTCAAACGTCCAACAACAGATCACACTGACTGATACATTCAAACGTCCAACAACAGATCACACTGACAGATACATTCAAACGTCCAACAACAGATAACACTGACTAATACATTCAAACGTCCAACAACAGATCAAACTGACTGACACAATCAAACGTCCAACAACAGATCACACTGACAGATACATTCAAACGTCCAACAACAGATCACACTGACCGACACATTCAAACGTCCAACAACAGATCACACTGACTGACACAATCAAACGTCCAACAACAGATCACACTGACTGATACTTTCAAACGTCCGACAACAGATTACACTGACTGATACATTCAAACGTCCAACAACAGATCACACTGACAGATACATTCAAACGTCCAACAACAGATCACACTGACAGATACATTCAAACGTCCAACAACAGATCACACTGACTGACACAATCAAACGTCCAACAACAGATCACACTGACTGACACAATCAAACGTCCAACAACAGATCACACTGACTGATATATGCAAACATCCAACAGCAGATCACACTGATTTAAACTTTAAATTATTTATTATTCATTATTCATTTATCGACTGTTTTAGAGCACTATAGAGTACCACATACAGGTTAGATATACCTTTATTCGCCAGTGTGTGGAACACCCTCCAAAACTCTGCTGTAGTTGCATGTATATATTCAGAAGCAGTACATTTCCGAGTCTTGTGATTCTTAGACAATCAGGAAGCACTACAAACAAACTGGCATTTGCAGACTTACGCGTTTACAATGTTAAATGGGGGAAATAATGTTGAAATCGGAATAGTTTGGCTATTAAATTCAGACCAGTGGCGTCTGATGATAACATCAATGCATTTCTTACATAATTCAACTTAAGCCATAGTGCTGAAGGGGGTGGGGGGTGGGGGGGGGGGGGGGGTGGTAATTTGATACTATGTAAGCATTTACATGAGTAGTTAGAATGAAACCCTAAGTGTGGTAAATCTTTTGTGGTCGAAACAGACATTCGGATACTAACAAATAAGCACTTTCCAGGTCAATAATCACAAGGCCAATTCCCAAAACGTCGTTTAACACAAACCACCAAAGAACTAAGAAAGTATTTAAAGTACGAAAATAGGACAGAATCATGCAAAGGTAAGCAGTCAACAGTTTTCAATGATTTTGGGAAGACCCAATGTATGTTCTAGGCGACTGAGTGAAATCAGTATTCAAATTTTGTCCCATACAGAAATATCAGTTGTCAGTAACAAAATATGTATCTCAGTTGCGCTTTGATTGCAACTGTTAACATATCCAACGTCACAGACAGCCGTATTTCACCGGTTACGTGTGACCATAAGCCAACTAACACACTATCACCGCTGCTCTCGTTTTACTCTCTCTCTCTCTGCTGTAGCCGTATTTCACCAGTTACGTGTGACCATTTGCCAACTAACACACTATCACCACTGCTCCGGTTTTACTCTCCATGCTGTAGCCGTATTTCACCGTTTACGTGTGACCATTTGCCAACTAACACACTATCACCGCTGCTCTCGTTTTACTCTCTCTGCTGTAGCCGTATTTCACCGGTTACGTGTGACCATTTGCCAACTAACACACTATCACCGCAGCTCTCGTTTTACTCTCCATGCTGTAGTCCTTTGTATGATAGCCCTGATAACATCAGTTCAACCTCAAAACAAGCTCTTCCTGTAAGGCTTCGGTTTTAAGGCAGGGATTTCCTCAGCAACATTGCTAGGTGCGGTTTTTGCATTCTTCGGCTTCCATCCATGAATCGGCGTTGTGCAGTGAAATATTCTTAGCTAAGGCGGAAAACACCAAAAAAGAAAGAATAAAGTAAATGTGGCTCACGTATCCTGCAGGACAAATCGGATACGATTTTCTACATTTACACGTGTCCAGATGTTTATGATTCTGAAATACCGAACCCAGAACCACGTATTCTGGAGACATTTGCGAATGAATATTAATGCCGTCCATAAAACCGTACATTGCTGAACCTTTTATTTGATGATGCCCCTTGGCACTGTTCTTGGAATTGTGTGGTAGACGTGTAATCGATGTCTCAGTACACACTTAACAAGGCAGGGTACTAAAGCAAGGACCAGACTTGTAAAGCACAGCTCACCGTACACGGTGTGAACATAAATATCTAACAGAATATAACGTAGCTGCGTGTACCTTTTCACATCCAGGCGCCATTATATATTTCATTGTGAACAGCCAAGATGGTCTCGGGACTAAATGAATATAGTTCAGATAAAAATACTGAATTCACTTGGTGATCTCTTCAACTTTAGCTTCATGTAAGGCAAAAGCACCGGTAGTGTACGTGTGAGGAAATTGTTCATTTCATTCTGTGTGATCTCTTGTTTGAAGAGCGATTTCTGGAAGGTGTAAACATTAACTAAGCGTCTAGCCCTTGACTAGATGTAATTATAAGGTAACAAAGGTGACGATTACTCTGACGAATTGAATTTTGTGGCTTACGCTCAGTGTACATGGCAAGTAACATGACACCGCGCCAGTATACATGGCAAGTAACATGACACCGAGCCAGTATACATGGCAAGTAACATGACACCGCGCCAGCATACATGGCAAGTAACATGACACCGCGCCAGTATACATGGCAAGTAAAATGACACCGCGCCAGTATACATGGCAAGTAACATGACAGAGCAGGGAATGAACTCTTGGATTTATAGGTCGTGTCCAGCATTCTTGGTTTGAACAAAATTATTTTGCACAAATATTACTAAGTGTCATCTTTTCATTGTTACATATACAGAAGGTCACACGAGAAATATATCTATGGCCAGGCAACGGTGAACAGATAGAGTAAATCCTGGAAACTACGTGGGTTGTGACTCCCTGGGGATTGGCTCCATGTCATACCGTCATTGATTTACCTGTCTCAGACACAGAGCTCATTTCACGTGAGACCATACGATACATACACGGCAACTGTCACACCTGTGCGCCTCAATAATCCAGGGGCCAATCCTGTCCACTTAATTCAAGCTGGTTTCAAATCATGTACTGTCTCCAGTTTCTTGATAAATTTTTATTATATTGTCATTCGTTTGCTAACCTACTCGATACAACCACAGGGGCTCTAATTTAGCAACCTTATGGTACTCATTTACCCAATCTTGAAACATATCTGAAAAGAATTATCGGTATAAATATATTAAAAGTACATCGGCAATGTGTCAAAATTCGGGAAATAAAGCTTCCAACCACCAAAATTTCTACCTAGTTCTCTACCTTAGAAAATATATTACACGTATGCTGTTGGAATGTCAAGTGCTCAGGTCTTTTTGTCAACGCAATAAAATTGACTTTGATACTCAAAAATCCAACGGTCGTCTCCTTCAGCCATTCCATTCATTTCTTGTACAGCTCAACACAACCGCTACGGAGAGTGGAAGCATGGCATTGTTACAAGACCGTGGATAATACAGGGATCACTGTCACGGAGTGTGGAAGCATGGCATTGTTACAAGACCGTGGATAATACAGCGATCACTGTCACGGAGTGTGGAAGCATGGCATTGTTACACGACCGTGGATAATACAGCGATCACTGCCACGGAGTGTGGAAGTATGGCATTGTTACAAGACCGTGGATAATACAGCGATCACTGCCACGGAGTGTGGAAGCATGGCATTGTTACAAGACCGTGGATAATACAGGGATCACTGTCACGGAGTGTGGAAGCATGGCATTGTTACAAGACCGTGGATAATACAGCGATCACTGCCACGGAGAGTGGAAGCATGGCAGCGTTACATGACCGTGGATAATACAGGGATCACTGCCACGGAGAGTGGAAGCATGCCAGCGTTACATAACCGTGGATAATACAGGGATCATTGCCACGGAGAGTGGAAGTACGACTATGTTACAAGACCGTGGATAATACAGGGATCACTGCCACGGAGAGTGGAAGCATGGCATTATTACAAGACCGTGGATAATACAGGGATCACTTCCACGGAGAGTGGAAGTATGGCATTCTTACAACACCGTGGATAATACAGCGATCACTGCCACGGACAGTGGAAGCATGAAAGTGTTACAAGATCGTAGATAATACAGGGATCACTGCCACGGAGAGTGGAAGCATGGCATTATTACAAGACCGTGGATAATACAGCGATCACTGCCACGGAGTGTGGAAGCATGGCATTGTTACAAGACCGTGGATTATACAGCGATCACTGCAACGGAGTGTGGAAGCATGGCATTGTTACAAGACCGTGGATAATACAGGGATCACTGCCACGGAGAGTGGAAGCATGGCAGCGTTACATAACCGTGGATAATACACGGATCACTGCCACAGAGAGTGGAAGCATGGCAGCGTTACATAACCGTGGATAATACAGGGATCATTGCCACGGAGAGTGGAAGTACGACTATGTTACAAGACCGTGGATAATACAGGGATCACTGCAACGGAGAGTGGAAGCATGGCATTATTACAAGACCGTGGATAATACAGGGATCACTTCCACGGACAGTGGAAGTATGGCATTGTTACAAGACCGTGAATAATACAGCGATCACTGCCACGGAGAGTGGAAGCATGGAAGTGTTACAAGACCGTGGATAATACAGGGATCACTGCCACGGAGAGTGGAAGCATGGCATTATTACAAGACCGTGGATAATACAGGGATCACTGCCATGGACAGTGGAAGTATGGCATTCTTACAAGACCGTGGATAATACAGGGATCACTTCCACGGACAGTGGAAGTATGGCATTGTTACAACACGGTGAATAATACAGCGATCACTGCCACGGAGAGTGGAAGCATGGCAGCGTTACATAACCGTGGATAATACAGGGATCACTGCCATGGACAGTGGAAGTATGGCATTCTTACAAGACCGTGGATAATACAGCGATCACTGCCACGGAGTGTGGAAGCATGGCAGTGTTACAAGACCGTGGATAATACAGGGATCACTGCCACGGAGAGTGGAAGCGTGGCAGTGTTACAAGACCGTGGATAATACAGGGATCACTGCCACGGAGAGTGGAAGCGTGGCAGTGTTACATAACCGTAGATAATACAGGGACCATTGCCACGGAGAGTGGAAGCGTGGCAGTGTTACAAGACCGTGGATAATACAGGGATCATTGCCACGGAGAGTGGAAGCGTGGCAGTGTTACAAGACCGTGGATAATACAGGGATCACTGCCACGGAGTGTGGAAGCGTGGCATTGTTACAACACTGTGGATAATACAGGGACCACTGCCACGGAGAGTGGAAGTACGACTATGTTACAAGACCGTGATAATAGAGGGATCACTGCCACGGAGAGTGGAAGCATGGAATTGTTACAACATCTGCATGGAGAAGTGAACATGACTAATCGCTCTTTAGAACTCTGGAACAACATGGTTGTTCTGACAAAAAAGTATTCATTAACTGTCCATGCTAACAAAAAGCGTCTGTATCATCAAATGTGAGGACCCGACTCGAAATTCTCACATTTTGATGCCTTTTTCCTGAAGTTCCTTCATACTGTGAGATGCGGGCCATTTTACATTTTGTAAATATAAGGTAGGTTAGGGTGGGGGACATGGGGTTGTGGATTTGAGTGTCTGGCTGGAACAAAGCGAATCACTCGATCAGGGACGGTTTTAACTGATACATATTATTGACAACCTGGCCTTTTGTTCTCAGTAAATGGCCTGAAGGGCGATTCATTGTTTCAGTAACTATCCTGAATTATGATTCCACAGTTCCATAGAGTGTTCGAAATTTCTTCATAGATAAACTAATAAACAGGCATAAAGCAAACAGGCATAAAGCAAACAAAAAAACATGCAAAGAAACGGTCACAAAAAAGATAAAGGAAAAAAAACATTAAAACATTGAAACAGTCAAGCAAACAGAGAGATAAATGTCAATAAATCAGACAAAAAAATTAACAAAAATTTGAAATACAAAAAGATATGACTGACAGATACAGCAGGGGGCCAGGTAAAAACTTGACCAATGAAATCATCAATTGACAAAAGCTAAAATTTTGTTTTATACACCGTGTTAGCATGAAGAATAAAGCGGCCATGAATGTTCTTGACATGAGGAGTGTGATAAACGCTTATCATAAATTCAAAAACTTCCTCCTGTTAGCTGGGAAGTCTCACCAAATATGCCTTGGTTATAACCAAGCATCTCCTCATTTTCATAAAGACACTAACGGCAATAAGAAATATTAAACGACTGCGATCGGTGATTGTACAATTGTATGCTGCTGTATTCCAATGTGTAACAGGCAATTGCGCGTGCAACGGTGTTCTGTTGATAATAATGCAAGAAAGCCCGATGATTGCCGGCACATATTCTTGCCTATTCACTAACGAACAGCTGGTCTGGGTGGGTTCGTTATTAGGCCCACGGCTGTTGTAAGCCACAACCATTGAAAAATCAACCTTGCAGGTTGAGTGGCCTGCGATTCCACACGATGGGAAGCTCGTCACAGTCGGCGATCTCCGAAATTCCCACTGAAAGCAGTACATCAACAAATGTGATCTGGTGGCTGAACTACCACAAGAGGCTGTCCTGTTGAATGAAATTCATGAGTGCAGTTCCTGATGACGTATCTCGGCTTTTATCGAAAGGAACCAGCACCCGAATTCAATAAGCGCTACATTAGTCAGCATGGGTCTCTGTGGTCTGCTGAGAGATTCCACTGGCCTCATTTGAATTGGCCACTCTGGGCACCAGTATTATTCCGGTTCACAGCCGGAATTGCGATTCAAACTTATCACCTTTCTTCTGCACAACTTGAAAGATATGGCTAATGAAAATATACTGATTCTTTTCATTTTACGCTTACAATAAATATCTGAAAAAGATTACCCTCTATAACGACTATAACTAAGCGCTTCCAAAACAAAACATTTAACTTTTAATTGACGCGTTGTTCTAAAGATACGCTTTTGTCTCATGTCCCGTGCCTATTTACATGATATCTTTCATGTTGAGGTGATAGGAGATCTGGCTGAGCACTTCTCCGAACCTGGTAATGGTAGAAAACATCGCTTTGCTGCCAGCTACCAGGACGGACTATATATAATTTCATTAATTTCCACCACGTCTCTCAGCGGCGACGGAGGGTAAATAGCAATTACATAAACTCGTCTACCAAAGAAGCAGGAGGCGATGCGGTTTGTTAGATATCAGGAAGCCACACAGATGACTTGAATACGGGAACAAGTCCAATGTATTGATTAACTCTTGCATGTGCTTTCAGCTTTTATCCAAAGATCTCAAAGCTACAGACCGACGCTAAGCTGGTCATTAAAATCTGCACACGTCTCACCCAACTCTCCTGCGACTGTGGCTCTTTGATAAAACTAGGATTTCTAGAATGTCGGTGTTTGATAATATTGAATTTCACTCCAAATTTTGTGTTCACCCTATCTGTAAAATAGTGCTCTTGACAGGCATCAATTCGTTACCATAGTGACGTAAATGTCAGCTTGACAGTCTTGGAATTTCTACCTTGTTAAACTTGCCGGACGCCGTCCTGCTGATTTTCGGCTTGAGTTTGAACGTTGCTCATTGGTCGATATCAGAGCGTGTCACTATTGATCACGTGTTTGGCGGCTCGTGCTCTACAGCTGGCTGGGGTCAATCTGGTGAGCACTTGACTATTCTCTTAACCGGCCATGGGTTTATGTCAGACTAAGAACTCTTCAAAGAGCACTTCTATTGTAGCCTAGTGACCATGATTGTTTAACAGCCCGTGTTATACTATTGTAGTTGAAAACCCAAATCGAAAATGTTTCCACGTGAAACAAAAAATGTACTGCGTAATGTACCAGGTACACACTCCTCTTCGTTTTCCTTTTCTCGTTCGTTAGTTTTTGTTGATGTTTGCTCTGTACCGGAAATCAATGTTTGACATATTCATGCTGTCTTTCCTCCGCAATGTTCAATATGATAACCCTATAATTTGACTATAGAGAACAAATCAAGATTGCTCTTTCAGTGAACTAAGTGATATAGCCCATGTCTACTGTATCAAAATGATTAGTGGAAATCAATCCTTATCAAAAACTCCTCACCTTTATGTCACACATTTTTGGCAAGTATACATTGGCATATA